>NW_022900949.1:44092328-44127485 GCF_012274545.1 Fukomys damarensis | reverse complement strand
GGGGGCCAGGGATTTAGCTCAGCGGTTCGGTGGCCTGCCTTGCAAGCACAAGGACCCAAGTTCAATCCCCAGTACCCAAAAAAAAAAAAAAAATCTCTTGTGCACAATTCTAGTCTGGTCTTATGCGATGGAAGTGGTGTTTCTCCTTTCTTAATGAATTCACTCAAAAGAACACCAGTTGAAGTTATTCTAAAATCCAGGGCTTAAACCAAGGAACAAGATTTAGGCTGAGTTTGGATTGGTATTTAATATTTATTTACAATTATTCTGTTCTTTAGTCCTGAGAGTAGACTGGCTGTACCTTAGCTACTGGTTAATGCAGCATCTTTGGTGAAAGTGCTAGGCTCACCACTGGGTCAAGAGATGCAATTTAATTAGAATTAAACTACACAGTATTCTTTACATAGTATAAAAGCACACCCCATTGGTAAGTATTTAGAAGGTACTGCATTTTTCAGGGGACTTTATATTGCAAATGTCATGGTCAGAATGCCTGCTAATATCTCTGGATGATCTCTATATATTTGGGTCTTAAAGTGTTTTGTTAGGCAGATATTAGCTTCCTGGATGGATGAATAAGTAAAATAAAATTATAACCCAGTTCACTGGGAACTCTTTGGAAACATAATTCTTGTTTATTTTCTGTGATATTAGATGCCTGGTTGCTTTCAGTTCTATTGGGAACACAGCACAAAGTTAGTGCACCATAGTGGTAGGATGTGCAGTGGTTCTCAAACTAATTTTGGTAAAAGCACTTGTGTGACTTGTTAAGCCCCAAACTGCAGAGCCTCACCCAGAATTTCTGAGTCAGCAGGTCTGGAGTGAGAGCTGAGAATCTACATTTCTAATAGCCTGGTGCCCAGGTGATATTGAAACTCTCCAAATAGGGATCATACTTCCAGGTGATGGTTGATCTCAAACTTGAGGGCACACAGAAATCACCTTTGGTGTTTATTAAACTTGCAGCTTTCCAGGGATATTGCTGGACACCAGAGAGGACAAACATACTGTGTGCCAAAGGAGGGTCACCATGAGGAAAAGTCTCCCATGCTTTCACTGAAAGCAACATGATCAAGCAAGACTGTGACCCATCCTGATGGCTGACACTGACAGAGAAGCTGAGAGGCTCTATGCATGGTTCCAAATTAATGCCTAAAGAGACTTAACTGATCTTGTTAGACAGTGAGAGGTTTATGTTGATTGACACAGGTCTCACTTTAACTGGATCTTAAACACCCAGCAGAAAAGAATAATGAAGAGGTATAAAATAATGCCATAGTAATAAAGCTAGGTATATATAAAAAGGGCATCCAGTCACTGACCTCTTCTGGCAATTTCTACCTCTACCAGTAGTTGACCATGGTTATGGGTCATTAGGAAAAAACTGGTAAAAACTGTAAGAGCTCAGCTAGAGTTTTATATTTCTTAGCAAAATTTGTTCTTCATATAATTGTCTCCTACCTTACAGCTAAAACTAGAGACTTATGACAAAGTATCAGACTTATAGATAACCTCTATCAATGAAAGAATCTAAGTCCAGCAGGTTCAATCACTGTTTCAATTTCTAAGGGTGACTTTCTCCCCAACCTGCCCTTTTATTCTAGTGTGCTCATGCTTAAATTATGCATACTCCAGTTTCCTAAAAGTTTTGATTATTCTTGCACAGAGGCTGCCAAACTCCAGGCAGTCATACAAATGGAACCCATGAAAAATGTGCTAGACATCTTTTACTGGGATACACCAGAATAACCTTGTAAATGGCTCATAACTGCTAACCTATATGACTTCTATGTTGGATTCTGAAGTCCTCTGGACCTTCTCCTTATCCTCTTTGTGGGCTATATTCACAGCAATCCTGTTCACCTTACAATTTTGCCCATGAATTCTTAACTGTTTCTTTGGCTTTGTCTCCTCCAGACCTAAAAGCTATGTAGCTACCAAGATGACAATGTCTGGTGCCTATTGAAGGCCTTTATATAGACCCTCTGTAGAGTAAAACTAACTGCTGATCACACCCACGACCCTCTTCAGCTGGAAGTAGCCAGAGCTGTCTTCACCTTTTGCCCCCTCAAAGCAGTTAGGGTTACTTCTTCAGAGGGGGGGAATATTGCAGATAGGTAAATTAATTAGATATCTTGTAGTTAGTTAGACAGGGCTGCCCTCAAGGAGCCAACACAGCCAGGAGCCAACATGGAAGACAATCAAGATACATTCAATGTGGCCAGAACTGTAAAAGAAGAGAAACTAGTATACCCTTCCTTGTGCTTCCCCTGGGATAAAGAGCAGTGAATGATATTATAAACATATATATCAAGCACCTGGTTGGGGGCCAAGGTCTTAGTCCAGCCTTTCCAAGAAATATCTCTGACCCCCACCCTTACTGAAAATCCTCGTAGGCTTGCTATGTGACTTGCTCCCCCTTTTGACCCCCATTTAACTAATATTACCTGGGTGACTGTACTTATAATCTTATTGGTTGGTCATGGTTTTGTCCCACCTCATGCCCACCTTGTAATTTTCCAGTGGGTCTTATGGTTTTGTCCCACTTTGTACCTGTCTCACCACATGGCTTTGCTGTAAAAAACATCTTGGAAAAGTAGGGTGAGTGAGCAACCCACTTTCCAGTCCCTCTTCTGTCTCTCTTAGACAGAAGCTTTCTTTCCCTCAATAAATTTTTCCTACTCTTAAAAAAAAAATAAAAAAAAAACCTTTCATCTTTCTCCTCCCCATTCACATCCCTAAATGTGAAGCTATTGTTCTGAGGAAGGATTAGGGATCTTCTTATGGGGACTTTCAGATAATTCTGATTCAGAATGCTCTAGAACCAGATAAAGGGATAGAACTAAAGATGAACTCAATGTAAATCAGCACAGATAGGAAGAAGCAGAGGCAAAGATGTGGGTAGGAAGACAGTTGTGGTTATCATATGAAGGAGGGTGCTACACAGCTTACTGCAGCCCACGGGTGCTGAGAATTATAAATTTCTTAAATTGTTAAGGTTCTTGACTGTCCCCAACACACTCTCTCAATTCAAGGCAAAAGATCAGCCATCAACTGTAAGAATTACACTATAAATGAGTAATAAACAAAGTACATGGGGTGTTTATGGAAGTTATCAACCTTTCACTTGTATGATACATCTGAAATTTATTAGCCCAACTTTTAGCAACTATATAAAGTATCTGAACTTACTCTCTAGAAAGATAATACGTTACACAGAAAATTCTTAGCAGTTTTTGGTAAATTCATAAAGGTGATTTGAAAGTGCATACAAAAGTCAGAAAGAGAGAGCAAGACAGAGACAGAGAAACAGAGAAGCGGGGAGGAGAGAAATCCTAGAAAACACCTATGATTTATGTTTCAGATTTACTTTAAAGGAGTATCCCTAGGTCTGAGACATTCTGTTTCCAGGCTACCACAGACTGACATAATCCTCCCTGAAATTCCCTCCACACTTTAAAAAAGGCTATGAACAATTATTTCTTCACCCAAATTGGACCTTAATACTGGCTATAACTGTCTTGATTCTCAAACATCTGGAAATTTAATAAAAAGACTCTTTTTATTAGTGAACAATGTCCATTAGTAATGGCTACAAAGATGAGTTAGTATCTCTCTCTCTCTCTTTTCCTTTCCTCATCCCTCTCTTTCTCTCATTTTCTCTCTCATCCCCTCTTCCCTGTCTTTCTTGTAATCCAGTTATATCTATCAGTCTTTCCTGAAAGGGTTCATACATCTGAATTATTAGACTTTGAAATGCTTTGTTCTAATAAAGCTATCACAAATGATAATTTTCTATCAAACACTATCTAAACATGTTATCCTTTTTTATAAGCCAAATCACCATAAATTCCTGTGCTTTGGAAGGATGTTACAATTCCCATGTCATTAAAATGAACAGCCAAAATAAACACCATCATTAAAAAGTAGGAACAGCTCTGGAAAGTCTGCCCCTTTAGCCCAGCAAACCAGAGGAGCCCAGCCACAAGGGTGCAAACACAGTGGTGCCCCCGCAACCCCCATGAACAAGAGAAAGAGGGCCTCTCTGAGGCTCCTAGATAAAAATTGAAGCCCACTGGAAAAGTTAAGAAAATCTCTGCAACAAAGGCACACCACCCCACCATAGTTGCTAAGGCAGAGGGACCAGCATCTCACATCGGAACCTGGTCTAGCTTCAGGGGAAAGACAGGTGAAATCTGCAGCAGAACCTTGCGGGGTTCAAACCAGCAGGAGGTCAGAGATCTCAACTTGGGTACTGCAAACAGAAACCTGCCTGAAACTCAGGGGACAGCTACTGGCTTATTGAGAATGATTAACTTAGATCTGCACACTCCTGCCCATGTTGTCTGTTGTGTCAACAGAGGCATACACTGCAGGAGGCCCTCTATTTCTATTTGTACTTTTTATTTTCAAAGTAATAATTTTCTCTTATCTTTAGTCATTTAAAAAATTTATCTTTTTCTTTTTTCAAATTTTTCAATTTTTATTTTATTTTCTTTCTCTCTTTTTCTCCCACCTTTATCTTCATTACTCTCCCTTTTTGTTCCTGTTCCTATCCTAATTCAAATTTATTTTCTCTCTTTTCATTTTCTTCTTTTTCCATCTCTCAATTGCCATTACTTTAAAAGAAAGTGATGACATTCTCTAGCCTCTCTATTGCTGTTAGTTTGTTCTGTTCTTGTGTATATTTTGTTCTGTCTTCTCCTCTTCAACAGATTCCTACAGTTTATTTTCTGTACCTGGGTCCTTCTAACCTTTCTCTATCTCATCTATCTATCCCTCTCTCCCTCCACAAATCTTTCTAACTCTCCATCCTCTTACATTGAAGAGTATATTCACTATAAACATATTTTGGGCTGGTCCTCATTTTGATTTAATTCACACAGGAAACAGTGAAAGATTAGTAGCTACCACAAATTGTCATTTTCTAAGCTGTGCTTGATGCTATTGTGTTGCTTATTGTATGACTTGGGCTAAGGTTATGACTGATCTAATCAGTAGTCCTCCCTGGTATAATGAAAATGAGATTGCCTCAGAGACATTACAGACTCAAAACCTAAAGACCAGCTATATCTGGAAGATCAAAGTATTAACCCAGGAATTAAACCAAGGATGGTACAACAACAAAAATAAAAATGAGAAGACATTTAAACAAGGCACAAACACAGACTTCCACCTCACCAAAGATAAGCTCTGTGGGAAATGAGGTGGAAAAGTCTGACAGTCAACCATCTGGACACCCTGAACCAAGAGCACAGGAAGTAACAAAAAAGATATATGAGGTGCTAGAAAAATTCAAAACAGAAATAATTTCCCAGATAACTACAAAGACGGTGAGCAGAATGAAAGACATGATTATAAACTCTAGAACAGAAACAGATAAAGAAAATACATGAGCTCAGGAACATGATGGAAATCATGAATGTCCAGCATAGGAAAGAAATGAAAACCTTGAATACCCAACATAGGAAAGAAATGGAATCCATGAAACAGATTCAAACAGATATTCAGGAGATGAAAGAAGTATTATAGGGAGTATTTGCAGCAGGAAAAACAAATGTGAAGATAAAGCCAAGCATGCTGGCACATGCCTGTAATCCCAGCACTTGGGAGGCTGAGGCAGGTGGATCGCTGTGAGTTAGAGACCAGCCTGGGCTACATAGTGAGTTCCAGGTCGGTCTCAACTACATAGTGAGATCTTGTTTCAAAAAACCAAACAAACAAATGTGAAGACAGAATTTCAGAGATAGGATTGTGGTCAGTGACCATAAAAACAGAGATCTCATAAAAACAGTAAGGGATCATGAGAAATCAATCCAATAACTATTAGATTATGCAAAGAAGAATTATATAAGACTGATAGGAATCCATGAAGTAGCAGGAGAAAGTACAAATGGCATTTAAAAAACTGTTCACAGAATTAATGACACAAAATTTCCCAGAGGGAAAATATTTGACATACAGATAAGTGAGGCACATAGGACTCCAACTAGCCATGATGAAAAAAAAATCTACACCTTAGACATATAATAATCAAGAACCCAGAAACCCAACAGAAGAACAAAATACTACAAGCAGTTAGAGAAAATAAACAAATCATATGCAAAGGGAAGCCCATCAGAATCACAGCAGACTTTTCAACTCAAACCCTGAAGTCAAGGAAAGCCTGAAGTGAGGTATTTCAAGTTCTGAAAGAAATTGACCTCCAACCTAGACTGATGTATCCTGCAAGACTATCTTTCAAAATTGATGGGTAAATAAAATATTTCCATAACAAAGAAAACCTGAGAAATTTCATGAACATGAAACCAGCACTCCAAACACTTCTAGACAATATCCTGGGAAAGAAAATGAAGGCCACAACTTCATAAGGGAAAACAGAGCAAATATATCAAGCAAAGCAAGAAATTAAAGGGAGAGAGGGAAAAATAACAAATAAAAGAACCAACAACAGGAGAATAAGATGACAATGAAAAGTCAATACATAACAGTTATAACCATCAGTGTTAATGGCCTCAATTCACCAATTAAAAGAAATAGGCCGGCAAAATGGATTAAGAAGCAAAATCCAAAGATATGCTGTTTACAAGAAGCCCACTTAATCAACAAAGAAATTCATAGCCTGAGAGTAAGATGGAAAACAGTTCTCCAAGAAACAGGAGCCTGGAAAAAAGAGGGGTAGCTATCTTACATGCAAACAGAATAGATTTCAAACCAAAACTAATTAAGAGAGACAAAGGTCACTACATCCTTGTAAAGGGAACAATACAAGAGGAAGAAATGATAATCATAAATATATATGCATCAAACACTAATACACCAAACTATACGAAACAAATATTATTAGTTATGAAAAATGAAATAAGCACTAATACAATTGTAGTGGGGGACCTCAAGGCTCCACTGACAAAAACAGACAGATCATCTAGACAAAAAAACCAACAAATGAAATAACAGAACTGAACCAGGTCTTAGAACAAAGGTACTTAGTAGATGTCTACAGGGTGGTCCACCCCACAAAATCAGAATATACATTCTTTTTGGCTACACACAGTTCATTCTATAAATAGACCACATGCTAGCTCACAGAACATGCTTAAATAAATGCAAAGGAATTGAAGTTATAACTTGTATATTATCAGACCATAGTGCAATTAAACTGGAGATCAATAGCCTAAGAAACTTCAAGAACTTCACAAATATGGAAATTGAATAACACCCTGCTGAACAACCATTGGGTCACAGAGGAAATTAAGAAAGAAATTAGATAGCTTCTACAATTAAATGATAATGCCAGTACAATATACAGGAATCTGTGGGACACAGTGAAAGCAGTTCTATGAGGGAAATTCAGGGCACTAAATGCCCATACTAGGAAAATAGAGAGAGCTCAAATAAATAACCTAATCCTTAACGTCAAGCTCCTAGAAAAAGAGCAGGATAAACTAA
Organism: Fukomys damarensis; assembly: GCF_012274545.1. Taxonomy (NCBI): domain Eukaryota; kingdom Metazoa; phylum Chordata; class Mammalia; order Rodentia; family Bathyergidae; genus Fukomys; species Fukomys damarensis. The sequence continues at coordinate 44,120,036 of NW_022900949.1, read as the reverse complement.
AAGCTCATAGAAGGGATGAAATTATAAAGATCAGAGCAAAAATTAATGCAATGGAGATTAAGAGAATGATACAAAAAATCAATGAATCAAAGAATTGGTTTTTCAAAAGAAATAAAATCAATAAACCCTTAGCCAACCTTACTGTAAAAGGAAAGAAAAGGCTCAAATTCATGCAATTAGGAATTTAAAAAGTGAAGTCATAACAAATCCAGCAGAAATGTGAAGGATCATCACTACCTACTTCAAAAACCTGTACTCTAATAAAATGGAAAACAAAGAAGAAATGGACAGATTCCTAGATACATATAAGCTTCCAAAGTTGAACAAAGAAGGTATAAAAAGTCTAAATGACTCAATTACATGAAGTGAAATTAAAAATGTAATTAAAACATTACCAACAGGGCCTGGGATTTAGCTCAGTGGTTCTGGAGCCTGCTTTGCAAGCACAGGAACCTGAGTTTGATTCCTGATACAAAAAGAAAAAAAAAAATACCAACAAAGAAAAGCCCAGGTCCTGATGGCATCACTGCTGAATTCTACAAGACATTTACAGAAGAACTATTGCCACTACTCTTTAAACTCTTCAGTTAAATTGAAAGGGAAGAAATACTTCCAAATTCATTCCTGGAAGCAAGTATTACTTTGATTCCAAAACCAGGGAAAGACCCAACCACAAAACAGAACTACAGGCCAATCTCCCTAATGAACACAGATGCAAAAATCCTCAATAAGACACTATCAAACAGAATACAGAAGATCATCAAGATCATAAACAATGACCAAGTTGGATTTATCCCAGGGATAAAATGATGGTTCAATATAGGTAAATCAATCAATGTAATACACTATATTAACAGAGTCAAGGAGAAAAACCATATGACCATCTCAATAGATGAAAAAAAAAGGATTCAACAAAATTTGACACCCATTCATGATAAAACTCTGCAGAAAATTGAAATAGATGTTCTTTATCTCAACCTGATAAAGTCTATATGAAAAACCAATAGCCAATATCATATTAAATGGTCAAAAACAGAAAACCTTCACACTGATATCAGGAACAAGACAAGGATGTCCACTACCACTGCTCCTGTTTAATATAGTTCTTGAAATATTAGCCACAGCAATTAGACAAGAGAAAGAAAGATAGGAAAGGAAGAAGTTAAACTGTGATTATTTGCTGGTGATATTATACTCTACATAGAAGATCCAAAAAACTCTGCCAAAAGACTTCTAGACTTAATTGACAGATTCCATAGAGTAGCTGGATACAAAGTCAACACTCAAACATCAATGGCCTTCTTGTACGCAAATAAAAGACTCACTAAGAGAGAAATTAGGGAAACAATTTCTTTCACAACAACACTCAAAAAAATGAAATATCTAGGAATCAACCTAATGAAGGAGACAAAAAAAAAACCTCTACACTGAAAATTATAGCACTCTGAAAAAAGAGATAGAAGAGGATATAAAAATATGGAAAGGGGCCGGGGATTTAGCTCAGTGGTTCCACTGCCTGACTTGCCAGCGCAAGGACCCAAGTTTGATCCCTGGTACCAAAAAAAAAAAAAAAAGTATGCAGAAAGACATCCTTTGCTCCTTGATAGGAAGAACCAATACAGTGAAAATGGCCATACTACCAAAACTGCTATACAGGTTCAATGCAATTCCAATTGAAATCCCAACAGTATATTTCACAGAACTTGAGAAAACAAAAAATACAAAAAAATACAAAAATTCACTTGGAACAAGAAGAGACCTAGAATAGCAAAAGCAATTCTAGGCAACAGAGACATGGCAAGGGATAGCACATGTCCCAACTTGAAACTATACTGACAAGCCACTGTGATAAAAGCAGCATGGTACTGGCAAAGAAACAGACCTGAGGATCAGTGGAATAGATTAGAAGATGCAGAAACAATACCAGACATACTCAGCTACCTCATCTTTGGCAAAGGAGTCAACCATCCTCACTGGAGGTACAATAGCCTCTTTAATAAGTGGTGTTGGAAAAACTGGCTTTCAACTTGCCAAAGCTTAAAAGTAGATCCCTCTCTCACCACGCATTAAACTAAAATCTAAGTGGATTAAGGATCTAAATATCAAAAAAGAAACACTAAACTTACTGGAAAGTAAATTACATAGAACTATCAAAGATATTGACATAGGAGAATACATTATGAACAAATCTTCAGCATCACAAGAATTTGCACAAATAATCAACAACTGGGATCTCATTGTATTAAAAAGGTTTTGCAGTGCAAGAAAAACCACCAACAGAGCTAAGAGACAATGTGAGGAAAATTTTTACCAGCTGTTCGTCAGACAAAGGTCTACTACCTAGAACATATAGAGAACTAAAAAAAAATTAGAGCCCCCAAATACAAAGACCCTATTCAAAAATGCGCATCTGAAATGAACAGACATATCTCAGACAAAGAAATAAAAGCAGCAAATAAACATATGAAAAAATGTTCAAGTGATTCCACCTCACTCCAGAAAGAGTGGCTACTATCAAGAAATCAACCAATAACAAATACTGGTGGGGCTGTGAGGAGAAAGGAACCCTTCTCCATTGTTGGTGGGAGTGCAGACTAGTGAAACCACTGAGGAAATCAATATGGAGACACTTCACAGAACTAGGATTAGAGGTCCCATTTGACCCAGCTATACCTCTGCTGGGTATCTTTCCAAAAGAATTAAAAGAATCACACCGCATTTACATATGTGCACTCAAATTTATTACAACGATAGTTTGTAATAGCTAAAACTTAGAAACGACCCAAATGCCCATCAACTGGAGACTGGATAGAGAAGATGTGGTTTTTCTATAAAATGGAGTACTACTCAGCCATAAAGAATGAGACACTAGAGACATTTATAACTAAATGGATATGCATTGAAGTTATTCTCTTAAGTGAAATGAATAGGACCCACAAGTAAATACCAAACAGTTTCGCTGGTGTCAAAAACTAAAAGTGCAAATAAGGTTCAAATGGTGTAATCGATAATTTGAAAGGAAGAGGATAGTGTGGAAGGGGAGGAGAAAGGAAATAAGGGACAAGAAAAAATGTAAAAAAAAGGAAAAAAATGGAAACCAAATCTTTGTAAATAGGGAAAAGTGAAGTGGGTGAAGAAGGTAGGGCAGGGGAATGGGGAAAAAATAAAAACCAAGGCATATCATGTAAAGGTACAAGATCCCAATGATAAATGTACTGTATTGTTGTTTTAAATGCACCAATAAAGTTAAAGGGGGAAAAAAGAAAAACATTTAACTCAATTCTTTTGTTTAGACTATGCCTATGTGAGAATTTAGAAATTAATTAACTAAAAGAATATGCACATTTGGATACCTTAACATCATGGTACTGCACACATCCAACTCAACAGTTTCACTTTTTTCTTTTTATTTAGCTAACATACCTTATCTTTTCAACTAGTGATTGGCCTTTTAATTCTTCATTGTAGATTTATGAAGCAAGTTGGGTGTTTTAAAGATAAAGTTCAAATATTTATATTTCAGTAACATTTATGGAGACATAAATGTTAAATTCAAGAAAAGGAAAATGTACTTAGGGGAGCTGCTGAAAATGAATATTATAGTATGAAATGACCCCTTTTCTTTTATACTTCCATATTCTACCTACATGGTACTTTTGACACAGGGTTTAAAATGCTGGTATTCTGGCCAAATGAACATTTTGGAAGATTTTAAATGCATAAGTTGAATAGCTAAATAATCTGTTTGGAATTTCAAACTTTTAATGAAAATACAGACATAATCAGATATATCAGATTTGTTTGATGCTATTAAATCCTGCTTCGCCATTTAAATGTAAAGAGCAGATACTGGGGAGTTTCTGTTGTATTATTGTTGGGTACTCCCCCCGCCAAATAAAACTCTTCTTGTGTAATCACAAATTCTGGTTCACTGGCCAACTTTTAAAAATCATTTGAATGCCTCTTTTGTTCTGTTATTCCCTATACTGCCTCTTTATATGACATAACAACCTTTAAATTGTAGATTCTATAGAAATCTTAAGTTTGTTAAGAATAGAGAAATTTCCAAGAGCTGCTATTACGACCTCCTGATCCTGCTGAGTACCTTTATCACCACTTACTTCTTCAGTTTCAGTAAAAACAGAAATTGTACCCATCATCTTGAATTTGAAGAGAAATAGTCACTTTAGATACCAGCTATAACTTATTTGACTTTTTAAAAATTTTATTTGGCTCTTTACAAGTGTTCAAAGGTAAGGATCTAGGCTTTCCATTATTTTTCATTTTCTTACCAGAATTGAAACTTGCAGTTTCCTCAAGTTCCTGATCTTTTTCATAGTTAATCACTAGTTTATGTGGCTCCAACATTTGTCCTGGGATGTAAACCAAGTTGTCACCTCCACTGTCCTCTAATACAGAAGGTGAGTCTCTCACAGAATTTAATTTCTGGCTAATGAGGCTGTTCATGTCTGCAGAAACCTTGTGTATCTCAGCAGTGAATCTAAAAGAAAGAAAAAAGAAAGTCTTAGATTCTGAGTAAACTCTGAGATTACAAATAAAACATCCCAACAATTTAACATAGCTCTTTAATTATTTATTAAAAGAAAAGTAATAGGATGGTAAAACGTAAGTTCATTTCAATCAGATAATTCATAAATATATGTATTATACATATTATATTTGGCTGAATATTGGCTTTACAGAATAATGGGTTTCACTTTGGCTTACATCATTTTGACATACATGTACATGCATGTAACATACTCTGGTCATTTTCCTCCTCCCACATTACCTCTCCTCTCCCTCCCTCCTCTCTTCCCCAAGCCCTTTCCTTTTCTCTAATAGTTTCTCTTCTATTTTCATGTCATCTCTTTTTCTCCCCTAGACTACACATGAGAGAAAATGTGATATTTGTCTTTCTGAGTCTGGTTTATTTTGTTCACCTGATGATCTCCAATTCTATTCACTTTTCTGCAAATGACATGATTTCATTCTTTTCTATGGCTGAATAATATTCCATTGTGTATTCTCAAAGACTAAAAATATCTCTACCACTTGATCCAGCTATACTACTTCTCGGTATATACCTAAAAAGATGAGAGTCAGCATGCAACAGAGATACATGCATACCCACGCTTATTGCTACACGAGTAACAAAAGCTATGGCACAGAAGCAACCTACATGCCTGTCAACTGATGAGAAAACATGCAGTACACATATAACTTTCTTTAAATCCTTGATAAAAATTGAATTTATCATTCCTTTTCCCATATCTACTTATAGCCTATGAAGTACTAGTTCAAAATAAGCCCAATCTGATCTGCATAGAGTTGTAGATAAGTGGCAAGAAACTCAGATTACTTGGTACAACCTTTTAATGTCTCATATTGGTACCAATTACTATAGTAAATAGTTGTTTAATTTACAAAGCACTGCTCTGAAAAAAGTATATAAAAGATATCACTTGATATAGCTCCTCTTAAAATGGCACTGATATTTATATTTTTGGTAGTTTAAGAGTTGTCTGTGATAATTTGAGAATTCTGTTTTTATTTAGATCATAATAGAAAACATATTCAATATAAATTTATTCTTCATTGTGTAATTTTATGTAATTTCAATGTTTATGTTTGCATTTTGTTTGAGACTGGTTGTTGGCACCCAGAATACTACTTTAACCATTGCTAGTTAATGAGGAAAGGAAAAAAAAATCAGATGCACAACATGCACGATTAGCTCACCCAAAGTAAAAGCCAAGTGACATCACAACCAATCCATGCTATGGGTGATTTTGCAGTAGTGCAGTTAATGACAAGTGGTAAGAAATTAAGTCATCACACAACAGAGGAGGCCAGCTGAATGCAGATGTACCTCTGAAAAATGCACCACTATTTACTATTTATCAAGATATACCATATGCTTGTGGCTTTCAGGAATTCCATTTTGGCAAAGACGAATCATACATTACATGAAATTAGTGCTGAAAATATTTGTCTTGTTGAGTTGGTTTGAATTTGATGATGTATAAATTTGTTTTGGTGTAATAGTTGCATAAGAAATATCAGCATATGGTATTTCCAGATGGATTTATGTTTGTGTATTTGTAAATTACATAATAGAACTGGAAATGTAGCTTAGTGGGCAAGCTCCTGCCTAGCATTCACAAAGCCCTGGGTTTGATCCCAGCAGTGCAAAAATAACGCAAACCAACAAAATCATAGTATTCTTCCTGCAGTCCTGTGAGCACCTTTCAATGGGTTGATGTTATTCAAGATAGGAAAACTCTGTTCCACATGACATTCGTGCCATATTGTCCTTCAGAAGGTATTGGCTGCTGGATATTTCCCTGCTAAAGTCCCAAGGAAATGAAATCTGATATTAGTGTTACATATACTCTCATGAATTCTGGGAAACCGTGCCATTTTATTTCTGGATATATCTAAGAGTTTTGACAACTTATTTTACTTAATTACAATCCAAGAAGAGGGAGTAATTATGTGTCTGAATCTGGGCTTTCACAAGTCTCAGTCAGGGATCCAAGCTCAGGGAAGTACCAAGATGAGCCACTCTCACCCTATTTAAGGTTCAAAACACAGGTTAATTATTCCTATTTTTATTTAGATGCAATACCATACTAAGAAAAATTATTGCACATGTGCAATTTTATTGTGAGGACCTGAATGAGATGTTTTAGGGATAGAACAATCATATGCAGATCCAGCCTTCAGTGAGGACACAGGGGTAAACTGTCATCATGCATTAGCAGAGGCGTAAAATGGTGTAGAAGAGGAAGGCGGATTTTGCCTTGAAATAGAGATGAGTTTCAAAGAAGACACAGCTTCAACATGGGCCAGGAAAGGCAGGTAGGGTTTCATTAGAAGGAACAGGGTCATCACAGGCAGCATAGTAGAGGGGTGTGTGTATCTGTGTGTGTGTGCCTGTGTGTACACAGTTCACACAAGGCAGGCAATATTGCAGCCAGAACCGAGAGTCTCAGGATGGGGGAAAATAGCAAGTGAGGTTGAGGTGAAATAAGGACAAAGTGTGGGCTCTATTCTAGGGAAATTTCAGTGCAGGAATTCCTGAGGAAACCACAAATTTAAAGGCAATACTGTAATAAAGCCCATGATGTTATAAAAACATCAAACCAGAAAGCATGCTTGACATGTAACTGTTGCTACAGAAAATGGGATACATGAGGAGCCTTTACTTCGGAGAGCCTGTTAGCCTCCTCAGCCTAATAACTTTCCATGGGCCAGTTCTGCACCCATCTCTCAGTTAGCAGTCACTTGTAAATATAACAGCTGCCCGACTTACTGGAGACCACTGGTCTGATCGTCTTCTCCTAAACTGATGAGCCTGCAGGCATCCTCCAGCATGGGTGGTGGGTACTGATTGAATCCTCCTATGGAGAGAATAAAGTTAGAGTTAGATTTTAAACTAGAAACTGTTCGCTAAGTAAGAGAATCCCAACAGATATTCTCTTAAAGCAATAAGCATTACTGACATGTTTCAACATGATCTGGACACAGTGAAAACAGAAAATACTAGCAACTAGAAAGAGTACTCATAACTTGATTTCAGAGTGTTTTAGCAGCCAAAGAATTACATGCCCGGGCTCATAAAAACCTAACAGACATTTGATTCAGATACTCTAAAGCTTTTATACTCAGATTTATGTTATTGAATTAAAATAGAAAATATAACATTTTATTATATGATTCTATTTCTGTACTTCTGCATCAATTAACTGGATTTCCTGTGAGGAAAAGAACCACAGAAATGATTTTTAGCTTACTGGTCTAAATGATTTTTTATGCTTTCCCTGATGTTGTTCTGAAAAGTTGTAGAACACTGAGACACTTATAACTTTCCCCTCACTCAGGAAAATAAATTGCTTTTAATGAAAGGAAATCTTTGATCATTGAATGATACAAGACTCCAGGAAAATATCTCAGTGAATTTTGTAATTTTACAGTAATTACTTTTTTATGATTATAAGATGAGTGGTTTTTCTTTCTTTGGCTAAAGTGAGAACTTGTTTTTCTGATCAATTGTACCTGCACTTGTGGTTGGTCGGGCAAGAATTCCAATCCTGTTGTAATTGCCTGTGTGTATGGAACAACAAATATGCCAGCACAAAAGGTATTGAATTCAGGCCTACGCTTTGGAGGAAAATCCAAGAATTTAAAGTAGAGCAGTAGTTATAGCTCCCACAAATGAAGTGATTCTAGGAAGACAGCAAGTTATAAGTGTTTAACAATGTTGCTCAGGTGGAAGGAAGTCAAGAGTAAGTTAGCTCTGAATAATTGGAAAGCTACTGAAGAACTCAGAATGAATTATTTTATAATCTTCTCAGAATGTCGCATTGCCATCTATCTTGGTGGCACAATGAATAATATTTCATAGAAAAGATGGCTATCTAAGACTTTGAGTCAAGAAGTAAAAATTCTAAAATGTGGAAAGGAGGAATAAAAATGAAAACAAAGCTTGTTGAAGGGAGGGTAGAGGGTTGGGAGAAGAAGAGGAATCAAGATATACCATGTACAGGTACAAATTCCCTGTGATCAATGTGATCACTATGTATATTTAAATTGTACCAATAAAATTTAATAAATGTTTTAAAGTAAAAATTCTGAATTTTGAGTTTTTATTCTCACAAGAGTCAAATTCTGAATAAGAAGTTTTAGGAATGCCATAACCAGATTACTTCATATATATTTCCTTTTTATGATACATAAGATTAATATACATCTAAATAACTTTTAATTATTGTAAAATAAAAAACCCTAATAGAAGAGTTGATGACAAAATTTAATTGGAAGAACTTTTTCTTCCTTTTTACATGATACAACCAAGGACATCTTAGGTTTAAGAAAATATAGCAGTCCCAAGAAGGCAGTCATTGAATGGATTCTACAACTGAATCTCAGTTACAAGAGAGAATTGGAGCCCTCCTTGCAGGGAATAGTATATTGTTAAGTTCTTGTCACTGCAAGGGTTCTGGGACATCTCTTGACTATCAGAGCAGTGTAACTGTACCAGTGGAATTTATACTTAACCAAAGAGATTTCCCGAAACAATATGTCCAGCTCCATTCTTGGGATACTCAAGAGGACGGAGCTATGGTTTCAATGACTGTTCCTCAAAGGCCTATAGGTTGAAGGATTGGTTTCCACGGTGGGGCTATCAGGAGGTACTATGGATCTTTAGGAGGTGGCCTAGTGGGAGGTCCTTAGGTTACTGGGGGTTTGCTCTTGAATGAGGATTGTAAGACCCTTGTCCCTGTTTCTCTTGCTTCCAGACTTTTGATGTAAGCAAGATTGCTCTCCCCACACTCCTGCCATAATGCGTTAACCTCACCAGAGGGCCAAATCAACAAGGCTACCTGACCTTGGACTGGAAGCTCTAGAACTATGATCCAAAAGAAATCTTTTGTCTTTATGAGTTAATTATCTCAGGTATTCATTATAGTAATGGGGAACAGACAATACAAAGAATTCCTCAATCACAATATCACCAACATTTGGGGCTACGTTATTTTTTGTTGGGGTGGGGGTCAGTCCTGTGAACTGCAGCAACCCCAGCCTGTACTTGTTTGATGCTAGTAGGACTCCCAAGCTGTGATAACCAAAAGTTTTCTTCAGAAATCTACAAATATCCCTGGAGACAAAATCAGCCCACAACCCCAGAGAGACCTATTTCTCCAGAAGAGTGTTTTCTCAAAACATTTGTGGTAGAAGACAGGATATTTTATTGAGAATTCTAGCAGACTGATACTCTTGCTCTGTAGCCATTCCAATGAGACAGAATCTACTGATCATACACTTGTATGCTGCAGCAATCAGTGAAAGTTTTTAGATGCTTACTCTGAATTTCTGTATTTTTCCTTCACAGATCAATTTGTAGCTGGTATTTATGCATTGAGGAACACTTTGTAGTGCATTGGCCAAGGGCCATGCTCCTCAAAGTGTGGTCCATGAGCCAGCAGCGCTAGCATCAGTTGAGCGCCTGTGATGCAGAATCTCAGGCTCCACCTTACACAAATGGAATCAGAATCTGTATGTTGTGTTAGGAACAGCACACGACCATATCATCTGTGCATCTTCACACAGGTCTCCGGGTGTACCAAAGTTGGAAATAACTCTGGCATAGCTGTAAAACTTTTATCAAAATGCTTACACTAGAGGCCATCTCAGGGCTGCTAGAACTCCTTCAGGCTCAACAAACATGACTAGGGAGACCTTCCGTCACTTTGTACTTCTCACTTCTCAGATAGAGGTCAAAAGATACTTTGTTATGGAAAAGGCTCGCCATTTTATAAATGGGGTATAAACAGGATATGTCCCATCTCTGCCCCTCTCATAATCTAATTCATATATATTATCTGTAGACACAAAACACCATATTAGGTTTTCAATTCTATTAATAAACACTAGTTTACTCAAATAAAAACAATGACTTACTTCTGACTGAGTACACAAATGGCTTTAGAAACTTCACAACATAATTCAGATCTGGCTTGTGCACTCTCCCAAGCTGTACCAGATGGTGATCAAGTGGGTAACTGGCTAACTCCTCCATGTCATCAGAGCCCAAGGAAATCACAAATATGACATAACCTTCACACTTGGCCCTCAAAGCCACCTTCTTCACAAATTCCTTTGTCTCATGATTTTCTCCAGCTGAGACCACCAAGATGACTTTGTATTTTCTTAGGTTAGGTGTTCCTGGGAAGAGATGTTCCATAGCCCATAGCAGGCCATGACCAACAGTGGCATCTCCATTAAGCTGGTGGAGGGAAGTCTGGATGTGCCTCCTCATTAGTACTTGGCTGTCGTAAGTTGTAAACTCAAATTCTGTCTTCACTGTACCCTTCTTTCTCCTTGAATCATCCCGATAATAGCTCAACAAGGCAAGCCTATCACCAGACTCCGAGACTGCAGGGTTTGAAGCAATGTCAAAGTTGTCGATCACCGAAATCAAAAAGTTTTTCATAGCCTTAAAATCACCTTTTGCTACATTTCGAGAATTGTCCAAAAGGAAGGCTACATCCATGTATGAATTTTCAGGTAAAATAATCTCTTTAGCACAAGTATTTAGAAAACATTTATCTGAAAACACAAAGAGATGCATTTTGGTTCAATGTTGGCATGAGACTTGTGTGGGATCTGTTTCAAGTGATTCAGTAACTAATTATCAAGAATTAATCATCTGATCAATACTTCTTCAATTTTACATCACTTAAATTAATGAGGCATTGTCAAAGTCCTAATATTCCTGTGGCCAACAGTGGACAATTTGGGGTCTGTACTGAAAGCAGAGTTAGGTAGCAAGCATACCTAAAATCCAAACTCATTTAGAAAATATTTTCAATGTTTTAGATGTTTTTTGATACAAATTATCATATTGTCCCTAGGAAAGCCTCCATAGTTGGGATAGATTTCTAAGCCAATTTTCATTTCTGTGCAAACTCCAAACATTAGAGAGATTGAAATGATGACATCTAGTGTTTTCTAAAACTGTAAAATTGGAAATAGAACCCACAATAAAAAATTTAAATCTCTGAAAAAGCCACTTTGAATAATTCCCCCAGAAGGTATTAGAGCCTTCAGTACAGTAAACCCTACCCATAGGTCTTACCATAACAAAGTGTACAGCGTCGCAGTCTTTCTAAATGTTCATGTTCCCTATATGAAGGCATTGGAATCACCTGAAATGTTCCAGTGTTGTCAAACTGCAAGGAAAGAGAAGTAAATGCCTGTTTGTCCATTTTTTTTTTTTTACCGTTAAGCTACAATGCACTCACTATAAGGATTATGTTGAATAACATCTAAAATTACACCAAATAGGTACTAATAAATACTGATATAATTAAATGTATGTACTATACACTTTAGTATATATGTGTGTGTATGTGTGTGTGTATACTGGTGTATATATACTATATATCAACTATGCAGATGATACACACAGACACACACACACACACACACACATACACACACACACACAGTAGTACCTTGGGTGACGAACTTAATTTGTTTTACAATATTGGGGAACATGGTTGTGTTTGTGTTGGGAAGATGGCCAAGACTGTGTTTGCCACCCAATATGGAGTTTGTGAAAGAAAGCAAAATTTTGTCAAACACTTTTGTTTGAGAACCAAATTGTTTGTTAACAGAAGCATTCATGAACCAAAATACTAATACTGTATATGCTAAAGTTATGTTAGTTAAGAATGTTGGATATAAGAAAAGTGAGTAATCATAGACAATTGTAAATAGAATGATAGAATTTTTATTAACTGAGATGGAGACGACTGGATACAGAACTAGTTTTGGAGAGAAACACAAATTTTCATTTTGAACCTGATAAATCTGAAATACTTAGTAGAAATGTGAGTGGAAATTACAGTAGGATGTTACATATGTGAATCTAGAGTTCAGGGACACAGTATGCATGAGAGAGATGTATTTCCATCATTGAGGCTACTTAAAGCCAAGAGTGTAGATGAATGCTTCTAGAGACTGAGGGCAGGTAGAGAAGAGGGCTGAGGAATGGGGTTTGGGAAATTGCAACATTCTGAAGTGAAGAAAGTGAAGAGGAAGCTGAAGAATATACTGAGAAAATATACAAATAAACCTCTACTCCTTTCAGTTACAGGTGTCAAATATTCTACTCTAGTGACAGGAAGATGACTAATACAAATCCTTTTTGTCAGGATCTGTTTCACAGGCTTCCTGTGGCTCCTAGCTCCAGAAAATTCTTGGGTGTTAGGAACAGATTGATTCTCTCCATGTTATAAAGAGCTTCTTTTTCCTTTTACAGTGGATATATGTATATTTGCAAGAAAAGAAATCTTTTTAAGTCCTGAGCAACATGTGGTTTCGCTCAGCTCCAGAAGCAGGTATTGCATGGATAATTTGAATCCATTTAAGAGTCTTGGAGAGGTCCTTACATTTTGGGAGGAGGAAAAGAGAACAAATCTTTCCAGAATCTGTGGATCCAAAATTAACAGAAACTCTTTGAGGCAAAAGGTTCATACACATCATAGGTTTTACATCATAGGTTTTGAAGAGCTCACAGACCCCCTGAACTTTTACCCATCACAGGTTAAGACTAATGAGATACAGTGAGCAGATGACAGATCTGAGAAACACCAGACCAGCAGAGGGGTTAGTATTACCACATTCATGTACCTGTCCTGGGGATTGAACCCAGAGCCTTCACACTAAGCTACATCCCACCTCTTTTTAATTTTTTATTTTGAGGTAAATTCTCACTAAGTTGAGCAGGCTGGTCTGCAATTTGTGATCCTCCTGCCTCAGTCTCCCAGAGTGCTGGGATTATAAGTCTGCACCACCATACATGGCCTGAATTTGAAATTGATTTAGCTAGTTAGCTGTATATAAGACCAGTCATGAGATACCCTGGACCTGTGCTGTCTCATTTTTAATATAGAGATGACAACTGCATTAATATCAGAGCACCATGGAAACATGTGAGTATGTAAATAAAGTTTTAGGGCTGGCACGTGTCAGAACAGGAATTGAGTAAATGTGCCTGCCATTGTTATGGGCTGCTATTATTATTCAGTACTGCATTTCATGGACACTGACAATAATACAGCTGCCAAACCAGCAAACAGGGTCAAGAAGCCACATGTTCCCCTAGCTTTCCACCACTCCCATCCCAGCACACCAATCAATACCACCGTCCTAAAAATAGAGAGGCTGTCAAGGAAAATTCTTAAATTCTTACCCCAAAAGCTTGATCAAGGAAAGCTCTTTCATTAAAAGCAAAAATTGCCGGACTGATATCCAGGGCACTCATCTCCATGGTGGCTGTGAAGATGGATGAACTGCTGGCTACTTGACCGTTGCTGAAAAACACAGCAACTCTCCTCACGTTGGCTCCTGTATACGTCCGCTTGAAAACATTGCGGGCTACGAACCTTAGTGCATTACCAATGTCTCGGGCACCGGTGGGGATTTGGTATTCTATTTGCGAAAGAAGCTGGAGAAGTTGCTTCTTGCTATGGTAGTCAGATGAACGGATGAGATAGTTGGTGTCTGAGTTGTAGGAGACCACAACAACTCTCGCTCCCACAGGACAATTATTTTCCCTGATGTGAAGGTCCTCGACAATGGAAGTGATGATTTCTCTTGTTTCATTAAATCTCCATTCAGTGACACCAGAGGATTGGTCCAGGGCAAAAACCAGCTCTGTTGGGTATACTGGACACTTTTCTACAAAAATGAGAAGCAGACGTATTAATTATCTCACTGGATCAAAGCCTTTCCCATAGCCTTGGTTCACCCAAGATGAAGCAAGGCTTTCATCTAGCTCTAGAAAGAGTAGTCACATGTGAAAGAAGGGAAGGAATTTACTTTGTAAACGTGAAGATGTTATACACATGTCATACATTATCTGACTATATATTGCTCATACTTCAAAGTCTACTATCTGTTTATTTATTTTTGTTTTTGTTTTTGTTTTTGTTTGTACCGGAGATGGAACTCAGGTCCTTGCACTTGTAAGGCAGGTGGCAGAACCACTGAGTTAAATCCCCAGCCCCACTATCAGTCTATTTAATAGGATATTGAGGAGATTCTAGGAACTGTTTCTATGTTCTGATTTGGGTGATAGTGACATGAATCTATGTATAGTTAAAAGTAGGCACACACCCAGAAAATGAATTTTATGGATTGCATATTTGAAAAATTGATAAAAGGAAATTATAGTTTGTTGGGGATTTAAAAATCTCTCCTAAAAAAACTTAAATGACCTATGAATGAAAAAGTCATTTTGCAAATTTGCATCCATTTATGTAACAAATGTCTGTTGTGTTCCACCATTCAAAATGCATTGTGACCTCAGTCCACTGTGGAACACAATACAGATGAACCACATGTCCCTCAAGGAACTTGGATGGGAAAAGGTCATTGTATTAAAAAGTGCAGAGCAATTATTCTTCTTAATGAGGACTCAGAGCACAAAGGAGCTGTTTCCAAAAAGGGGATATCTCAGAGGCTTCAGCAAAGCTGGCCTTTGAAGGCCTGTTTGTCAGGAGGATGGGAGCAGCTTAAACCACAGAAGGTTTACAATGAGCCATTATAAAAGTAGTACTGTCTGAAATTCACAATGCACAGATAATCTTAGGATGACTGCCCTTGAAGAATTCCATAGGGAATCCTCCCTATGTATAAAAGCTAGTGTTAGGGGCCGGGGATTTAGCTCAGTGGTTCCGGTACCTGCCTCGCAAGTGCAAGGACCTAAATTCAATCTCCAGTAACAAAAAAAAAGAGGAGGAAGAAGAAGAAGAAGAAGAAGAAGAAGAAGAAGAAGAAGAAGAAGAAGAAGAAGAAGAAGAAGAAGAAGAAGAAGAAGAAGAAGAAGAAGAAGAAGAAGAAAGAAAGAAATTAGCAAAAAGCTAGTTGTTCAGTGTCCTTTTAAAAATATGAACACAGAAGAGAAAAAAGTTTTTTCAAAAGTAAATATATTTATCTACTTAGGCTATTTCCCAATCTGGCTAACTCCCAAAGCATGTTAAACTCAAAACCTCCCTTATTCCAACCACTAGTTTCAATAATATAAGTAGGAAAGTATTAACTTAAAGATATGTTTTGAATCAAAGAACTTTACGTGGAGAAATTTTTAAATATGAAAGCTGAAAATGAACACTAGAATAAGAAAATGAAAGTAGTCCTAATTTCTTAGCTCTATCCTAAAAATTCTTGACAGCGTGGTTGAAAAGCATCTCTAAAACTATCCTATCATCACAGCTTCTCCTAGAGAAAGGAACAGATTTCTAATTGCTTTTATTCTCTCCCTCACCCAGTGCCTACTAGGGCATCTGATATATTTAATCCAAGTCCATGACATTTAACTGAGAACTTACCTTTTCTGTTTTTCAGATTTAAAGTGAATGGCTCCAGACTTTGGCACAAACTCTAAAACTCTGAAGTTCTACTTCAGCAGGCCTGCAGGAGATCAGGAGGTCTTGCAGTGACATTGCTGGTTTAATTGGCCACATCAGCCACGTCACCCACAGGATCTGAGGATCATGCAGTCCAGACCCTGACAGGACAGTCCACAGAGAGGGAAATGCTTACAACTGGTGAGAACTGGGTAAGTGACAGGTGCAAATGTGGGTCAGGGGCGGAAAGGTATACCACACCTCCAAGAAGCCAGTGTCAGTGAGGAGAGGAGCAGACAGAGAAGTGCTGTATGATCAGTTGAAGCCCTGTTCCCCTGTCCCCCAGCAATGCAGCTACTGCGTTGTAAACTACATCAGGATCTAGAAAGGACTGTAATGTGGAAGGGCTTGGTCCAGGAGGCGTC
Source organism: Fukomys damarensis (assembly GCF_012274545.1). Lineage (NCBI taxonomy): Eukaryota > Metazoa > Chordata > Mammalia > Rodentia > Bathyergidae > Fukomys > Fukomys damarensis. Next base: position 44,103,688 of record NW_022900949.1, on the reverse strand, counting down.
CTAGTTATAATCAAAAGACTGACAAGTCTGCGTGGAAGAAAGAAGTCCTTTTTCAAATGGGGTACAGGTTTCTTTCAAATCGGTCTGATCAAAGCACAATCATTATTTCAGCAAGAACAATATGGTAAGAACACTCACCCTTCCAACAAGCTATAAAAAAGAGAGAAATAGAGAAGAATCTGTTACATTTTTGGAATACAAACCAAAAAATAATTCCAAAAAACAATATTTATACAAAGCTTAGGCTTTATTTGACTTTAATTGAAAACAAGGTTAAAGGGTTGAGGAAGATTCCCATAGAGTTTTATTAATTTGTAAACCTTCCTGACCTTGTGAGTCAGCAAGTTTCAGCAGAATTTTGGTGGAAGCTGAAACACTGATCACTTGTCTTAGAAATGCAACAGCTGAGGCACTGATTAAATGGCAAGGTAACTGATATGCAATTTGTTTTCTCTCCCTTTAGAGTCTTCTGAGAGTCAGTCAGCAATGCAATGTAAAATATGGGTCTTATTTTTCTCCCTGATGAATATCTCGGGAACTTCTATTTTCCTGTACAACCACAGAGGGATTTTCAAATGAACTTTGTCTCTGCTTAAAAATACAGCTCCTCTGAGTCATTTTCATATCCAGAGAGAAGAAGGAAAAAAAATCCCAAGGGCTTCTCTGAGAAAAACACATCTGGTCTCTCTGATTGATTTAGTCTGTAAACCTGAGATTCTTCAGGATGAGTGCTGGTAAATCTTTAAGAAACCGCAGGCCTGACAATTTCCATGTTTATTTTATTTACTTCCTACGAAGCCAATGAGTCACTCCAATCTAATAAAAGAATTTCTTAACTTTGGTGACAAAAAGCTCTTCTGTCCTGCTGTCCTGGCACATGCTTCCTGCACAGCAGCCCTGCTAACAGCTTGTGTCTATCTACTCCTGTGGCCACTGAGACGCTGACACCACATATGCCCCACAGCCTCCTCTGTGTCTCAACACTCAGCACAAGTCTCATGCAGCTTACTGAGAACTTCAGATGCAACTGTGGGGCTGTACAGCTAGGATCTAGATGCACATGTGGGTTCAGATCTACCAAAGCTGGGTAACCTTTGGGGAACTTGTTTCACCTCTTTTTGTGTGTTTCTTTTATTTACTTATATTTCCTAAGTATTCTACTTGTGTCTCCCTTTAAAATGTCAGTCATTTGGTCCTTCCTGTTTTATCTTCAAACACTTTCTTTCTCTTTCTTTTCCCTTGGACACCTAGACTGATTTTATTCTCCATGGAGGGTCCTAGCTACTAGCTCAGGACCAAGCTCTCACCTCCTGGGTGAGAGACTTGACGCAGGTATGGAAAGTACCTGCATTAGACCAGGGATGTTAGACCAGGGATACAACCTCAAGGGACATTGATGACATCATTTATAGAGTCCCAAAGTCTTGTCACTCCATGTCTGGTCTCCATTCTGTATTTTGAAGTTCGGTCCCAGTCTCACCAGCAATGTGCATGGTTACAGAACCCACCCACTCTTGCTCAACCATCTGATTACCAGATAACTCATTTGATCCAATGTTGTTGGAAAACTTTTCCCTTCAAAACTCAAACTCTCTAATGATTGGTATTCACCTCTCCATTCTTGGAAAGTCATCATTGAATTTCACTGAGAAGACTGGTACTGCCCTCAGGGGCTTGATTACCACTCTCTTCCCTACCATGGCTCTTCCTTTATTTTCTCCGTGTGGCCTTGGTTCCAGACTCTCATCTCCTTTCCTGGGCTAGTGTCACTTACACTGCCCCTCCCTCGGGATCTCCTCTCCACTGGCTTCCCTCTTCCTGATTTGGAAGCTGCCCACATGTGGCAGGAATTCCTATTTCTGCAATGCCATTTTTCTGTCCCTTGGGCCCACTCTTTTAGCCAAGACAGCTTCCTACATTCACCTCTTAGTTTCTGACTCCCTAGATCACAGCCTTGGAAACCTCATCATTGCTGGTTTTAAGCATCACCAGCTCTTGAGTGACTTTAGCATCTAAGTAATAACCAATTAACCCTAAACACCCACATTCACCCATTCAGTACCATGCTCTCTCAGTCCTTTGGCACAGTTGTCATATTAATAATGCAAGCTGATTCGCATACTTTTGAGTTGGCCTAATTATTTCTTATACATGTTCTCTCTTCCTGCATACATCCCCCTTGTGAGCTGAGACACTTTCTTTTCCTCCCACCTTTGATGTGAGAGGCACTCAAAAAAATTCTGTTACCAATATTTTTCCAACTAGCAACCTTGGCCTTCTGATCCCATAGATCCAGCTATACTCAGTCCCTCCCCAACCATCAATGCTCTTGTTCCATGACTCATACATACTCGCAAGTATAGTTCCACATGAACTGGATCAGATCACATTGCTATAAATGGAGAGAGAAGGAGGACACACAGAAACAGAGAGAGAGAGAGAGAGAGAATATGAGTACAGTGATCTCCCAGTAGTTATGTTTATTTCCCAGATAGAGGGTTGGAGTTTTTTTCCATGAATAAGGAGATACATACAGAAAACACAGGCTGCCCTGCCACGCCTTTAGGGCCCTAGGGAAACAAAAACAGAACAAATTGTTTGTAAACTGAAGTCATTAGTTATAAAATTTGTAAATAGGGAAGGGGAGGAGGGGGTGAAGGGAGGGCAGGGATAAGGGGAAAAAATGAGAGCCAAGACCTGTCATGTAAAGGTACAAGATCCCAATGATGAATGTAACTGTACTGTATACCTAAAATGTACCAATAAACTCAATGAGAAAAATAAATAAATAAAAAATAAAATAGCATTGGAAATTTTAAAAAATAATAAAATAAGAGAAACAAACAAAACCACCTTTTTTCTTAAAAGCACAGTTTGCAGCCAGCAGTCACTAACCCAAGTGGGTTAATTACAATGCACTTTCCTCACTTGCACCAAGTGTGCAAATTGAGCAATAGATCAAGTAAACTAACATCCATCCAAATGAACTGAATGATTTCTCTTTGTAGGGTGGCAAGAGGTAAAGAAATAAGAGTATTTCTTACAGATAATTTTATTAAATATGCAATACTTAGAAGAAAGCATTTTTAAGAAGAAGGCTTAAAAGTATAAACAGCAGATTCTCTAAAGGGCCATGCTAAGGACAGAGATTTCACTGAGAATTCATGGATATGGTTATATTGTAAATCAAGGAGTTTAAAATTCAGGAGATGATATCCTCAACAAATATGAAAGAACCAAGGACTACTGATAGCAAAATGGACATAACTCAAAAGAAGTGCATACATGTTATACTCATAAGTGCCAAGAGGTTATGGAGGAAAGAAATACAAATAATTGGGTGAGGTGAATCAGGGAAGGCTCCTTGAAAAAAGACAGTCCTGCTACCCATCAGCTTGAGCTTTTCTCTTTTTTCCCCCCTGTTAAGTTTATTGGTACATTTAAAGCAAATAATACAGATACATTTATTATTGGGATCTTGTACCTTTACTTGATATATCTTGGTTCTTATTTTTTCCCATAACCCTGCCCTCCCTTCACCCCCTTGACCCTTCCCTATTTATGAAGACTTTGTATTTTTTCCTTTTTTCACATTTTTTCTTTTCCCTTATTTCCTTTCCCCTCCCTTTTCCATGAGCTTTTCTCTTTTAAGTTTTGCATCCTTTTATCAGAATCAAGTAGTGGTTCTTAACATATTTTCACACATGAATCCTTTTGGACAGCTAATATATGACAATATCATCATTTTGAAGCAGGACTTAAAAAGAAGGAAAAACAAGTTTCTCCAAACTAAGCCATTCCCCCTTAGACTTCTCCCTCTCTATGGCTGTTGTTCTTTGTTCTATCACAATTAAAATTAGTAACTGTCCCTGTAAGTAAGGTTTCATAACCTCCTCTTCTCATAAGATCCTGTTTGTACCAGACCAAGGCCACCAAGATATGCTCAGTTACAGAACTATCACAGCTTGACTAATTGCCTGTGTTCTGCTCTGTCCACAAGCTTCATGTCCCTAGGTAGAACAACCCTCTCCACATGTGTATAAAACTAGAGCTGTTCCTTTGTTCTGGGCTCAACCTTTGGAAACAAGTCCACCGAGCTGGTGCACACCTAAATAAATCATCCTGTTTTACCCCTCATTCTCTCCAATCCCTTAAATTCTGCAACAATTCCAGAAAAAAATGCTATTATAGGCTCACACTTATATAATTTTATTTCCTATCTCCTACACCCCTTCAAAAGTTCAACTGGGAAGGTCAGCATAAGAATTTCTGTTCTACATAATAACTTGGTCACCTGTCCATCCACCAGTTAGCCATCCAAAAGACAGAGCTAAATGCCAGCTGTGCTGTTGGTGTTAACCAGAACCATGTGTTATCCATGATTCTAGTCTCCAAAGTATGTTGTCTTTCTGCTCCATATCACTAAAAGTTACCAGTCTTAGCCTTCTTCTTCCAATTTATGGCAAAAAAAAAAAAACACAGAAAAGGATGAACAGCCACTGAAGCAGAATGAAGAATTAGAGTAAGCAGCCCATAATTTATAAAACTGTGAACAGTATTGCTCAAAAGAATGAGTTTAAAAATAACCTTGAGCAAGTTCTTAAGCAAAGGCTTACAATCACAGGTCTGAAATAAAGATGCCACGTTCCAGTCCAGTCCAGTGGGTTCAAGCAGAAGAGCAGAAAATTATAAAATCCCCCAAATGATGGCCCCTGAATCTGGCAAGAAGAAGAAGACAGAGGCAGACCAGACTTCCCTAGAGATTAGAGGCCCACCCACATGATTAAGATCATTCACACATTTCTTGATGCAAAAGAAAGAAAAGATTATATCATATTTCCCCTAGTTAGTTGATTCTCTTTCTAATATTCAGTCTAGCACAAAGTGATTCACATTTTTCCTTTATAAAGTCTTAAGTTCAAGAACTTCTTAATGCATAAAACAAGATAAGCATCTTACCCACTCCTTATACAGTACTTCCTGAGCTACTCCACAAAACACAGGCCCTGATGACATTTAGTTATCCTCGGGCTGTGCTTGTGAGGAGAGACAGATGTGTAACAAAATCATTCCAACCTCGTGAGACACTAAATAGAGGTAAAGAAATTTTTCTGTGGGAGATGTATTTCACTCTGCCTGGGAATGCTTTCAGAGGTGACATTTCTCTCATAATGGAATCAGAGCAGAAAGTGAGGCTATATTTCCAGATCTCTCTAGACTCTAATTCTGGGGACAGGAAGGCAACAATAGTGGTTTTGGCAAATTCTACCAACCTGTCTCACATGATAGAACTTTACCAGGACAACTTTGTGAAGCTTATTCAATCCCATCCCTACATCAAAGACTTCAGTAATAAATCACAAAACAGCAAATATTGGCCTTGCACTCTGGTTTACCTGCTCCTCACAGCTACCTTTTAAGGTGACAAAATGAGTATATGTCATACTCATTTTATAAATAAATAGAGACCCATTGGCTGTTCCAAGGATGTGCAGCTAGTAAGAAGCAAAATCTGGACTTGAATCCAGCATTTCTGATTTAAATCCTATGCCCTTTCCATAAAATCAGCCTACACACTACTTAGTTCTCAGAAGTTTACTCATTGTCCGGCCAGGAGGGCCTTGCAATCCATGATGTCCCCTTTCACCTGTCAAGCCTACAGTGAGCTGCAGATAGGAATATACATTAGTTTCAACATTTCTATCAATGAAGACTTACATGATTTTAATGAGACTTTATAATTTTTTAAATTTGTTTTTAAGAGAGAGCAGCTATTAAATGAAGTCAGGTAAATTGCTTATCTGTAGAATAAGCCACCCATTCTTAAGCATTGTTAAACATCCATTTCCTTCTTAGCCCCTTCATTTAGTAACATACTTGGTTCTAGCACTGGATGTGTATTTAAATCCAAATTAATCATAAGCTGGGATTGGTGCTAATACAAAAAGCAAATATACTAGGGTCCACAGGGATCTAACAAATAAAACTCTCATCTGTAAATGATAAAATAAGTAAAATGAGCCCTCACACACGTAACAGTACATGAATGGGCTGTGTCCATTCAGAGTGATGGCTGTAGAGGCTAGGGAAATGTATCCTCCCCAGTGGAAAATGTCTATTGAATTGTATCTCTTCCAAACTGAGGATGACCACTAATATTACACTCATATTTTGGGGGTTTTTTTTCCTCATTGAGTTTATTGGTACATTTTAGGTATACAGTGCAGTTACATTCATTACTGGGATCTTGTACCTTTACATGACAGGTCTTGGTTCTCATTTTTTCCCCTTATCCCTTACCACTCCCTTCACCCCTCCTCCCCTCCCCCTTTACAAATACTTCATTTCCATTTTTTCATTTTCTCATATTTTTTCTTTCCCCTTATTACCTTTCCCCTACCCTTCCCACTTTCCCTACACCTTTAGCCCCCTTCTTCCTATTTCACATTGTCCATTATATCATTAAGATGTTATGTACTATTATAGTTTATTCACACCAGAGAAACTATTCGGTATTTACAAATGTATGATTTATTTATTTCACTTAGGAGTATATCTTCAATATGTATCCATTTTCCTATGAATGACTCTAATTTCTCATTCTTTATGGATGAGTAATATTCCATTTTATAGAAAAACCACATCTTCTTTATCCAGTTTCCAACGGATGGGCAAATGGGCTGTTTCTAAGTTTTAGCTATTACAAACTGTGCCGCTATAAACATAGGTGTGCATATATCTCTGTGATATGATTCTTTTAATTCTTTTGAAAAGATACCCAGCAAAGGGATGGCTGGGTCAAATGGAACCTCTAGTCCCAGCTCTTTGAGGTATTGCCATGTTAATTTTCACAGTGGTTTCACCAGTCTGCACTCCCACCAACAATGGAGAAGGGTTTCTTTCTCCCCACAACCCCACCAACATTTGTTATTGTGTGATTTCTTGATAGCAACCATTCTTTGTGGGGTGAGGTGGAATCTCAGTGTTGTTTTCATCTGAATCTCTTGAATGACCAGTGATTTGGAACACTTTTTCATATATTTACTTGCTGCTCTTACTTCTTTGTGTGAGAAATGTCTGTGCATTTCAGATGTCCATTTTTTAATTGGGTCTTTATATTTGGGGGGGCTGATTGTTTTGAGTTCTTTATATATTCTAGATAAGAGCCCTTTGTCTGAGGAGCACCTGGTAAAAATTTTTTCCCATATTGTAAGTTGTCTCTTAGTTTTGTTGATGGTTTCTTTTGCAGTGCAGAAGCTTTTTAATAAGATGAGATCCCAGTTGTTGATCCTTTCTGCTAGTTCCCGTGCTACTGAGGATTTGTTCATAAAATCTTTTGCTATGCCAATGTCTTCAAGAGTTCTGCCTATCTTCCAGCAAGTTCAGTGTTTCTTTTTTAATATTTAGATCTTTAATCCACTTGTACTTTAATTAGTGCATGGTGAAAGATAAGGGTCCAGCTTTAATCTTTGGCAGGTAGAGATCCAGTTTTTCCAACACCATTTATTAAAGAGGCTATCTTTCCTCCACTGAGAATAGTCAGCTCCTTTGTCAAAGATGAGGTAGCTAATTACATCTGAATTTGGTTTTGTGTCTTCTTATCTGTTCCACTGATCCTCAGGTCTGTTTCTTTGCCAGTACCATGCTGTTTTTATCACAGTGGCTTTGTAATATAGTTTCAAATTGGGAATTGTTATACCCGCTACCATGTCTCCGTTGCCTAGGATAGCTTTTACTATTCTAGGTCTCTTATGGTTCCAAATGAATTTTTGGATTCTTTTTTTCTAGTTCTGTGAAATATAGTGTTGGAATTTCAATTGGCATTGCATTGAATCTGTATAGCAGTTTTGGTAGTATGGTCATTTTCATATGTTGATTCTCCCTACCCAGGAGCAGGGCATATCTTTCCATTTTCTTATATCCTCTTTGATCTCTTTTTTCAGAGTGCTGTAATTTTCAGTGTAGAAGTCTTTTGCTTCTTTTGTTAGATTGATTCCTAGACACTTCATTTTTTGGATGCTATTGTGAAAGGAATTTTCCCTTATTTCTCTCTCAGTGAGTCTCTTATTTGTTGCACTCAAATTTTAAATTGAAAGGATGTTTGGCTCTGCATTTGGAACTTAAGTAAACATAATGTTCTACCCTATGCTTTGCTAATTAGAAGATTTTGACATCCTCCCTTAAAATGAATGCCCCCTATGACTTTCTCATGACTAGTAGAATCATGGAAAGTCCTTCAGGACACAGAGGGATGGGGTCAACTTCATTTCCATTCACAGGGTTGATACTGTTGGATTACATGTGCCTTAGAATAGACTAGAAGACATTGATACATTGAAACAGCCAGCCATTAATTTGTAAATCTTTAAAGTAGTTCAAATTTATGAAACCATAGACGTTTAGAGCTGGAAGTGACTTTAGATGTCACTAAGTTCAATTCTTATGTTATAGAAATACAGATCCTAAAAAAGGTATGTTGAAGGACAAATAGCTAGCTAGTGGCATTTTGGATGCCCTTGAAGGTGGATTAATAATCCACATTCATTGTTACAACATGGAAGCCAGATTGTGCAGAAGAAACATTTATTATGCCTTGAATAACAGGTCACTTACTGTTATTCCCTTAAATCCTTTGGGTCCAAGCTCTCCAGGAATTCCAGGACTGCCAACTTCACCCTGAGCATTCCAAATGTTAAATTATATTCTATAATGTAATAAAAATTTTTCTCTGAACCAAAACTTAATTGACCTTGTAATTATATCATATATGAAAAAAAGCCAATACAACATTAAATGATATCTTGACCTGTCATCTGGAACTAAATCATTGGTATACTTATTCTCTAAACTTTTTAATATCTTAATAATACAAATATTTATACATTACTATCAACTCAATGACCACTTAAGTCACTAAAAACATCCAAAGAAAATATTTAAAGGCCAGGAAAAACATATGGAGTATTAACTACATAAAACACCAAATACTGAATTACTTCCTACATTCATGAATCATTTCTGAAAAAGCTGAAGATAAAAGATTTTTACTCTGTGGTGGGAAGCCAATTGTGTTATTTATCAATATATTTGTTTCACATTTATCAGTAAGTTGAAATATGCTGTTTCTGTATTTTCAGTAAATTAGAAAATCAATCCTCTATAATAAGAACTCTTATCCTACCCAATACTTTGAATACAGCACTTTCTTGTACACTTTTCTGTCTAAGGAGAATCTGTATTGGTAGTTCATTAGTTTTAAAACATATTTAAAAGGTTTCAACTATTTGGCTTTTTCCCATAGCTGATTTAATTCGATTTTCAACTCATATTTTGCATTTTATTTGAGCATCAACTATGTGGCAGATACCATTCCAAATACTTTTTTTAAAGCAAATCTTAATATGAATCCCAGGGCATGCAGATATACCATGAACTACTTTAGTGGAAATAGAAGGCATGTCTGGTTCTATAGCATGGAGGTGGATTTCAGTCTAGCAAGAGTGAGGCATTCTGGAAGAGATTTGATTAAGAAAGCAGCATGATGAGACTCTGCTTTGGAAAAATCTGATGACAGTAGTGTTTGGGATTAACAGGAGCAGGGAAAAGATAGAAGTGACAAAAGTGTCATAATCTTTCAGGTAAGAATAAACAAAGCCACAATAATAAAGAATGAATAGCAATAACTAACTATTTATGAGCTTACCAATATAAAGAAACCAAGAATAGAACAGAGACAAAGTGGAGAGGACTCGTACAGTTAATGCATCACACATCTAATATGAAAATTCACAGGGGTGAGTGTGTCCCTTCCTCATGAAGCACAGGAAAAAAGTTTCCCTGATCCCCCTGCCCCGCTTCTATTATATTTAGAACTACAGGCTTTTCTCAGTTCTCCAGATAGAGGTTAAGATCACGGTAAGGACAAAAGTTTGTGTGTACAATACCTTCTGCCCCCTATCTCCAGGGAATCCTCTTGGACCCTATAATTTTCATCAGAGAACATAAATGAATCAATATACCATGTCCTGAGTATGATCATATTATTTAGGTTTTATTTGGCAATCAAAAAATGTTTTCCATATTTACCTGTACTCCTTTTTGTCCTCTATGACCATAGCCTGGGCTGCCATAATCTCCCTGTAAACATACCAACTAATTTAAATGTCTCAAAAGTGAAAATTTATTGTAGTCTATATTAAGGAAGTGATAGTATCAGGAGAGAAATGCTGTGGAATTCCAGGTGAAAGGGGCCTACTCAGAGACCTTGAACCCCAGAAATGCGTGTGGCTTGATTTTCATTTCTTCCTGATATATGCCCTGCTATGCTAGACCGCATATAGAGGGCCTACGACGTGGATAGTGAAAGATTTTACACAGATCAGAAAAAGGAAAGATAAGAGTTTATTCAGATCCATGTACACTTTAAAGAGAGACTGCAGGCAAATTTCCAAGAGTAGAATCTCACCATTAGGGTGAAAGATTGGAGTTTTCATAAGTGTTTGGGGACATAGGAAAAGAGTCTAGGCAGCAAATTTAGATATTTCAGGAATGCTTTTTTGGGTCACCTGGTTCCTGCTGGTCTTTTAGGGACACCTATATTGTATCTCAAGGTTTACATTCAAGATGCAAATTAACAAGGCCATTTACTCAGATCCCATAGAAGCCCCTCTAGTTTCAAATTAGGCAATCTATACACATGAACTACGTGAGGGAAGATGAGTCAGGGCTTATTGGGAGGAATATATAACTCTTATGTGTATTTTATCTTATATTTATGTTTTTAGTCAGTGTTAGTGCAGTACCCTATGACTATCCAGTATGCATTGGGCAGGTTTGTGTCAGCAGAGAAATTTTGCTGGCATGAGTTTCAACTCTCTGTCACCACATGCTGTGGTACTTTAGTGAGCTCTACTTGGCAGCCACAGCAGGACACAGAGAGGAATGTTGTCCAGAACTTGCGAAATCAGTAGTAGTTTCCTGCATGGAAAAGTAGGAGCTGGCCCAAAGAATATGTTAAGGAGCTCCCTAAAGAATTATAACCAATAAATATATAGGGGGAAATGTTCATCCTCACAAGTAACCAAAAAAATGCAATTTGGAACAATAACGAGATACTGCTGTCAAGGGTAAAGATGGGGGGGCAGTTTTAATATTCATTATTGGTATAGAAATCCTAAAACTGGCCCTCTCCTGCATATTACAAATGTTATTGTTTAAATTTTCCTAAGGCATCAAAATAAAGTTTATAGCCTTCAAAAAATATATGTGTGTGTGCCTAACTATGAAAATTCTAGAAATTTCTTTATTATGTATATATAGAGATTTTTTATTTTTTATTTTTATTATGGAGATATATATAT
>NW_022900949.1:44049192-44091739 GCF_012274545.1 Fukomys damarensis | reverse complement strand
TAGCTAGGAAAATTCTAGAAATTCTTTATTATGGAGCTGGGGATGCAGCTCAGCTCAGTGGTAGAGCCTTTGCCTCACATCCACAAGACCCTGGATTCAATCTGCAACATAGAAAAAAATTATTTTTTTTTCCAAAATTTTAGTTAGGTATAAGAATGGTCACTTCTGTACTGTTTATAGCAGTGAAAAACTGAAAGCAAATTAAATCTCCAATAATAAGAATCTGGTACAGTACTAAGGCATTTAGTACTATATTTTGAAGCTATTAAAAGTGACTATGAGAAAAATGTAAGAAAGAAAAAATGCTCATGATACATTGGTAAAAGAGAAAAATAGACTGATTCTTCTCTCTCTTTCTCTCTCTCTCTCTCTCTTTAGTTTTTGTTTTTTGCTATCTGCAGGATGTTAATAATGAATATCTCAAAATTGTGCAATTATGAGTAATTTTTCCTCTTTATCCCCCTTTTCTATTTTTAATACTTAGTAAATTTTACTCCTATTTTCCTGTTCTTATTTCTCTTTCTTTCTTTCCCCTTTTTTTAATATTTGTGTTTTCAACTTAGGTACTTTTCAAATGATAAAATAGCGAGGCTATTTCTATAAGCATTTTGACTACATTTTGTAGATATAAACGGCCATGGAGGAAGCCTCAAAGCCTTTCTGTAGACACTGGTCTATGGGGTTTTGCAGCAGGTCAGGAGTTTGCTCTGCCTTATATCTGTGCCATTGTAAGCCCCTGGCTCTTTGGGGTTATTTACTGGTTCCTCCTCATTCCTGTCTCCTTTGATCCCTTTCTTCTTCTTCTTCTTCTTCTTCTTCTCAAAACTACAATACATTGTTACTAATTATACAGTAGGTCTCTTGAAATAGTTCCTCCTGTCTGAAGTTTCACACCCTCCCAGCCTCTCTGGTGGCTATCATTACTCTCTGAGCTTGACCTGTGAACATTTTACACATAAGTGAGATTATGTACAGTGTTAATCACTGTTTCACCTCACATAATGTCCTACAAATTCGTCCATATTGTCACAAATAACAGGATTTCCTTCTTTTTAAGGCAGAATAGTATATCACATTTTCTCTCTCCGTTTATCCATTGATAGACACTTAGGTTGGTTCCCTATCTTGGCTATTGTAAATAATGCTCACACTTTTTTTTTTTGCTACATTTCCTACAATATTTATATTATAATGTTTATAATTTTTTTTAAAGAATGAAGTGTCTGTCCCTCTACTGGCTGTTCCACAGGTGAAGATTTCGGTACAGCCAGAGCTATTAGGACAAAGTGTAAGCCTGAACAGGTAGCACCCCATTTCTTGGTCCTACTCCTCAAGTTTTTCAAGAAGGGGAGAGAAATGAGCAGTTTTGTTTTTCCATTAGAATGGCCATACTGGCTGTTCAAATACGGAAATACCCTGCTCTAACTCATCCATCACCCTCTGCCTCACCCTTTTAGTCTTTCTTATTTTAACAGGCAAGCTGCAGAGTGAGATCTTAGCAGGTAAGAGAAATGCCCTCACCTCTTCATACCTGCGGGAAAACCGTCTGAGCCCTAGTTGCTTGGGCCCCCTTCTCCTTACCTCAGAGCTGAGCACTCAGAGCCAGGGAAGGGAAGGGTATGAAACCTTATACCTGCGTTCCACGCTGTCCAGGTTGTCCCTCCGGTCCTAAGTCTCCAGGAACTCCAAATTCCCCCTAATAAATGAAGTACGAAGAGCTTCAGATTGATAAATCAAACCTGGCTCTCACAGAAGGAAGTCTGACCCCTGGGTGGAAGGACACAAAGTTCTCAGTGAGCACTCAACACTCAGTAGGAGGGGCTGTGTAGGACACACATAATGATCTTTCCAAAGGAGAGAGGAAATAGGCATGACCTAGGGCTGGACTCAAGTACTACTTTCCCAGTACTATAAAAGGACCAACAGAGAAGGAAAAGAGCAGAAATTTCAACTTTCGGGGAGAGTTGATTCATTTGCTAATGTATGTCCCATCCCAAAATTGTTTCTTTTTTATAGACAGCTAAGTTAGATAGAAATTAATAAGCAGTCAGGAGGGATTGGGCCCTAAAGGAAGTAAGCACAAAAAATAAAGACATCATATTGTGTACTTAAAATGTCCCAATATACTTAATGAATTAAAAAAATAAAGACATCAGAATTGTGGCTAAAGGTGAATCTGAAGACAGCCAGTCCTCCACACTCAGGCCTGTAAGAAAATAGCAACTTCAGATTATACTATGTTTAGCATCACCTGGCCCAGGAGGCCCTGATAAGCATCAGATGCATAGGTGGGTGACCAGAACATCTGGACCCATACTCCCATCCCTTTCCAAGAATTCTTTTTTTTTTTCCAGCTTTAACTGCGTTTATTGGTACATTTTAAGGATACAGTACAGTTACATTCATTGTTGGGATCTTGTACCTCTACATGACAAGTCTTGATTCTCATTTTTCCCCTTGTCCCTGCCCTCCCTTCACCCCCTCCTCCCCTCCCCATCTACAAACACTTTATTTTCATCTTTTCATTCTCTCACATTTTTTTTCTTTTCCCTTTTTACTCTTTTAATCTTTCCATATATCCTTGCTATGTGACTCATTTCCCTATTGGATCAATATTTGCTAAGCAACTATACTTGTAACCCCATAGGCTGATTATAGTTTACCCACACTGCACCCACACTGTGATTTTGCTGCATAAATTACCTCTGACAAAGGGCCTCAGTGGCGACCCACTTGCAACCCTTCCTGGAAAGCCAGGAGCTCTTATTTCCAATAAAACTCTCCTAACTTTTTCCTTTGGATTGCAACTTCATTCCTCAATATTGTGAGATCATGAACTTGGCACATTTGACATCTACTAGGTTGGAAGCTCAATTTTTTCCTGTATCATTCTCATAGAAAATAAACTATTAAATATGATAGATGCGGTCCTTCCCTCATTGAGCATAGTCTAGTTTAGAAAGACAAATAACTAGATAGGAAATTATATTAGTGTGTGATCAAGCTTGTGGTGCCATGGGAGTAAAGGCAGGGGTCCGGGTCTAAATTAGATTTGTGGGCCTAAGGAGCCAGTTCAAGAATAACAGAGGACAAACTCACTCCTAGATCCTTAACCTGTTAGTATTAAAAGCATGCTTTGCATATTCCTCTACGGCAGATAGTATTGTGATTTATATCCCAATGTCTCACCTATTCAGAGGCAGGGCTTTGGAAGGTAATTGTATCATGAGTGGATCTTCATCAGTGGATTAACACAATGATGAGTTCATACTTGAATATGCTGTTAGGATGTAGGGCCTGATTGGAGGTAGGTCTCTGCGGGCATGACCTGGAAGTGTGTGTTCTTATCCCTGGCTTCTCCTTCTTCCTCTCTCTCTCCACTTCTGTGCCACCATGAGGTGAGCAGCTTTCTTCCATAATTCCTTTACCATGCTATTCCTACCTTAGAACCAGCTGACCATGGGCTAAACCCACTGAAACCACGAGCTAAATAAACCTCTCCCCCAAGTATTTTGTCTGAGTGATGGGAAAGTAACTAATACAAGCTGGTTTTGCCAAAAATAATGACTCTCCTCTTGGGCCTACAGAGGCCCCATAACTAACAGCAGAATAAAACTTAATTTTCATTTTGTTCTTAGTTCTATAGATGGACATACTAGTCATTTAGGGAGTATTGATCTAAAAGGTGGCAAAACAGGACTTTTCAGCCCTAAATTTATCTCTCCCATTGCACTGCCGATCAAAACTGAGAACACCAGGATAAGAAATTTACAGACACTTTATTACACTCAGAGGTCTACATTTTCCTACACTAAGGGTCACCTTGGATTCCTGCAGAGCCTCACAAGATAGGGACTGTCCTGAGCAAGAGCACCTACCTCATGAAAACTGAACTAACCCTAAGGTCATGAGGCTTCCTCCCAAACTCGGGACTGACATAATGATTCACTGAACTCTAATCCACAACAGCATCCCATGAAATGGATCCTGTTCTTCATTACTTGGTCAGTCTTATCCTCTTCCTCAGATTGTGCTCCCTCCAGCTACTCAAGCTGTAGTCCTTTCCCTATTTTCTCTTACTTCCTTTTGCATAGGGCCCAACTCGATATTTGTCAGCTTCTTAGGATGAAATCTTTTACTATTTTCTCTTACTTTTTTTTAAACCTTTGTCTATAAATTAATGCTATTACTTTAGATTTCATTTCCACTGCCACTAAAGCAATGACCCATCCTAGCCAGTGCCAAAGGAAAGGATCAGGAAAGCTGAGGCCCAAAGGATGTTGTGTGAGCCAGAGGAAGGAGCTAGGGAAGGTGAAGATGATCCAGGTGAGGGGAAGGCACTGGCAGAGGCAGGCCAAGCTTGCAGAGGGGCCCAAGCGGAAAGTCTTAGAATTAAGCAGTGCAGATAGCAAAGAGCCTGGAAGCGACTCATCCATCCTTTCAGCTTTATGGATGTGAAACTGACAACTAAAATCGTGCATGTTTAACACATTCCCACTGGTTTATACCACTGGTGCTGCAAGCATGACTGTCCCGTCGGGCAGCTTATACCACTTGTTAAGACTGTCTCATGCCGCATGACAGGACAGTCATGCATGTATCACCAGTGATTATGAGCCACCCAGCAGACAGACAGACATACAAATTACAGCCCCATGATGGACATGTGAAGGATGCAATGTGATACATACTTATCTTGTGAAATAATTACCAAGTTAGTTCACATAGCTACTGCTTTAACTTAACAGTCTTGTGTGTGTGTGTGTGTGTGTGTGTGTGTGTGTGTGTGTGTGCGCGCGCGCGCGGGGGCGTGTGCGCACTCTATGGGAAAAACATTTAAGATCTACTCTCTTAGTAAAACTGCAAGTATACAATACAATATTATGCACTAGAGCCTCCATGGGGTACATTTGCTCCCAAAACTTACGGATCTTACTACTATCTTAAATTCTGAAGATTTTTATTTTTGAAGGGCCACAGTGAAAAGAAAACCTGTCTACATAGTTTGCTGGGCTCCATGTAAAGGGAAAACTTAGGCTCTTTGCTCAGACATCATGAGTTTTAAGAACTTGGCAACACAGAATTAAACCAAACAGAAGCCCCTCACAGCAAGACCTCTATAACTGCACAGACCTGAGGCTCCTGAGTCTGGGCCCAGAGAGGGAGCCCTTGAAAGTGTTTTAGCAGGGGAGTCAGATTCTGATGAGACCAATAGTTTGCTCTCTGACAATGTCCAAAAGAGCTACCTCAGTTGTGGTGGGCTGAGTCAGACAGACAATGGCACATCACAAACTGAGTTCTGCCACCACCCACCCTACCCAATCAGCTATCAAGCATATTCCTGCATTTAGTAATCAAGGACTGGTGGAGCTATCTCAGCATAATTTCCCGGCAAGTGAGATCACCACTTTTCCCAGGAAAATGGGGAAAGTTTTTTTTCTGGAAAGGTAAGCACTTAGAAATTCTTTGTTCAATGAAAACCCAGACTGCATGGGAAGTACTACAAAGAATCAACAACTGGGACTTCATCTTATTGAAAAGCTTTTGCACAATAGAAATCACCAAGAGAGTGAAAAGACAACCCACAGAGTGGGAAAAAATTTTGCCAGTTGTTCCTCAGACAAAGGATCAATATCTAGACCATACAAAGAATTGAAAAAAATCAGTCCACCCAAATTTAAAAACCCAATTCAAAAATGGGCATCTCATATGAATATATACATCCTAGATGAAGAAGTTAAAAACAGCAAATAAATATGTGAAAAAATATTCAACATCACTGTTCATTGGTGAGATGCAAATTAAAACAACACTGAGATTTCATCTCACTCCAAAAAGAATGGCTGTTATCAAGAAATCAACCAACAACAAATGCTGGCTAGGCTGTGGGGCGAAAGGAACCCTTCTCCATTGCTGGTGAGAGTGATGCAACCACAGTGGATATTACTCAAAAAACTAGTATTAAAGGTACCATTTGTCCCAGGTATTCCCCTTCTACGTATCTTCCCAAAGGAATTTAAAATATCGTACCACAGCAAAACATGCACACCCATGTTTATAGTGGCACAGTTTGTAATTGCTAAATTTTAGAAACAGTACAAATGTCTATCAACTAATGAATGGAGTAAAAAATTTGTTTTTTATATAATGGAATACTACTTAGCCACAAAGAATAAATGAGACATTTTTAGGTAAACAGATGCACCTTGAGAACATACTCTTAAATGAAATAAATTGAACACATGAAAATGTCACATTGCCTCTCTGGTGTGAGAAATTGAAAGTGAAAATAAAGACCAAAAAATATTGCAAAAGAGGAAGAAGTTGTTCAGAATTATAAAGAATGTGAAATACTTTGTGAATACTTAAAATGTTTTAAGCAAAAAAAGGTATTGTATTATTAGGAAATTAGATTAGCAAATTAAAATATATTCTTTTTAGATCATGATACACACGGTATTTACCATTGTTAATCTCTAATCATTTTTGCTTTCATATAATGGCTTTTATATTTTCTTTATTAATATCTACTTGTAATATATCAAAATAAATTTTTAAGAAGAAATTCTTCATTCAATGAAAGAAAAAGGTATTACTAGAATGTTCATGGTGTGTTGCTAGTGTGTGGATTCATTCATATGAAGAATTAACATGGAAATCAGGGAGAAGACACAGGCATTTTCTTTCTTGATATTTGAAGTCAACATTTACCTTTCTCCCCAAATGTCCAGGTCTTCCAATGCTCCCTTTAGGTCCCACTAGCCCAGAAGAACCCTGAAAACCAAAAAAAAAGAGGCTGATACAAAAGTGTTTGTAGATGGAGAGGGGAGGAGGGGGTGAAGGGATGGCAGAGGTAAGGGGAAAAAATGAGAATCAAGACTTGTCATGTAGAGGTACAAGATCCCAACAATGAATGTAACTGTACTGTATCCCTAAAATGTACCAACAAACTCAATTAAAGCTGAAAAAAAAAGTTAATGGTACAAGTCAGCATGGTGGCTCATGTCTGTACTGCCAGCAGTCTGGGAGGCTAAGGCAGGAGGATTGCAAGTTCAAGTCCAACCTGGGCAAATTAGCAACTTAGTGAGACCCTGTCTCAAATATGAGAAAAGGAAAAAACAGATAAGGAGAGGCAGAAGGGGTTGAAGGGAGGGCAGAGGAATGGGGAAAAAGATAAGAACCAAGACATATCATGTAAAGGTACAAATTCCCAATGATGAATATCATCAAATATTGTATACCTAAAATACACCACCAAACTTAATGAAAAAGATCAAGTATAAAAAAGGGCTGGGGATGTATCTTTGTGTGAAGGTCCTGGTTTCCACCCCCAGCACCATTAATTAATTAATTAATTAAGATAAAATGACAATACCACAGCAATTCTTAGAAGCCCCATTGGAAGTGTTTTACTTTTCTTCATCTCATTCCCAATATCCCCTTGATGCCTCCTTAAGGAGAGAGATGCAGCCACCCAGAAGAGCAGGCTATCTGGCTGAGTTGGGTGACTCAGGCTACCGTCCTAGCTAAAAGGCCATGGGCCTGCACTTGGCTGGTCATCACTAGTCCACATGGGGCTCCCTTGCTGTTGTATTCAAAGGTACAAAACTTGCTACAATGCACTGATTCTATTAGAACAAAACACTTTGCTGCTGCCAGCTCTGTGCACAACACTACAGACACATCTATGTCGCCATGCAGGATATAGTTCGGTTTCCCAGTGTAAAAGTGGGTAGAAGAGTCATCCACACACCCACTAGGAAGATAAGTAAGCAAACCTAGGCATCCTCTACTCTCTGAATTCTCACTGTCTGAGTAAAACACTGAATAGATTCAGAAACTGTTTCAGGAAACAAATTCAAGTGATGCCCTCAAGAGGCAGACTCACGGATCAAATAGATTTAGGTGACACAGTCTCAGGTGTCTATGGCCAATGGAGATACACGTGCAGGGCACAAGTAATTTTTACAAGTTATAAATGATGTTTCAGGTTTCAGAGGAAATGGTCATGAATCAGCATGTGTGTTTTTTTCCAAACATTCTTTAAGCTTATGAAATGAGTCTGAGCTTTTAGAGTAAAATCCTAATGATGGAAAAAGGAGAGAACTTGGTCCAGGTATAAGGACAATGAGCTGGGCTAAAGATCTGACCCATAATAATCAAGAAAAGAGCTATTTCTGTGTCAATAATATTGAATAAATTATACTTGAATGTGTTTTACAATGAGGGGAAAATAACAATTGGGAGCCATTGACCCTAAAATGTCACTGTGTCACTCACCTGAGGTCCTTTGTGTCCCTGGCTTCCTTTTGCTCCTTTCCTGCCAGGATTTCCACTTGACCCCTTATGTGGTAATAAAGGGAATATAAGGCAATGAGATCAATGAAATTTCCTTTTTCAGTTATTGCTTTCATCCTGCCTCCATCCTCAGAGGAAAAGCAATGATCCAAACCTGCTTGCAGCCTTATAACTTTGAAATTAGCCTGCATTAGTTGAGTAACTAAGGTCAGGGCCAGACTCAGTGGTATAGACCTTACTAAGGAAATCTATGCCTAGGCATAAGACCCTCATCCTTCTCCTACAGAAAGAAATAAAAATAGATCAAAGAGGAAAACTAAAACCCATAGAAAAAGCAAGATGCAGACAACAGACCAATAGATTCCTTAGAAAGATGGTGACTTGGGTCAAAGCACTTATGAATGAATAAAATAGAGAGCAAAGTTGTTTTAAGATAGCACCAATGGACATTTTAGCAGCAAACTCCTGCCAGAAGAATCAAAGTGTAATTTTCTACCATGTTTGCCATGAAATATGATGGTTCTCATATAGCTCTTTTATATTCTAGGAGAGAAAACTCAAGAGTGCTCCTCACAACCAAAGCACCAGTTATGACATGGCTGCTGCTCCCCAGAAGCTACTGAGTAAACCTTGATTCATGGCCCAGGTATAGGATCCTGGAATTACCCCACTGCTACCCACCAACACCTGTGACTAGACCTAGGTTGTTCTATGGTTACTTAATTCAGAAGACATGGAAGCTTACAGCTTCATTCAGGACATCAAACCACTAAAAAGAATCTCAAATTTCAGTTTAGTACGAATGATCTAGAACATTCTAGAAGAAAAAATGAGTTCCCAGGAAACTCTTAGAATAGGTTCATCTATACAGACTCCAGACAGTCCAGGCTTAAAGTGAGCTTCATATAGTGTGGGCTCCATAAAGTAACTAAATGCCTATTTATAATAAAGTCATTGTCTAGGAGTGACCACATTTCCTCTCTGGCATAGAAGAGAACAGGAGAGTTGCTCTAACTTCTGGTGCCCTATCACTAATGATGTGACCATGAAAAAAATTCAAAGGACTTATATAAGTCTCTATCAATAATATTACAAAAATGATGTTCCCTGTGACTTTAGTGTTAGGTACACTGAATGATAGTTTCCAGCTCTGTACTAACTTTCCTTTGTGGGAGTCTACGTGCAGGACCTCAGTTATAGAAAATCAATTTGTTGGTGCTAATGTTAATTACTAATATAATGTTGTGATATTATATCATTCATTATTACTGACATCCATATGCAATACCAGGTGATCACAAGAGCACACCTTTAGTTTGGAAAGGCATTTCAGTGATCTGTAAATGTTGGTGCAGTTTGATGGAACAAACACACCCTTTCCCCTGATGAGAAATGCAGAATATGGTATAAGAGGGACACAGATTAAGAATCTCTCCTTTAGCAATTTTTATGCAAAGCTACTTGCCTTCTTCCCATTAGAATAATATCACATTATTTGCCTTTATTTAGGAAGTAATCCAACACACCTGTGAGCCTTGTAATCCTTCAGTTCCCTGTGCACCTCGAGGTCCAGGACTTCCCGGTTCCCCCTGAGGAATAAGAGTGTTAGTGTTAAGATTATCTTCATAGTTTACACATAGCTCCTCCCTTTGTATTATTTGCAGAAGACTTAGGCACTACTTTGCCTAGGATTTTACTCTTTCATACTGTCTAAATCAAAGGAATGGACACAAACTTGTTCCTCACCCTAATAAAAAGAAACTTCACTCTCTTACACATTGATTTCCCATACATAGGAAAGTCAGTCAAATGCAAGACATTCAACTCCGCACATCTGTTCAACTACAATATATCTGCCTTAGGCCAGACCTGCCCTGTTCTGCAAGCTGAGTTGATGGTAGCTTTATTTCCCACTGGTCAGTGATGATCACATCCAGTGATGGACACTTCCTATAACATCTTGTCAAAAGTTCCCAGCACCATCCACACAGGTCCTCTACCATCCACACTTGGTCCTCTCTGCCACAGAGGACAGGAAATAAAGGTCACTTACCAAGGCCCCCTGAGGCCCTCTGGGGCCTTCCATTCCCTGGAAGAGAAAGGGCAAAGTGTCAGTGCATCTAAATGAAGGGCCTGAGGTACACTAGCCTCTTTCATTCCCTGATTGACATAAGTAATGAGCAGCTCACAGAAAGGGTTGCCTTCAGGCACTTTTCATGAACAAGTTTTCACACTGGGCGCTTAATTTCAGGCTAACATTTGGAGATTGATTGCAAACCAATCTAAAAGTCATTACAGACTCAGCTCTAGTCTGAAAACCCCTAACAATTACCCAGGAGGCTGTTTGGAGAATCAAATTATGCTGAAGAAACTGTCTTCTACAGCAAACTCAGGAAACACAGTCTGCTAAGCAGAGGTTTCCCACAGGAAGACAACGGCAGTATATCCTTCTCCCTCTGCCCTGGACTCTTAGTTATGTCTTGGGCACAAAGGAAATTTCTAGCTACAGTGCTACCCAGGGGCTCACAGAGCTTGTCCTTGTGGATTTCTATAGGGAGGAAATGGCTGGTGGTTTGCTCCACTGGGCAGTGATACAATGCTACCACTGGGTTGATCGGGGAAGAGCCAGGCTGATCCTACAAGACCTCACCTGTTTGTGCCCAACCATAAGCCAGTTCCTGTTGCCACTCAGGACCTCTATCTGGGGCCATTTGTATCACACCCTCTCCTTCTAGAGGACAGGCAACTGGAATGGACCATTCAGACCCCAGATCCTCACCTCATGTCCCCTAAACTAAAATAACAAACTCTGGATACCTCTCTTTTCCCTTCAGAAGGCTGTGACATTCAGAATCACCAACTCACTGTGTGTTGTGACAAACAATTGTGATTACTTTAGGTACAAAATAAATACTTAAAGCAATATATTTATCCATGTGTTCGGTGAAAATTATTTTCAGAACTGCTGTTTTCTTTCAGCTGTCCACCTCCTGAAATTCCTTAAAATAAACAAATTGACCAAATTGCAGCTCCACAAAACGGTTAGACCTTCTCCACTGAGATTCAGCCCCTTGGCATATTTCCAATGATTAACATAATTACATTGTATACCTTAAATGTACCAATAAAATTGATTAATTTTTTAAAAAGAAAGCAAAGTTTGGGGCTGCTATTTCCATGCTTTTACAATTCTATCTGTACTAAAAAGCACAGATAAAATAATATTTATTTTGTGTAATAGATAGTATTGCACAATGTTGGCCTGGTTAGAAATATAACCTGAGAAGTTGGGTACTCTTGCTCTCAGCCCTGCTCTTTAAGGCATGGATGGCACAATAAACCTTACCCAAAGTGGCTCGGAGCCTAGACTCTGAAGTAGCAGTCTGAGTTCAAATCCTAGCTCCACCAATTATTAGCCATTGTGACCTTGGTCAGCATGTTGTCTAAGGTTCCTTGATTTTCTCATCTGTAAAATGGATGCAATCCTAGTGTCTACCTCATAGGTATGTTGTGGAGCTTAAAAGTGATTTGATGAGGATATGGCACAAAATAGTTACTACAGAAGCATAAATACCATTTACCAGGATTCTTTATGCATATAGACAAAAAATAAAGAGTTTCAATGCAGTTTCAAGCATGGTTTTCAATGTGTAGAGCCATCATTTTGGCAATAGCTGGTACAACAATTAAGATACACAAATTGAAATTGTGCCCCAGAGGAGGTAATGTCTTGGGTTGAGTTGTATCTTTGGAATTTGTCTACCAGCTTAGGTGCTCTGACCATCAGAGAAAATTATATCCTTCACTGGAAAGGTATGGAAAGGGGGGAGGAAAACTTAACGTTGTTTTGTTTCAATACTATCTTGCTTACTTCAGAATAAAAGAAGTTACAAGGAGATCAGCAGGGAAGAGAGAAAAAGGTGCGGGGAGGTGCTAAGAGCCTCTTGTCAGTGAGTGACTTGGAAGTCACTGGCTAGTGTGTCCAAAGTAATCCCTACCCTACTCCTGGTATCTCTTTTAAAAGCTCCCAATTAATGTGTCAGTTCTAAAATTATTTAAACTAAAAGTATTTTATCTTAAACCAACAAGACATATTTATCTTTAAAATTTATAACAGTCAGTTCATCTTGTTGCTCAATGGCTTCCTCTGTTGAACATTTTCATTCTCACAAGTAGAGGAGAGGGAAAAGTCCCAAAAATGTTAGCAGAAGCACTGGGAAGCTGTTCTCATTGGACTGTGGGCCCTTTTCCTTCAGAACTTGGGATTCAAGATAAACAAAGGCAAAAAGGATCAGAACAGTATTTCTACTATCTATCCCAGAGAGAAGGCAGCTGGCCATGGCCTTCATTTGATGAGAAGATTCCAAATTTGTCACAGAAAAGAAAGCCAAGAATCTTTAGTTCCTTCTTGGGAAAAAAAAAAGAAACTCAAGGCCAAATCTAGGACTTTGTATTTTATTCTCTTTTATTGTGCTCCAGCATGAGCACATAAAGACCATTTCTAACATCATAAATATCTCTAGCTTCAGGAGTCCACAAAGCAAAAAGTGATTTCTTAATGGTTCCTTAAAATATGAAAAGTTCAATATCCCTGTTTTGCTGAGATAGAACTATTTATCATATGGGATGCTATAAAGCTATCCTAGGACCTTGAGATGGCCAGTGTTTTGGTCCATT
Organism: Fukomys damarensis; assembly: GCF_012274545.1. NCBI lineage: Eukaryota > Metazoa > Chordata > Mammalia > Rodentia > Bathyergidae > Fukomys > Fukomys damarensis. Next base: position 44,078,764 of record NW_022900949.1, on the reverse strand, counting down.
TAGGAAGAATTTATCTGATATTCCTCTTCCCATTGGCAACATGTAAAGAGAAAGACTATATGGTCTTTACCTGGTTCATAATATTCTTATGTAGCTCACAGATGCTAAGCTATGCTCATTGATTGTCTTCAAAGACATTAAAAAGCATCTGGAAGGTAGATAGGGAAAGGGGAACTGTATCACAGTGGTTCCCATCCAAGGGTGATTTTTCCTCCATTCCCAAGCCCACAGATATTTGGCAATATCTGAGGACATTTTTGGATGACTCAAATGGGCAGGGAGGGAGTGTGGTGCTACTGACATCCAGTGGGTAGTGATTAGGAATGCAGCTAAACATCCTGCAAGATACAAAATAGTACTCTCTGGTTCAAAATGTCAACAATGACAAGACTCAGAACCCCTGCAGATGTATCAGCCCTGGACCAGCTACCTCTGCAACAACGAATAATCCGAATGCCTCTGCATCATCTTTAAGTGATAGGGTGTAGAGGTGCTTACCCTTCTTCCTCTGGAGCTAGGACTGCCTCGTGTACCTTTATGTCCAGTTCTACCCTAGAAACACAAAAGTTCCCCCAAGATTTTAAGATAAAAGATCCGAAGTAAATTATGAAAGCATCAGCATCAAACATGAAAGTGCCATGCTACAACTATTTTTATATTAGCACTTGGCTGGACAGTCATTAAAGAAAACAAGGCATTGCAGTGTGCACTGTTTCCCAAACAATATCACTTCAAGAAAAGATTTTTCTTGTAGAAGCATAGCCTACTGAAGATATAACTTATTTTAAGATATTAAGTCTTTCTTAAACATAGACTTGAAGGTGCCTGTTCAATTACAGAGGGTTATATATTTCACTAAATTTACTTAGTCAATAATGGAATTAATTCATATAAAGTAAAGTAGATGTGATTACTTGTCTTCCTTGTTCTCCTTTGGAGCCCTTTGGTCCTTTGATGTTACTGTTTTGTCCTGGGTTACCCTAGAAGAAGATTTTTAAAGTATTTTAGACCCCAGAAATATGAATTTCTTTTGCAAAATGATACAATGTTCAAGTAACAAGCTAATGTAGGTTATAGGATAAAAAGTGTAAGAAAATTCTCCAATTAGAAACTCAGAATTTTTGAAAAATTTAAAGCAAAATTTCATCCAGTTTGAAGGAGATCTGGTGATTAATGAAGATTTATGAGTTCTTGCTACATGATAACTTTCCCTATAAAAGCAGTTCCACTGATGCAATAGTCCAAATATCATCAGGCCATTCCATCACAAGTACCATACAATTTTTCTACAATTGAGTCAACAAATAGAGATTCTCTCTATTTTAAAGATTAGAACTCTAACAAAAAAATTATGAAAAAATTTCCCCAAAGAAACTTGAAAGTCTCAACACTCCTTAAGGATTAATAAGAAGGATTGTTAATACCCAGTTCTTAACCTTTCAAATAATCAGCCCAGTCAGATCAAACACAGACAGAAATGTTTCTCAAAGAAGCCTCAGCTAACACATACTACCCCACTCCCAGGACTAACATTTGCCTACAGGTTAGCAGGAGGCACAAAAGAAAGGAGCTAGGAACAGCGCAATTGTATGATTCGGAGCCAAGTGAGCAACGGTAACTTACAGGATCCCCTAGGAAGCCCTTTTCTCCATCTCTTCCAGTGGGACCTCTGGAACCTGGGTTGCCCTGAAAAAATAAAATAAGCTTCTATGTTAGCCTGCAAGAGACTTTTGTAATGGTGCAAAATGTCAAGTAGTCTGTGTGTGTGTGTGTGTGTGTGTGTGTGTGTGCGTGCGCGTTTACGTGCATGTGTGTGTGTCTACCCACACATTTGTGTAGGGCAGAAAATAATCGGATAAAATGCTGCACAGTCTTCTGTCATAGACAGATTCCCTTAGACTTCTCAAGGTCAATTTTAAGCCCCTGGTCAAGATATCAGTTGTGAAGGTGCAAAACTGGAAAAGGGGAACTTCTGCAGTGATTAAAATGATCTGTACTTGCATTGTCCATTAAGGGTGCTACAAAAGCCATAGTGAGGCTACTGAGCACTTAAAATGTGGCGAATGCAACAGAAGACTGGAATTCTTCAAGTAATTTAATTTTAAATGATCACATGTGGCTAGTGGCTACTATATGGAACATCCTCACCAGTCCAACAATTCCTGCTGTCTATAATTAAATTTCTACCAGCAACTCCTATAGGGATGCTCCATAGTTACCTCAATCCAACTGTTCCCAATTAACCCTAACCCAAGCCAGGAACCTGGTGGGAATTTGGACTGATTCTCCATTTCCCCCTTGTCCCATTAGCTTGATCTGCAGATCTTAATGCCCACAGCCAGGGCTAGGGTGAGTCACAAGAGCCTTCTAGGATGTAAAATGCAGGGATACACTCACTTTGCATGACCCTGACAGCAAGTGCCCCTGTGGTTCCCCAGGTGCCCCATGTTCCCAAGCCTGGCAGGACCATAATGTCTCATGCCCAGTCTCACTGCACTGCTCCACTGGAAGGCTTCATCCTTCCTTGCCTGGATCACTACACCTCTCATCCTTTCTTGTATCCGTGTCATCTCCAACACTCTCCATACTACTGCCAAATAATCTTTTTAAAATTCAAATTTCATATTAAATCTGTCAAAGCTCCCATGGCCTAATGGATAAAAGCTAAACTCTTCCCCATAGCCAGTAATGCTGTTCTAACCACTTCTTACCACCTCTTGAACCTAATCTCCCTCTTCCTGTACTTCTATTCTCCTTCTAGCAGAAGAACTTGCTGTAGCCCCAGAGCCTCATGTCGGCTCCCAGGTTCCCTCTGTCTGGAATGCGCTCTCTCTACATCTTTGCTCTGTTAATTGCTGTTCACCTTCAGTTCAAGGATCATTCTCCCCAAGAAGACTTCCTGGACACTTTCCTCCCCTAGGATGAGACAGCTGCCCCTCTGTGGACCCTCTTGTAGTCTTTTAGTCATACTATTGATGTGTCTGTCTCCCCCAGATATACTGTGGGATCTTTGAGAACAAGGACTGTGTAGCCCATCTCTGATCCTTTATCACATAACTTGGAGTTTATCACACAACAGAATATTTGATAAATAAATCATTCAGAATGTAAAAGTAGAACTTCTTGGAATCAAGTAAGCCTATATTAATGCATATTGAGAAAAATTCAAAATAAAAATATTTCACCATGATTTGCTGTACCAGGACCACCAGAATTACTTTCTTTTGCTTTTAATTTTTGCCTGATGCTTTAAAGAGAATACAAAGGCTAAAGCATTCATTTGCAGACTTCTGAAAAAACATGATCATGGAAGAACCTTGCATGGTTCGAATTTTTCTAGCTGGAAATTCTTGAAAATTATATAGTTACTTATTTACCCTAAACAGGAATATGGCATCTATTTGTCAGTAATAGATCCTAATTATGTGATTAAGTTAACTGTCAGTTTATCCTTGCTAACCACTCACACACAATTAGGACTGTCTCCATCATCAAATTCCCTTTCTTTGCTGAACTGTTACCTGAGATCCTGGATCACCTTTTTCTCCTTTTTTCCCAGGAAATCCATGAAATCCCTAAAAGAAGATAAGAAAATTCCCAGCTAAAAAAAATATAGTCAACCTCATGATGGATTTATAGCTTGAAGAAAAATGGCTCACCTCTTCCCCATCGATTCCATCAACCCCACCATAGCCTGGTTCTCCCTGAGACGTGACAGATGGCCATCAGGTAAAGGGAGGTCTCTGATGTACACTTATTGAGAAACTAATCCCACCATGAAATCAAAATTGTTGGAGAAGAAACTACGATACCTTATATCCGGAAAATCCTTTGGCTCCCTGAAAAATATTAAATATCTGTCATTAATGTATCAAGGACAATGTTGATCTGCAGGCTGCAGCAGGACGAAGCTGCCTCCCTAAAGAGATTGACTGTGTGTCACTTTAGTTGTTTCTGGCTATCCATCTGCAAAGGAGTTAGAGATGGGATTTTAATTAATGCTCAAGACTCCTTAAGATTATTAAGAAGCAGTGTTAATATCCAGACAACAGAACTAATAGATGTAACTGGAGAAAGAAAAGATCTATGCAAGATAAATCAAGGGAGGGAAGGACTGGAGGAGAAGGGGTATAAAGTTACAGGGAAATGAAAGTAACATTTCCAACAGAGCCTTCCTTACTTTTTGACCCTGCTGTCCTGAGCATCCTGCAATCCCTCTGTCTCCTTGGGGTCCAATTGCTCCTCTTCTTCCCTAAGACAAAGGATCCAAACACATATTCAAAGTGAATCTTTTGTCAGAAGCTTCCAGAAATTTGTTTTTAGAGCACTGAGCGACAGCATACAGGAATGCCAAGCAAATCTTGTTCATTTAAATCTCTCTCCCCCTATATTATACACTCTCCTAGTCAGACTTCAGGGCTTCCTTACAGACCCAAGGTCACAAGTCCACACAGGACAGGCTTAGGCACCTCACTTCCACATTGGACAGGGCAGCCAGAAGTTCAGAAGTCTTTTCACTTTCTAGCCACATTCTTAAGTACTCCAGTAATCACTGTGTTGGTCCTGACATCTTGCTCAGGGTACTAATGCTGTGTTGAAAAAGACAGCACTGCCTGCCTACAGAACCAAGTCTGTGCCAGTGACCTGGAGCTGAGCAGAGACAGCTGATGGAGTAAGAGCACAAAGGCAGTAGTGGCAGTCCTGATGGGAGGACACCAGATTAGAAATCACAAAGTCAGATCAGCCACTGTGATGTCCTCAGGGTCAGTGATGTGGGTGACTCCCAACACACTTGCTTCTCCAAGGAAATACTTAAATGCAGGTAAGTGCTAGAATAAAATGAATCTCTAGGGGAAAAATGTGTGTTCCTTAAGGACAGAGACCCCAAGTGTCTCTGTCACCACCACATAGCAAGCTTGTGCTGGCTCAAGTCTGGGTGCATAACAGATGCTCATAGTTTGTAGTTTGAAGTATGAATAAAGTCATGCTGCAATTATCAATGTGCTTGATTTTTTCCTTCCTAATGAGAAAGATAAGTGATTTTCCTTTTCCTTGCCTTGCTTTATTCTGAGGGTTATTTTCTGTCTTGCCCAAGGCCACAACTTGCTCTGGGTACCTAATCCCTACAACTTCTAATTGTCTGGACTTCCAGCCAGCTGCAAGTCCTCAGCCAGGCAGATGGATAATGCTATTCCCAGCATCAAAAGTGCTCCCATATTAGCTTGATGGTCTCCAAGAACCCTTTGAGGGTACCAGGTGACTGACTTTTGCAAACAAGGTCAGCCTTAGGGCCCTAGAGGAATTTATAAGCATTTACAGAGAAGGAAACAAAAGTCAAGAAGTATCTTGTTCAAGATCTCATATCTAGGTCAACCCTTGGCAGTCTGATTCCAGAGTCTGGCCTTTATACTTGATAAACTTGCTGCCCAGGTGAGGAGTTTCCCTTAACTCCAGAGGACAGAGATCCAGTCAAGAAGCTTCTTGAAATTTTCCCACCCCAAATAGAGCCAAACAAATGCCTTCAATCCCTCCAGATTCCACTCATAATTTGATGAACCAAGGGAAAGTTCAGTTTTAGGATCAAGGATTGATATCCACAAACCTCTGTGTTGTAACTTGTGGTCATGAAGCCACACCTGGGAGATGCCTTGGCCATTAGAGGGATGGATGCTCCAGCTTTGGCCTATGGTCTTCTATTAAGTACTGGGTTTCAGTTCAAAGGCAGCTTCCTAACAGGTAACCTGCTGCATCCTGCCTAGGGTAAAGAGGGGGATGTCCAGCTTCCCAGCCCTGACACACACATGCCACATATGTGAACTGGTGCTCCCAACCCAACCTGAATTTACTCAGTGCCTCATGATTCAGACAAGAAAAAAGGAAAAAAGAAGAAATGTCTTTCCCTAAAACACTATTAAAAATAAAAATATAAACAGAGCTCCATCTACCACTTCTGTATGAATGCAAAGCTTTTCCCAAAAAAGAAAATCAGGAAGTATAGGTGGGGGAGAAGGAATCGCAAAACTTACAGGGTCCCCGTCTTCTCCCCTGTGTCCTCTGCTGCCTTTCTGACCTGAAGAGCCCTGGAAGGAAAGAAAGAAAAGTGCATGTTAGCTGTTCCTTCATCAATTCAAATTCACAGAGTTCTGAGGCATTCTATACAATCTCCTCCCTTCAGTGTGCTTGCATTTTTGCAGATATGGCTGTGACTTTAGGAAGAGTCTGACAGCATCAAAAGCTAGCTTTTGTTCTTGCACTCATCTCTGCAGAAGGTGACTGTAACCCTTGGAAACTGCTTTGCAGGTGAGAGCCACAGGGCCACTCCTGTGCCCAAGGGGTTTGCACAGAAGACAGCTATAAAGTCAATCCTTTACAGCTGTAAAGTCCTTTTAGCAGGAAAGTCAAACACAATTGCAAAGAGATCATTTTATTTTCCTCTGCTTTTTTTTGTTGTTGTTGAGAGCTCAAGGAAGAACAAGTACAACAACAAGATGGTATCATCTCTCCCTCTGCCACACACGTTTGAACTGCTTTGTGGCAAAGATTTTATCTGAGGTCTGCTTTTCCCACTCTTGAGCACAGATCCCAACTGTCTATTCAGTGCACCAGGGAGGCTGTGCTCCCAAAACATAATTCCACTGTTGACTTAACAGAAGAGATTTCAGTAAACAAAATATCACGACACTGCAAAAAGTTCAATGTAAATTATCCTTCTACGAGGATAGATGATGCAGAAATCATGAGCAAGTACTATAGTTCATTTTTTGAAAATAAAGACCTTTCCATTGGGATATCAAAAATTCACTTGAAAGGTATATAAATGAATATGATATAAAATACATATTATAAAGTGAATTTTATATAGTAATTTACAGTTATTATATGTAAAATCTGCATATTCCTCAAGAATTAGGACATTATCTCAAGCACAGGGCTCACCACAATCACAATCTGCCTGATTCCTACCACCACCACCACTTCATCCCCAGGACAGCACTCCTAAAGCTTATAACATTTTCTTAACTTCTTAAAGCACTTCACCACTTAAGTATTCATTCCTACATGCTAAAGCTCAGTTTTGTCTATTTTCAAGCTTTCTTTAAATGGAATTCATACATACTCTGTGTTTTGCTTCTTTAGGCCATTACTGTGTTCATGAAAGATATTTGTGCTTTTCTGTATAGCTGTAGTTAATTCATTCATTTGAAATAGAATATTTCATCAAAAACTCCAATATATTTATTGATTTTATTGCTATGTAATTGATCTTTTAAAGTTTGTCACTTTAAAGACCCTGTAATACTATGATTTTCTGAACTTCAATCTCATGTCATTGCTGATGAAGCACAACTCTCTCTGCTAACACCTTTCAAACTGTCTACAGCAAATATAAAAGTGCAAATTGTAAAACCAAGAAGCAATGCCACTAAGGGTACATAGGAGAAAGAGAAATATTCTTTTTTTTCCCCTGTTAAGTTTATTGGTACATTTAAAGCAAACAATACAGTTACATTTATCATTGGGATCTTGTGCCTTTACATGATATGTCTTGGTTCTTATTTTCCCCATACCCCTGCCCTCCATTCACCCCTTCACCCTTCCCTATTTACAAAGACTTTTTGACCCAGCTATCCCTCTGCTGGGTATCTTTCCAAAAGAATTAAAAGAATCATACCACAGTGATATATGTGCACCCATGTTTATAGCAGCAGTTTGTATTAGCTAAAACTTGGAAACAGCCCAATGCCCATAAACTGGACACTGGATAAATTAGATGTGCTTTTTCTATAAAATAGAGTACTACTCAGCCATAAAACATGAAAAACTAGAAATATGTATAGCTAAATGGATGCACACTGAGGCCATATCCTTAAGTGAAATAAACAGAACACGCTTGAGTAAATACTGAATAGTTTCTCTGGTGTGAAAAACTAAAAGTGTAAATAAGGTTCATATGGTATAATTGAGAGTGTGAAATGGGAAGAAAATGGCTAAAGAGGAAGTAGGAAGGGGGAGAAAGAAAATAAAGGAAAAGAAAAAATGTGAAAAAAGATAAAATGGAAACAAAGAGGAATAATCTAAATAGCAGCATCAAAAGTGACCCCTTCTGAATTGGCTCCTAACCAAAAAAGTCATGTGAAATGCCCAGAGTGGTTATATTGACATTGAGTGAAGATTACAAATTTAACTACTCAGTCTCAGTCCTACCCATGCTGGAGCAAAGCACACTAGAGAAAATAGTGCTACAACTCAATAGTACCTTAAGACCTTGCAGTCCTCGGGTTCCATGAGATCCCAGAACCCCTGGGCATTTGCAAAATGTACAGCAGCAAGTCCTCTCTGCAATATTTCCCTGAAAAAAAGCAAAGCTGAGTGAGCAACAACTGTCAGGAATTTTATTACATGAGAATCATATTCATACAAATCATAATCTACCACCTGTAAGCCCATCTTTTTTCTTTGGATAAGAGGCTGCAAGGAATAAAAGGTGATTTTTTTACTTAAAATGGCAGAGAAGGTAGCAGACTAAAACTGTGTGGACAACATCTCCTTTCCAAGAGAAATGACCTTATTTATAGAAAAGACACCAAGCACATAAATCACCACATGCCAAGTTTGATTCTAGTTAACAGTCTCCTAAAACAGGAACTTCTGTAGCATAAACTATTGGAAGTTTTCTAGACTAGGGACTGACTTGTCTTTGGGTCCCTATGCATTCATTTAGTGAGATGACAAAGAATTAAGGGATATGCAAAAAACCCAAAATATGATGTTCTAATCTTTCATTTTTATATGCTATGACCATGAACTTAACTCAGTGGCACAAAGGCAGTGTTTGGAAATACCAAGAGTTCAATTTAGTTCTCAAGACATTTGGAATAGCTAGACTTTAAAAAAAACTCACCAGGTATTGTGACAGCATGTTGCCTAGTTGTGTCATTCCAATGGTCAAGTGAGTCCTATAATCAAATCCTTTTCCAAATTCAAAGCTGGAAAAATCATGAGCAGCTGTGTTGAGAGCTACCACCAGCAGAGCATCAAGTCCTATTTAGTAAAAATTACAGGCATAAAACTCAAGGGTTTGTACAGGAAAAAGACATTTTACTTGGTGAACATTATTCAGAGAATCAGAAATAGAGAAAAACAAACATAAGAGAAAATAGGACATAAAAAGAACTTAAAGATTTTCCTTTTCTGAATATGCATCAATCTCTAGCCTCTGTCTTTAGCATGGAATCCCTTGAGAAAAAGTTTTCAAGAATAATTATTTGCCAATCTATTGAAAAATACTAGTAGAAAACTGTGTTCAATATCTTGCAACCAATTTTGATACAGCTCTTACAATTTGAGTAATTTTTAAGAAGGTATAGTGTTCATCTTCAGGAAGATTTTCCTATGTGTAAGTTAATCCCCAAAACACAAAAACAGATATGTGGATACAAAAACAACCCCAAGCACATTTAAATATTTGGCCTTTGACAAAATGGCAAAGAATATGCATTGGAACAAAGACAGCCTTTAATAATTGGTGCTGGGAAAATTGGCTATCCACATGCAGAAAATTGAATCTAGACACATATCTCTCATCATGTACTGAACAAAAATCAAAATGGATCAAAGAACTAAATGTTAAAATAGAAACACTGAATCTGCTGGAAGATAAAATAAGTAAAACTGTTGAAGTGATAGGTGTACACAAGGAATTTCTGAACAAACCCCTGGTTACATAGGAAATAGTATTGAGAATTAACAAATGGGATTGTACCAAATTTTAAAACTTCTAAAAAGCAAACAAAACAACTAACCAAGTGAAAAGACAACCTACAGAGTAGGAGAAAATTTTACCAGCTATTTCCCAGAGGACCTTTATCTAGAATAAAGAAAGAATTCAAAAAAATTAGACCCCCCCAATAAAAGACCTAATTAGAAAATGGGCACATGAAATGAATATATGTTTAATACATAAGATGCATAAATGGCCAATAAATACATGAAAAAATGCTCAACATTGGCTATTAGAGAAATGCAAATTAAAATAACATTGAGATTCCATCTTACCCCAGAAAGAATGGCCACCATCAAGAAATCAAATAATAACAAAGATTGACATGGCTGCAGGGAACAAGAAATCTTTCCACATTCTTGGTGGGAATGTAAACTAGAACAACCACCATGAAATTAGTGTGGAGATTCCTCAAAAAACTAAAACTAGAAACTCCATTTGACCCAGGTATCTTCCTGAAAGAGTCAAAGATATCATATTAGAGTGATACATGCAAGCCCATGTTAATAGCAGTATGATTCAAAATTGCTGAAACTTCGAACTAGCCTATATGTTCATCAACAAATGAACAGATAAAGAAAGTATGGTGTTTATACCCAATAGAGCACTACTCTGCCATAAAGAAAGATAAACTTGAGTCATTTCTGGGAAGATGGATGCACCTTGAGACCATAATGCTCAGTGAAGTAAATTAGATACACAAGCTTAAATATTGCATTATTTCTCTTACATCAGAATCCCAAATGATAAATAAAAAGCAAAGCAAAAAGTAGATATTAGGAAGTAAGGAGATAGATCGTCTTCAAGGTAGAAGAGGATCAAGAGATAGAGGTAAGGGAGGAGGAAAGGAAGAGTGGTTGAAAAAAAAAGGAATTAAGATGTACTATATACATGTACTAACTCTACCCAAGGAGTTTAAACATTATTTACCACAAATATGTGCTAGCAAAGATTAAAATAAAAAATAAATAAAACTTTTTTAAATCAGATAATAACAGTTCTCAAGTTATCCCCAGTTCTAGACATACCCAGGAGCCCAGGTTCTGCAATAGCACTCCTACCTTGGAGCCAGCCAACAGTTGCTGTAAACATGAGCTAAAATAAACCTCTTCTCCTTTAAGTCATGGGTATGGGATATTTTGTCCCACTGATGATAAAGGCAGCCATACTCCTTCCTGTCACAGAGTCTATGGTCTGGTGTTCCAAGAGGGAAAATCGGGGTACTCACAGGCCCTAAGAAGGAGCTCCTAACTCAGTCTTGGAGGTTTGTGGACTGTTCTTAGAGAAACTGATGCATAAGTTGATTGTAAAAGAATGGAATCTGGTCAAGGGAAAGAGCCAGAGATGAAAGATAAAGAGAAGAACTGGTGAGGAAGGCAGGTGGGACTTGGACAGATCTCTAGACAAGAGGCTGGAGGAAAGAGGCTACAAAGTACTTTGGGGGAGGAAGGGGAAGTTGTGTGCCTAAAACACTAAGTGTGAGGAGTGAGTTCAGGGAGTTGGCCTGGAGTCTGCAGAGCCTCATAGGCTATAGATGAATATCTTCAATATTGCAGAAGGGATCCAAACTAGGAAAATGACACAGCCCAGAAATCAAACAGAACACTTTGTGGCCTCTAGGTAAAGCCTGTGGGAGCTGAGTTCCAGAAGCCAGCCTGGGCTCTACCCAGGCGGTATCTAATAATGTGTCCCATCTGACACTCAGTGGAGTTTCCCTTCACTGTATATTCCTCTCAACTTCTGCATTCAGCTTCCAACCCAGTTCAAAGCTACAACAAGGACAAGAGGTGAAGAAGGCAGAGTGCTTTTCCAAAACCATGCTAACGTCCTTCACATCCACAATCAGGAATAAAAGGAGGTCAGAGACCCTAGAAACAGAATTTGAGAGAGGAATTGGGGTATGTGAGAGACTGCTTGGGCCTGCATAAGATGACTGCCCTCAACCTTAGCCTTTGCCTCAGTGGAAAAATCCCACTAGACTACATACGTGACTTATGGCAGGTCTAGCCCCTGGGCAAACAGGGAATCTTACAGAAAAAATAGCCCTTTGTGCTAACCACAGGGTCACGGGATCTGGAGCAGGAAGCAGGTGGTATTTCCTTGTCCTACTTGCCCCTAGGGATTGTGAAGTTAAAGATTGCATAGGGTTAATTGCTGATGTACGCCTTCCCACCTACCCCTCCCCACATTTGGTAAAATACTGATTGCTGTATGGTTAAATGCTTGAGTGACTCATGTGATTGATTTGTTTGAACTGTCCAATAAGCTTGCTGAACCTTCCCCCTGGGATAACAGTATATAATCGTTTTGCTGAGCCAATAAAGCGCCTTTGATCAGAAACCAGACTTGGGCCGTGTACTCTAACTTCTTAAAGATTTCCTCCACAGACATTCAAGATCGGATCGGCCTCTGATGACCCACGAATAAGAGGCGGCTCTCACCTCCTATTCCCCGCGGGACGGGGTCCCCACAGAGAGCCGCAGGGGTATGTGTGGTTTATTGAGATAAAATTTAAAAAGCATCAAAGATCAGAGGAAATTGTGAGCAGGGAGGTATCTCAGGAAATCTCAGCCCGGGCTTAATTCATGAGGAAATCTGGAGTGTAAATTGTACCAGAGTTGACCCACCCCAGACACGGGTGCTGGACTTTTGTATCTCTATATCACTGATAGGCCCATCCACAAAGATGGGGCGTGGTATAACCCCACCCTTATTCCAAGCATGTCCACATGCATTTCAGGCTGTGAAAATCACAGGTGTAAGCACTTCGCCACAGCATTTGCAGCATTTGGGGGACATCTGTGGGAACTAATCAAGGGGCTCTCTAATCAACAGCATCCCCTGTTGTAACCAAAGGATCCTAAGATCTAGAGCACCTGGGAAAGAATAGAGGTTTGTTCATCATATTCCGTATTTTGTTGTTTACATATTCAGTGTGATACCTGCTTTTCTCAGACGGTCTGATTGATTTTCAAGCATTGTGGTGCTTTCACCTTGGAGACCATCTGAAAAGATCAGCAGTACCTAGAGAAAGAGGAAAGCAAAAAATGGGATGATGTAAAGACAAAAGCGGGGAGGAGGAACAAGTGAAAGAATAAGGAGTGGGAGACAGACTGTGACAAGGATACCTGTCCCCGAGATGCAGATTTATCTTCAAATGTATCCCACATTGACTCCAAGAACTGTACGTTCAGATGGGTTGGGCCGCTGACAGTGACTTGCAGCAAGCTGTCAAACAGTGATCTCTGGTAGATTTGGAACTTGGCAGGGAACTCTCGATCACTGTTCACCTTGAAGGCCAGGCTCACCTGTGCCTCTGCACCTGCCCCACAGCTCACTCCCCTGATGGAGGTGATGTCCTGTAAGATGAATGGCAGGTACGATTCCAAGCGAGGGTGGCCATGGAACAAAGGCTGCCCCTGATGGTGAGTAGAAATGTTGAACCCAACCACTACATCCACAAAGCAACCTGGAAACCAAGGGAAAGAAGGACAGGTTAATGAGCAAACAGGCATAAGAAAAGGCAAGCAGAAGGGGCAGGCAGGAAAGGCTCGGAAAAGAAGAGCTGTTATGCCCCAGAGCTGAGACTAGAGCATCCCTAGTACCCAACAGTGTTCAAAAAGGAAGCTACGGGCTGCTCTCCCAGTATGTAACACAGGTGTTTCCTCTGGCCCCTTTCAAATATTACATGTTCCAGTAGATAGGTGAAATTCAAACCATCGTCTAGTCGCATGCTTAGTGGCTGTGTGTATGCATTGTTTTTCTTTTAAGGATTACATTCTGACCCACATAATCAAACCACATGAAAGATTTAAACTGCTCTGCAGATCATTTGCTCTTCGGGGGTCACATGCAAATGGGTATGGAGGCTGGATGGGCAATGTAGCTCAGTCAAGCAGGTGGGGGCAAGAACAATGGCCCACCTGGGCCTGTTTGTTGCTCAGCTCCAGCAAAGGACAGCCAGGTGGCCTCCCTTCACCCCCCTTCCCACTCCCCCTGGAGGAGAGGGTGAAGGGAGGGCAGGGACAAGGGGAAAAAATGAGAACCAAGACCTGTCATGTACAGGTACAAGATTCCAATGATGAATGTAACTGTACTGTGTACCTAAAATGGACCAATAAACTCATGAGGAAAAAAACACTCCAGTTCCTGAAGGTATAAAAAAATACTCATACTGTACTAGCACCATGACAAAAATGCAAATGTTTGCCTTGCATTGCTGTGATAGTAATCTTCTCAAATGTTCAAAAGCACCTACTTTTGTCTAACATCAATATTTGCTATTAACTGTTTACTTATATGCATATATAAGAATTCTAGGGAAAAAAACGAACAGCAAGGTGGGAAGTGGGTTCAATGTTCTCAAAAGGAAGCCTGAAATCTACATTCTCAAAATGTAAACTCTTAAGTTTGTTAATGCTGATGATTAAGCTAGCAAATTGTTGTCTGTGGACAGAAGAAGCACATTGTATGTGCAAACTGTCCTTTGGTTACCTTTGATCCTATCTAGTTGTTCATTTTCCAGATGACAGAACAACTATTCATGGAGGCTGTTGCTGCTGCTCCAGAATTAGAACTCTGGCTTTCTGCCCCCAGGGCCAGGGCTCTTTCCTCCTCTGTCAGTTGCCTCCCCTTAAGCACCCAAATGGGACATAAAAGATCTGGAGCACATACAAAGACTGACATATTTTGTGACAGAGCAGCTTCCTTTAGTACGACTGTAGAAACAGAAGCACTCCGAAGATTTCTGTGTGCTTTGCAAATGTCACAAAATGTGGAATACTTCCTGATATGCTGTCCTCCCAAATTCCAAACCCACAGTGACAGAACCTGAGTCCCCCATGGCAAATGTCAGCTGGAGCTAAATTGTAACTTCACCATTAATTGCTTTCCAGTTTACTTGATTCACTCACAGGCACACTTAATATCTGTTTATATTTATGCTCTCTGGATTTGCAAATCTCTAAGAACAATTTAAATCTTTAAGGTGTTATGATGGTATGAATATCATCATTAAAAGAAAAAACACACTCTACACAAACATGTGTACATACACACACACAAGTCCCTACAAGATGGTTTTTAAAAGTTAAAATAGTAAAATTTTCAATCAGGGAAATGTTCATTTTCTTTATGTCCTCCTGAATTCAGAGTATGGTCATAGGCCTACCAGAAATGGAGAGGGTAGAAATAGGAGACTGAGATGCAGGTACTAAATGGAACATAAACACTGGATTGCAGGGAGGGGACGAGACTGGCCGGAGGACACAGCCCAGGCCCCTCCAGTCTCTGCACTCTCTCCTTGTCTTTTAGGAAAGTTGGCTGATCCTGAACTTAATGGAAGCAGAGGAGAGGCCTCTTCTCACTAAACATGCTTATAAATATATATTCTGCTGGAGTTGGTCCCTAAGACACTGAAAGAAATGGGAAGTTGCAAGTGAATTAAACAAAACAAAGAACACTTACTGGTTTTCTCACAGCTCTGGCAGATTTGACGAACCATTCTATTTTTCACATTCATATCCCTTAATTTATTAAAGTCTTGCAAAGTGATTATTTTTTTAGAATTGCCTGAGATTGGCAGAAGCTGTTCTTTATTAACTTTGCCAATGCCCAAAACCAAGATACAAATTCCAAGGTCTTTTAGAGATTTTACTGCATCGATAACATTATAGGCAGGATTCCCAAATATGATAACCACCAGAATTTGAGGAACGCCAGCATTTTTCCTCCCACCAATGGGTGGATCGAACATATGGACCACATGTTTAAGGCCTAAGTGAATTTGTGGAAGCCCGTTGGTCTTGGCAACAGTCTGAATTGTTGACTTCCACTGGGTTTTATTCAGATGGTTTTTCAACTCTATAATTTCCTGGTAGCGGCTCCCATATTGAGCCATCCCAATTTTCATTTGAGACTGAATTTCAAAATTATCGATTAAATCTCACAAGAAACTCATCATGGTAACAAACGCTGTATCAGATACTGAGTCAGAGCCATCACAGAGGAAAACCACATCAGCTTCCTGAAGGTCACAGGCTGCAACAGAAAAAAAGAATAAATTACTTTCCTCATGAATCAGTCTAAATTTTTTCTTTGATATTTAAATTGCTTTACTAAATACTTAAATTGCTTTACATTAGTAGCAAATTGAGAGAAGTTAACAGAAAGGAGAATTTCTTATTGGCCCTCAAAGAGAAGGAAAAATAGCAGAAAGGAAAATAATAATAGAGGATTTTGAAAGTATAATTATTTGCATTATTTATTAGAAATGACACTGCAAGCTACTCAAAAAAAAGTAGGAAGTTTGAATAGTCTGAATATATCATTAAAAGGTCATTAATTACACAGACTGGAAGTCTCTTCATACTCAACATCCACCCAAGTCAAGGTAACAGCACAACTGTAAAACTATCAGTACTCCTTTTACTATTAGTGCTTCCTGCTGCCTGTGTATTGAGTATTGCTAAGGTGCTTTTCAAATGTAATGATATAATTAATATATAGTTCCACTTTAAGAGGAATTATTCTAATTTTCTAGATATAGACATGGAAATAAGAGGTTAGGTCACTTGCCTAAGAACACAAAACTACTATGGAGTGGAGCTGATAAGTGGGATCTCCAGATCCTTTTTACCCTCAAATCCAGAACTTATTTTCTGCAGTGTTTTCTTTTGGTATCATAAGCTAAAAATTAAAACTTCATGGGACAAGTGTTATTGACTCATAAACAGGGCACAGCATCATTTTTTGAATTTCAGTGTTGGAAATATCCCAAAACCAAGGGACAATGTTCTATTCTTAATTCCAACTAAATCTATTGCTGGTGCTGGGGTTGAAGCAGCACGAAAGTGATCCCTAAAGGTAGCTGAGACCATAGGTTGCCTATTGTCATGCAACTCTTTGTAAAAGTAGCATGGTAGACCCAGAGATGGACTGCCCAGACAGACCTCCAAGGAAGCCTCACCACAGACAGCCCTTCCTTGGGCAGTCTACTTCCAGGGATGAAGTGAGAAGGGGCTCTGATGCTGGACATTTCTCACAAGTGATGCTTGCTCTGGATCTGTCTGCTAAGCGTAAAGCTTTGTAGAGCAGGCATCACTATTTTGACTTCTAACCATCTTGCCTTCCCCTCTTTATTTTACAGGTGTGGATCCTCTAATAAGCATCTTGCATTGCAAACCCCATCTCAGCATCTAATGCAAAAGGAAAGCATAGCAGATGAGAATAAATCAGCACCCGTACTCCTTGAACAATAATGTAGTCTTAGTAATATGCTAAAATTGGTGGTGACCCAGTGATAAACAAGAAACCACAGTTTTGTGGGAAACAAAGATAAGAAAACAGCAAGATATATGTTAACACCAGGAGAAATAGAAGAAGAAAAAGTTGAAGAGATCCAATGAGATATAGGGTCAGATGTCTAGCCAGGACATGAACAATGACAGAATTTGACAGACAAACTAGATGTAGGCAAGTGAGGTGGTAAGCTGCAGTGTTCATGGATGATAGAATGCTGTGTACAAAGATGTGAAATTTCAAAAAAATAAGGGAAAAGGAGAAAGACAGATGAGGTTGGAGTGGTGGGCAGGGATTAGCTGGAGCTTAGAAGTTTGGAAATGACCCCCAAAACAAAGGGAAACATCCACAAACCTTTAGGCAGAGGAGTGACAAAATCTAGTGTGTATAAGATCCTCAGTGTGGACATCAAAACTGTGCAGTAATTGTGAGAAAAACTGTAACTGAAAGTGAAAATTTTTCTCTATATTTTAGGGATAAATAAGTAATTTGTTCTTAGGTAAAGAAGATCACTCAGTATCTGAATGGATGAATCAATTTCTTATTTAAGTAAGGCATAGCTTGGTGATCAGGCATAATTTCACCCAGCAAAGAAAATTCTGACTGGGATTTTGGAGAAGGTTCTGTTTGGGGTTGGACTTGTTTCAAAGACAGAGGAGTAAGTTAGTGTTCATCTTAGAAACATGATTTGTGTTGGCTACAAAAATAGATTTTTATATTCGTAGAGAGAAAGGGAGAAAGAAAGAAAAAAGGAGGAGGGAGAGAAGGAGGGAGGGGAGAAGAAAATAGAAAGAAAGTTAGTTGATTGAGTCATTTGCCAAGTTTGGAGGACTGGATCCATACACACATGGCAAGGATTCAGATCTTCCAAAGAGGCAGAGAACCTCTCCATAGCTGACTTGTCAATCTTTGCTGCGTTTGAAGTCACGTGGATATTACACCTGCAGCCTGTGCAGCTCAGCACTCACTCATGAAACACAGACGAATCTCCTCCTTACCCTGATCAGAGCAGCCAATCTGTATCACCTCACATTCCTCTCCCCAGGCTCTCTCTCTGCATGAGTGGTCCTTATGCAGAAATGCATATCTTACACTTCTTATGAGTTATATGGTACCTGCAATACCATTTAGAAATCCCCAGATTTTAAAGACAAAAGTCTATTTGTTTCAACCATTCAACTCTCCACTTGAGTCTGGACTAAAAATGATGATCAATGGCTGCATGGAGATCGTGAGGCAAACAGAGAAGCATGAGTAGTGGTTAAATGAGATTAGATGACAATAACCTAAAAAAAAAAAAAAAAGAGCTTCCTGAGGCCAGAAAAAGGCAATGCAATAGCAATCAGAACAAGGACTGTGTTTAAAACAGTCCTGCATCACTTCTTCAATGCCTAAGATGGTAAGAAGAGAACTTTGTGATCTTGCTCAACTAACCCAATTTCTCTCAGATGAGAAAACTGGTTTCCTGAGTATAGAAAGATTCAGCCCATGACATTCAAGTAGCAGGAAGCCCTGATTTATGATTTATGATTTTTAAACTGTATTACTACTCTCCCTTACAAAGTAAAAACAATAACTTACCTGCTGCTGAATTGTTACACATTCCTATGAAAGATATAAATATCTTTCAGTTTGTCAAAATTGTCCACATGAATAGTGTTGTCTTTATGCCCTGCCATCATCTCCAGCTCATCTTGGTTGGCCTTTCCTACACCCACTGCAAAGATGGTGATGCCTTTGTCTCTTAATTGCAATGCTGTGTCATTGAGTTCACTTCGATCATGGGATTCCCCATCCGTGATGATGATCATCATCTGCTTCACATTTTGCTTGATGCGGCTGCCATGTTCCTCTCTGAACAGAATGCTTGAGTGTTTGAGAGCTTTGGCAGTGTAGGTATTCCCTCCAGTAGCCCTACGTTTCCTCAGATTCTCAATGATCGCTGAACTGGTAGAGTATTTGTTAAGGTAGAAAAGAATCTCGGGAGTGTCTGAGTATTTGAGCGCTCCAAACTGTACTCGGTCCCTGCCAACATCTGCTTTCTTCACCAAATGGATAGTCAGATTGACCATGCTTTCTTGCTGTTCTGCACTGATGCTGCCAGAGTGATCCAGCACAAACACAACATCTAACTGTTCAATCCTTTTACAATCTGAAAAAAAGAAAAAAGACGGGGTCATAAATACTATGCAGGGCATCCTGCACAGATCACTGACCTTTGCCATGAACTTATCACGTGCCTGTAAGCCCCACCCCCTCACTTAGCTCTTTGAGGAGGCTCAAAGAGGGCAGCATTCCCTAATCATGACTCCAAGGATATTGCTGTCCTCATTTGTGTGAAGCCACAATAGATGATCTGTATACCAAACCACTCTTCCAATGCAACTCATGAGGAGAGCTAAGGCCTTTTGCTAAGCCAATGTCAGAAGTTAGTTCAATGCCAACAGCAAGGTGAGAGACATACTGATATTTGCCTACCCGACTTTTTTGCGGGGCGGTACTGGAGGTCCAACTCGGGCTATTGCACTTGCAAGGCAGGCTGCAGAACCACTGAGCCAAATCCCCACCTACCCGACCTTGTGAAGAGTTCAGGAGTTCATTATATAAGTTGGGATTTTCATTCACCTCCCTCAGGCTCCAGCTATCTTCTGAGCCTCTGGTAGGCAAAGCTTCCCATGTGCATCCGCCTCTCCACACTTACTTAGTTGTGCTCCTTCCACTAGCTTCCTGAATTAGAATTCATTAAAGGAGTGGCCCCAAGCAGGAGGAGAGCAGAAACCCCCATCTCCTCCTCCCTAGACCCAAACCCTGCTCCACATTAGAAGCCAACCAACTACCCTAGTGGTAGGTCTTCAAGAGGATGGGTTCTTACCCTCTTGTTTCCTTCCTGAAATAGCTTAAGCATCTGCCTTCCATAGGTTCATTTTCTCCACTTTCTGCTTCCCAATATTACCTCAATCTTTATATCTGGCAATGAAATCTCAAATTCTCAAGTCTCGGACACTGTGGATAGCTTAGGCTATAACCATAAAAACCTGGAACAATAATTACAGAGATGTGGTGACTAGTGATGACTTAGTGATTATGAGTCTATCTAATGAATGAGTCAGCAGAGATTTCACCTTACACTATAGACAAAGCCTCCACAAACATTACATCTAGGAAATGAAACAGAAAGAAGCTTGCAGATTTCCAAGTCCAACCTGTGGCCTTTGGGTACACCTCTCTGTATTACCAAGAGTTCTGGAATCATTCCTACTTTGAGAGGTAGAAAAAAATTCCAATTAAGCTGTAACCAAGAAGTCTTAGAACTCACTTAAAACTCAGAGATTACAATGAAATTTTATGTTAACTTTCTGAAAATTTCACACGCATAATTTTGAAGAAGTCCAACAGATATCTTTATGTTACCAGGTAAACAACACACAAATTTACTAATGTTTTGGTTTGTTGTCATAGCTATATCCAAAACAGATAATAGGACATACTAAATTTTAAAGCACATGTGTTTTAGTCTGTGTATGCATTTATAGCAAGTTGTTATTCAAGAAGTGTTAAAATTGATAGGCTCAAACTAAAGACTGTTCAATACAACTTGAAAAGCACCACTATTTGTGACATAAAAATGGTGACCCCAAGCAATTAGAAAAATATCACAAATCCAAAATTTCCAAAAAAAGGACATAAACAAATGTAAAATAGACGTTAAGAAGAATATGGAATAATTGAAGTTAACACATACCTTTAAACTACAAAAAAAATTAGCAGATCAAGGTTGCTTAGGATATGAACTTAATTTAACTAAAAGGAAGATGAATTTGTGTTTCTAATTATTTACTTCTTAGTAGTGGTTAAATTTAGCCAAGAAATAATTCTAAGAAATCATTTGCGAATAAAAATTGGCTCTGGAAAATTCAGTTATGTAAGTATTAAAGAATTGAAAGTTTTAGTATATGTGCTGCTGAAGAGTTGAAAGTTTTGTGTAAAATTCTGAGAACTTCTTGAAATATATTTGAAGTCAACAAAAGCAAAATTATTTAGTGCCAAACTGTTAACCTGGGATATTCTTGGAAGTCAAGAGCATTTTAATATAATATAAGACCAAAACACAACACTAAAGTCCAGGTAAAGCCAAGCTCAGCATATAACACTCCTTATCCACTACAAAGTTAACAGATCACATGCTTGGGTTCTGAAGTATAGCAGGGTCACTTACCATGCAGAGCACACACACGAAAGATGAGTTTGTTTTCTATCGCTTTCAGGAGATCAAAGTTCTCAACATGGAAAATGAGGCTTCCATCCCCACTGATCTCTTCCAGCTGAGTCCTGTTGGCACCAAACACCCCTACAGAGAAAATGATCACCCCACTGTCCTGAAGAGCAACTGCAGGAGCTCTCACATCATCCTGTGCTTCACCATCTGTGATGAGGATGAGAAACTTTCTGACCTGGGGACGGGCCCCCTTGGGGTAGGTAAAATATTGACTTGTAAAGGTTAATGCACTTCCTGTCAAAGTGGTACTGTCAATAGGAGACATTCTTTCTATTGCATCGGAAATTTCTTTGGTCGTAAAGTATCTGTTAAGCTGGAACTCTTCCTTATTATAATTACTGAACTGAACCACACCAATTTGGTTTTGGTTTGCACCAATTTCAATTTTAGTCAAGAGATTTTTCATGAAGGTTTTCATTATCTCAAAATTTGCAGATCCTATACTTCCAGAACTATCCACAAGGAACATGATATCAGCCTTCATGTCTTCACATCCTGCATGTTATTAAAAAAAGAGAAAGAAATGGCACAGTTATCAGAATATGTCTTAGAAATAAAGCAGCAATGAGAAAATACTGAAAATAAACTCAAGCAATCCAGTGTTTTTTGAAAACTTCATTTGCAACTTTAGTAATCTGATGTCTAGAACATGGATTAGAAATTCACTGGAGATCATTCAAGGATTTTTAAAAAGGAAAGGCAACTTCCAAAGTGTATGCATATATTACTTATTTATCCATAATTCATTCATTTGTAATTCTTGAGGTGTACAAATTTCTAAGCCTCAGGCTATTATTAAGAATGCAATGGTGATCCAAACATTTTTTTAAAAAGGAGTCAAGAGTCAAATTCTCAGCATTAACCAGACTAATATTCAGGGTCTGTATGTTCTTGAAAAGCACAATTCCAATGCTTCTTTAAATAACATTATTTTCTGGCATTATAAGTGATTTAATAAACACTATAAGTCAATATTAAAAATTGGAGAGATAATTGACAATGTGAAATAGGAAGAAAAGGGCTAAAGATGTAGGGAAAGTAGGAAGGGTAGGGGAAAGGTAATAAGGGAAAATTAAAAATATGAGAAAATGAAAAAATGGAAATAAAGTGTTTGTAAATGGGGAGGGGGAGAGGGGGTGAAGGGAGGTCAGGGACAAGGGGGAAGAAATGAGATCCAAGACCTGTCATGTAGAGGTACAGGATCCCGATAATGAATGTGACTTACTATATACCTAAAATATACCAATAAACTCAATCAAAAAAATTGGAGAGAAAAGTTTTTTCCTAGGGATAAGTGCTTTGGTGGGCACATATCTATTCACCATGGACAGTTCCTTTATAAACTGTAGGTAGCCTGTTGATTGAAAGTGGACATTTATACACATATAAAACCATTCCTATAAGCTATAGAATATTATACATAATAATAGCTTATAGAAATGGTCTTACATGTGTGTATATGTCCTATCAGTGCTCCTGGATTCTATCTCATAGTACTTGAAAATAAACATCTAACACCAGCCATATACAGAAAAATGAAGATAATCATTTTATTGACTTGGATTCACCATGAGGATTGAAAGAAGACCTAAAAGCAGGGCACGATGGCTCATACCTATAATCCTAGCACTCTGGGTGGAAGACTGCAAGTTCATGTCCAGCTTGTACAATTTAGTATGACTTTATCTCAAAGATTTTTTTAAAGGCTTGAAGCCATCCTGAAAGCCCTCTGCGTGAAGCCTTTGCAAAGCCCCACCTTGGGAAAGTGTGGAAGATGCTCTTCTGTGTGACATGGGTAAAGACTTTTACATGTGGCTTAGTATTCTCAGGACCTACTTCATTATTCTACAAGTGCCAGAGACTGCATCTTGTCCCCTGCTGTTTCCCCATTCTTTTATGTTCATTGCATTTCAGCTAGACAATGGTTGCCCAGATAAAGGCTCCATTTCCCAGCCTTCCTTGAAACTAAACACAGCCCTGTGTCTAAATTTGGGCCAAGAGATTTTTGGCAATGGTGATTCTGCCCCATTTCTGGTTTCCCAATGAAGCAACTGTTAATCGTGGTGGGCACTCTTGGTTCTTTTACCCTTTCCATGACGGGGAGGTAATGCAAACTGGAACTTTAACTTTGACTAAGCAAGGAAGCGGCATGTTGAGAATGGAACAGCCACTTATTAGACCTGAACTGCTCACTCCAGACTATTTTGTGTGAGAGAAATGATATTCTGTAGTATATAGTTTGGAATCTTTTTTGTTAGAGCAGTTTAATCGACCCAAGTTGACATGCTGTGCTCATTCCACCTGCACCTGCTCTGAGACTTGTATTTTCTAGTCCCTTGGGCTTAGGCTCTTTAGTGTTCCTCTTCTCTACCTACTGTTTCATGACTCTTCTTCTTGTCCATAGCTTGTCTCCTCCCCCAGATATTCCACCGTTAGAGAAGTGCTGTCCCTCCTAGGATTAGGCCAGAGCCTTTTTCTTTGAAAGGATCAGAGGTACAATCACTTTATGCTTCCTGAAACCCTTTTAGTTTTCTTAGAGTCAACCCCAGAAAACAGTGGGATATTTTTACTCTTGCATTCTTTCTAAAAATTCTGAAAGCCTATTCTATTAATACCCATAACAGGAAGGAAGAATGAATAAAATTGTGGCTTAGGGTTCTGTTTCTAATGTTGCTTATTTTCTTGTTATTTTTCTTTAGTAAGTTCAAATAAGTGAAAATTCTCTACCCTTCTCATCAATGAACATTTATACCACCTTCAATAGCTCTTATGTAGCACTTATTGACAGGTATTTCTCTAAGACCTCAACATGTGTTATCTCCATTACGCTTATCCGGGAAAGGGGACAGTAGATTATGCAAGGTCTACAGCTGATCAGTGGTACAGCTGGGGTTTAAACCTTGATTCTGGCTCTAGTCTCCATTCTCTTAACCACTTAGTATGCATTTTCCACGTGCCACAACCAGCAGTCAACACTTAGCATCTTGAAATAAGAAACATCTATTGTAACAATCTGATACAGGAAATTTGAAATTTGTTTTTTTAACTTTTGGCACTTAGTCTCTGGTCAGAACAAGAATTCAAAGATGTGCTTCTGTTCTCAACTACTCAAAAACTACTAATGTTTACATACATACTACAGATGTATTTGTAATATAAAAATAAGGGTTGGCATTTATGATGCTCAACCTATAATGATTCTCTGATATAAGTATTACCCACATTTTAGAGATGACAGTGTTTTAGGCTAGAGAAGAAAGGTGAGATTAAACCCTAAACTACCTAAAGCCAAAGGCTGCTGGCTTTCTATTATACTTATCTGTGTGCACACACATGCACACACACTTACACATAGAACAGCCTCTTTTCCACATCATAGCAGTGGATTTTTTTATGGTCACAACGTTCTTAGCACCCTTCCTACTTATAGGCCCCAAGACAGCTTCAGTATAGACCCTTCACAGAGGGTTTCTCCAGTCTTGGAAACTATTTTCAAGTGAGAAGATGACACCCTCTGTCATGATATAGGAGGTTAGCACACTGTCAGCCAGACAACTGGTCACATCATACCTTGTCTCGGTTTCATCTACTGAAACCACTGGTGAAACGTGGAGAATAAAGCCTTTCTTCTTGTTGCTTACCTTTTTTAGTGCAGATGCTGTGAACAATGTCATTTTTTATACTTTTTAAGGAATCGAAGTTCTGCCCAAAGTTAACCCTGTCTTCTTTCCCTGCTATTTGTAGCAGCTGCGTTTTGTTAGCTTCTCCAATGCCAATTGCATGAACAATAACTTGTTCAGCTTTTAGTCTTGCTGCAGGCTCCAGGACACTGTCCTTGGACTTCCCATCAGTCAGCACTATGAGGAAATAGAGAACTTCACTTGTCCTATCCTTTTTTCCTTCCTGTATGAGTGGCAGTATGAAATTCAGGGCTTTCCCAGTCAAGGTGCCACCTTGTAGTTGCCTGATGTTAAAAACGGCCTTTTTTAGGTCAATGGCATTATTATAGAGAGAGATAGCAAATTCCACTTCATTCTTATTTGCATACTGCACGACTCCAACTCGGACTTTGTTTGGACCAATGCTAAACATGCCGATTACTGCTGCCATGAACTCTTTGATTTCTTCAAACTGTTTTTTCTGGATGCTGCTTGAGCCATCAATGAGGAAATAGATATCAGCTTCCTTTGTATCCACACAGCCTGCAAAAGCATGGAAAGTAGAAAACGCATTTCTTGTTAATGAAAAATAATCCAGAGCGAACTTTATAAGAGGGTTTGTGCAAACACATGAGGCTGTGCACATAGTAAAGAACGGAGCCTCTCTATTTACACAGAGCTTGTACACTTCATCAGCAATCTTTACTACCATTTTCTCCTGTGAAATTTACAGCCATCTTCAGAGGAAACTGAAACACAGCAATAGATAGTGGTTTATCTAAGGTCACACAGGCTCAAAGTTAAATGGTTTTTCTAGTATTAACCCCTACTTTCTTAAACAGTTTATGACTTATAATTTATTGAGAAATGGCATGAAACTGATAACCTTCTTTTCATACCCCTCTAATAAACTCTTCTTTGCAAAGCAACTAAATATATTTAAAGCTAAATCATATTACTCTTCTAGTTAAATGATTTATCATTACATTTGAATTTAAAAATAAAAAATGGGCCTTGCCTTTCCTCTGACCCTATTTCCAACAATTCTTCCTTTCACTCACTGCTTTAACCATTTCTGGCTTCTTTTTGTCCTTTGGAGGTGCCCCAGGGCCTTTGTGTTTGTGCTCTTCTCTTCTTAGAATATTCTTACCTCCAAATAGTCCCACACCTAGTCCTTTCTCATTGCAGATAGGTCAAGTCAAACATCAGTTCTTTGAAAAGATCTTCATTTCTCTAGGTGAAGCACACCAGCCACTGTCTACTCTATTACCCTGTTTATTTTCTTTGCAGCACTTTCAGGAAAGACTATTCATTTGCTCATGAGAACTTCCTGTTTCTTACCACAGAATGTCAGCTCCATAAGCACAGAGACTTTGCCTAGTTCTGTGCTTCAGCCCAGTAGGTGTGGCACATCAAAGACCTCTTAGTATTCCTCCTTTTGTTAGGCTTAGTCTTTAAGAAAAGTACTTTCATTTTCGTTATAGTCTACTTATTTTCTAGGCAGTCATTCACTGAAACTGAGTAGGAGAAAATATATCTTCAAAATTTCAGTTATATATGCATTATCTGGTTGAGTATATGCTCTGATCTTTAAAATAAAAGATAATGTAGTCATTTCAGAATTATTTTCTTTTGTGGAAGCTTTTGAGCAATTTATGGCCACTGACACTCGGGTAGGTTTTGAGCAATTGCTCCTTATGAAATCAGAAATACTGGAAATGTTTGACTGTGAGACTTAAACTATGAATCGATATATAACATATTAGGGCAAAGATAAGCAGTCATCTGCAAAAAACAGGGTTGATCCCAAGCCTGTAAAACTTGACAATAGACAGAATGAATTGAGTTGTAATCTAACCCAGAAGAAACAAATGTCCACCAGAAGGAAAGCAGTGATTGTTAGCAGTGACAGAGAGAAAATGGGTTACAGTAGGTAACTATGACAACCCAACCCACCCAGTCCTCCCTGGACCTGTGCTAACACACCAGCCACTGGTCACACACTGCTGTGATAATGTAAATTTAAACTACTTACAATTAAATAAAATGAAAAGTCAACTATTCATCTGTACATTTCAAGTGCTTAACAGTTCCATGTGGTTGGTATCATATTGGACAATGGATAAAGAATATTTTCATTATTAAAAATTTTGCATTGACTGAATAAGAATGTGTCTCTTAGGACCAGGGATTTAGCTCAGTGGTGCCACTGCCTACACTTGATCCCCAGTAACAAAAAACAAAACAAAAAAAAAAGTGTCTCTTGGCTCAAAATCTCACCTATACAGCCATACACACACACACACACACACACACACACACACACACACACACACACACGAGAGAGAGAGAGAGAGAGAGAGAGCTACAGAGCTTTATATTCAATTTTAAAATAGAAATATCTGATAGCCAGGTATGGTGGCATACACCTAAGTGTGAAGCAGAAGGGTTCCAAATCCAAGCCCAGCCTAAGCAACTTAGCTACTTAGCAAGACCTTGTCAAAATCTTAAAAAGGAGGCTGGGGACATAGCTCAGTGTAATGGTCCTGGGTTCAATTCCCAGTATTACAAACAAACAAACAAACAAAAATACAGATATCTGCCCATGTGGGAGTCACTAGACATTTCAATCATATACAATAACTCTCTTTGATTCCATAAGCCCCAGCAGTCTTGATGACAATTTAGCTTCTAACTCGGCATGTCTAGGGGAGAGAATGTTCTTCTGAGAGACTACAATGTTCAGCCTTCCAGGCACTGAGAGTTCTCATTGTTACAAAGAAAATTGACATCCTTTTTTTTCCTACACATCAGTCTCTTGAATTTGGTGGTGCACATCTATAATCCCAGCAGTTGGGAGGCTGAGGCAAGAGAATCATCATGAGTTCAAGGCCATCCTGGTGAATTCAAACACTCTCCCAAAAAGGAAAGAAAAAACAAAAGAATTTAGTGAAACTAGAGTAGATTTACAAAGCATCTTAACTAGGATACCCTTCATTAGGGTGATGCAAAATAATTAGAAAGATGAAAATGGGAGGCCCGCCCCATAGCATGGGTAAGTGCACACAGATTCTGGGGAGCAGCGGTGTGGACCAGAGCAGCACGGCTGCAGGCAGATCCCAGCCAATGCTCCACCCCGACCCCAGAGGCTCAGGCACACAGGCCCAAGCCAAAGGCCTGCCCAGAAAAGAGCTGCACAGGCACACAAGCAGCCAGAGGTCCATAGCAATGGCAAGCGTGCACAGGGGAAATCATCATGGCTGTGGATAAAGATATAGAAATGAGAGTTTTATAAGAGCAACACATTGACAATAATCTATACGTGCAGAACTTATGTTGCACAAATTATGATAAATCCATACAACTCAATATTACTGCCAACCAAAACATACTGCAAAAGAATATTTAACGAAATATACAAAAGGTCACGACATAAGGTTGACAGAAAAGTGAGTAAAGTAGGTAATACTGATTTATCACCATTAGCCTTTCTTTCCTTCTATGCTAATTGATCCCAATTTTTACCTTGGTACTTGGCTGCCTCCAAAAAGACTGTATTTCCCTACTCCAATTTCGTATGTGTGACTGTGTTCTGTCCAAGGGGATGTGAACCAAAAGAGTGCATGTAACTTCTGGGATCATCCCTGAAGGAAGAAAGCAGGAGGCCTCCATTTCCTTCCCTTTCATCCCATGTACTTGCTAGATGTAGATATAATGCCTAGAGCAGTACTCTTGGACAAAATATTTTAAAAGAAGAAGAGAGAGACCAAGACACTGGGGTATATCACACCAGCTCAGTCGGCCTACCTGTGGACTTAGATGTAAAACAGCAAGAGTAATCTTATCCTGTTTCAAATCATTCTTGTTTTGATTTCTTCTTTAGTCACACCCAAAAGTAATTGCAACTAATATTAGTTGCCCAATTGTATATGATTATACTGTCAAACACAACAGACACTAGACACATGAGACTTTTAAAATGAATTAACTTTAAGTTACATTTAAAATTCAGTGCCTCTGTCACATTAGCCAAATTTCAAGTACTGAATAGCCACATGTGGCTGGTAGAGGCCTTATTGGACAATTTGGACAAAGAACCATTCCTATCATCACAGAACTGTCTGTTATCTAGTACTGATCTAGTCGATGTGACATGATTTTTAAAGCTGTGTGTGTGTCTGTGTGTGTGTCAGTAGACGTAGTGGAAAGAGAGAGAGGAAAAGGGGCCTAAAAGATAAGAGATGCATTAGTTTTATCTGAATATAGGAATACAGGTGGTTTTTGTTTTCTTCTGTATGTCTGCCCATACTATTGAAATATTTCATTATATTCATATATATAAAACATTTTATTGGGACGTGATTTACATGGTATACAATTGATCACTGTAAGTATATTGTTTGATAATGTTTAAAAGTTATCCAATTATCACCAAAATCAAGTTTTAAAACATTCCCACACAGGGCTGGGGATTTAGCTCAGTGGTTCGGTGGCCTGCCTTGCAAGCACAAGGACCCGAGTTCAATCCCTGGTACAAAAAAAAAAAAAAAAAAAAAA
>NW_022900949.1:44041230-44049099 GCF_012274545.1 Fukomys damarensis | reverse complement strand
AAAAAAAAAAAAAAAAAAAAAAAAAAATCCCACAGCTCCTAAAAGTTCCTTTATCCAAGCATTTTCAGTCCTCATTCCTCCCCCAACAGTAGGCCACCATTCATATTACCTGTATAATTTTTTTAAAAATACAATTTCTAAAAAACATACCAGTTTTATCAAGGTCCATTTGTTCAGCATGAGTAGAAATCTGTGTCCATATTTCATTCTTGATCTTTTTCAGAAATTTGGGGCTATAAAGTACCAAGTCTGCATAGGAGGTCAGTGTGGAAACACTCTGTACTGCAGGGTAAGATGTGATTTCATCTAGCTGAGTACTGTTAGCCCCGTGGACACTCAGAGCAAATACAGTTACACCCTCCAGCCAAAGGTTTAATGCAGCCTCACGCACTTCATCATCTGAGGGTCTGTGGGTGACCAGCACTGCAATCTGAGGGACCCCCTGTGCCCTTCTACTGCCATTGGCCTCTGAGAAAACTTCTTTCCTCATCTGCTCAATGGCAGCCCCAGCATTTGATTTCCCAACCCGGAGGGAAAGCTTCCTGACTTGCTGCTGAAATACAGATTGATTTGTACTCGATTTCAGAAGAGAAAGAATCTCTGTGCTATCGCTGTAACTCATCAGTCCCAGCCGCATACAGCTGTCCTTCACATCCAAGGAACTGGCGGTGCTGTCCAGAAATTCCTGAAGGTTCTTTAAATTTTGCCTGGTCCCAAGTGTCCCATCCACCAGAAATACAAGGTCAGCAAGTGAATCTTTCTGGCAGGGTATGGTGGAAGGAACTATGGAGAGAAAAAAATGTACAAGGATTAATATAGACCACTGGCCCAGAGTGAGAAAGGCCCTTTACTGATTGCTAAAGGCATTGAAAATAGAGGTAATCATGACAGACGTAGTTAGTATTTTAACTTCTAGTGACTAAAAGATCAAAAATCTACATAAGAATTACAGGGTCATTCACTTCAGAGGTTTACATGTGCTGGTCCTTCTACCTGAAGAATACTGCTTACCAGTTTTCCTACCATATATACCAAACTGTACCATCATCTCGGTGACCACCACCAATACCATAACCACATTCCTTACCAGTATGATCACCACCACCATCCTCATTACCATTATGACCACCTTCTCTATCACAACCACATTCATCTTTACTACCAGTATCAATCCCTTACCATCACCATGCTCACCATGACATTTACCTCTACCACTGTCTGGGAGGCAGGGATAAACTAGCAGAGGCATCTCTAACCTTAGGAAGCTCACATTCCGTGAGAAGGACAGATGACCAGATTACATTGTAAGTGTTACAGAGTAAATAAAGCATGTGACTTGACTGTGTGACTATACTTGAGAAATGGTGGGGGAAGGTGAATGGGATTCAGAGAGGCACCAACTTAAGACCTGAGACGTGAAGAAGTCAGGGAAGGCCTTTCTGAGAGGATCACATATGGGTTGAAATCTGAATGAAGAGGATTCAGTCACATGAAATTCTGAAGAAAGAAGAATTTTGGTAGAAAGAACTCCAAGAGGTGGGAACAAGCAAGAAGCCCATGGTGACAGAATTCAATAATTGCAAGAAAACATTGGTGGATGAAGTCAGAAGGAGACAGACCCAGGTCATCTGGGAGTCACATGATCTGACTGAAATCTAATTGTCACTCTAGTTGCTGAAGGGAATTCAGCAATAACAATTAAGGAACAACTGCCCTCATCCAGGAAAGATATAATGGCTTCCGAAAAGATAATAACAAGGCACAACAAGGGTAGTTTGTTATATGATTAAAGGTATAACAGAAAGCTTGATAAATTGGATGCAATTATTGAAAACAAATGAGGAAATGGTGAAAATTCCTGAGCGCTTGGCCTGACAAGTAAGTAGAAGGTGGTGATGTGTTTTTCTAAAACAGGCAAGATAACAGGAGAAAAGAAGTTATAGGGGAGGGGTTCCAGGAGTTCCATTCCATGTACCATTGAACATTAACAGAAGATGTCATGTAAGCAGCTGGTTTTAGGGATCTGGAATCTAAAAAAGATTACACCATGTTCCCATCAAACATCTATTCCCAGAACAGGAAGATGAACCCAACTATCAAAAGTGTAGCCAAGAGATAAGCTCAGTCTTGCCAAGGACTATTTATTATCTCCCCTGACCTTACAAGGCAGAAGGCATGGCTTACTTATCTCTAACTCCTTAGTGCCTGGCACCTGTAGGAGATCAAAAAATATTTTTAGAATTAAGAATAATTCTCTCAATACTACTTAGGCATAAAGAATGAGAAATTAGAGTCATTCATAGGAAAATAGATGCATATTGAAAATATACTCTTAAGTAAAATAAATAAGTCACACATGTAAATACCGAATAGTTTCTCTGGTGTGAAAAACTATAATTGTACATAAGATCCTAATGGTAAAATTGACAAGGTGAAATAGGAAGAAAAGGGCTGAAGGTGTAGGGGAAGTGGGAAGGGGAGGGGAAATGAAATAAGGGAAAAGGAAAAATATGAGAAAATGGAAATAAAGTATTTATAAATAGGGAAGGGAGGAGGGGGTGAAGGGAGGGCAGGGGAATGGGGGAAAAATGAGAACCAACACCTGTCATGTAAAGGTAAAAGATTCCAAAGATGAATGTAACTGTACTATATACCTAAAATGTAACAATTAAACTCAATGAGGAAAGTAAAAAATAAGAAAATAAAAATAAATAAATAAAATTCTTTCAAATCTTCCAATCTACTCTGAATTTCACACAGTTGACTAAAACTGCTGATTTCCTCAGCATGACTTGCTCAAATTCATGTTTGTTTGCAAATAGTTGTTATCATCAGTAACAGTAAACTATATGCTAAATGCCATCCATACATGTCATCTGACTCATAAAATAGACACTAGTATCTTCACTTTACAAATAAGGAAACTGAGGCTCTACGTTAAGTAACTTGCTCAAGGTCCCAAGCTGTCAAGCAAGTGTTTGAGCATGGACCTTCTTGACCCCCAAAATCCCTGTTCTTAACCTCTAAAAGCGAGGACAGGGTCCTACCAGGCAATATCTTGTTGTACTATATTGTCGTGAAGTAAATTAGGAGGACTGAGGGAGGCATAATCAATATACAGAGCCCTCTATGAAGGCAGTAAGAGTGCCTTGTTCTGCAGGGTTCAGGCTAAGCAGCCACCAACAGGGTTGGAGGATCTTCAAGGTTCCCAAGGTAGAGGGCAACAGGATATTTCTGCCATATGCTCTAAGAACTTTATATGGCATCTATATTTTCTTCAATGCAAAGGGAGTGAGTTATAGGGAAAGTGAAGGGAAAGGGACTCCCAATGCCTCAGGGACAACACTAAGCGAATATAGCCTTCCAGATGTTCTCCAAAACTCATTTCCTTTTCCTGTGCATGAAACTAGACCTGATTTTCCAGCACACTTACAGTCAGGAGTGGCTATGTGATAAGGTCTGACCAGTGAAATGTAAGTAGAAGTGTATCTTCCCAGCTTGGCCCATAAAACCCTCCCAAGGATGATCTTCCATCTTTTTTCCCTTCCATCAGTTGTGTGCCAATTCCTGGGGCACCTTACAAGTTATATTAGAAGATGGAAGAACCATTGCCTAGTTACCTAAATAGAAGAAAGACAACTGATACTCTAACACTAGCCATGTAATATTACAAAGGAAATAAGCTTCTTTTTTTCAGGAAGTCTATTTGTTATTAAAGGTGAGCCTGGTCAGACTTTTTTTTTTTTTTTTTTTTTTTTTTCTTGGGGGTTGACTATTGAACTCGGGTCCTTGCACTTGCAAGGCAGGCCACCGAATGGCTGAGCTAAATCCCCAGCCCCCGACTTTTTTTTTTTAATCAGCCCATAGCTATAGCTATGAAACTAGGGAATGATAGGTATAGCAAGAAAGAAGTTTCAAGACCATAACAACACACATGTCTTATAAATGAAGATGTGGTAGAAGGCCCAGAGAAAGAGCTTCATTCCTCCATTCTGGTCAAATGGCCAGCTAGTGATGAGAGAGGAGGTAGGGTGTGGCAAAGCTGGCTGGGGAAATAACTGGGACCTGTCAATTACAAGATCCCAGGACAGTGCCAAATAATTCCTAGAATGCTGGTATTTACAACTTCTTGCAGTTTCCCACAAAATGTAGACAGCACATAAGGACGCAGACACCACAAGCAGCCCACTATCATGACCCTTTCATTGTAGCCCACTCGGAGTCTCCTAGACCCAGGCTGTACTTTTATTTTTGCTCTTTTTCTCTTTTCCATTTTGTTCAAGCCAAATTTACTCTGCAGAGGCACTTTTTTCCTTACCTCTTCACTCCTCACTGTTCAAATAAACTTTTGCCATCATTTTTGGCTCGTCTCATTCAGTTGTTTGTTTGAGATAAGAAGGACCTGCGATAAGTTTATTTGGTGAGCCATTTTAAAGAAACTATTGGTTAACAATGACGTTGTCTAATCTTTTGACTGTAAGTTCTGGTTGTGTAGCCAACCAGGTGACTTTCTGGTCTTAGAGCTAGATAACACTTGCTCAGAGTGGTTCACCACCACCAGTTTAACCAAGAAGGCCCAGTAGTGAGGATTCTTTCTGCTTTCCTCCAGAGGAGGACTGGATCTTCTACAGCACACTTATCGGGCGCCTCCCTGTGGTTGTGTATTACCCTATTGTGCTTGGTCATCAAGACTACATGAAGCTTCTTGTTTCATTTCCACCTTGCTGATGCTTAATAGGACCTCCTCTCCAGTTAATGTTTTATACTCAAGGGTCTTCTTTTGAACTTTTAGGAAAGCTCATCTAAGACATAAACATTTTTCAAGTAAAAAGCTGCAAATTAAGAGAGCATAGGCAGTTCCCCCTTTCAACCTAAGGGATCAAGAATGAAAGTAGATGTGAAGAGAGTCTTCCACATGTCTGCATGAAATAAAGTGATTCCCAGAAGCTAAAGAGAGTTCTGGCACCTGTTGTGTGGCAGGTTAGGGATAATGAAAGATGGCTTTCTGGGCTGGGCATCAGAATTCCCCCATGGGAACCAGCTGCAATGGCTGGATATATGCTGCTCTCACATAGCTTTGCACACAGTAGATATCAGCCCAACACCTTAGAGACACCTTAGAGAAAGGGAGTGTGTTGTCCTATGGGATGGATACACTTGGGGATGCTCAGAAAATATGTTGGGAGAATTTCATGTTGGAGATGGGTTAAGAAAGGCCTTGAATTATACAACTGACCGAGTATCTTGAGTGAAATTTGAACTGCTTCTAATTCTTACCTATAAGCTTGTGAGAAATATCTCCAATACATTCTTTCAAAGATTGACTCTACTGAATTATATACAATTAGTTAGTAGCAGCTCTTTAGAAACAGAAAAGACCTACTAAAAGACATATACTAATATCAAAATATATACAAGTGTGCACAGATGTGTGTCTTAAATATGAAAAAAAATCAGCATAAAATGATTACATGGCTAGCAGGACAATGAAATAAACTTCTGGTTTTAGTAGTTCCTGATACTCATGAGAGAGGTTTTATTTGTAGGGAAAAAACTGGCATAGGAGAGGAAGAGCAGTACAGTATATAGAGGCTCAAGCCTACAATCTACCACACCACATTACTGGACAATCGAGCTTCTCCCTGATCAAACAGGAAACAAACATGAGCTCATGAGTGCCTCAGTCCAAGCTTTTCATACCCAGTAGGTGTTGTTAAATATTAGATGGCAAGTATTTGTTGAATATTTATTGTTTACTACATACAGAACCACGACAGTGAGAGAAAGTCTACAGACAAGGATCTTACTTCTGTAATTATAAGGCTCTCATTTATTCATTCATGAAGAAATAGAACACCAGCTCACTGTCTACTCCCAAAGACTATAGGACTAAATATGAGGTGCCAACTCTGCCCTGATGGTGGGACCAGCTCATCATTAGGGGGATGAGGGCAAACATGGAAATGGAGAAATATGGAAAATGCTGTCACATAAGATGTGCATAAGGAACTTTGAGAGGGGAAATGAAACTTGAAAGTATTGCAAGAGGGTAAGGGGGAGGTAAATGGTGGAGAAGTTATTCAGCTGTAAGAAGGCAGAGAAATGCATGAGGGCTGCTGTGAGAGAAAACAGTGAGAGACAGAAGTACAAGGATGTGCAGAAAGTCCCAGTACTTCAATACAGCTAATTATAATAACCAAACAGGACCTGCAACACATGAAGATAGACAGATTTAGACATCATGGGAATTGGGCAGCTCTTCAACCAAGAGCTTTCTTACCTTTTACATCAGCACTGACTTCCCTGTACTTGGTTACATCTTTGATGATCCATGTCATATTTTGGGAAAATGTGCTGAGATCTCTGACTGTCTGAAGGTTGAAATGAAACTGAGACGTTGCCATGGCCTTCAGGTTTTCCTCAGAAGCCTCCTGCAGCCCCACTGAGATGATTTTCACTCCATCTTTCTTCAGGGCCTTTGAAGCCTCTTCCACATCATCCTCAGACTTGGCTGAAGCCAGGACCACCAAAATTGGGGGGAACTGCTTCTTGTCTCTTCCATTTCTGGGTGCAGAGAAATAGGTCTTGTGGGCCTCCCAAAGAGCATTTCCTATCTTCAGAGGCCCACCAATGAACCTGAAGTTCTTCTTGAAGTGGCCCAGCATGGGGTTCCTGCTCCTGAAGGTGTTGAGTTGGAACTCACTGTGGAGCCCATCACTGTACTGGGCCAGGGCCACACGGTATTTGTTGGCCTCTATGGGGAGACTGCTGATCATTTTGCTGATGAATGTTTTCACCAGTGGAAAGAACTTGATTCCCAGGTGATCTGAGCTGTCCACCAGAAATACCACATCTGCATACTCAGGGCCTGGATCTATCAAAACAAAAAGACAACAAACAAAAACAAGATTACTGTTTAGCCTTTACATTTTAGACCAAGGTAGTCTTCAGAGACTATGTCTTCTTGTGAAGGTTCTATCAGAATCCCAAGGAAAGTATCTTGTAGAGATCAAATGGAAGAAACTGTACTTGGTTTTGTTAAAATCAAATCATCAAACAAGATGACTTTAGTAAGGTTATCCAATAGATTTTTTTCTTTATCAACTTTATGCCAAAGGCAATTGAAATTTTTTTAATCTTTTTTTACTTCTGTAGCCCCAAACTCTGACACTGTACTAAAGAATAAATAATATGATACCACCCTAGAAAGTTCCAACTTTTGGAAACCTCCTAGAGTAAGCAGCTGTCTTTGGTTGGAGAGGTTAGA
This sequence comes from Fukomys damarensis, assembly GCF_012274545.1. Lineage (NCBI taxonomy): Eukaryota > Metazoa > Chordata > Mammalia > Rodentia > Bathyergidae > Fukomys > Fukomys damarensis. The sequence continues at coordinate 44,041,832 of NW_022900949.1, read as the reverse complement.
GGCAGAGTCTGGGACAGGGATTTTAGGTAGGTGAGGTTCACTGAAGGTAATTAGTGTAATAGAAGAAGGCTCAGATGGGATGGAGCAAAGAGACATTTATCACTGAGTAAAGCCTACCTCAGTTCTGATCTGCCCATGACTCTGGCACATGAATTACCTGAGTCCTCCCTTTTTGAGGAAAGAGGACCAGTTTTTCCTATCAGTCAGCAATCAGCTGTGGACTATCCTCAGAAATTGAAGGAAGAGAGTAAAGAATTATGGGCATAACCCCTTAGATAAAAAGGCTCTGGGAAAGTCCAGAAGCAAGGTAACACAGACAGCAGCTGAAGCAGGGATGCCTAGACTGATAGGAAGACTCTGGACACAAGGAGCACCAACACTGCCAACAGTCTCTATGCTGGCCAACTCAGTTCATTCCACTCTCAAATTAGTGATATGTTGGCAAAGGTCCCATAATGTGCACTTTCTTTTAAAGCAATTCAAAGATTCATCTGGTAACCCTATGGTGGTTCAATCTAGGGTTAAAAAAATACTTCTTTCAACTACAGTTTCAGTAATTATAGGAAAGTAGAAAAATCCAGGTTTCAGCGCGCACGCACACA
>NW_022900949.1:43967220-44041134 GCF_012274545.1 Fukomys damarensis | reverse complement strand
CACACACACACACACACACACACACACACATTATTCCTTAGCTGAAGTGCTTGGGACCAGAAGTGTTTCAGATCTTGGATTTTCATAAACTTTGTAACATTTGCATGAACATAATGATATAATTTGGGGATGCAACTCAAGTCTAAACACAAAATTCAGTTATGTTTCATCTATACCTTAAACACATAGTCTAGGGATAATTTTGTACAATGTTTTTAGTGTGCTTGCATTTTGACCATGGCCTGTCACATGAGGTCAGGTGTGGCATTTTCCATGGTGTTGTGACAGTACCATGAAATAATGTTTCAAAATTTGGGTCACTTCAGATTAGGGAATTCCAGATTAGGGATCACTAACCTGTATATTTTATGTGTGTAAAAGAAAAAGGCACTGGCTTAGCCACAAAAATATTTGGAATTTGTTTTCTGTATGGATCTCTTTTTCTTTCATTAGCTCATTAAGGCTAAGACTCAAACAGACCTACAAACAAATAGGATGACTCTACTCATAGAAATGTGGAACACTGAAACTTAAGGAAGTCAGTGAACAATTACAGTTTTTTTAAGCCAGATACAATATAATTTCTGATTTTTGCCCATGGTTTTGTGCCATTTTTAACAGATTAAACTTGTTTGATATTGCGCACTACAATTACTGCTAAATGCTGTACACTTAGATTTTTAGTGAATAAATTATTTCTGTTTATTAAAATAAATTTTGTTAAGACATAAAAATTAGTAATCTGAAAATATACTAATACCTAGGCTCTGATTTGTCAATGCTTCCCTCCAAAGGATTAGGATAAATATAATTAGCTGGATCTTCATTTTTGTCAATGGATGTTTCTTGCTTTTTTCTGAAAAAAAAATCATAACATGAAATTTTTTATCACATATCTGAAAAAAGTATCAAAATAGTTGGATCAGAGTACAATACACTTTATACAAGTATTTGGCAATCTCACTCTTCTATATGCAGATATTCAGTTAGCACCATGGGTTTAAAGATGTTTCTTTCACCTTGACTTAGCACCTGTGTCAAAAACACATTTACGGTCTGAGTTTGTTTTCATATTCTCAATTATACCCCATTATCTCCATGTCTATCTGTTTGCTAGTACCACACAGTCTTGATTAATCAGCCTTTGTTGAAACTTTTGAAGTTGAGAGAGTAACTCCTCCAACTCTGCTCTTTCTCAAGAATTTTAAGATCACCTTGTCAACTTCTGAAAAAAAAAATAGGCAATTGGAATTTTGATAGAAATTGCATTGAACATATAGATACTTGTGGTGTAGTGCCACTATTATGGTTTCTACCTTGATGTCCCCCAAGAGCTTCATGTACTCATAGTCAGGGCTTTTGAATGATGAGTGATATAGTTGTTAGGAGCAGAGGTCTAGATGGAAGAAAGTGGTCACTGTGACCGTGGTTTGCAAGAGTATCTCTCCCTCCCACCCTCCTTTCTGTCTCTACTCCATGGCTACCAAGACATGAACAGCTTTTCCTCCACTGTGCCCATCTGCCATAATATCCTGCCTTGGAAACAGCCAGCTATGGACTAAAAACACAAGCCAAAATAAACCTCCCCTCCTTTAGTTGTGGGTAAGAGACATTATGCTTCAGTGATGAGAAAATTACTAAGGCAGTCACTTTAAAATTATTAAGTCTTCCAATCTATTAATATGTGATTTCTATGTGAGATTTATTCAGAGGTTTTTATTCTGTATTTTCAATGAAGTTTTTCAAGCATAAGAGGTTAATAAGAACCCAGGCATAAAGAGTCTAGGAAACTCTCTGAAAAGAAAATAAATGTTCAGAATTGTGTTTACATCCCTCTTCAGGTTGGACGTATATGTGGAAAATGAAATTTCATTGGTTCCAATCCAGGCTTGACTTCATTGCCCTCTTTGCCTCTTTTCTTACAGACACTGGAGCCTCAGAATAAACAATCTTCATGACTGTCCATGCCCATTTCCTTTGGCTTGGCTCTGTCACAGTTCTCTCTTCAGGTCTCCAATTCTCACTCCACACCTCTGGTCTCTAAAATGGCGACAATAGCTTAATTTTGGAGAGGGGCATTACTCAAAGGTATATTACTTCAATGTCTTGTGAATATTGCCGAATTGCTTCCCTATGGGTTATATCAAGTGATAATCTCATATCTTCACCCATATAGCATGATCCACTGTTGTCACTTTCCATTCTTATTAGTCTTTTCCATTATGTTTGCATTATTTGTTCTGATTTGCCCATCTTTCATGTTGCTTGTGCTCTTGAGGTGAATATAATTTTCTTTTTGGACCAGGGATCAAAAGCAGGTCCTTGTGCTTGAGAGACAGGAGGCAGAACCACTGAGCTAAATCCTCGGCCCCTAGGTGAATTTAATTTTTGTGTGTAAACTTATTTTTCATTCCCTTGACTAGTAATGCATTCTGGGTACAGAGTGAAAGCTTTCATTCCTCAGATGGATTGGGAAGGGCAGCTTCATGGAAAAGAGAAGTTGTACATTTGTCATTTGCACTGCATCACTCCTGCTCCCCTCTTCCAACCCCAACTCTTATCCAAATACTTCTCCTTCAGGCTCTGTAGTTATTCTAGGAAGACACCCTTTATTAATTATTGATTATTTATGGTTCTTGGTCCTTGGATGCTTCCACCTCTCTGTCTCTCCTGTGATATTCTGCAGTTTGTATTTGGTGGAGGATGCCAGTAGTCAGTGACAAATTGCCATTGTATATATATATATATATATATATATGATATAGAACTTTATACTAGGATGAATTTATAGCATTAAATACATATATCTTTCTTGAAAAAGAAGAAACATAAAATCAATCATCTGAGCTTCCATCTTAAGAAACAAGGAAAGAAAGCTCAAAGTACACACAAGAAAAGAAGCACTAAAAAATTACAGCAGTAGTTTATGAAATTAAACATCAATACAGAAAGGTTATGAAACCAAAAGATATTACTTTGAGAACATCAATACATCATTTAACATCTAGCCAAACTAAGAAAGAAAAAAAAAGAAAGCAAACACAAGTTACAAATATCAGAATTGAAAGAGAAGACATCACTACATAGACATGGGACATTAAAATGAAAATAAAGGAATATTATGAACAGTTCTATGCCCACAGATCTGACAACCGTATTAGTAAGTTTCTCACTGCTTGGATAAAATACCCAGTATCTATAACTTAAAGGAAGAAAGGTTAACTTTGGCTCATGGTGACAGTCCATGACTGGCTGACTCCAAGGCAGAAACAGCATGGCAGAGGAAAGGTACTCAACCCATGGTAACCAGCAAGCAGAAAGATAAAGGAGAAAAAGAAGCAAGAATACACTCTTTCAGGTAACACCTTCAGTGACTCTCCTCCAGCCAAGACCCACCTTCTAACTGTACATTCAGCTACTGAATTCATCAATGGACAAATTCACTGATGTGTTCAGCATCCCCATGATCTAGTCACCTCCAAAGTCAGGAGACATTTACATGTACATAACAATAACCTAGATGAAATTGGGCAATTCTTTGAAGCTTATAGTCTGCAGAAACTTAGAAGAAATCAAATCAATAATTAATAAGCTTCCAATACAGAAAGCACTGTACCCACATAGATTCACTGAGTTCTTCCAAACATTTAAGAAGAAATTATACTAATTCTCTCCTCTTTTTCCAGAAGATAAAAGCAGAATCTATTTTCTTATTCTGTGACATCAATATCACTCTAATATCAAAAACATACAAAGATGTTACAAGAAAAGAAAACTGTGGGCTAATATCACTCATAAACATAAATGCAAAAATCTTCAAGAAGAGATAGCAAATCAAATCAAAAAATGCATAAAAACAACTATATACTATGACTAACTGGAATTATTCTAGTTATACAAGTTTGGTTCAACATTTAATAATCTATCTGTGTAATATGTCATATTAACAGGTTAAATAAGAAAAGTCACATTAGAAGCAGATAAACCATTTGACAAAAACAAATGCCCATTAATAATACAAACTCTTAGCAAGTAGAGGAACACTCTCAACATGATAAAGAACATCTTTACCACAATACAGTAGCACACACCTATAATCTCAGCACTTGGGAGGCTGAGGCAGAAGGGTTACCAAGTTTTAGCCCCACCTGAGCAAGTTAGTGAGACCTCATATCCAAAAAATTTTTGTTACTGTTTAAAAACAGCTGGGAATGTAGCTCAGTGTTAAGTCCCTGAGTTCAATTTCCAATACAAAAACACACATACACACACACACATACACACAAAAACACTCTACAGATATCATACTTTAACTTTGAGAAACTGGAAGCTTTCCTTCTAAGATAATATAAAGATGTCCTTTCTCACTACTTCTTTCAACATCATACTGTAAGCTCTCATTATTCATACAATAAGATAAGGAAGTAAATAAAATATATTCTACCTGGGAAAAAGGAAATGAAACTGTCTTTTTTTGCAAATGGTGTGGTTTTAGAAAATCCCAAAGAAACAACAAAACTTCTGAAACTAATAAACCAAGGAGTAAAATACGTATAAAATTCAGATGTGCCAGCAACCTGAGCCACACAATGGGAAGTGCCACCAGCCACATGTGTAGATTCCAAGTCCTGGCCATGACCACTCACCAACTCCTGGCTAGCTTGGCATTTTGTTTTCACTCAACACGGGGCAACCCAGTAGCTACCAACCAACCAATCTGATCATGGATGAAGCCAAAGCCCTTGGAAAGAAGTGAAGAATCTGAAGTCTTCTAACTTTCATCCCAGAAATTCACAAAACCAAGAGACCTACATGGGAGGAGCAGCCCTCCTCCCTAACACAAACAAGCAGGTCCCTAATGCAAGGGCAAAGCACCCTCTGATGTAAGGGCATGACCATCCACCAGCTCCAAGTCAGCCCTACCTTTTGTTTCCTCATGGCTTTTGCACAGCAGAGATGAGAACTAACCACTGGCATAATCCTGAATGAAGACAATGCCAGGGATAAAAGGAAGCAACTGGACCCCACAAATGTGGACATTAAATCCAACAGCACACTCAAACCCCTGACCTGTAACCTACATACAACAGAGACCAGAGGGTTGATCGCATTCCTAATCTGCCAACAGGAGCAAGGACATGCCTTGGCTTGGGCAGAATAAACAAATAAACATAAAACAAATAAACAAAAAAAATAGACACATAAGAAGACAAGCCAAAAATGCCTCCCAAAACTTCCATTGAACATTGAAGTGGAGAAACCAAAGGCTTCACATCCAGATTATGTGAAAATATGAGTAGAAAAATATTGGGCCAATTAAACAAAATCATCAGCAGTCTAAAGAAAACACATAAAAAGATAGAATAGCTAAACAAAATGATATAAAACATGCATGACCAACATAGAAAAGAGTTAGAGACCACAAAATGGATCAATGAGAAATTCAGGAAATCAAAAGTTCCATTGAAAGTATGGGTATCTGAATTAGCCAGTATGAGAACAGTCTCAGCAATAGAAGACAAGACTGTTGTTGGTGACTAATTAATAAGAGATGTCTTTAAAACAAGAGAACATAAAAATTACATCCAGCAGCTGCTAGATGACTCAAAGAAGCCTTATATAAGAGTAATTAGAATTAGAAAAAAATCAGAAAATAAAATAAATGGTATTTTTTAAAACCGGTGCACTGAAATAATAGCTGAAAACTTTTCAACTAAAGTAAAAGAATTCAACATTCAGATAACTGAGGCATATAGAATCCTAAATAGTCATGATCAGAAAAGAATTTCTCCACAACACATCCTAGAAGTCCAACACAAGAATAGAATCTTAAAATTGGGTAGAGGGGCAACCCACTTTCCAGTCCCTCTTCTGTCTCTCTTAGACAGAAGCTTTCTTTCCTTCAATAAATTTTTCCTACTCTTAATTAACCTCTGTTGCTCCTAGAATTCATTCTTTGATTTTAGAGAACATGAACTCTCATTTCAGATATCTAGCAAGTTTAGGAGTTACATCTCTCCCTCTGTATAATTTTGGTGGTTTTCCACCAAGATTACTGGTTGGCAGTAAGAGTTTTCTTTCATGGGTTCTAACTTTGGTATTTTTGCTTCATAGATTATAATTTGTTTTATAGACTCTCATTTGTCATAAATTCTGGGTTTTGCTATATAAATTCTGGCCTTTGTTTCAGCTTTTTGTCTCAAAAGTGTCTTAATTTTAAGTTATGTATTTTAAGTGTTTGCAAATTTCTTGTTTTTCTTATGTATTGTATTTTGTTAAAATTATGTTTTATTCTTTTTTTATGTGTTGCATTTGCACTTAGTTGCTTCAAAATGCTATAAAATGGGTGTCTTAGGAAATCATCTCAGATAAAGACAGTTCAGGATTTTATCTGTCCCTTATAGAATTGTAAACAAATGGTGGTTACTCTGCCAGCTGGTAATTGCCTTTAGGGCAGCTGCCACTCTCAAAGCAGAGGACAGGTGTCTCCAGTTGCCCTCTGGTGAATCCCATTGATGCCACTGGCAGGTGGAATTTGATGAGATAGGCAATTGCATTCCTTTCAGAGACAGATCTCTAATTGCATGGAACTAGCAAAAACTGAGGTGACAACTGAGGGGTCATGGCCAGGGCTACTCTCTGGCAGATACCCAAAAGTCCCTCATAAGAAACTAGCTCCTGACAGCCCATCTGGGTAATCAACAGAAAATCTCCACATCTTGTCCTGTTCTGGACTCTTCTGAGAGGTGAAATGGGAACTCTTTGTCAGTGGTTATCCAGTATCCTCTGCCCCAGAGTGATCTGAAACAATGCCATCAGAGCCCTTTCTTAAGCCTCCATTAAGAGTTGAGTTACAGGTTTCAGCTGCTTTCTCTACTAGTAAAACAGACCTCTAGACAAATACAAAAAATAAATCTTTCATAGATTAAACACTACTGAACCTTCTCCCCTCCCCAGGCATGGTCTTCATCATTTAGAACATTGGTTATGGACTTTGGAACATTGACTGTGGACTTATAAAATGCTATATGGTGATTTCTTGGATGTTTAATCAGCTTGAGCTTTATTTGGACTTTTTCTCTCTGCTAGTGAGTTAAAAACTCCCCTTAGATTTTTCTCCAATTTGTTGGGAGTTCATTTGAGAATCCCTCATAGTCAGACCACTCCTCCTTCCAGAAAGTCAGACTGAGACAACTTGCAAAAAGTGTTTTGTCTTACACTAGGGAAAATAGCAACCAGTAACTTGCATCTGTGTTGTTACATGCCAACTAGAAGCTGGGACTACTTTGGTCAGTCCTTCTCTTCCTTTGTATGTGTGCATAAGAAGTTGATAAACATACCTTTACAATGTAGACTGTGGCTGCTAGGAAGACCTATTAGTTTCAAATACTTAGTGAATTTAAAATGGAACTTATAGGAGGAGCCTTGTCTTGCTGCTAATAAAAGTTGCCTGAATGACTGCATAGACAATAGAAATTTCTCAGAGCTTTCTTTACCTTGGGGTCCAGGACAGAATCTCTGACTTAGCATCTCTGGAAGTGATCTCTTTTGCAGGAAAAGTACCCTAATTTGACTGTTGACCTATTTTCCTCTCTCTATTTCAAGGAACTAGAAAGCAGTGGTTTGAATTTCTTGGTTTGCCAGTAATACTTCCTGCTGTAAACATGATTGTTATGGCTGAAGTCAACTGTAACTTGTGCTTTGAGAATACTTACGGGAGTAAGGATATGAGTTACCTGAGGAAGATAAGATCATGCTCTGGTAAAGGGTAGATAGTCCAGTCCAGTTTTATTTTCTGGGTCTCTCTCCAGATGGTAGCTACCTACCCTAGAGTGGAATAAATCTTGGGGGACTCCGTAGGGGGGACAGGAATCAAGCAGAGATTTATGGGATGCAGTATTTTTTTCTCTTGTTTCAGATTAGGAACTCTACATCTGAACCTCAAACTCCTTTCATGTGTATTAAGGAGCAATTTAGTATTTCCCTGTACCTGTGTGTGGTGTACCTAACTCCTAAAGCCAAGTACACAGAGGAAAGTACTATGATGCTATCTCACAATTAGAATTTTACTGTAAAAGAGAGAAAATAGTCAAAATCATCTTGAGATTTTCTTTACAGTAAAAAGTAATTCTTGCTTGTGTTCAAGTGTAAATGTAATGACAGGCACCTCACCCTTAAGACATTCAATACCTCTAAGCCTGAGGTTACTCCTCACCCTAGGACAAAGTTTCTAAGACAACTTTAAATCTTGACCACCAGGTGCTGAGGATGGAGTATTAAAGTATTAAGCCATAATTAAAACCTCTATGAGGCTATATCCATTCATAGCTAAGTTGTTCATGTCCCTCAAAGACAATATCCCTTGCAGGAAGTAAATGGCAAATGTGGGACTACCTGTGTTCATGTGTCTTTCTCAGTGATCTAAGACAGATTAAATGAGACCTAATAAAGTTTTTGGATGATCCTGATATGTACATTGAGGTCTTTAGAGAACTTACTCAGACCTATGGACTAGATTAGAAAGATGTAATGGTGCTCTTAAATCAAATATTGGTGTTTAATGAGACAAGTAGTATTACATTTAGAGATAAATATTATCTTAATTTTGGAAGCTCAGAAGAGAGGCAGCCGGGATTATAACTGGTTTCTACTGGAACACAAGCGTAGGTAGCCAAGATACCTGTGTTCTGCTGAATTTTCCTACAGACAGAGGTTATAATGTTTTTAGGTCTGAGGCACAATTTTGCAGCCTTGAGGTAAAATACTTAGGCTTTGTTATATCTAAGGAAACCCAAAGACTTGGGGAAGAAAGAATTAAACCAATTCTTTTTTTTCCACAGCCCAAGACTAAAAACAGCTAAGATTTCTAGAAATTATAGGCTTTTGTCACCTTTAGATAGTAGGATATAGTGAGATTGTGTGACCCATCTATCAGCCTATAGAAAAACCCAAAAGACAGCCATATTTTAACCAGGGAACCTGGTTCCCAGACTGTATTCCAGAAGCTCAAACAAGCACTTCTAAGTACCTGCCTACAGGACATATCAGTTTTTATGTTAATAAAAGGAAAGACATGGCTTTGGGAATGTTTCTACAAGATCAGAGAGCTGCTCAACAGCTTGTGGAGTATCTAAGTCATAAACTAGATATTATGGATTCAAAATAATTTAAAAAGAAAATCTCTAAAGAATATAGTTAGAACACTTTCATTCTCTTTCAAGAGGCAAAAAAAGCAACCATTCAGGTTCTTTAATTAATAGTTTAATTTTCTACTTGACAATGCAACTAGAGTCACTCATTGCCCTTGTCTCTAGAGAAATGTTTTGCTAAGGATTGCAGATCCATTCTGGAAAAATCCTGATTTTAGTTGTCCTTCTATACCTGAGAAGGTTGAGATTTAGTTCTCGTGCAATATTTAAAGGCACCCTTGCTGGGCGTGGTGGTGCACACCTGTAATCCCAGTACTCGGGAGGCTGAGGCAGGAGGATTGCTGTGAGTTTGAGACCATCCTGGGCTACACAGTGAGTTCCAGAGCAGTCTGAACTACATAGTGAGACCTAGTCTCAAAATCACCCAATAAATAAATAAATAAATAAATAAATAAATGAAATTTTTGTCCTTTCTGTACTGCTCTGCCACTGAGAAATAACAACACAGTTCTCAATAGTATTTAATTCAAGTCACTTCCCTCCTCTGTGGCTGCTGGATTTAAGGACAAAGCTTCCAGAATGGTGAGTTTCCCCTCTCTGGAACCCTTCCAGAGTAAAGCTGACCTCCACTTATTTCTGGGCCATAAAGAAAACTGGTCTAGGCTTAATACCAAAACTCTTGAAGACTAAATTTAAGTTTTAGTCCAGATTTATGTGACTTTAGCCCTCAGGTGAAATTAGAGAGCGAAAAAACAGCTAACACAATTCTGGCCACTTTCTTGTACCTATAGTCTGAACCGCTGGCACTGGACAAGGCAAAGTCTAAGAGACACCTTAGATTAGACATAGAGCAAGAGAGCTAGTTGGAGTTGCCTTCTTTCCCCTTGTTTCTTTTCAAAATGGGGAGAATGGTCATAGACATCTGCACCACAGCAGGTTGGAGCCTTGGCAGGCCTTCTTCCCTCACTGCATGGAATTCATATTTAGCTCCAAAGTGTGTCACCTGGTCTCTTCTACATACAAACCTGGACTGAGTGGACCCCCACTAGAGATAGTTAAAATTACTGGTAACAGTCTGTCCCTTTATAGGGAACAATTACATTGTGGCTGTCAGCAACCATGCCTGTGTAGCTGGGTATTCCAGCCAGATAAACTGTTTCTGCTTTCACAGGTATAGAAGATTGTTATTCCTTTTGATTCTTATTACAAAAAATCTCTGTTAATTGATCTAGAAAGTTGTGACTACTATTTTATAATTATAAACCTAAAAATTATAAAAGCTATTATAATTCAATTTGGCCAAATATATCTGACTGAACTCTGGGTTATAAACTAGTTGTCTTATGTGTGTCTGTCTGCCTGTCTGCTCAATTTGTTACAATATGTACATGAGTTTCATTTTAATTCTTTCTCTTGTGGCATTTTGGATTTTTTAAGACACTTGCCTGTAACTCAGGTTGGCTTATAGATAAATGTCACTAAAGACAGGCTTCCCCCAGGTAGCCAGATGATCCAAGTAATATCAACTGGTTTTACAAATACAGTACATATTTAACTCAGGAATCTTCCACTGGTCAAAAATAATGTGTTAATTGTAATGATCTATCAGGTCATCTAAAAATTTGTTATGAAAATTACACAAAGACCTTTAGGCTTAGGAAAACTACTGGACAGGACTTCCCTTGGTAAATAAATAAGTGGCTTCCTGGAAAAATTTATCCCAGCCTTTGTTCACAAAAGGAACCCCAGTAATTTCCATAGCCTTATGGAAAATAAATTGCTAAACATACTATTGTGGTATGTATATATTGGTTATAGTCAAATGGCTAAGTTTTCTATGAGAAAACAATAAGGTTTTATTTAAAATGCTCTTGGTACAAAACAAAATTAAAGAACAGAAGGTTTTGTGTAGCTGCTACTCATCATTATTTTATGGTGTATATATTCATGCCTTCTAGGTGTACATGTTTTCTAGGATATTTATGGTAACAATCTTTTGGACCCAGGTATCTGCCTTTCTCTTGCACTTCAGCTACTTGTGATAAGAGGTACATGTCAAGCCAGCATGAGATAAGCAGTCAAATAATAGTTTTCTTAAAAACTTATGTGATGCATGTTATATGTTTCACCAAGCTTAGGAATGCTCAGCTGCCAAATAGTTGAAACAATGTCACACACTAAAATTAGAAGTTAGACATTATGAACTCCTAAAGTACATTTATAGGCTAATGTGTATGTTCTCTTTAGATGGCATCCTAGTAAAGGATGACAAATAAGAATTAAATAAAAATTTTATGTATTTAATGTCTTGTGATCAGATGGAGGTGTTTGACTGAAAAAAATATTCCATAGTAAGATGAACATTGTTACAAAGAAAATGCCATCATGATTGTCATGCTAAAATACTACATGTGGCTCTTGATCTTAAGTTTCTATAACATATAACTGTTTTCTGTTAACATTCTGCAGGGATTAAACTACTAGAACAACCATAGTTGATAAGAAATAACAGCCCCCTAACTATGCTTTATATTTCAAAGTGCTTAATGTACAGACAAAATTATAATAGTTAAGCTTACTGCTTCTATTTCACTTCTAATGTCACTGATCTTCTCTTCTGGGTGTTCAACAACTAAAGTTTGGAGACCAAAACTAGTCTCCAAAAGGTAACTAGGCAAAGAGGTATACCAATACTTTGGCCCTAGCCCCTCAAGGTCAACAAGAATCCAGGACGTGAGGGAACCTTTTCTACAGGATCCTACTTCTTTGGTAAGTCACTCAACCTCCTGAGCAGGGAGATTGCTGGGCACCAGAGGACAAATGTACTATGTGCCAAAGGAGGGTCACCATGAGAGAAAAATTCTACTGTGTTTTACTGAAAGCAACATAGTTAAGCAAGGCTGTGACCCATCCTGATGGCTGACATTGACAGGAGCTCAGAGGCTCTATGTATGGTTCCAAAATAATGCCCAAAGAGACTTAATTTACCTTGATAGATAGCAAGAGGTTCATGTTGATTCTCACTTTAACTGGGTCTTAGACACCCAGAAGAAAAGAAAAACCAAAAGAGGTATAAAATAATGTCATAGTAATAAAGCTAGATATAAAAAGGGGGTCAGTCACTGATCCCTTCTGACAGCTTCCAACCCTACCAGTAGCTGACCATGGTTATGGATCATCAGGAAAAACTATGGTAATATCTATAAGAGCTCAGCTAGAGTTCTATATTTCTTAGTGAAATTTGTTCTTCAAATTGTCTCCTATCTTACAACTAAAACTAGAGACACTTATGACAAAGTGTCAGACTTATAGCTAACCTCTGTCAATGAAAGAATCTAAGTCCAGCAGTTTCAACCACTGTTTCAATTTCTAAGTGTGACTTTCTCCCCAACCTGCCCTTTCATTCTAGTGTGCTCATGCTTATGCATACTCGAATTTCTTAAAAGATTTGTTTATTCTTGTGTAGAGGCTGCCAAACTCCAAGCAGTCATACAAATGGAACCAATGACAAATGTGCTAGATTTCTTTTACCTGAATCCACCAGATCAACCTTGTAAACAGCTCATAACTGCTAAACTATACAATATGACTTCTATGTTGGATTCTGAAGTCCCTTGGACCTTCTCCTTATCCTCTTTGTGGGCTATATTCATAACAATCTTGCAGACCATATAATTTGGCCAATGCATTCTTTACTGTTTCTTTGGTTTCATCTCCTCCAGACTTAAAAGCTATGCAGCTGCAAAGATGACAATGCCTGGCACCTATAGAAGGCCTTAGATAGACCCTCTGTGGAGTAACTCTAACTGCTGATCACAACTAACTATGACCCTCTTCAGCTGGAAGTAGCCAGAGCTGTCTTCACACTTTGCCCCCTCACAGCAGTTAGGAGTACTTCTTCAGATGGGGGAATGTTATAGATAAATAAGTAAATTAGTTATCTTGTAGGCAGTTGGACAGGGCCAGCCCAGGAGGAGCCAACATGGAGTACAATCAGGACACATTCACTGAAGGCCAGAATTGTAAAAGGAGAGAAACTACTATACCCTTGTGCTTGCCCTGGGGATAAATAGCAGTGATTGATATTATAAAAAGGTATCAATCACCTGAGTGGGGGGCCAAGGTCTTAGCCCAGCCTTTCCAGGAACTATCCTTGACCCCCACCCTTACTGAAAATGCTTGTACACTTGCTACATGACTTATTCCCCCATCTGACCCCTACTTAATCAATATTACCTGGGTGACTGTACTTGTAATCTTAATGGTTGATCATGGTGTTGCCCCACTTTATGCCCAACTTGTAATTTTCCATTGGGTCTTATAGTTTTATCCCACTTTGTACCTGTCTCACCAAATGGCTTTGCTGTATAAAACATCTTTGAAAAGTGAGGTGGGTGGGCAACCCACTTTCTGGTCCCCTTCTGTCTCTCTTAAACAGAAGCTCTCTTTCCCTCAATAAATTTTTCCTACTCTTAATTAACAAAAAATAAGTAGGTAGAGAAAAAGCAACAAATCACATATAAAGGAAAAATCCATTAAAATTGCAGCAGACTTCTCAACACAGACCTGAAAGTCCAGAAGAGGTTGTAGTGAAGTTTCAAGCTCTAAGCAAGAACAATTTACAACTCAAGCTGACTTATTTTGTGAAACTCTTTCAAATTGATGGAGAAATAAGATACATTCATAATAAGGAGCACCTGAAGAAATTTATGACCACCAAACCAAGACTCCAAAAACTTCTCAAGGATATCCTAGAAGAAGACAATGAAATTAACAATGACCAAAGGTCTAGTAGACCCCTGGTAGAGGTAGACAGCAGGAGGTAGAAGGTAAATATCAGAAATGAGCAAGAGAAAAATAAGACAATAACAGGAATAAGCCAATACTTCTCAGTAAGAATTTTCAATGTGAATGGTTTCAATTCTTCAGTCAAAAGACACATGCTGGCAGAACAGATTGATGAGCAAAATCTAAAGATATGCTGTATGCAAGAAACATATTTAATACAAAATTAAACTCATAGACTTAAAAAATTCAAAGGATGGAAAAAAATGTTCCATGAAACAGGAACCCCCAAAAAAGCAGGTATAGCTATCCTATGTTCAGAAAAAGTGGATCTTAAACTAAAACTGATCAAAAGAGGCTACTGAATATTCATTAATGAAACAATTCAACAGGAAGAGGTAACAATTAGTATATATATACCCCAAACAATGGAACCCAATTTCACAAAATAAGGGCTGTAGGCTACTGAATATTCATTAATGAAACAATTCAACAGGAAGAGGTAACAATTAGTATATATATATACCCCAAACAATGGAACCCAATTTCACAAAATAAGGGCTACTGGACATATAAAAGAGCAGACAAACATAAACATAAGCACAATTATAGTGGGAGGACCTCAATACCCCCTTATGACAAATAGATAGATCAACTAGACAACAAATTAGCAAAAATATCAGAGTTGAACAAAATTTTCAAGCCAGTGGACTTAATAATTACCTACAGAGCATTCCACCCAACAACAGAAGAATACACATGCTTTTTGGAGTAAATATTAGATAATAAATCAATTTTAAGTAAATGTACAATACTTGAAATTATACCACGCATATTACCAGACCATAGCACAATGAAGTTAGAAATCAACAAGAAAACACAGAAATTATGAAAATTTGTGGAAACTAAACAATATACTGCTAACTAAACAAGGGGTTACAGAAAAAAAATCAAGAAAGAAATAAGACAGTTTCTACAACTCAATGATAATGCCGGTATAGCACTCCAAATTTTATGGGACACTCTGAAAGTAGTCCTAAAAGGGAATTTTATAGCTGTGAATGCCCACATCACAAAAACAGCAAGCCCCCAAAATTAAACTAATGATGCAACTCGAGGTCCTAGAAAAACACAAATTCAAAGCTAGTATAAGGAAGAAAATTACAATGGTCAGAACAGAAATCAATGAAATTGAGACCCCCCCCAAAAAAAGAATTAAAAAAAGAATCTAAAAGCAGTTCTTCAAAAACAATAGACAAAATATACAAACCCTTAGTCAATCTAAACAAAAAAAGGAGAGAACAGACCAAAATCAATGCATTTAGAAATTCAAAAGGTAGAATTACATGGGCACTGCTAAAATCAGAATCATTATAACAACTACTTTGAAAATCTATACACCAATAAATCGGACAATTCAGAAGAAATGAATAGATTCCTAGATACATATGAATTACCAAAATTGAACCAAGAAGATTAAAAAAACCTGAATAATCCAATAATAGGCAATAAAACTGAGGCAGTAATTAACAGCAATCATTTTTTAAACCCTACCAACTGAGAAAAGTCCAGGTCCAGATGGTTTTTTCTGCTCAATCCTAGAAAAAATTTCAAGATCCCAGTGATGAACATAGCTGTATACTTAAAAAAACCAATAAACTCAATAAGATTTAAAAAAACTTCAAGGAAGTTCTAACACCATTACCTCAAGCATTTGAATGAAATTGAAAGGACTACTCACAAAGTCATTCCTGGAAGCTACCATTACCCTGATTCCAAAACCAAACAAAGAAACTTAAAAAGAAAACTATGGACCAATTTTTGGAATGAGCATAGTTGCAAAAATCCTCAACAGGATACTGGAAACAGAATGCAATGAATCATCAAAAAGATTATATATCACAAGCACATAAGTTTCATCCCAGGAATTAAAGGATAGTTTAACATATGCAAATCAATAAGTATAATACATTATATAATCAGAAGCAAGGACAAAAGTCATATGATTATCTCAATAGACACCTTTAAAAAATTCATCATTCTTTTATGATAAAAAAAATGAAGAAAATAGGTATAGAAGGGTCTTAGCTCAATCTGACAAAAGGTATTTATGACAAATCTTTTGCCAACATCTCATTAGAAGAGAAAAAACTGAGTGTTCTCTCTAAAATCAGGAATGAGACAAGGATGTTCTGTCTTCCACTATCATCACGTCTGTTTAACATGTACTTGAAACATTAGCAAGAGCATTTAGGCATGAAAAAGAAATAAAAGAGATATATATGTAGAGGACAGAAAGAATTCAAATTATCCTTATTTGCAAATGACATGATCCTCTACATAGAAGACCCAAAAAATTCACCAAAAGACTTACAATTAATAAACTAATTCAGTAATGTAGCAGGATTCAAAATCAATAGCATTCCTGTACACTAATAATGAACCCACTGAAAAAGAAACTAGGAAAAATAACATTCATAATAGTAACAAAAAATTAAATATTTAGGAAATAACCTTCCTACACAATGGAATACCTCTAAGATGAAAACTGTTACTCAGAAAAAGTAAATTGAAGAAGACATTAGAAAATGGAAAGATATCCCCTGTTCCTAGATAGGTAGAACAAATGTAGTCAGAATGGCTGCACTTCCAAAATTGATAACAGATTTAATTCAATCCCAATCAAAATTCCAAGAGCATTTTTCACAGAATGGGAGAAAATAATCCTATAATTCATACAGAACCCAAAGAGATCCAGAACACCAAAAGCAATACTGGGTAAAAGTAACAAAGACGGATCACAAGCCAAGACTTCAAGTTATATTACCAAGCTATGGTGATAAAAACAGCATGGTACTGGCATAGAAATAGACACGATGAGCAATGGAACAGAATAGAGGGTGTAAAAACAATGCCAACCGTATTCAACTATTTCATCTTTGACAAAGGGGTGCAAAATATACACTGGAGAAAAGATGGCCTCTTCAATTTAAAAAAATGGATGCACATGCAGAAGATTAAATGTAGAACTATATCTTTCCCTGTGTACTAAACTAAAATCAAAAGAGATTAAAAATCTAGATGTTTCCAAATTTGCCCATCCGTTGGAAACTGGATAAAGAAGTTGTGGTTTTTCTATAAAATGGAATATTACTCAGCCATAAAGAGCGAGAGAATAGATTCATTCATAGGAAAATGGATACATATTGAAGATATACTCCTAAGTGAAATAAATAAGTCCCACATGTGTAAATACCAAATAGTTTCCCTGGTGTGAATATTCTGCAACAATGCATAAGATTCTAATAAGATTACTGACATTTAGAAATGGGAGGAAAGGAGCTAAAGGTGTAGGGAAGGTGTGATACGTAGGGGAAGAACAAAAAGGGAAAAGAAAAAAAAGTGAGAGAATGAAAAGATGAAAATAAAGTGTTTGTAGATGGGGAGGGGAGGAGGGGGTGAAGGGAGGGCAGAGGTAAGGGGAAAAAAATGAGAATCAAGACTTGCCATGTAAAGGTACATGATCCCAACAATGAATGTAACTGTACTGTATCCCTAAATGTACCAATAAACTCAATTAAAAAAAAATCTAGATGTTGAAACAGAAATAGTTAATCTGCTGGAAGATAAAATAGGTAAAACCCCTGAACTCATAAATATAGTAGGCAAAACTCTGAGTAGAACCTCAGTTACACAGGAAACAGTATAAGAAACAACAAATGGGATCATATCAAATTAAAAAGCTTCTGCACAGCAAAGCAAACAAACAAAATAGCAAAGAAACATCCTACAGAATGGGAAAATAATTTGTCAGATATTTCTGTGACAGGAAATTAATATCTAGAATATATAAAGAACTCAAAAAAGTACATTACCCAAAAGACCTAGTCAAATAATGAACAGACACTTCACAGAAGAAATACAAGAGACCAGTAAATACATGAAGAAATACTCAGTATCGCTTGCCATTAGAGAAATTAAAATTAAAACAACACTGAGGTTCCCAGAAAGAAGAGCCATCATCAAGAAAGAAAATAATAACAAATGCTGGATAGGCAGTGGGGAGAAACCATTCTACACTGATAGTGGGGATGTAAACTAGCATAACCATGTTGGAAATCCATATAGCATTTCCTCAAAAATATGAAACTAAAAATTCCATTTGACTTAGCTATTACTCTGCTAGGTATCTTTCTGAAAGAGTTAGCAAAATATTACAGTAATACATGCATACCCATATTTATAGCAGCATAATTCATCTTAGCTAAATCTTGGAAGCATCCTATATGTCCATCAACAGATAAATGGATGAAGAAAATGTATTTATACACCATGGAGTACCAATGAGGAAAGATAAATTTGGGTCATTTATAGAAAAATGGATGCACCTTAAGATCATAATGTTAAGTAAAATAAATCAGATACAAAAATTATATATTGTATGATTTCTCTTATATGAGAAAACTAAATTACAAAGAGCAAAATCGAAGATAAATGATAGGAAGTAGGGAAGTAGATATTTCTAAAAGAGGAAATGGATCAAACAATGGAAGGAGGGAGGCAAATGGAAAAATGATGAAAACCAGAATTAGGATTTGTTATGTATATGTACCAACTCCATACAAGGGATGTAAACATTATGTATTGCAAACATATACCAAAAATTTTTAAAAAGAAACTCAAGAGATGGATGGAGAAGGGAGAAAGAAAGGGAAAGGAGATAAAAAAGGAATTAATGTAAGCTATGTACATGTACCAATTCCTCACAAGGAATGTAAACATTATGTACTACAAACATGTACTGATAAGAAGTTAAAAATAATGAATATCAAAAATATTTTATTGTAATCATATTAATTCTCATAAATATAGCACTTATAGTAACAAGACTATAAAATTCAATCACTTTCCTATAATGATAAGCAATTGGAATTTGCAATTTAAAATGCAGCACTATTTACATTTGCAACCTATAAAAATAACTAGGTATAAGTCTAGGAACATAAAATCTATATAATGAAAACTACAAAACTCTGATAATGAAGTCAAAAAACTAAGTAAATGGAAGGCCAGGAATTTAGCTCTGTGGTTTCACCTCCTGCCTTGCAAGCACAAGGACCTGAGTTCAATCCCCAGTACCAAAAAACCAAACAAAAAAAAATGAATAAATTGAGAAATATTCCATACTCATGAATAGGAAGATTTGATGTTGTTAAAATTTCAATTCTTTCTAATTTGATTGGTAGATCCAATGAAATCCCAATGAGTATCAGTAAGTTACTTTTTTAACCCCAACAAATGAATTCTAAAATTTATATGGAAAAGCAAAAGACTCAGAATAGCCAATACAACTTTGAAAGAGAATAATGAAGATAGACAGACACTACCCAACTTCAATATCTTCAATATAGCTAAGTAATCACGACATCATAGAATAGGTAAAAGAATAGGCAAGAAGATCCATTAAACAGAACAGCCCAGAAATAGACCCACACAAATTCAGGCAACTGGTATTTGACAAGGAGCACAGGTAAAATAACGAGAAAAGAGGTTTTTTTTTAAGTGTTAGAAGTGAATATCCATATACAAGAATAGTAAGAATAATCTAAACAACAGATCTTGTAACTTTAACAAAAAATTACCTCAAAATGGACCACAGACATAAAAGTAAAATGCAAAACTAGAAATAACATAGAAGAAAACATGTTCTAAGAATAACAGATGAAAATCTAAATGATCTCAGATTTGGCAATGATGTTCTAGAAATAACATATGTTCTATAAGTAACAGAAGAGTATCTAAAAGATTTTGGATTTGGCAGTGATATTTTAGATAAATGCAAAAAGACAAGATCCATAAAAGAAATAATTGATATGCTGAACTTCCTTAAAATTCAACATTTCTGCTCTGCAAAAGACTTGATTAAGAGAATGAGAAGACGAGTCACTGTCTGGGGGGAAAAGGCATTTGCAACAGACAGATCTGGTAAAGGACTCTTAATTCTTAATAAGAAAACAATAGGACATTTCACCAAAGAACAACACATAAGAACAGAATAGAGAACAGCATATAGACAGCATTAAGCACATGAAAAAATGCTCAACACCATAAGGTTTGTAAATTAAAACAGTGTGATACTACTACACAATTATCAAAATGGTGAAAATCAAAATATCAAATGTTAGTAAGGATGTGGAGTATGAGCAACTCTCATTAAATGCAGAAAGGGAGTGCTTATTTGGGGAGACAAATTGGAAGTTTCTAACAAAATTAAATTTTCTTTTTTATTAGGACATATTGTAGTACATAATGTTTGCATTCCTTATGTGGAGTTGGTGCATGTATATATCTTAATTCCTTTTTTCATCCCCTTTGCCTCCCCTCCTGTCCCCCTCCCTCCATCTCTTAATCCCCCTCCCATCTGAAAAAGATCTATCTTCCTTTTCCTATTATTTAACTTTTATTTTGCTGTTTATTTATAATTTAGGTTTCTCATTGAAAAAAAACATGACATTTAAGCTTGTGTCTGATTTATTCCACTTATCATTATGATCTCAAGATAGATCCGTTTTCCTACAAATGACTCATTTGTCATTCTTTCTGGCATAGTATTCCATTGTGTATAAATACCACATTTATTTTATCCATATGTTTATGGATATATAGGCTGCTTCCAAGATTTATTTATTATTTTACCTTTTTTATGGTAAAATACTTACATGGGGAACAGCTGGATTGAATGGAATTTCTAGTTTTAATTTTTTGTGGATTTTCCATGCTGATTTCCAATGTGATTGTATTAGTTTACATTTTGACCCCCAGTGTGGAAGGGTTACTTTTCCCCTACAACCTATCCAACATTTGTTATTATTTTGCTTTCTTGATGATGGTCACATTTCTTGAAGATGGGATAATATAGAATCTCAATGTTGTTTTAATTTGTATTTCTCTAATGGCCCTCAATGTTAAGCAATTATTTGTTTGTTTATTTATTGGCTATTTGTACTTGCACTGAACTCTGGTATTTACTAAAATAAACTGAAAACTTATGTCCACACAAAAATCTTCACACAGATGCTTTTAATGGCTTATTCATAATTGCCAAAATATGGACACAATCAAGATGTCTTTCAGTTGATGAATGGATAAAGAAACACTGTTAGAATGAGGAGAGACGCTGGGCATGGTGGTGCATACCTGTAATCCCAGCTCTTGGGAGGCTGAGGCAAGAGCATCTCTGTGAGTTCGAGACCAGCCTAGGCTACATAGTGAGTTCCAGGTCAGTCTCAACTACATAGTGAGACCCTGCCTCAAAAAACAAAAACAAAACACAAAAAGAAAGAGGAGGGGGGAGGAGAGGGGGAGAGAAAGAAAGAAGTGGTATAACCTGACAATGGAATATTATCCAGAACTAAAAATAAATGAGCTAATGAACTTTGAAAGACACAAGAAACCTTAAATGCATATTACTGAGTGAAAAAAGCCAATCTGACAAGCCTACATTCCATACGACATTCTGGAAAAAGCAAAACTATAAAGATAATAAAAAGACCAGTAATTACCAGGGGTCAAGAAAGTAAGGATGGATGAATAGGTAAAGAACACAGAATTTGATTTTCAAGACATGGAATCTATTCTGTATGATACTTTAATAGTGAATAGATAGCATTATGCTTTTATTAAAACTCACAGAATGTGTAACACCAAAAATGAACCTTAATGTAATTATGGACTTTGAATGACAATACATCAAAGTAGGTACACTGATTATAACAAATGAATCACACTGTTGAAGGAAGCTGATAGTAGGGAGGGCTATAGTAAGCCTAATGTACATTAGTTGAACGCAACTATCTGATTCTTAAAATAAATAACAAGGCTGACCAAATAACTTGATGAATATTTACTTATTTAAAAAATGTTATGGTAACAAAATACATTGCCAAGAACAATAGGATAAGTGTGCTTGAGAAAGAAGGGAGCACTTTGAGTATTTTGAGAGGAATTACTGGTAATGTGTCTTATACTGTATTACATGTTTTAATTTAAACATTTACTATATTTTATGATCATCCCTCATTGATCAAACATGTATGACAATTTCTATAAAATAAAAACCTTACCTCATCCACCTTATTAACTACATCAGGCACTGTGTGACTTTGGCTGTTCCCCAAAGTCAAAATGACAATGAAAGGTAAATGTCTTACATCAATTCAGGACACTAAGGTAGCCATGACAGTACAAATGAAGACATTCACAAAAGAGGACTCCAGAATTGCTTCAGAAAACAGTAGAACTTAATGTCTGAAGTGAGGGGGTTTTTTTTAGTTTATTGGTAATTTTAGGTATACAGTACAGTTACATTCATTATTGGGACCTTGTACCTTTACATGACAGGTCTTGGTTCTCATTTTTCCCCTTGTCCCTGCCCTCCCTTCACCCCCTCCTCCCCTCTCCATTTGCAGACATTTTATTTCCATTTTTTCATTTTTCTCATATTTTTTTCTTTTCCCTTATTACCTTTCCCCTCCCCTTCCCACTTTCCCTACACCTTTAGCCCTTTTCTTCCTATTTCACATTCACAAATGAAGTATTTTGAAGGGACGTAAATGGCAATATATCTTTTACTGTAGTAAATTTTTAATTTCATTTTTCCTGTTAAGTTTCTTGGTACATTTAAAGCAAATAATAGTTACATTTATCATGGGGATCTTGTACCTTTACATGACAGGTCTTGGTTCTTATTTTCCCCATACCCCTGCTTTCCCTTCACCCCCATCACCCTTTCCCATTTACAAAGACTTTGTTATTTTCCTCTTTTCACATTTTTCTTTTCCCTTATTTCCTTTCCCCTCCCTTTCCCACTTCCCCTATAGCTATTTTCTTCCTATTTCACACTATCAATTATACCATGTGAACATTATTTACATTTTTTTTTCACAGCAGAAAAACTATTCAGTATTTACTCAAATGTATCTCATTTATTTCATTTAAAAGTATGGCTTCAATGTGCACCCATTCAGCTATAAATGTCTAGTTTCTCATTCTTTATAGCTGAGTAGTACTTCATTTTGTAGAAAAATCACATCTTTCTTTGGTCTGCAGTTGATGGTCATTTAGGTTGTTTCCAAGATTTAGCTATTACAAACTGTGCTGCTATAAACAAATATATCCTTTGGTATGATTCTTTTAATTTTTTTGGAAAGATACCCAGCAGAGAGATAGCTGGGTCAAATGGGACCTCTAATCCTAGTTCTTTGAGGTATCTCCATATTGATTTCCACAGTGGTTGCACCGGTCTGCACTCCCACCAACAACGGAGAAGGGTTCCTTTCTCCCCACAGCCCTGGCAGCATTTGTTGTTGTTTGATTTCTTGATGGCAGCCATTCTTTCTGGGGTGAGGAGAAATCTCAGTGTTATTTCAATATGCATCTCTTGAATGACCAGTGATGTTGAACATTTTTTCATATGTTTATCTGCAACTTTTATTTCCTTGTCTGAGAAATGTCTGTTCATTTCAGATACCCATTTTTGAATCAGGTCTTTATATTTGAGGGGGTCTGAATTTTTTTTTTTTTTTTTTAGTTCTTTATGTATTCTAGATAGTAGTCACTTATCAGAGGAGAAGCTGGTAAAAATAATGACAGTTTCACTTCTTCCTTTCCTATCTTTATTCATTCTGGTTTTTTCTCTTGTCTAACTGCTGTGGCTAGGGCCAGGGATTTAGCTCAGTGGTCCTACCACCCGACTCATGAGAACAAAGATGTGAGTTTGATCTCTGGTACCAAAAAAAAAAAATCTGAGTTCTAATTGCTGTGGCTAATGTTTCCAAAACTATATTGACCAGGAGTGGTAATACTGGGCATCCTTGTCTTATTTCTGATTTTTCTGTGAGTCTTTTCAGTTTTGGGCCATTTAATATGATGTTGGCTGATGGTTTTCCATAGAATAGCCTTTATCAAATTGAGATAAAGACCATCTATTCCATTTTCTGCAGGGTTTTCATCATGAATGGGTGTTGAAATTTGTCGAATGCTTTTTCTGCATCTACAGAGATAATCATATGGTTTTTGTCCTTGACTTGTTAATATAGTGTATTACATTTATTGATTTATGTATGTTGAACCCTCCTTGCATCCCTGGGATAAATCCAACTTGGTCAGGGTGTATTATCTCCTTGATGATCCTCTGTATTCTGTTTGCCAGAACCTTATTGAGGATTTTTGCACCTATGTTCATTAGGGAGATTGGCCTGTAGTTCTGTTTTGTGGTTGGGTCTTTCCCTTGTTTTGGAATCAAAGTAATACTTGCTTCCAGGAATGAATTTGGAAGTATTGCTTCTCTTTCAATTTCATTGAACAGTTTAAAGAGTAGTTGTGATAGTTCTTCTCTAAATGTCTTGTAGAATTCAGCAGTGAAGCCATCAGGACCTGGGCTTTTCTTTGCTAGTAATGTTTCAATGACATTTTCAATTTTACTGAATGTAATTGGGGTGTTTAGAATTTGTATATCTTCTTTGTTCAACTTTGGAAGTTCATATGTATCTAGGAATCTGTATGTTTCTTCTGTATTTTCCATTTTATTAGAGTACATGTTTTCAAAATAGGTAGTGATGATCCTCTGTGTTTCTGCTGGATCTGTTGTGACCTCACTTTTTTAAATTCCTAATTGCATGAATTTGAGCTTTTTTTTTTCCTTTTTTGATAAGGTTGGCTAAGGGTTTATTGATTTTATTTCTTTCAAAAAAGAACAACTCTTTGATTCACTGATTTTTTGTATCATTCTTTTAGTCTCCATTGCATTAATTAACTGGTAATAGTTCTTTAAATATTTGGCAGACTTCAGCAGTGAATCCATCTTATCCTGGGATTTTCTTTGATGATAGTCTTTTTACTGTTTCAATCTCACAGCTAGTTATTGGTCTGTCCAGGTTTTATATTTCTTTGTGATTCAATCTGGGTGAAATACACTCACCTAGAAATTTGTGCATTTCTTCTGGGTTATCAAATTTATTGGCATATAGTTGTTTTCAGCTAGTTATTAGCCTGACCAGGTTTTATATTACTTGGTGATTCAATCTGGGTAAAATGTGTTTGTCTACAAATTTGTCCATTTCAAATTTGTGGACATAGAGTTGTTTGTAGAACTATCCAGAGATCTTCTGTATTTACTTGGTGATTCAATCTGGGTAAAATGTGTTTGTCTACAAATTTGTCCATTTCAAATTTGTGAACATAGAGTTGTTTGTAGAAATATCCAGAGATCTTCTGTATTTTCTGCTTCTTCTTCTTCTTCTTCTTCTTCTTCTTCTTCTTCTTCTTCTTCTTCTTCTTCTTCTTCTGTATTTTCTTAGTGTCAGATATGATGTGTCCCTCTTCATCTCTGATTTTGAGTCTTCACAGTCTTTTTCTTAATCTACCTAATGTTTTTTCTGGTTTGTTTATCTTTTCAAAGAACCAGCTCTTGGGCTGGAGGTGGAGCCCTGTGGTAGGGCACCTGCCCAGCATGTACACAGCAAGAACCAGCTCTTTATTTCATTAATCTTCTGTTTTGGTTTTTTGTTGGTTGTTTTGTTCTCCATTTATTTCTGCTATGATATTTATTCACTCCTTCTACTACTTTGAAGTTTGGTTTGTGTTCATTTTTATAATTCCCTAAAGTGCCATAACAGGTTATTTAAGATAGTCCTGCTCTTTTAATATGGCCTCAACTGCTACTTTAGTATGGCTTTTGCTACATCTCATAGGTTTCAATTGGTTGTGTCTTTGCCTTCATTTGAAAATTTTTAAACTTTCTTTCTTGATTTCTTCTTTAATTGGTTATTCAAAAACAAGTTGTTTAATGTTCACCTATTTGTATGCCTCCCAAGTATCTTGTTGCTAATTTCTAGGTTTATTCCTCTGTGATCAGAAAGAGTCTGAACTATTTCAATTTTTTTAATTTATTGAGGCTTCTTTTGTGGTCTATCATATGATCTATCCTGGAGAATATTTCATTTGCTGGTGAGAATAATGTGTATCTTGCAGCTATTACATGGCATGTTCTGTAGATGTCTGTTAGGTCCATTTGGTCCAGGGTACAATTCAATTCTGCTGTTTCTTTATTGATGTTTTTTGCTATTACATGGCATGTTCTGTAGATGTCTGTTAGGTCCATTTGGTCCAGGGTACAATTCAATTCTGTTTCTTTATTGATGTTTTTTGTATGGATGATCCATCCATCCATTGCTGAGGGTGAGGTGTTAAAGTCCCCTATGATTACTGTATTAGAGGCTCTCTCTCCCTTTAGGTCTATTAATATTTGCTTTATAAATTTGAATGCTCCAATAATGGTTGCATACTTAGAACTGTTACTTCCTCTTGCTGAATTTATTTAGTTATCATTTTATAATGACCTTTTGTTATGGCTTGTGTTGAGCTGTCCCCCCAAAGCATCATGTAGCCATAGGCTTTTTCAGAGGTGGCGTGATCTAGAGTGTGTGATGCAGGAATTGATTCATGATGCAGTGCTGGACTCAGGGCACTAGGATTAAGGATGTGAGTGTTACCTGCCCTAAGTAGTCTGCATGAGATAAAGGGGGAAGAAAGACACTTTTAACTTCCCTTGTTGCTTTTGCTTCCTTCCACCACCATGATCTGTTGCCCTTTGCCATGTGCTCCCCTGCCTTAGAGCCAGCCAGTTGTGGACTGTAAACTCTACAAAATGTGAGCTAAATAAACCTTTCCCCCTTTAGCTTTGGGTGTTGGGTACTATGTCTTAGCAATGAGAAAGTAATTTTAAGTCTATTTTATCAGATAGAAATACAGCTACTCCTGCTTTCTTGTGGATTCCATATGTATGGACTATCTCATCCATCGCTTTACTTTCTGTCTGTGTCCATAGAAGTGAAGTGAGTTTCTTACAATCAATATATAGTTGAGTCTTATTTTTTTTTATCCATTTCACCACTCTATGTCTTTTAATTGGAGAATATAACTGGTTTTTTTCTTCTGGTACTGGAGATCAAACTCAGGACCTTGCATTTGCAAGGCAGGTGCAGCAACACTGAGCTATATCCCCAGCCCTAATCCATTTTTAATATTTTATTTTATTTTGTTTAAAGTTTACTGTAACTCAGAACTGTGTGTCTTACTAATGAGCCATACACATACTGTGAAAAACACTGATACAGAGACATTTTGTGCCCTCAGCTTTAAGTATATCTGTTTGATAATGAAAGAAATGGCTAGATATTTGACATGTATTAAAAACTTCTCAAAGTAGAAGGCAGTTTAGATTTTAGTTTAGTAGTAAGATGTCCAGATTTGAATGCCTGATACTTTTTGATGGGAAGAGTTTAAAGAGTACCAATTATGGTTAGATCTCATGAGGATTAAATGAGATTTCCCATGGCCAGGTCAACTACAAGGTTGGAGCTGATATATTTTTATGGAGGTTTTATGGAATACATTTTTAAATTGTACTTCTTTATTTATTCTCAAATATATTTCAAATTTCTTTTGTAATTTTTTTTCTTCACCTGTGTGCTATTTACACATGTAGGACTTTAAGATTATTTCTTTCTTTATGTTATTAGTACATGTTTGTAATACAGAATCATGATATTCATTTTAGGAGATTGGTACATGTGTGTAACGTATCTTGATCATTTTTCAATTCCTTTACTTCCCTTTTCCTTTCCTCCTCC
Organism: Fukomys damarensis; assembly: GCF_012274545.1. Taxonomy (NCBI): domain Eukaryota; kingdom Metazoa; phylum Chordata; class Mammalia; order Rodentia; family Bathyergidae; genus Fukomys; species Fukomys damarensis. The sequence goes on along the minus strand of NW_022900949.1, from coordinate 44,013,509 downwards.
ATTACCTTTTTTCATCTCCAACAATCAAACTTCTAGTTTCCTGACATATATTCTTTGTTTTATTCTTCTTTTAGATTTCTTATATAAGGAAAAACACACAATATTTAACTTTCTGAGTCTGGCTTATTTTACTTAGAATAGTGGTCTCAAGTTTCACCCATGTTTCCACAAATGACATGATTCTATTCTTTGTGGCTGAATAATATTCCATTGTGTATAGATACCATGTTTCCTTTATTAATTCATCTGGTACTTCCTAGTGTGGTTCCTCTCCATGGTGTAGGGTACTGCAACTCCGGTTCATAGGGATATGAGAGGATAAAGCCCTTCATGACAGTCACTTGTACCTCTGTATATTTTACAACACCTGAGTAAAACAAATCCTCCACCCAGCTGCCATGACCCTCCCAGGCTCAATACCATAACTTCCATATCTTACTGATAGAGCAGCAATTCAGTTGACTTTCCCTTTACCCCTCAATACCACTCCCAGTCTAATCTCAGAAACCTTTTAACATGGAAAAGCATTTAATCCATTTAAATTCATTCAAGGCAATTATTGCTAGACAATGTCTTACTGCATCCATTTTGCAACTTGTATTCTAATTTTGTTCTAGTTTATTTTTTCTTCTACAGTCTTTGTAGTTAACCGATTTGCTCTAGGAGTGTTTTGAATCCTTGCCTAATTATTTTGGTTTGTCTACTATATACTTTTGTTAGTGTATATTCAATATATGCATTGTGTGGAAAACATATGATGCAGCAATCTCAATTATTACTTCAATTGTGCAAGGTAGCTATAATTGCTATACTGTAAATGAAGAAACTGAAGCTTAAAGTGGTAACATAGCTTGCCCAAAGTTTTGCAACCTCTGACTGAAAAGATGATTTTTTTTATCACATTACACTGTCTTCCTAAAGCTCTAGTTGCATCATTCTGGTCTCTTCCTGTCCCTGCTATCTTCCAAGACACTATTTAGCTAAGCAAATGAATGATTCCATGCTAAGGGAGAAGGTTTGGCACCATCCAATAATATGGAGCTTTATACTGCCTTTCAGAGACTGGTCTTGAATTAGCATATGGTCCCAAACAGAGGCTTGAAGATGAAAATTCAGACCAGTCAGAAGATTTCAAAGCAGTACCTTGGAGTGCCAGGGATTCACAGAGGTGATAAAAATGCTGCCAACTGCCACATCCACCACCAGACAGCCCTTCCTTGAAGGGTGGGCCTCTGTATCTTAGATCCTTGCTTTGCCAGTCAGTGATTACACCTCCTCTTCCTTTGCATCTACCTGGAAGTGCAAGGATCCAAGACTCTACAAAATTGACAGGGGCATCTTCGAAGCAATCTGCAATACTAAGAAAATTAGATATCCCAAGATAATGTTGGCCCTCCACTATTACAGGTAGAGTTCAAAATAAATATTCCAGAGTTTAAAGTTCCTTTTTAGAAGATGATGTGAATTTTAAAAAAGAAAATCACAACATGGAATACCATGAAAACAAGACATGTGTTGGAAGCCTTACACTTCACTATAGAACAGTGCTGAGCATATGCTCATTGAATAGTTATAAACAAACTATGTACCTCTGATTCAGTATATTTATAGTAATGACTATTTAGGCAGGATTATAATATTCCTAGTAATGGTTCCCAACTTTATTGCATTACCAAAGATCTTTTCAGGGCTTTCAACATGGCTGAATAGAGGAGGAGCCACATTAGAGATATTCAAAGAAAATCAGCTAAAAACACAGATAACTGGAAGAAAGGGATAGACATACATCCTGATGCCAAAATCAATCTGAAATGAGACACTTGTAGTTCAAACAAAACATAAGCACAGGACTTCAGAGAACAGTGTATCACCCCACAGGGCTGCCAGTGGCATTGCTGCACGGTTTTTAGTGCACTGTTTTTAGTCCTGTTCCATGTTTTTAATTCCTGTTCCATGCAACAGGAATCCCCATTCTGGGATGTTTAAAACACTGCAACAGTGTGGAAAACTCAAGACAGAATAGATCTGGGATATAAAGTGCCTCACTATTTTTGTCTTTCTGCAAACAGAAGATGTTACAGTGTGGCAATGAATTCCACCAGCACACGCAGGGGCAAGAGACCAGGAAGCTGCTCCCTCCCCAACCGGCTGCCAGTTTTCTTTTTAACTGTGTGTGTGTGTGTGTGTGTGTGTGTGTGTGTTTGTGTGTTTGTGTGTGTGTACACAATAGCAGTTAACTGGAACATCTAGTGACAACAAGGGTTAGGGACCATAGTGGATAGTAAGTGGAAGAGTACACTCCTCCTACCATGTGACCAGCAGCCCAAGAGAAGGATGAGCACCATGGAAGCAGGATTCAAGCAGCCTTGGGCCATTTGTAAGGCAACAAGGGGGTAGACACCATTCCCCTCCCTGTGATAAATGGTATAAAAGGAGCCAAAGAAGTGGAATAGAGGAGACAATGTCCAGGAGGCAGCAAATGTACACAGGACAGGAAATAGCCTTGCTCTGTCTTTGGCTGAGGGTGCCACAGCAACTGAAAGAGCCATGCAGAGACAAATAGGGTAAGGAGGCATGGGTGGGTCACCAAGAGACATCCAGAAAGTGTCTGGTGGAAGACTGGCCCTAGCCCCCACATCCAGAGGCCAAGACCAGCCCTGTACCCAGCACTAATCCTACTGCAGACTTGGTGACACAGATTTGGGCTCTGACTCAAACACACTGCCACAGAACTGTGAGGAATTTTGTTGTTTCTCTCTCTCTCTCCCTCTCTCCCTCCCTCCCTCTCTTTCATTTTCATTTATCTATCTCATTTAGGTTTTTTGTTATTTAGATTTAACTCTTATTGCTTGTTTTGTGTTGTTCATATTGTCTCCCTATTTCCTCCACTGTCTTTCTTGATTTTTTTATATGTTCATGTGAGTGCATGTTGTCTCTAGTCTTTCTGGTTCACTTTGATATTCTTTTGCTTTCTTCTTCATTCTTTGTTTCCTGTCCTCTTCTCATGTTTCCCAAAGCTTGGATGATTATCCTTTGTCTTCAACCTTACTTCTACTATAGTCCTCTTTTATTTTTTATCATTTACCTCTCTATTTTATCCTCTATCCCTCTTAGATTCCCACCACCATCACAGAGTAAAATCACTCTTCTTAAGGGGAAATTCAGTGTATACAAGTTCCTGGTTTATGTTGGATTTTTGTTATATAACTAGATTTTGCTCCTATGGTTAAAGGTACAAAATCAATAGATACCACAGTTTGTCAGTTTCTAGGCTGTGCTTGATGCTATTGTGATTGCTAATTGCACTATTGAAACCAGGAAACCATACCTGTTGTAATCAGTTGTTCTCTATTGTATGACAACACCATCTGGGATCATAACTATCACCATAGTCCAGTACCGAAGGACTGGGTACTGAGCAAATTTATCAACTGTAATAAATTGGGAAAATGGAATCTTGGGAAAGATACAAAGACCAAGAGGTAGCTACACCTAGAAGACATCTCTAAGGAACAGACATTTCCTAGGGAAGCCTCAATGCTAGCGATAAAGCTATCTACAATAACAAATATACAAGCATCAAAACAGAAAACAAATTAAAATAGAAAATGACAAGATACAGAAACATAATGCAATCCCAGACCTCCAGCCCACTCAGGATATGTCCAGGGTCAACAAGATAGAGGAAATCAGAACCACCCACCTAAATTTGCTGAAATGATAGTGGAAGTGAAAACATGATGCATGAGGCCATAGAAAAAATAAGATCAGAAATAATTTCTTAGGTTAAAAAAGGACACGGTGATCAAAATTAAGGACTTGCTTAGTGAATATACAGTAGACACAGATTTTTAAAAAATAGAGGAGCTCAGGTAAATGATAGAAACCATGAATGACCAACATAGGAAGGAAGTGGAATCCATGAAACAGATTCAAACAGATATCCAGGGGAATAACTCCACTGAAAGTATACAAAATGGTCTGAACCAAGGTGAGGACAGAATATCAGATCTAGAAGACAGGATTGCAATTATTCTTTTACAAAAAGAAAGATTTCTTTCTTCTTCTAAAATAGCAAGGGACCATGAAAAATCAGTTCAACATCTGCAAGATAATACAAAGAAGAACAACATAAGATTGATTGGAGTCGAGAGAACACAAATGCCATAAATAACCTGTTCACAGAAATAATGGCAAAAATTTTCCTGAATATAGGAAAACAATTTGATGTACAAATAAGTGAGGCACATATAATTCCCATTAGCCATGACCAGAATAAATTTGCACCAACACATATAATAATCAAGATTCCAGAAACTCGGCACAAGAACAGAATATTAAAAGTTATTAGACAAAAGAAACAAAATAAAGGAAAATCCATCTGAATCACAACAGACTTTCCAACACAAGTCCAAGGAGAGCATGGAGTGATGCATTTCAAGTCCTGAAAGAAAACAATATCCAACCCAGACTGAGGTATTATGCAAAACTATCTTTCAAAAATCAATGGAGAAATAACGTACTTCCATGACAAAGAACAACTGAAAAAATTCATGACTACCAAATCCGCTCTACAAAAGGCTCTGAAGGATACTTTAGAAAGAGATAATGAAGACCATATTTCGAAGAACACCAATAGAAAGAAGTCACCATGTAAGACAAACAATTAAACAGAGGGGAAAGACTGGGAACCAAGAAAAGGAAAACAACATGACAAGGATAAGTGAATACATCTCACTCATAACCATCAGTGTAAATGGTCTAAATTCACCAATCAAAAGAAACAGACTGGTAGAATGGATCAAGAAACAATTTTCTGTGAACAGGAAGCACATTTAACTCAAAAAGGAATTTGTAGACTGAAAGTCAAAGGATAGAAAACAATACTTCAGGTGACAGAAAAAAAAAAGCAGAGGTTGCTATTCTATTTGCAAAGTAAACCTAAGCCAAGACTGATCAAGAGACAAAGCAGGTCACTACATACTTTTAAAGGGAAAACTCAAGAAGAAACAATCATCATAAACATATATGGACTAAATACTGGTATACCCACTATGTAAAACAAATATTAACAGACGTGAAATATCAAATAATCACTAATACAGTTGCAATGAGGGAACCTCAATACCCTACTGTAACTAGACAAAAACTCAACAATGAAATATCAAAATCGAATCAAATGTGTGAACAAATGGGCCTTGGTAGATGTTAACAGAGTGTTCTACCCCACACCAGAATACACATTCTTCTCAGCTGCACATGGGATGTTCTCCAAAATAGACCACATACTAGCTCATTAAACATGTTTAAGTAAAAGTAAACAGGCTGAAATTATCTCATGTATATTATCAGACCATAATACAATGAAATTGGAAACAATGGCAAAAGACACCACAAAAAATTACATGAACACATGGAAATTAAATAACACCTTCTTGAATGACCAATTATTCACATATGAAATTAAAGAAGAAATTAGACAGCTTCTACAATCAAATGGTAATATCTATACAATATGCCAGAATATGGGACACAATGAAAGCAGTCCTATGAGGGAAATTTATAGCAGTGAACTCTCACATCAGGAAAACAGAGCAAGCATAAATAAACAACCTAATGTTGGATCTCAAACTTCAAGAAAAAGAACAAGAAGTCAAGCTCAAAGCTCACATGATGGAGGAAACTATAAAGATCAGAATAAAAATTAATAAATACAATTAAGACTAAGAAAACAATACAAAGAATCAATGAATCAAAGACTTGGTTCTTTGGAAGATGAAGTAAAATTGATAAACCTATTCCAGCTTTATCCAAAAAAAGGAAATAAAAAACTCAAATTCATGTAATTAGGAATGAAAAGGGAGAAATCACAGTGAGTCCTGTGGAAATCCAAAAGAACATCAATACCTACTTTGAGAATCTTTATTCCAATAAGATGGAAAACACAGGATACAGGGAAAAATCCCTAGATACATATGAATTACCAAAGCTGAATCAAAAATAAAGCCCAGGTCCTGATGTATTCACTGCTGAATTCTACAAGAAATTTTAGAGAAGACTACTCCTCAAACCCTTTAATGCAATTGAGAGGGAAGCAATACTCCCAAAGTCATTCTTGGAAGCAAGTATTACTCTGATACCAAACCAGCGAAGCACCCAATCTAAAAAAGAACTATAGACCAATCTTCCTAATGAACATAGATGCAAAAATCCTCAGTAAGATACTGGCAAACAGAATGTAGCAAATCTTCAAGGTTATAAACCATGACTAAGTAGGATTCATTCCAAGAATGCAAGGGTGGTTCAACACATGCAAATCAATAAATGTAATACCCCATATTAGCAAAACCAAGGACAAATATCACATGATCATCTCTATGGATGCAGAAAAATTACTTGACAAAGTCCAACACTCATTTATAATAAAAACCGTACCAAAAGGAATAAATGGCTGATAAAAGTCAACTATGACAAACCAATAGCCAACACCATACTAAATGGTAAAAAACTGAAAGTTTTCCCTCTAAAACAAGGACCAAGACAAGGATGACTGTTATCACCACTCCTATTCAATAACATTCTGAAAACATTAACCAGAGAAATTAGACAAAAGAAAGAAAGAAATGGAATAAAGATAAGAAAAGAACTAGTTAAATTGTCATTTTTTTTCTTGATGACATGGTATTCTACGCAGAAGGCTCCAAAATTTCCACCAAAAGACTTCTAGTTTTAATAATCAAATTCAGAAGTATAGCTGGAATCAAAATCAACACTCAAAAATCAATTGCATTTCTGTACACAAATAAACTTACTAAGACAGAAATTAGGGAAGCCACACCTTTCACAATAGCATCCAAAAATGAAATACTTAGTAGTCGATCTAATAAAGGCTGTAAAAGATCTTTACATAAAAACTATAGAACTCTGAAAAAGGAGATCAAAGAGGCTATCAGAAAATGAAAAGACATTCCTTGCTTGTGGATAGAAAGAACCAAAATAGTAAAAATGGCCATATTCCCAAAATTGTTAAATAGATTTAATGCAAACCCAATTAAAATACCAATAGCATGCCTCATAGAACTAGAGATAAGAATCCTAAAATTCATTTGGAAAAAGAAGAGGCTGAGAATACCAAAAATAATTCTGTACAACAAAGGCAAAGTGGGAGGCATCACAATCCCCGACTGTAGATTATACTATAGAACTACTGCAATAAAAACAGCACGGTACTAGAAAAGAAACAGATCCAAGGATCAATGGAACAGATTAAAAGATGCAGAAGCAACTCCAACCATGCCTTATCCTTGACAAAAGGAGCATACACTTTTACTGGAAGAAAGACAGTCTCTTTCAGAAATGGTGCTAGAAAAATTAGCTTTCCACATGCCAAAGACTAAAACCAAACCCATGTCTCTCACTATGCACTAAACTAATATCTAAATGGATCAAAAATCTAAATATTAAAACAAACACTAAATTTGGTGAAAAAGAGAATAGGTAGAACTCTTTTAGACATAGGTACAGGCAAAGACTATGAACAAAACCTGATCTACAGGAAACATTACAAGGAATCAACAACTTGGTCTTGTCTTATTAAAAAAAAAAAAACTTGCACAGCAAGAGAAATTACTAACAGAATAAGGAGACAACCAACAAAATGGAAAAAAAAATTTCCAGCCAAAAGACTGATATCTGCAATATATAGAGAACTGAAAATAATCAACCCCCCCAATTTAAAGATGCAATCTAAAGATGAGCAACTGAAATGAATACACACCTCTCAGATGAAGAAGCATAAACAGCAAATAAATATATGAAAACATATTCAACATCACTGGTAAATTAAAACAATGTTGAAGTTCCATCTCACTCCAGAAAGAATGGCTATTATCAAGAAACCAACCAACAACAAATGCTGGTGGGACTGTGGAGAAAGGGAACTCTTCTCCACTGTTGGTGGGAGAAAACTGGTGCAACTGCTGTGGAAATCAAGAGTGGAGATTCCTCAAAAAATTAAAACTAGAGGTTCCACTCAACCCAGCTATTCCCTTTCTGGGTATTTTCCCAAAAGAATTAAAAGCATCACACCACAGTGATGTATGCACACCCACGTCCATAGCAGCACAGTTTGTAATAGCTAAATCTTAGAAACAACCCAAATGTCCATCAACAAATGAATGGGTAAAGAAGATGTGGGTTATTTTTATACATGGACTACTTCTCAGCCATAAAGAAAAATAAACTTGAGACAGTTCTAGGTAAATGGATGCACCCTGAGGCCATACTCTTAAGCAAAATAAATTGGACACGTGTATAAATATATTGTTTCTCCAGTGGGAGAAACTGAAAGTGTAAAAAAGGAACAAAATATATAATAATGTGAAATAGGGGGGAAAAGTTTATATGGGAAAGGGAAGAGGGAAAGGAAGAAAGGGAAAAGGGGAAAAATGAGAAAAAAGATAAAATAGAAACAAAGCTTTTGTAAATAAGGAGGGGAAGAAGAGTTTAAGTGACAGGAGAGATACAGGAAAAAATAATTATGATATGTCATGTACAGATACAAATTCCATATAATGAATGTGATCATTATATATATATACATATAATTTAATTATTTATAATAAACTTAATTTTAAAATTTTTAAAGTTGTTTTCAAACAAAACAGGAATTAGCTTTTCAAGTTTATGAACAAGCCTTTTAGATGTTTTTAGATGTTTTAATGGAAAGTATACATACATAATCAGATATGTAATCATTGTATCGAATATTTTCTCTGCTTTAACATTCAATGTCATAATCCTGTGTCAGGTAGAATACTCTGGGAAAATACTTTGAAAAAATACGGACAAGTATGATATGAAAACTCTATATTCTTCCTCCATACACTAAGGACAGGACAAATCAGAAATATCTGCAGTGAAATTTGCACTAAGTTTCAGAACTAGTATGCTTAATGTTTCATCTACCAAAGCAGGATAATAAGAAACACAACTAGCAAAATGCTATAATTGTGACTTTATTGTCAATATCACCATTTATTATACTTAATAGTTAGATTCTCAGCAATGGCAAAGAACCTGCTGTCTGAAGAAAATATTCAGAATCAGAGAATTGTCTTTTCTACTTCAATTCATAAGAAAAATAACAGGACCTCTATTCATTCTCCTTGTAAATTATAGCACCATAAACTTAAATACAAATATTGAAAAATATGTCTGGCCAGTGTGAATTTTTCCTAAAGATTTTTTCGTTCAGACTTTATGAAGTACACATATGTCTTCCAAAACATCTAATCTGACACTCTGGGTTAAAAACAATTCACTTCAGAAGGAGCAGATGAATACCCAAAACTAAAATCCACATGGAATATAGGACACTGTAGTAAATTACAAAGGTCCTCGTTAAAGAAGTGACCCACTCCCTCCAGTTTGGAGATGCATTGGAAAAATCCTTGCATACAGATGAAACACAGAAATGTTTGTTGAAGATATAACTGCTGTTTTGGAAGGTAGCTATGCTGTCAACTGTACAACCAATGCCCACCTAAAAATGCCGTTTTGAAGAAATCTCACTGATTATAGTTTATAGTTTGAGACAGAATAGCTACTCCCACAAACCATCAGCTGGGAAGCATGCCTTATGGCTCATTGTCTCCACACTAATTGCTGTGTATTCAGGGTCCCTGCATTGGGGTTAGAAGCCCAAATGACAGACCCTTAAGCAATGGGCTCAAACTTTTCCTGCAAGAAAATCTCATGGAGGGCCTGTTAAAATGCACATATTTCATTCCCAGAGATTCTGGGAATCTCTGCAAATATGGGTTGGGGCCCATGAATGTGAATTTCTAACATGTCTGCAGAGGAAGGAGATGCTGCTGGTCCTTGGGCTACTTTAGGAATGCCTCTGCTCTAAGGTCCTCTTCACTTCAGAGTTTAGCCAGGACTTTAGCCTCAATCAATAGCCAAAATGCTTAGAACCAGTATTTGTGACACTTACCTGCACAAAATCACCAGAGGGGGGCTCCTACTCACACCTACATGCCTTCCCTGAACACCCTTATGAGCCCTTGCACCTCAGGCCCCAAACACTGCACCACACTCACCGAGATTTCCCAGCACCTGGCAATGTTTGAGACCCTGAAGACACCACAGCTCTCCAGGAGGCTGCAAGATGAAGAGAACCTGGAGGGAGTGGAAGCCCAATCTTCTGGGTGCAGGTGAACAACCTGGGCCAGCAACCAGAGCTGCACTGCAGGGCCCTTTTAAACTAGGCTGACTTCTGCCCTGGGCCTGGATCTCCCCTGGGGCTATTAACTCTAAAGATTTTAGTGAGAACGGCCACAGACCTCCAGCTGTTGGCTTTGCCTACAATGTCCAGCAGCCGGCTGCAAGGAAGCCAGAAGCTGCCAAAGGAACTTGAGAAAGGCAGTTTCTGAGAAATTGAGCTGAGATCACTGCTGTTGTTTGGCTGAGGACTCCCATTTGGCTCCAATATGTGTGATTCCTCAAGAGCCAGCCAGCAGGAACCAGAGAAAATCCCCAGAGGGCCAATGTCCTAAGGGAAGCAGGAGCAAAAGAGTGTGAGCTGGGCTGATATGACTTTAGCACACAGGTCATAATGCAGAACTCGGAGAGCAAGGACTGTGCTTACAGGAATGGCTTGTGTTTTATGTTTGCTACTTTTCATGGATGTGCTCAAGGTTGAAATTAGATAGACTAGATAAATAGATGATAGTGAATAGATGATAGATGATCATGATCATGATCATGAGATGATGATGAAGATAGATAGATAGATAGATAGATAGATAGATAGATAGATAGATAGATAGATTAAAATTTCAGGGTGCCCATAAAAAATCATGATAAAATCACATTCACTGGTGAAAATTTGTTAAAGGACCAAGAGGAAACACGAGAGGCTGGATCACTCTTGCTCAGCAAGGACCTCCAGAGCACCAGGCTTGATTCTAGGATTGCTTCTGAAATTTGACCATTTCTAGGTGTGTCTCAGAAAGATTGGGTCTGAAGGATAAGCTGTTAAATGAGGACTATCACAAATTTTTCCTCCCCAATCCTTCCCCTGCCAAAGGTCACAAATTGTGTAAACCCATAACTGCTTTTATTGTTTTTCATTAATAATGAAAAATGATGAGGGAAATTATTTTCCCCAAAGGAGACTGTATTTGCTCCACTTTGAACCTGTTTAGTGCAGTCAGGGTGATGAGGCTTTCTGCACAGAACATCCTGAAACCCTGGATTTGAACCCCAAGATTTGCTTTTGATATCAATGAGTCTTGGGCCCTGACCAGGTTGCCACAGACAATGTATCTTTATCCCTGATAACTCTGCACAGCCTCCGTGGCATGAATTTATTATTCAGATACTTCCTGCTAAAAGCAACACCCTGAATCAGGGACAAAGCCATCTTTACTTCAGAAGGATGGGGGTTTTCTTCACAATAGGATAATATTCAAATAGCACTGAAATCAAAAAGAAGTTGCTGTTTTAAAAAGAAACTTCTCTGAAAAAGATTACCATACAAGATCCCAGTGATGAATGCAACTGCACTGTATACCTAAAAAGTACCAATAAACTCAATGAAAAAAAATCTGCAATATAATTATGATTGAACTTTCATAATCACAGTATAAGATAAAATGGCTTGTGGATCTACAGCCTTTTCCACAAAATTCAACATTTCCTTTTCCTTTCCTCTGCCTATAAAATGGAAGCAAATTTTCCCTAAAGAAATTGTTATGCAAAATTCATCCTCTATTGAGAATTCCATTTATTCTATTAAAGCAACATTAATTTAGTTCAGAAAGTAGGATTTTGGAGCTGAACACCTGAAGAAATTCAGACACTAAAAGCACCAAGTTTTCAATTTCCAAACACTGAAAAGAACTTAACTGGATTTACATTACTCTGTTTGACTCAGATTTCACTTAGCATTTCTCCATACATGCAAAAGGCATTGAAGAAAAGAAAAGAAAGCCAGAATTTCAAAGTGTGGAAAGGATATTAATTTTTTCCAGAATTCATTATCAGTCCTATTTGTTTTTCATTAATCTAACCTTCACAGTTTTTGTCTTCTGCAGCTGTCTTAAATAAGGAGCTAAAATCAGAGTGAGAGATCTCAAACTCCTCACTCATCAATTCCCACTGGGAAAAACTGATGATTCTAAAAATATGAAACCCATACTATCTGATGTTTACAAGATGACACTGATGGGAGATTATTTGAATGGAATATAACTGACTTTCTCCTTGATACAATCAGAATTATTAAAAGAGAAAAGAATAATTCTTTTCTTAATTTAACTTGGTCACACCTGTATACTAGTAAATTGAAAAATTAATAGCCAAGCATAAGAGCACATCCCTATAATCCCAACTACTCAATAAACTGAGGCAATAGGATCACAAATTTGAGGCCAACACAGGCAACTTAGTGAGACACTGTCTCAAACTAAAAAATAAAAAAGATTGGAAATGCGACTCAGTGGTAGAGCACCCCCAGGTTCAATCTCTAATATTATAAGAAATGTTTCAATTTAATAATGAAAATAGATTGTTCATAACTGAAGCAAACATACTTTTCTTCTCTTTATTAAATACTATTGGAACTTGGTATACTTTCCTTTCTCTGTCTGAAAGCCACACTGGGAGAGAACAAGCAAAAGTGATTTCACTATTGCTACTAAAAGACAAGATGATGATTAACCAAAATAGCTTATTTATCAATACTAACCAGCTTGCTGAAGAAGACTTTCTTCAACTCTTTCATCTCCCTGCATCCAACAACCCAAAGGTATTGTGTCATGAACTCTGCACAAACCCAACCGTTTCTCTGGTTGCAAACTCCACCAGGAATACCTCTGCCCAGGACCTTAATCCTATAAATACCTTCCTAGACTTCCTTTCTGAGGCACTATTAAGAGTCTGCCAATGAGGTGTTCCCCTTTAACACAGCCAGGCTCGTCAACAGGTTCTTCTGTTAGTCATCCGGGGAACTCAACAGCTGAGGGCACAGAGTAATCAAGGTACATTATTTTATATTATGGCATCTCAGAGAAAAGTGAAACCAGCAATGTGCAGGTGATTAGGGGCAGTAGAACTGATAAAGGTTGAATAAGAGGATGACATGAGACTAAGATCCAAAAGAGTCCCAAGTTCAATTCTGCAAGGCTTGAGAACCATGTCTCTTTAGGAACAATCTCCACCACCAAGAACTACTAGAAGCAGAAAGCCCAAGAATTCCTGATAAAAAGAAGGGCAATCCCCTGGCACCCTGAATGGTCAAGAAAGTCTCAGATGTGAAAAGTGATAGAAGAAGATGAATATGAAGATAACAGTAGAGTCCACAGGGTGAGCAGAAGTCTGAAACCTTAAAGCACAAGTCTCAGTGCTATATCCAGCAAGGAAAATGCTGAGTCTTTCCAAACAGTCCAACCAATTTCACCTTTGTTTCTCTGCTCTGATTTTAAAGTCAATAAAAACATGAAAAATATCTTTAAAATTTTTGTTATAGTCCCTCATTTCTCTAAGCATCCACACTCCCTTCTTGAGCATGTCCTCTATCTATTCTAAATTACATAATTCCAAACTATTGTGGGAAACATATCATTCTTATAAATACAACATCATTTAACTATAATATGAATTTAGATAATGAGATGACTTAAAATTATTTTCAGTTTACAGATAGCAAAATCATGATCTTAGGCAAATAAGTCTTTTCCTTAAAATATATGTAAAGTGGGGATAATTATGTTTGCTATGCAATAATAGCATAAGAATGAAATGAAGTATTGTATTTGTAAAAGGTATCTTTTCTTCTATAAAATGTACAGTGGACCCTCAAGTTACAACCATCCTGACATGAACAACTTGGGATAATTAGGTTAATGGATGATTCATCTGCCTCTTGTTATCTATAGTGTGTACCCAGGTAAACATCCAGATCTCAGCTGTATTGACTTAGTTACAACCAGCCCTTGGGAACCAACTGAGTTTGTAAGTCAAAGGTCCATTATATCTGCTTTTTATTGGCTGTGTAATTTCGGGAAGGTTGCTTAATCTTTTTCTAAGTCTCAGTTTCCCCACCTGCCAATCATAGAAAATATCTTTTAGATAATTAGTGCATAGCATACAGAAATGCTCAATAAATGTTGCTTTTTTCCCTTTCACTCACCTGATACTTTGTCCTAAAGGTCATTCAGTTCAGTATATTTTCCTACCTGGTAAAATTGGAACATTTCATGAAAGGTATGAAATGTTAACAGGTGCTTACAGTTTACTGACATTTGTGAAAAAAATCAAGTTGTAAATTTTTATTACAGACTACAGCCTCAGTTTTAGGCAATGGAAACACAGAGTTGAGTGATAGACAAGATCCCTGTCCTTGGAAGCTTCTATTCTCATGGAGGATCCAGATCAAAAACAAATGAAAGAATTCAGAATACTGTTGTTGTGATGTAAGAGAAGCACAGGATGCTCTGACAGGGTATCATGTGAGGGGAGGGAGGAGATACTTTTGCAGAAAGCTCCTATTTGAAGGCATGAATTTGAATTTTGACTAAAGGACCCACAGCTTTGCAATAGCCAGGCAGGGGAAACCCCAGGTACAAAGGCCACAGAACAACACAGACCTCAGCATCTCCTAGGAAGTGACAGAGCCCAGGTGACTGAGAAACAGTGATTCAGAGAATTTGGCAGGTGAAAAGTGGAGCTGTCGGCAGAGGTGGAACAAGCTGGGCTTTGCTGATTACAATGTGGATGTGATTAGTGTTGTGATGGAAAAGTACTAAGGAATTTGTTGAAAGAACTGCAGGGAGGAGCTCAAGCTAATGGACAATGTTTTTAAAGTTTGTTTGTGCAACTGTGGGGAGGATGTGCTTTAGGGGGCATCAGTATAAAGGCCAAAGGACTACTTGGGAGGGTGTGGTGGTACCAAGGCAAAGACAATGGCAGCCTGGATGAGGGCCATTAGTATTGTGGTTTAGCTCATGGCAGTGGCTTGGACTCATCCTACCCCTGTGTCCTTCCTGTCACCTGCTCTGTGGCAAGGAGCAGCCACCAGTGTGCAGTGTGTAGCCATAGAACCATGAGAGCTGGGTTTTCACACACTCATCTATCTTCCAGGAGGCCTCCTGGGGACCACAGAAATCCTGCTTCATGTTCTTCAGAATCCATGGGATTCCCGGACACTTCTCAGTTTCAGGAGTTGTACTTTGCAAGCTGAATTAACCCTTAGGTGTTTTTTCTTGAAAACTTGAATTTTTTTTGTGTCATCAGCCAGGGCTGTGAATCTTTTCTAATTCCTTTATCTTTTATTTGCACCTGAAACTTTATTGTTGTTCCCTTCCATTCCTCTTTAACAGTTTTAAAGGTCACATATTTTTATCAAACTTAGCATCTCTAGGCTTATAAACTCTTAATTCAAAAACAAAATAGCTCATAACAATTTGACACAATAAAAGAGTCCATAACATCTTGATTGCAGTCCTCATTCTTCAGCTGTGTATGGATTCACCAGCTCCCGGCGTGGTGAGCAGAGCCTTGAGTGCTCTGTCTCCTGGAGCCCCAGTCTGCGGAGTTCTCAGTCACGTCACTCTAGAGTGGTGAATCCATGGTTGGACTTCAGCCACCTTGACACCTGTGGGAGTAACTATGTGTACCTCATATGGTCCTTTTTATATAGGTTGCAAAGGGGTCTTTTTCCAATTTTTAATATAAACTTGGTCCCCAAGTTTATCAGATGGGCAGGAGTTAGCACAGGAAGGTCCTCTTTACTTCTAACTTGCCCTAGAATATTTTGGAATACTTTGCCCAATTTTAACAGCTGTAATTCCATACCAGATGAACTCAAATGAGATAAATTTCCCATAAAATCTCTTAAGATACAGGGTGGCCTTCCAAATAAGACATCATATGGGGAGAACCCAGTATGACTTGGAGTATTTTTTATTTTAAGGAAGGCCAAAGGGAGCAGATCGACCCATAACCCTGGTGTTGTCTGATAATATTTAGTTAATATTTCCTTATGGTATGATTTTTTTTAACCTTATCAGAACTCTGAGGCCAGTAAGTAGTATGTAGGTATCTTTTACATGTAACAGTTTAGCTAGATCTTGTACAACCTCTGCTACAAATGCTGGCCCATTGTTACTGCCTATGGAGAGAGGCAGGATTTCAAACCTTGAAATTATCTCCTTTAATAAAATCTTGCATATCTCTGAAGCCTTCTCTGTTTTCATAGGGAGGGCCTCAGGCCATCCAGAGTAAGTACAAACCCATACCAACACATATTTATAACCTTTACAAGGGGTTGGTATGATCATCTGAAGTTTCTGTTTAGTTGCCTTGGCATTGTCTTTTGTTATTGCATTTTTTTTCTTGGTGTTCAGAGCAATGTGTTATTGCTACTTTATCAAATTCCCATATTGTCAATAGTTGTATTATCTCCTGTTTATTTTTAATAACTCTGCCCTCTGTGATGAGAAGAGACTGTGCCATAGATATGTGAAGTGGCAAACAGGAATCTGTATAATCTCTTTCCTTTTGTCCATCAGAGAGCCTGTATGAGTGAGTGCCCATAGCTCCACTCGCTGAGCTGACCATCCAGTGGGGAGGGGTCCTGCTTGGACCACTTAATCTTGAGTCATCTCTGCATAGCCAGCATAGCATACCCCATTTTCCATGAAGCTGCTTCCATCCTTGAACAGGACGAAATCAGCATCAGGCAGCAGGTCATTCTTCAGATCTGGATGACTTGAGAACAATTTGTCAGTGACCCTGAGGCAGTTGTGGTCAGGGGGCCAGGTACCAGGGGCAAAATGTAGTGGGATTTAAGGTTTTAACTGGAACAAAATATAGGCAGAGATTCTCACAGATGAGAACCTGATTTTGTGTGACTCTCTTATTCAAAAGCCAAAGATGTAAATGCATGGGGAACCTAAACAGTCAAGTTACTTTGTCAGCTTCCTTAATTAGCATAACTGCAGCTGCCAGGGTTCATAAACAAGGGATCGCAGCAGGATCCAAATTTTTAGATAAATATGCTACTAGCTGATTCCATGGGCCTACTCTTTGAGTAAGCACACCTAAAGCAGTATGCTTTCTTTTAATAAAAGGCTGGGTCACATCTGGGATCCCCAATGCAGGGGCAGCAGGGAGAGTTAGTTTTAGCCATTTCCATAAACCCTAGAATCCAGATCCTGTAAAAACCTACTGTCACCCAAAAACTCTCTCAGCTGCTTTTGTCCTTTTATCTCCCAAGCAGCATTTTTTTTTTTTTTTGGAAACTTGGAATCCTAAATATCTGACTTGCTATACAAAAATTTGAGCCTTTTCCATGAAACTTGATACCCTGCCTCTTGAAGCAGCATTAATAGTTTCTTAATAACCTGTGAAGTTTCTATTTATTTAGTACATCAGAAAATTAACAATAATAATCATAATTATATGTATGAAACTTTATGCCCTTTAATTTGGTATCAAAAGCACTTTTTCAATAAAACCTCTTAATACCTCTTTGTTTTTAAACAGAAAACATATTTTGAAAATGACCATTATAAACATATCATAACAACATATTTAGAATTCAGCCCTTTGATGATAACCAATGTAAACATTTTATAATAATATATTTAGTGAAGTTTATTGGGGGTATATCTTCTTAGAAGGCTATAAAAACTATTGTGGCTCCCATTAATGAATAAAGACCGGAATAATTTTTTCTGAGCAGCTGTTCTTTTTTCATTAACAGGATTCTATCCAGACCTAAGAGCTTATATTTAATTATGTTGTCAAAATTTTAACTTATAAAACCAGGTTGTAGAAATTAATTAATTATTTGTATCCTTGACAGCATTTCAATCAAAAAATATAATTGGACAAACACTTTTCAAACAACTGGACAGACACAGACAAACATGAAACAATTTATGAAACGAGTGTACTCAAATGCATTTGCTCAACTGAATTATAAAATCTCTTTTAGTTACAACTAGTCAAAACTTTTGCAGAGATCTCTTATAGTATTAGAATCAAAAGGAATGAAAGCTCTTTATGACTGTAAATGTAAACCTTTTACAACAAACTTGAAACCAACAAGCAAACATACATATTTCCTTGATAAATCACTTCTGCACACCTTCTCAACATACTTAGGCCTTCTGGTCTTTTATATCTCTCTTTACCCTTTTAACAAGACAAACATACAAAATCCTTTTTATATCAAAAATATATCTCTTTTATTTATAGCCTTCTTTGTATTTTTTCTCCACCATCTCACTTATTATAAACCTTCTATAACAAACTTGTCTTCAGCTGTTAAAATTTTAAAGTGTCCCAGATTGTTACATTTTAAAATTTGACTGGCTGCCAATATATCAGTATTAACCTTAAGGGTTTTTTTATCAACAAAGTACAGAAAAGAGCAAGTTAACCCTATAATCACAATCAATGCACAAGAAGTGTTTTAAGCACATTAATTAAACTTAATTCAAATTGAAACAAAGATACACTATCAAATAATTAAAATTTGTAACTAGATTTCCCTTGTAAAATCTCTTGATGTCTGGTAGAGAGCAGTTGTAGTTTCTCTGGCTTTGTTTTGGATTCCAGACCTTTGCAGACAGCATCAGGCTGATAACACAGTGCTGGCTTTGGGGCTCTTATAGCCTGCAGTGTTTTTCTCTCTCTATTTTGCTGTATGCTTTTCAGAGCTTTCCTAGCTGTTTTAATCCATCAAAGATTTATTTTCTCATTTTAGTTCTTTCTGATCTGAGTGCAAGCCCTGTTCCATTTTCTCTGAGCCTGACCATAGTTTCCCATTTGCACCCTCTGGGGCAGTAAAGCCAAGCAATTAGGTTTTTGCTCCCACCTCCTCCACACCTGCAATCTTATCAACTCAAGTGGAGTAGAAGGCAGCTCAACCTCCTCCACTGGGATTTTCCTGCAATGATGTCACATTTTCTGAGAGAGACAAGTTCACCATGTGAAAAACAGCAGATTTGGCAAGCAGTTGTTCTAAAACCAAAACTAAATTGTTCTCATCAACAGCTGATTGCAAAGCTTGAGCAGCTCCTAGACTGGGTTGTTCAGGCCCCAAAACAGAGCACACAAGGCTCCAAGTTGTCAAAGTCTTAGTTAAAAACAAAGGGAGATAACTTTTCTTTTGTCTAGAGTTTTTTTCTGGGGGTTAAATCTGGCTTAGCTGAGACAGCCATAACTCACAAGATTTCTTAAGCATCTTTGGTCGCAGCTTTATCTCATAGTCCCCCATAAAACCTTTATCAAAATTCTGAATCATTCATTTAAGAACAGTTGGTTTAGTACTAACATTCGCCATGACCACTAGATAGTCCCTTGTCCAGTGACACAAGACAAACAAAAGGTATGGTACTATTCCAGAAGACAGCTTCATTTGCTCATCAGCCTGGCTGTGAGCATCCCAGCTCTTTCAGGCCCACTCAGGGTACAGAGAGTTTCTCATCACAAGAGTCTCCATTTTGTCCTCTCTAAGCAGAGCCACAGACATGCAGGACTGACCCACATAAGCTCCACAATGCTGGGAGGGCTCTTTAAACACAAGCACCCCTCCCTTTGTTTTGATGCACAGAGGAGGCTACTGTTAGCTTTCATAGCTCATTCCACTCACTCTCCTAAGTGAGTCTCTTTCACACACACACAGTCATACAAGAAGTTAAAATATTCCCTCCTTGGGGCCCATTTACTAAGTACAATACAAAGCACAATAACAAATTGAGCATATACAAAGAAAACCCTCACAAATGGCAAAGAGTGGGGGGGGGATTAGGCCAGCACTCTATATTTTGCCCAAATTAAGGATATAAATCCTCACAAATGGCAGAGAAAGGAGAGTAATCAGGCCTCCAATCTGTAATATTCCCAAATGTTCAATTAAGAATCAAAGCAAAGCAAGACAAACTAGGGAGAAACCCAGGTGATCTCACCAGTCAGACAGAGGATTTCACTCACTCGCCTTCCTTCTACTGTCTCTGCTTTGGGTTCAAGTGATCTGCTGCCAGTGAGCTAGCCCGTGAGTCCTAGAAAGGGAACCCAGGAAATCATGAAGGCATGCCTCTTCCTTTCTGAGGAGGCCGACAACCACTCCCTCTGGTGAGACTCAGGTCAAGGCCCAACACGGGCTGTGTCAGTTAGCCCCTTTCTTCCCAGGTCAATGCACCAAATGTTACAGAGGAAGCATAAGTGACACACAGAGAGGCAGCAAAATGGAAGTAAAATAACAAATTTACTCATCAATCACACATAAGCTGTGTCTGGATCGATGACCCACTGGGTTACAACTCCTCCTTTTATAGGGTTTCACAGCCTTCTGTGGAGTATAAACTTTGTTAGAACACATTCAAGAGGATTATTAGGCTCCCATAATCGGATGTTGGATCTGTCTTCCTGTAAAGGTAAGTGGCACACACAGCAAGTAGACAGACAAGACAACACAGAGACAAATATTTCCACCAAGTAAATCCCTCCTGACCAAAGAGATAAATAGACCAGAGGACCTCCTGCCATCACAGAGAGGCCCTAGATAGGGGAGTCACCATTGCATCCGACTTTCCTCCTACCCACCAAAGGATCCTTTTCCCGAGAATAATAAGATTCTTACCTCCAGAGGAGTCTCCCTGACAAACTTCTTTCAGATCATTGAGGGCCTCCTCAGATCCCCCTCCACCTGAGGCAAGCTCTCAGGGACCTAAACAAGATGTCAGGGTGGCCTCCCTGAGACTATCTTGACCCCCAGGCAGCCCAGCAGCAAGGCAAGTCACCCTCAGTCTGTCTCTGAGATCCAATAGTCTCACTGGAACCTCCAAAAATGTTAGACCAAATGAGAATAACCAACAGAGAGACAGAAAATCCAGAGGACTGGGACAAGTTTATTCATGTGCATGGACCCCACTCTCAAGGGGAATGGAGCCCTGAATCATGAAAAAGCAGTTTCTACAGGACTGAGCAAGCATGCAACCTTGGGCTTGTCACAAGCATGTAAACTTGGGCTTGTTCTTCTCACTCATCTGCAGGTGGTGTTTGTACATTTGGCAGGTCTATTTCAGACAAGGCTCTGCAGTTAACCTTGAAGCTGTTTGACCTTGTCTACAGAATGTGAGCAAGTGAGGTTACAGAAGCAGAATGCACAGTTAACAGCCTTGGGGCGGGGGTCACACAGCAGATGTGCATTCAGCTCAATATGGAGCCACATTTGTCTTTCACTTTTTATGTAAAAAATAAAATGAATTAAAGAACTGGGGGAAAAAAGAGGTCAAGTAACTAAGGAGTAAGCACTTTGGGGGTAAATCAAATTCTAAAAACTGTACAATCCCCAACTCCAATCTGTTGGGATATTAAGGCTTATAAGAAATGTTAAACTAGGCATGGTTTCACACACCTATAATCCCACCACTCTGGAAGCCTTAGGCAGGAGAACTTCAAGTTCAATCCCAGAGTGAGCAATTTATGGACTTAGCAAGGCCTTGTCTCAAAATTAAAAAAAATAAACAGGGCTGGAAATGTAGCTCAGGCTAAAGCCCCGGGTTCAATGCTCAGTACCACACAAAGATTGGGGGGAGGAGAAATGGTTAAGGTTAATTCGCTGGTACTAGTTAAATCTTTGAGATGATGTTATACTCTAGTGAGTTCTGGACCTCATTTTCCTACTTTTAATTTTCCCAATTTCAGGTTATTGGAGAAATTAGGCCTCAGAACATATCTTCCAAAATTGATTGTATTAAAATTTATAAAAAGTGCAAGACCTACCTAAGGACTATTGAATTGGAATTTCTGAGGAGGGCACCAGGACCTTAGGTATTATAGTGCTATATTATAATGCTGCAGGATTCATTCTTTTGACCAAAGCCTTACTACCAAATTAAATCCACTAATCCAAAGAATTGATTCATACTCTCAAATATACAAAATTCTAAAACACTACAATGCCCTTTTATTTGCCCACAAGAGTGGGCCTTTCTATTCACCTAAATTGCCATGGTCCTCAACTATATTTCCTAGAAACCAGGTTTAAGAGGCCAAATTATTAAATATGGTGGCCAAAGGATGAAGCAAGAGCAAAAAAAAAAAAAGCTGTTATACCATCTCTGCAATAACAATGCCTCATGCAACTCCTGGCAAGAGACTACAGTTCATTGAGGTGAGGCACCTAAATAATCATGATCCATTGTGATGATTCCCTGATAGAGTAAATAGCAAAATTAAACAAGACCACAGTGAAAGGGGTAGTTCATACTATTTGTAGGGGGCCAAGAAAAATGAGTAGAAATCATCAGGTAGAGGAAGAGATAAGTCTATGTGAAGGCAGAGAAAGGACATTGTTGTCACTATGGTAAATTAGAATGAGCAAAGTACTTTACTTTTCTGGATCCCAGGATCATTATCCATAGGGTTAAGTAATTCCAATGATAAGACTCATTTCTCCAAATCTGTGAATACTCTTTTTCTGGTAAATGAAGCTTGATACAAAAATAACCAAAGTCTTATTGGCTAGATTTCTTTATTGTATAACCACAGGCTTTTCAAAAATATCTGCCTTCTGTTTTCTATTTGTACCAATTAACAGTCTTCTTTATTCCTGCACAGTCATCACCAATATTTAAGGTCAATTAGTTCCATCTTCTGAAAGTGACTTGTGCTCATTTGATATGATTCCCACGCCTTGGTGGATTACATCCAGAGGGCTGCAGGAAGCAGTATTTCTAAGCATTCTGTCAGGTCAAATAGCAATGCCTCTCACTCTTTTTAAGTGAGAAATTACTTATCCAGGATTTTATATTTTGTGTTTAATTGTGTTCTATATACATGGGAAATTAAATACTGGGCTGTCTGTATCAGTTCATATGTTCCACCAGGATGTGTGTTCTTGGGGTCTAGGGCTGTGTTCTTCTTTTATATTGCTGCATCCTCAGCCTGGCCCAGATGGCCCAGACAGTACTCAATAAATATTCATTAAAGCAAAAATTGTAATTGAAAAATGTAGAGAAAGAATAAGGATCCCCTCTGTTTACAAAGGCTGCTATATAAGGTGTGATACAAAACTACAATGAATGTTTAAATTTCTAAAAAAATATTACAGTAAAAGACAGATTGTCATTAATCCCCCACAAAATGTTCCTGCTCACTTAGAACACATTTATCCTATTATTCTTCTCACTTTCTGAGGCAGGTCTGGAAATCTACCCTGATTGTCCTGAATGTTTACCTTTTGTGTTCATTTTTACTTTGATAAATGGCTAGAAGTAATGTGGTGCCAGATCCAGTGAATAGCTTGGATGAGGACACACCTTTATGTTTTGCAAGTCTGCCTTTGCATTGGATGACACTCAGCAACTGCACTAAACACATTTCTTATCATACCTTGTAAAGACACTCATGAAAAAGAATTTCCAGAACTGCTTCAGGGAACAGCAAGAATGATGGAATAAGTGTGCATCTGAGTCACTTTTCTCACACAAAATACCCAACAACCACAATTTAAGGAGGAAAGGTTTATTTTTACTCACAGTTTGTAGAGGTTTCAGTCTACAGTCAGCCGCCTCCGAGGCAGAACAGCATGGCAGAGGGCATAGTGGAGGAGAGCCATAGAAGAGGGAAAGCAGAGAGACGGAAAGGAAGGAAACGAACCCTTCCAGGCCACACCCCCAGTGACCCACCTCTTTCTACCAAACCCCTACCTCCTAATAACAAGTCAGTTTTAGTACCTCCATAATCCAATAACCTTCTAAAGTTTCCATCTGTGATCACATTAGGGTTTAGGGAGACATCCAGACATAAACCATAACACTGTGTTCAAAGCAAGGGGGAGTATTTCAAGGGGAATTAATGGCAATGGGTCTCTTACTGAAATAGTTTTTAATGTAAACATTCACTGTATATTTTGATCACACCTCATATAACTACCTTTCAACATTTTGAGGTCACACATCTTCACATTCAGTTACTATGAGGGAATGTGGTTTGCAACTTCAATCTAGTTTATAGGCTTATTTCCCTTTCTGTGGCACATGGTTATTCACACATCACTGCAGTAGTTGCATACAATAAACACCTTTAAGACTTTATAGATAATCTGAGGTAAATGTTTCAGGCCCTAGGTAAGGCTTTGACTTCAGACTTCAAGTTAGGCTCTCCTTACCTGTCTTCTTAGACCAGTGTTCACATGGATGAACCCCAAATTAATGGAATGAAAAACTATCTCTCCCTCAGACTAGTGGAAGTACTCAACAAGTCACATAGCAAAAAGTAATAGAGAAAAAGAGAGGTGACAACAATGAGTCCAGTCTTCACACAGAGCTACATCCCACCCCATCCTACCCTACTCCCCTTTTGGGGGACAGAGTCTCATTAAGTCATTGAGTTGCCTAGGCTGGGTTTGAACTTGAGATCATTGTGACTCAGCCTTTCAGAGTTCTGTGATTACAGTCATTTTTCAATATGCTGGGATGAAAGAGAGATTTTTTTTTAAATAAAGAACTAGTTTTCATGACTGTGGAAGCTGACAAATCTCAGGATTTGTAGGGTGACCTGGCAAGTTGTAAAGGGTCACTCTTAACCTTTCTTCCATCAGCGTAATTTTTTCTCACAGGTGAACTGGGCTATTGTTTATCTTTAGGAAATTTGTCAGAGTCTCTGATCCTTTAAGGGTTTCTGTTTACTTTCAAGCATATGTATTTATTATTTATTTGGTGTTCTATCATCTCTAGAGCTTTTACTCAGTAAGGGCTTATCATGCAGTCTTGGAATAGCTTCTGCTATACAAATCCTGCAACTGCTATTTCTGCTTTTGAAAATATCCAGGGTTAGGGATAGAGCTTAGTGCTAGGGTGATTCCTTAGCATGTGTGAGGACCTAGGTTTGATTCCCCACAACACACACCTCACATACAAGAGGAAGGAAGGAAGGAAGGAAGGAAAGGAGGGAGGGAGGGAGGGAGGAAGGAAGGGCACCCTGAATTTTTATTATTATAGTTTCATTACAAATATATGCTAACCTGGATGTCAAGAATTTAAAGGAACTAATATTGACCTAAGTATCTATATATAAGCAACTAAAAAGCATAGAAGAAACGCCAAATGTTCTGTGTTCATCTCTGCTTATTTTACTTGGGTTTTGGTTCTCTTAAGAAACTTATTCCCCATCTGATTTATTGAGTAACTCGGATCTATGTTTATATATCTGAATCCTCCACTGATTATTCCAGAATCACTAAACATCTTTCAAATATAGCTATGATAATTGTGTAATGGTGTCTTTAAAAGATATTAAAGATGAAGCGTTTCAAGTTTTCAAATTTAATTCTACTACATATACCAAATCACCAAGTTGTACATTGGCAGAATGGCCTGAATTGGTGTGCTAGCATGGAGCTTCTTTCCAGTTCTTGGTGTCCTGACAAATTGGACAAGACACACAGAAAAGACACCAAAGCTGTATGTTTAGTGAAGGAAGAAAAGAGGGATGTTCAGCAGAGTGAGAGTGGGCCAGGGGAAAGGCTCACTGCAGCTCCCAGGGGAAGGGAAAATGGCCTTTTATTTCTAGTCAAGAGTCCAAGTCCTTTCCAGAGGCCTGCGCTGCATGTGTCTGACAGCTCATGCTGAGTCACATCCCCAGTGTTAACTGCACATGTCCTTACCCCTAATTTACTCTGTTACGATTGCTTCTGTGGGATGAAACCCATATGGATAACTAGGGAATGGGTTTGTCCAGCCAAAGGTTACTTTCAGCACACTTTGAAGTGTTTCTGTGCCTACCCTGAGTTGACGTTTTCCCCAAGAACTGATACATGGGCTACTACTTCGCCTATGGCTGTTGTTTGTGAGTTAACAAGGCAGGTTCTGGGTAGGCGGGACCCTTAAAGATTGGTGGAGGTGATCCCTAGCCCATGATTGATAGGAAGGCACACCCTGGCCAGTGCTAACTACTATTCCAGGTGCTCACTGTAATTACTCTAGCTGCATAGACCTGAAATTTCTGTGGTTTGGTATATCAATTTCCTAAAAGGAAAATAATGCAACTAAGTGAGACAAGAAACAATTATGAAGGAGAAAAAATGTTGATAAATTTCTGTATTTGGGCTGTGGATGGATAGGAATTCTTTGTTGTTATTCTTGCTCAGGATGACTTTGTAGAAATATTCCAAATGCTTCCCAAACCCAAGTGTGTAGAAATTATAACACAAACGAAATGTATACTCATGTCATCTGAAATTCCTAGCTATAACCTATTTCCTCACCCACGAAACTTGGGAGAAAATAACTATTAAAAGGAAGACTGCTTTACCAGTCAAGATCAATCTTCATAGTTTGTGCTTTCAAACAGGTGAAGTCCTTTCAATTCAGTTTGATTTCTCAAGCCCCTGGAGAGATCATTCCGAAGCACTCTTTTACAATACTGACTGAAGAGCAGCATCCTCTTCCAGATGTGTATTTCTTGATGCTATTCTCATCAAATCAAGGGGACTCACGTAAAGAAAGTGACACCTGAATAGGAAGAAAGGTGCAAAGTGGAAGAGGAAAATGGGAAGGGTAGGGGAAAAGAAAGAGGGGAATGGAATTAACATGAGAAGAAGACAAAATGGAAACAAAGTCTTTGTAGATAGGGAGAGGTAGAGGGGTTGAAGAGAGTGCAGGGGAATGGGGAAAAAAATGAGAACAAAGATGGATTATATAAAGGTGCAAATTTCCAATGATGAATGTCACTACATTGTATACCATAAATGTACCAATAAAGTTAATTATTTTTCTTTAAAAAAGGAAAGTGAGTCCTGGTTGTGTTTATGGGAAAACCACATATTAGAATATGTTCATTCATTGTGTCCATGTGACATTCAATAACAAGGTAACTATTTGTATTCTTGGCACATTGTGCTTGGGGTTTCCGCAATCTTCTGCTTTTTTTTTTTTTTTTTTCTCTCCAGTACGAGGATTGAACTCAGGACTTTGCACTTGCCAGGCTTTCACAGTACACTGAGCTAAATCCCTGGCCCCAATCTTCTGATTTCTAATCAGTAAGATAATAGACTAAGTTAACTTTGTGAATCCATGCAAATGAGGATTCCTTTCTTCTCTGAACAAATACAATACAATTTTATTGTGGACGAGATTCACTGCCCCTGAACTTCCCCCTGACTATTGTCAGAAACTTCACTGATGATGACAGCTGCAAATGGACGTCTTAAGTGTTACAAAATAACTTGAGTCTCTGCTGATCAAATCCTATGAGTGATGCTATCTAACTTCAAGAGGACTCCACTGCCATCTGACAAGTCTCTTTCTTATTCTAATTTTATTCTGCTGAATTTACCACTTGTATTTCAAATTTTTCTGCACCAATCAATGTCTTCACCCCCACACCCTCTTCGCCTGCGAACTTCCTTCTAGACAGTTGCAATGGCAGACACTATCGGGTTCCTACTCAAAATCCAGATGCTGTGCCAATCTCTCTGACTACTAGTGTTTGAGTTTTGTTCTGGTATCCACTCTCTGGGTGGCATGGTACTTAGTCCAGTATAAATAATCATAATAGTTATTCCATTTTAAAAACATTTTGATTAACATGTCTCAGTTGTACAGATTAATGGAGTTCAGTGTGATATTTTCTATGCTCATACAAGTGCACTGATCAACTCCAGGCTCCCTTTACAATACCCTCTTCCCAACACTTAGTAAGTACTATGTACATTCAGATCAGCTTTTTTTTTCACTTCTACGTATGAGAGAGGACATGAGGTGACTCATCTCTCTGTGTTTGGTCTGTTTCACTTAACATGATGTCCTTAGGTTCTGTTCATTTTGTTGCAAGTGACAGGATTTCATTTTTTATGATGAAATAACATGGTCCATTGTGTATATTTACCACATACTTTTATACATTCATCCCTTGATGGGCATCTAGGTTGATTCTGTATCTTGACTATTGTGTATACCATCGCAATAAACATGGGCATGCAGATATCACTTTCATATGTTGATCTTATTTCTTTTGGGTATTTACCCAGAAGTGAAACATTTGGATAATACAGGTCGATAATACAGGTCTATGTTGAGGCAGGGTGTTTTTTTTTGGTTTTTTTTTTTTTTTTTTTGCAGTACTAGAGATTAGGCATAAGTAGCACTGAGCTACAACCCCAGCTTTTCCTTCCTTCCTTCCTTCCTTCCTTTTCTTATTTATTTATTTTTCAAACAAGTTCTCACTAAATTGCCCAGACCTGAGTTTAAATTTGTGACCCTCCTGCCTCAGCCTCCCAGAGAGCTGGAATTATAGTCATACATTACCATGCATAAATCTCTTTATGATTTGGTCTTAGTCATGTCACAGAAAAAGTACAAATGGCCAATAAATACATGAAGAAATGCTCAACATTGCTCATCATTAGAGAAATGCAAATTAAAATAGCACCAAGATTCCATCTCACCCCAAAAAGAATGGCCATCATCAAAATATGAAATAACAAATATTGATGAGGCTGCAATGAAAAAGGAACCCTTTTATATTGTTAGTGGAAATGTAGTATGATGACAATGGAAATCAGTGTGGAGATTCCTCAAAAAAACTAAAAGTAGAAATTCCATTTGACCCAGCTATTTCCCTTCTATGTAACTTCCCAAAATAGTTTAAGACATCATGTTTCAGTGATAATGTACACCCATGTTTATAGCAGCACAATTCATAATAGCTAAATCTTGGAAGCAGCCTATATGTCCATCAACAGATTAAAGGATAAAGAAAGTGTGATATTTATGCGCAGTGGAGTACTACTCAGCTATAGCAAAAGATAAATTTGAGACGTTTATAGGAAAATGGGTGTGTCTTGAGATCATAATGTTAAGCCAATTTACTTTCAACAAAGTCAACAAGAACATACTTTGGAAAAAAGAAGCTATCTTCAATGAAAGGTTCTCTCACCAAATGCAAAAAACTCAGAATAATCTTAACCCACAAAAAAAGATTGAAATTCTGTCGTTTGCAGCAAACAGAACAAAACTGGGGAACATTAAGTGATGTAAGACAAGCACAGACAAATACTGCATGTTCTCACTTATATGTGGAAGCTAAAAAGTTGATTTCATAAAACTATAGGGTAGAATAGTTGTTACCAGGACCTAGGAAGAGTGTGGAGATGGAGGAATGGAGGTGGAATAGCTTAAAGGGTGAAGGAATGCACTGAAGAGCAGGAATAACCTCACGTTCACAGTATGGTAACTGAGCTGACAATTCTATATCTCAAAATAGCTAGAAGAGAGGACTTTGTTACCAACACAAACAGGTGATAAATGTTTGCGGTGATAGCTGTGGCAATTACTTTGATCCGATCATCACATATCATATATATGTAGTGAAGTGCTACATTGTACCTTATAAATATGTGCAATTGTGTGTGAGTTAAAGATCAAAAATACACTTTCTTGGACTGGGGATTTAGGTCAGTGGTGCCACTGCCTGCTCACAAGTGCAAGGTCCTGAGTTCAATCCCCAGTACCTAAAAAAAAAGGCACTTTCTTTAAAAAGAATATTGCTAAATCCATATGTATGTGGGGGATTTTCTGAACATCTTTCTTTTAGCAACTTCTATTTGGTTATATTGTGGTTTGAGAGACACCAGTATAAACCCTATTCTTTCAATTTTAATATGTTTTATGGCTCAAAATGTAATCAATCTCAGAGAATGTTCCATGTGAGCTTAAGAAGATTCTGATGTTGGTTGAAATAGTCTCAGATGTCACTCGTGCCCACTAGCTGATGGTTTTGTTCATTTTCTACTGGTGGATCTGTCCATTTATGACAGAGAAGTTAGTCTACAGTTATTCTAGTGAACTTACTTATTTTTCCTCTCACTTATATAATTGTTTGATGCTCTGTTGCTAGGTACTTGTACATTAATGTTTATTGTCTTTTTGGAGAATTGCTCTTAGCTGGTCTGAAGGCTTGCATTCTCCCATATTCATATATCGAAATACCAACCCTGAAAGTGATGATATTACAAGGCGGGGACTTTGGGTGGTGATTCTATCATGAGAATGCAGCCCTCATAAATGAGATTAATACTCTTATCAAAGAAGTGCCAAAGAGCTCTGTTGTCCCTTCTGGCATGCAAGGTAAAGGAAGGAATGTCCATCTATGAAGTAGACTCATGTTGATGCCAAATCTGACTTTCCAGCCTCCAGAAGCATGAGAGATGAGTTGTTGTTATTTATAACCCCCTTAATCTGTGGTGTTTTTCAACAGCCTGAATGATCTAAGACAGACACCCTGTTACCATGAAAATGGCCATACTTTCAAAATTCTTGTACAGTTTTAATGCAATGCTGATCAAAAATCCAACAGCATATCTCACAGAATTAAAGAAAACAATTCTAAAATTCATTTGGAACCAGAAGAGACCTAGAATAGCAAAAGCAATTCTGGGAACAAAGGTAAAGCAGGGGGCATCACAATCCCTAACTTAAAATTATCAAATCTACAGTGATAAAAACAGCTTAGTACTGGGGAAAAAAAGATGAGAATAAATGGAACAGATTAGAATATGCAAAAACAACTCCAAGCACACTCCACTATCTTATTCTTGACAAAGGAGCCAAACACCTACACCACAAGAAAGCCTCTTTAATAAATGGTGCTGAAAAAACTAGCTTTCCACATGCTAAAGTTTAAACCTAGCCCCATATCTCTTACCATACTGAACTAAAATTGAAATGGCTCAAAGAACTAGAACATAGAATAGGTAAAATCCTTGAAAATATAGACATAGGCAAAGACTTTATGAATAAAACTCTAATCACACAGGAAATATTACAAAGAATCAACAACAAGGATCTCATCTTATCAAAAAGTTTTTTCACAGAAAAAAAGAAACCACCAACAGAGTAGAGGTTTAAATTATAGCTGCATTACTTTAATAACTTAAAATATGTAGTTCTACCCAAGATTTTTCCACTAAATTCCATACTCATATATCATAATTGTTTACTTAATATCCCCAGTTGGATACCCAACAAATATCTCAACTCAACATTTCTAAAGCTGTACGCTTGGTCTTGGACAATCCTGACTACTCTACTCATTGATGTCGGCATTTCAGTAGATAACATCTCTATTCCTTCATCAGAACTTATTAAAAAACACTGGAGCTGTCCTTGATTCTTCTCTTTCACATCCCACATCCACCCTATCAGTAAATACACTTAGCCCTGCCTTCAAAATATATGCAGATCACTCTTAGCTCTGATCAATTTACCTCTCCACTAATACCACCCTTATCCAAGCCATCATTATCTCTTATCTCTTAATTCATCTCCCTACTCCCACCCTTGAAAACCTACACCTGATGCACAGCAGTAGAGTAATATTGTGCTTTTAAAATGGAAATTAAATCATCTCACACCTCTATCAAAACCCTGCAATAGACTATTTCCCTCAGACTAAAATCCAAGTTACTTTGAAATGATGATAGTTTTGCAATGTATCTGAAAATTTTTAGACACTCCTCCCACCACAACATGGATTCTAATCTCCCTCCTCTTGTGTGGGGACTGAGTTCTGTGACTCCCTTTGATTGGCTAGAATAGGATGGAAGTGATGTGACGTGACTTCAAAGTTAAGTCATAAAAGGTGCTGAGGCCCTCAGCTGATTCTGTCTCTCTTCTAGACACCCCCAGAACTCAACCACAAAATTGTGAGGAAGTCCAGACCACATGCAAAACCCCCATGTAGATGATCTGGTCATGGCCTCAGATAAGATTTCATTCAGTATCAACCATGGGACATGTGAAGCAACCTTGGAGATGACACACCACACCAGCAGATGCTGAGTAACAGAGAACTCCCTCCACTGAGCCCTGCTCAAATCCCAAATTAGTGAACAAGAGAGGTGTTTTCATTGACTCAAAACATTACATGTGGGTAATTTATTACCTAGCAATAGACAACTTAAACATAATTTCCATATTCAGTATGACCTCATATACACACACCATATCCTCTCTGACCTCGTTTCTTCTACACCACTCCATAACACAGGCAAAGTCACTGATGTCTCTTAGAGAGTTCATTTCCACCTTAAGGCCTTTGTGCCAAAGGTTGCCTCTACTTGAAATGACTTTGTCCAAATATTTATAGAGCCATCTCCGTGACCTGCTCCGAGGCTTTTCTCAAATATCATGCTGTCATTAGCATGCTCTGCCCACTTTTTAATGATGTAACTCACCCAAACCTTAATCTGGCACTAAGTTACTCTTCCTCTGCCATATTGTCCTCTTTATTCTATGGCACTTACACTTGTTAACATGCTAGATCATTTACTATTACTGTTTGTGAGCTCACCCTTCCTCCTACCAGTATGTAAGTCTCACAAGGACAGGGAAGTGTTTTATTCTTCACTGATGCATCTCAATCCAATAGAAGAGTTCTCAGCACATATAGGTGCTCAGTACCAATTTACTACAGAAATAAATATACATTACTTTTTATACTTGCCTCCATGACTTTCTCTCAGTTCCATGCATGAAAAAAGCAAGCTATCTCCACAGGACCTTGTGAAATAAGACCAAACATTCTAACATTGTTTTCTAGTTTTTCCTGAGGCATGTGATTAAAAAAAAAAATCAAGATCTGGAACCAATCTAGAAGTTTCTTTTCATAACAGAAAAATTCTGATAAGATTTCTGTATTCCAATGAATGAAAAAAAAAGTGCTTTAAAAATATGTCGACTCTGATGCATAATGAAGAGTCATTTGCCATTTCCAAAGAATGAGATTAGCTGGGGCCACATGGAATGTGTTTTGTTTTCCCAGATCAAGCATCATAGGAAGATGATGTCAACTCATTTTTCCTGGATTTTTTTTTCTGAGGAATTTTTGTATTATTACGACGCATAAGCTTTAATGTGTACATATAAATATGAATACCTAGGAGTGTGAAATTCCAGGAGAAGACTAGAGCATGGTCAACATCCATGTTCCTTTTCCCAGTTTGAGACATCTCCTTCCATAAAAGGGTTACAGACTGGGGTGCCCCAGGAAGCCGTCCCTGAGACAGAAGTCAGAATGTGGGATACTCATTAGGGGGATCCTGTAGATCAGCATTTGTGGACAAGAATGGAAGAAAGAAGAAGAAGGCTGAGAGAGATGCTGAGCTATGCTGCCTTCCCAGCCAGCCCACGGGCAGCTTCAGAACCAGAAGGCCCTGCACAGTCATCCTAGGCTGTGGAGCTGGGCATTTTAAACTCAGTATTGTCAGCTACTAGATGTATCTGTCCGTGCAGGGATGGGAGTTTCTCTTCAGCCGAGGAAGCCCCCAGTGAGGGCTAAACTCTGATGGTCACCCGCCAGCGGCACTCAGAGCAGCTGGAGGAAGTGCATCATTCCCGCGGTAGAGAGTAAAATGGATGTGGTAGCTACATCTTTGGAGATTTTTCTAGCTTTACCACATCACGGATAGCAATACAATGTTGCCTGTTTTTGAAGTTTAGATAAATGAAACCCAACTGCAAATACACTTCTATGATTTTCTCTCATAAATTAATTTCTTAAGATGCAGCCATGTACCTGAATTTTTTTTTTTTTTTTTTAACCGGGGATTGAACTCAGGTCCTTGCGTTTGCAAGGCAGGCCACCGAACCACTGAGCTAAATCCCCGGCCCCAGTGTACCTGAATTTTAACTCAGCTTCCTTTATTCATTTTCATTGCTGCGCACCTTATTTTAACACAGCACAGCACAGCACATTGATCCATTTTACTCTCGATGGGCAGGTGAGTTGTTCACCAGTTATGGACCTTCATAAATGCTACTGTGAACATTGTACAGAAATGGGTCCATTTCTTGGGGATCACACACATGAGTTGCCTGGGTATGTGCTTGGGAATGAAAATACAGGTCCAGGGCACTACTAGAAAATGCCAGAAAGTTCTCTAATTTTTACCTTCAAGAGCCTTGTTTGGGAGCCCCTGTAGCTCTATGTCTGCATCACTGGAGACAGGCTCAGTAACTGCAGTAACAACTTCCTCATCTCAGTGGCTTGCAATGACAAAGATTTCTTTCTCAGTCTTGTTTGCTCTGCACTACACCCAGCAGCACGTGATCCCTGCAGGTTCAAGGCAGATGGAGCAGGCTGTCCCTGGAACACTGCTGTTCTCCTATAATTTTTTCCTTCTCCAGATATATATGCATAGCTGCTATGAGAACAGATGATAGTCTCCATTTCTAATTCTTTAGCTTCAAAATGTTTTCTCTAGCCTTGTTACATTGATATTTTATACCTTTCAATCCTCTTTCATTAGATAAATACAAATATATACTTTTTACTTATTTTTTTATTACCAGGAAGTGACTCTGGGTCAGACAACTGTCCAACAAATAGATGGTTGACTGCGGGCACACAGAGAGCCTACCCACAATTTGTGCCAAATAATGATCACCCCAAAAACCCAGTATTTTAAAACAGCCATTTATTTAACGTCTTATTCTTTGTGCTGGTAATTTGGGATTGAGTTCAGCTGTGTGATTCTTTTGTTCTCAGCTGAGCTTGCTTCTTTTACTTGCCCAAGAGATGAACTAAAGAACAATTTCATTTTGGTATAATATTTAGAGAGAATATAAATAAGCAAGGAATATTTGTCTCATCTCCAATCTCTTAAGCCAGAAAAAAAAATAAAAACCAGAAAAATGGAGCATTTTATGAGAAGTCACCAGAGAATTCCAGATGCTGAATTCAGGAATCTCAGTCTTGGTATGTCAGTAACATAATGCCAACAGTAAATCCACAGCAGTATTAAAAACAGATCTTTAAACTGGGCATGGTGGAGCATGGCTCTAATCCCAGCACTTGCGAGTCTGAGGCAGGAGGATTGCTGCAA
This sequence comes from Fukomys damarensis, assembly GCF_012274545.1. NCBI lineage: Eukaryota > Metazoa > Chordata > Mammalia > Rodentia > Bathyergidae > Fukomys > Fukomys damarensis. The sequence goes on along the minus strand of NW_022900949.1, from coordinate 43,978,600 downwards.
GTTCCAGGCCAGCCTGGGCCACATAAGTGAGTTCAAGGTCAGCCTGGATTACATAGCAAGACTCTGTCTCAAAACATAAACAAAACCAGACCACTGACATTACTCAAAAATTGAAGGAATAATCCACCACAACAGATTATAAAATGGCAAAAATCAGACAAAGAAAAAAGAATACCCAGTCAGCATGACCACCATTCAGGAAAAACCCTTGTATATCTTTGTACACTTCAATACACAGTTGGGAGCCATGTTCTGGGCTTTGCAATCCTAAACCTTCCAGTTTCCTAGGACTCATGAAGTCTGCTGTACATTTAAAAAGTGAAAAGCATTCAATTCACATAATGATTAAAACTCTTCAACTTTGCAGAGTGAGCCAAACAGATGCCAAAAAGTTCTAAATGTTTTAATTCTAATTGTAGACTACCAACCATTTCCTTGCATAAGACTCAATCACTTGACCTTTCTGGGTCTTAATTCCTTCATCAGAAAAAATTAATATCCCCAAGCAATGCAAAGTGATAATGAATGATAACAGATCCAAGGGAGAATTTAAAAACATGTGTAACTTCATTCCTTTCCACTTGGCTGGGGGAACAGGTACCTCAGTGTCTAAAACAAATGCAGAATAAAAATAAAGGCAGAATTTTGGAAGCAAAGAGCTTTTGTAGAACAAAGATAGGGAAGGAAAACAAATGTCAAGGATGGTTGGGGGAGCTGGGTGTGGTGGCACACGCCTGTAATTCTAGCACTCAGGAGGCTGAGGCAGGAGGATCGCTGTGAGTGTGAGACCAGCCTGGGCTACATAGTGAGTTCCAGGTCAGTCTCAACTACGTAGTGAGACCTGGTCTCAAAAAAAGAAAAAAAAAGATGGTTGGGGGACACATCAAAGAGTCTTCAAAAAATGCAAAGATACATTATATAAAGCAACTCATTACAAAAAAAGATTTCTTTGGGCTCATAATTTCAGAGGTTTCAGTCCATGGTCATTTGGCCCGCTGTTTATATAGCCCTGTGCCGAAGCAGCTGTCACAGTGGGGGCACAGCACAGGAAGCTGCTTACCTTGTGCCAGCTGGGAGGTAAAAAGAGGCCAGGGTCCCAATATCCCCTACTCAAGGATGCACTCCTGATCACCTGACTTCCAACCACTAGATTCTACCTCCCAAAAGTTCCACCGTCTCCCAGTATCGCCACAGGAGGGTGCCCAAATCTTTAACACACAAGCCTTTGAAGGACATTCTGCATCCAAATTACATGACTGTCAGCGACAATATGGATCAAATCTAAAAAGGAATGTGATGGGCTGTGTGGCTGGCAGGGTGTTCCCAAGTGAGAAATCTCACAGTCCGGTGAGGAGACTAAGGGAAAATGGTGTGAATATGGTGGGGAAAGGGCGAAAAGGAAGTCTATACAAGAAGCCTCATAGGAAGGAATGACCAGTTCACTCTTGAATGGGGCCACTCGAGGAGGTTTGCACAGAGGTGAAGAGAGCAGAACCGAGTGTTGACACAGATAATGGATCTGATAGTGTGTACCTATTAAATATGTTTAAAATGAATGAAATAGAAAAGTTCCCCCTGAGAAGTATCAACAGTATTTATGACTGGAATGGCATTTCCAGGAAGCTATGAGTGACTTAGTTAGTCCTGCCCAAGTGAAAAGTTGGAACAGAAAATTTTCCTTCATCAGTGAGGCTAGAGACGGATGTGAAGGCCAGACCCCTGAGGACTGATGTGCAACACAAATGATTTTTAGTGTGTCCTGCTGGATTTGAAAAACTAGGTGATATTTGAAAAGAATGCAAAAGGACATTCCAAGAAGAGGTTCTGTGATGGATATGGCAGGTGCCACCCAAATCCACTTTCTAGGTCCTATGGCCTCAGCTGGTAGAAGTAACTTTGGCAGGGAGCCTTTAGCTAGGCACCTTTTGGGGTCAGCCATGGTTACAGCCCTACCTCACCCATAGGCTAGTAGCTAACACTAGTCTGACCACTTTACCTCACTTTAGAAAACTCTGAGAAGCCCTTTAGCTCCAGTGCTCCCTGTGGGCCTATAGTGTCATCTGTCTAGGCCAAAACCATACAGTGGGTAGACTGAGGTAGCTAGTAAGGTCAAAATGTCAATCCCACACCTCCCCCATTGGTCCTGTGCCCAAATGGCTCTAACATTCAGAATTTTCAGGTGGCAGCCAATGGTTTACAATGAATGGTTACAGCAAATGCAGTCTTGACTTCAGGATCAAAAGGAATCAAATCCAGTTTCTGTCCTGTGCCTTAGTCAAGCCACATCACTTCCCTGGAAAAATGTTCATCATCCCTGACATGAAAATTGTGCTAACATCTGAGTTAGTGGCAGGCGTGGGGAAATATAGAAGATCCCATCTGTTATGGCTTCTATATAGATGTCCCCCAAAATCCTCATGCTGTCATAGCTTTTCTGAGGTTGTTGGATCTAGAGTATGTCATGCTGGGATTGATTTGTGGTCAATGCTAGGATTAAAGGTGTCCCATCCTAGGTATTATTGCTAACCATCCTAAGGGCAAGTAGTCTGGATAGAATATAAGGGACAAAAAGAAGGCTACTGTTGTCACTGCTTGCTGCTTGCTACTTTGCTGCTTTGCTGCCTTCTACCTGCTATGAATTGTTTCTCCTCTGTGATACCCCTCTGCCATGTCTCTCTGCCTTGGAGCCAGCCAAATTTGGACTGAAATCTCTAGAAACTGTGAGCCAAATAAACCTTTCCTCCTTTAACTTTGGGTGTCAAGTATTTTGTTACAGCAATGAGAAAAGTAACTAAGACAACACCTACACTTTATAAACCACATGCACACCAGTGAGGATAAAAAGTGTCTAAAGCAATAAAAAATTCCTGCCACCCTTTGGCTAGATTATGTCTACCTCAGGATTTAGGAGCAAAGTTTTTGTAGGAGCCAGAGTACTGCATGGAAGTGCTACAGCACCACCTAGGACGTGCAGGGAAAACTGCAGTTGGACTCCTAAATGTTGGGAGTCTGAAAACCACACACTTGAAGGTCCCCTTCCAATCACCCTCTTGTTGAATCTCAGCCTGATGTTACCAGCTTCTAAATGTGGGGAGGGCAAAGTAGGAGGCAGATGTGGAAAATCATCACAACTCTAATCAAATACCATCCTCCAGATAGATAAGTTTAGCCCATTTGCCCCCAGCAACCCATACTAGCACAGTGAACAGCTCTACAAAGTCACATGGGGCATATGCCATTTCCTTCCTGTGGTGAAAATGCTGCATCCAAAATCAGGGACATGTCCTCTGTTAAGAAAGAAAACATAAAAGGGTATATTCAGGCATTTAAAAACCAATCTAGATTATACCAAAACAGCTACCTTTGGGAGAAAAGATTAGAGATGCTCTTTACTTCTTCTGCACATGTCTCTGTGCTGTGCAGATTTGCTGCCAGGCACAGAGTTAGTCATCCTTTTGTGATCAAGTTTAAATACTTGTCATTAAAATTTCAATGTTTCTTTGGTTATATTCAGTATAAAGCTTTTGCCTGTTTCACATGCAGAATTGCCAGACTATGCAGAGAAGCAAAACGGATTCTGGAAATCATTTACTAAACCAGGAACTTGCCAGATAGAAAGCTCTGCTCTGTCCAGGGGCAGGTAGAAGAATCAGCACCTGTTTGTCCCGTTATGAATGCTTGTGTATCCTCAGAATCCACATGTGGAAACCCAAATCCCCAGTCTGACTACTTGGCTATGTGGCTTTCAAAAATTAATTACAATTAAACAAAGTCATAAGGGCAGGGTCCTAATCCAACAGGGTTAGTGTGACTACAGAGACACTAGAAAGTTTGCTCTCTCTCTCTCTCTCTCTCTCTCTCTCTCTCTCTCTCTCCCTTCCCTGCTTTTCTCTTCTCCTCTCCTCTTTCTCTCCCTCTCCTGTCCCCTCACCTCCCTTTTCCTCCCCTACTCTTTTCTCCTTTTCCCTCCTCTCCTCTCTACTCCCCTCTCCTCTCATCATGTCCTCCTCTCTCTATGTTGTGTACCAAGGAAAGGCCATGTGAGGGCACAGCAAGGTAGCCATTTGCAAACCAAGAAGAAAACTTTCCTTGGGAAGCAAACAGCCAGCACTTTGGTCTGGATTTCTACCCTCCAGAACTGTGCAAAACAAATTTCTGTTGTTTATAAGCCACTTGGTCAATAGCGTTCTATATGGAAGCCTGAGCTGACTAACACATGACCCTTATAAGAGGCCAGAGTGAGCCAGTTAAAAAAGGATAAAGGATTTTACATTAGATGTTCTTTTTTTCTGGCTCACTCTAACTAATACTTTCCTATTCTCTGATAGTTAAAAGTATTTTTTCAACTCATCTTTGAATTCTGTTTTGCTCGCTACTTATACTGGTTCTTCTTGTGCTACACAGCACCCAATTCTTAAAATAATGTTACAAGTTAAATTCTAAATGACTTTCAGGAAAGAAACTAATAGAATTCAATTCTTCTCAAGTCACAGATTATCTAACTCAAGCCCTCAGTGGCATGAAAATTTTCAGGGGCCTTAGGAATATGCTGTCCAAGTCTGTGGAGTGAGCCTCATCACTTATGAGCTGTGTGGCCCAACCTCTACAAAGGTAATGAAAATTTCATCATCTGTTGAAAGAGGGGTAACAGTAATAAGGCTCTGTTTAGCCTGGGACACACCAAGCCTCACATTCCTCCTTGGTTTCAAACCGGTTGACATTGCCTCCATAACCACCATACCAGAAAGGCAGGCAGACCTGCTTTTCCCGGTTGTAGTACCACCTCAGAACATAATCCTGGCACTTGCCTTCCACTGAATCCATGGAACAAGGAACCGAAACAAAACAAATGCAAAGAGAGCTATATATCTTGCTCATGCATAATAAGGAAAGAGCAATGGTTTGGAGTCTCAGGGCTGGGAATGAATCCTCACCTCCCCACCAATTAACTGGCTGTGTGACCTGGAGCAAAACATTAAATCTTTCTGAGCTTCAATTTCCTCAGTCATAAAAGCAACATTTTTATAAATCCTACATCACAAGTATGTAAGCTGTCATGTAACTTGTGAAAGGTACAATATGGTAACAGATATTGCCCTGTGGCACTTATACCACAGACAAGGTACAAATGAGTGACTGGATAAAATTTTCTGATGCTAAGAACTCCTCACTTGCTTCTTTTCCTCATTTTTTTCAAACCATCCTAATCCCTAACATGCCCTGCCTTCTAATAACATCCATAAATCCAGTTTATTTATTACTCAGAGTACCTTGACTCTTGCCCAAGAAGTTAAAACATCTATTAAAAGAAAACCATGATGTTCTTGAAAAATGAAAAATGGCACTGAGAGGCAACAAATCAAAATCTGAGATCCCTTTCATTTTAATTCGGGCCCTGATTTCCTCAGTATGTACCCCTGCCTTCCAGGGAAAACAGATTTTCTCAAGCATACTTTGTGTCACAGGCAAGTGTTGTTGTCCCAAGTCAGTCTTGAAGCACAGGATGCTGGCATTCTCCAGACAGCTCCTACTGAGCCTTGCAAGTGCTCCTGAAGAGTAAGATACCGTTTTCAGAAAGCAAGAGTCAAAATGCCTGAGCTGTTCCTGGGAAATGGCCTACTAAATCAGGACTAACCACATCCCTCACCAGAAACACTTTGGCCTCTCTTGGATGACTTTCAGAAACATCGTGGTCAAGTTCCCTCATATCACTAATTAACATAAAAGCTGTTCTGCTTAGTTATTCATCTCAGGTACAACGTAATTTGACATTTGCCTTACTGCCTACTGTAATCCAAAATCTGATGCTACAGTTTCTTTAGATGGATCCAAAGCATTCCTTAAACTTCTCCAAGAAGCATGTGGCCACTCATAGATGAAGGAGCCTGTCTACAAGGGGTTGCATTTCAAGGAGGGAGTATGTTCCTCATTTCAGAATAGCTCTTGGCTTCTCTGCACAGTACAGCATATGCTTTGTAGGGCGTCCCCCAAAGCACACCTGGACATATCTCCTTGCAGCTCAGGTTCCCCTTGTCTGTTACCTTAAGCTAATTTCTTTAGCTGTATACATGAATTTATGAATTTGTGAGGAAGGCATATAGTCAACATTTGTAGGTTAACATAGTATACAGCAGTTATTTTAAAAAGAGATGAAAAAATGGTGAGCCCAATTTATGAAGCAAAAAAGTTTACCATTGGCAAAGCTTAAATTTCTTTCTTTCCTAGTTTATTGTTTTGCTGGTGTAACTTGTTCATTTTATCAATGTTATATTTGTTCTTTTCATAATTTTCAGGTACTATTGCTGAGTTATAGATATCATCATGCTTTTTCTCTCTTCTTCTAGAAAAAAGTCTGTTGCTTCAAGTGCTTCCATATGTGAGCAAATCCAGACATGCCAAGCTGGTGGTTAAGCAACCTGTATGGAAATAATCCTGTCATGTCACATAGCCAGCCACAAACTGAGAGTTCCACACCTGCCTGGTGTTACTGTGCTCAGTAAACCTTATGTTTGGGGTCTCCTTCTGCTTCTTCTTCCTCCTTCTCTCTCTCTCTCTCTCTCTCTCTCTCTCTCTCTCTCTCTCTCTCTCTCTCTCTCTCTCTCTCTCTCTCTCTCTCTCTCTCTCTCTGCTCTATCTCTCTCCTCCCACCCCTTCAATAAAATTTCCAGTTGGACCTCTAAAAAAAAAACCTTATGTTTGGGCATCTCCTATGGATGTCATTATTAGCTGTTTTCTTGGGCTTCCACACATGATTGGCCAAGCATCAGAATGATGAGTTTAGTGTCAATAGTTTTATCTTTAAGACATGAGATCAGAGGATGGGGTGATATGAGAGAATAGAAGAGTTTCACCTTTTGCTTTTATATACTCCTGTGCTCTTTGAATGTTTTATATTGATCTTATATTACCCATAATGTTCAACAATTAGAAAACTAAATCATATTAGAGTTGTCAAGATAGCCAGGGCCATCCCAGTGTCAAAGGTTTGGGTCAAGTACAGGACTGTCACTGCCTGTGACCTTTATTTAAATAGACAGACTCTCGGAGTTGTGTGACAACCTTGGCCCCACCCTGAGTCTGCCTCTTGACAGGCATGACTTGTAGCAGAGTGTCCCCATGGTTCAGGCCCCCACATTCTTCAATGAGTTCTGGAGGTGGGTACTGATTTGTTCCACCTGAAATAAAATTTTTAAAAATTGAATCAAATATAAAATTATATAAAACTTCAAAATAAACATAAACATAAACTAAAACAAGAAGATGGCAGAATGGTAAGCAGCAATAAATCAGCCTCTTCAAGATTCAGAATCTAGACACTGGGAAATAATAACTTGGGGTCAAAAAAGAGAGAGATGTACCCCAAGACCCAAGAAAGATCTGAAGGGAAAATTGGGGCCTCCACAGAAATTGAAGAGACCAACTACAACACAGAAAAAGGAATGGGCTATCTGCAGTTTTTCCCTTGCTCCTGGCTTTTGGTATGAGAAAGGAAGATTGAATCTAGAAATGCAGTGAAAGCAGGTGACTCCAGAGGCCTTCAGGGAGAAATGCACCACTGGAATGGAGTAGTAAATGCAGTACACTATGACAGCTGGTGAGTGACTCCAGTTCAAGTGTCTGCCATATCCCCTGGAGAGTGTTTCATCAGACACCATTTTAGGGAGGGGTCAACTGAGCCTGGGACTCACAGCTGCCATGGGTTGGCTTCACTTCAGGACTCCCATTGTTAAACTCCCACAGTGCCTGGGTAAGGGACAATCACAAAAAATGTCCATGGTCAGAGAGCTGTGCTTAGGACAGTAAGAAATGACACCCAGAGTGTCATAAGCTAAATGACTCAAGCAGCATCCCTACAACCAGAAGCCAGGTCCAATTGGAATTTCTAGGGATTCAAAAGTTAGAGAACTACCAACCCATCCTAACCTTACTGCCAGCTTGCTGGGGATTATCCAGCACAGAACTGGCCTCTCACTACTTCCCTTGTCTAACAGCAAAAGCAGAGTCATGTATTGGATACTATCACAAAACTGTAGCCAGAAGATAACCATAGGCTTGCAATCACAGAGAAATTTTTTTCTTCTTTGCATTTGGTCTTGTTGTTGTTGTTGTTGTTCATTTGGATTTGCTGCTCTTTTTTTTTATGCGTGTGAACATTATTTTTAGTATTTTGTTTTGTTTTGTTTTGCTCTTGTTCTTCTTTTTCCCTTTTTTCTTTCCCTCCTGTCTCTTCACCAGTTTCCTGAGGCTTAGATAATCTTCATCTTTCAGGCTTGCTTCTAATCTCTATGTCTTCTTTCATTTCTCTATTTTTTCTCTTCTCCCTTTTAAATTTTCTTCATTTAGGGTGAAGAAATCATTCTATTGAGTTTTACTATATATAACTCTCTGATTTGTCTTAGATTTTGTTATATATTTATAAATATTGTACCTATTGTTAAAAGTTAACAGTTATCACAGTTTGTCATTTTGTAGACTGTGTTTGATGCTATTTTTATTACTGATTGTACTGCTTTAGCCAAGGTGACAGTTCTTGCAATGAGTTGTTCCTCCTCGCATGCCAATACCTGGATTGTTGAGGGAGATTTCATAAACAATACTACATCCCAGTATCAAAGAACTGGGTGTTAGGCCAAACAGATTGCAATCTTCCACAGAATAGACGGGATCCTGGGAGAAACTCAAAAGCCAAAAGCCAGCTACACCTAGAAGACATCTCTGAAAAGTAATCATTTCCTAAAGAGATCTCATAACTAGTAACAAAACTACCTACTAGAAGCAATTTACAAGCCTTAATACAGAAAAAAAAATTTAATGAAAAATGAGAAAACATGGAAATAAGACATACCCCAACACCACCAACTTGCCCAAGGGAAAATCCAGGGGGCATTGAGATGGAAGAAATCAAAAGCCGCTCTGATAAACTATCTGAAATGATAGTAGCAGACATAATAAAACAGATGAATAAATCTTTTCACAAAGCCAAAAGAGAAATAAGTGCACAGATAATTAAGGAGACAATGAACATCATGAAGGAAACGGTTAGTGAATCTAGAGTATATACAGATTTTTTTTTAAATGGAGAGCTTAGGAAAGACAGGGGAGCCATGAATTCACAACATAGGAAAAGAAATGGATTCTATAGAACAAATTCAAACAGATATCTAGAAGATTAAAAATTTTATTGAAAATATATACAACAGAATCAGCCAATGTGAAGATAGCACACAGCGAGGGTTTCAGTCAATGATCATCAAATGAAAAACTTCTTTAAAAATAACAAGGGATCATGAAAAACCCCAATACTGCTAGATTATGAAAAAAGAATAATATGATTGGGGCCAGAGATTTAGCTCAGTGGTGCCATGACCTGCCTCACAAGGGCAAGGTCCTGAGTTTGATCCCTGGTACCAAAAAAAAAAAAAAAAAAAAAAAAAAAAAAAAAAAAAAAAATTATTGAAAAAAAAAAATTATGAAAAAAAAAAAAAAAAAAAAAAAAAAAAAGAAGAATATAAGATTAATTGGAATCAATGAAAATTCAAAAGATAGCAGAAAGGACATAAAAAACATGTTCAGAGAAGTAATGGCAGAAAACTTTCCAAGCATGGAAAAAGAATTGACATACAAATAAGTAAAGCATATAGAACTCCAAATAGACATGATCAGAAAAAAAAAATACATAAAATACATAATAGTCAAGGTTCTAGTCAACACAAGGACAGAACATTAAAAGCTGTTAGAGGAAAGAAACAAGTAACCTATAAAGGAAAACCCATCAGAATCACAGCAGAAGTGAAGACATAAAATCAAAGACGTAAGATTCAAATGAAGCATAAAATAAATATAAAATAAATGCAACTAAAACTAAATTAAAGACCAACAAAAAGCCAACAAAATAACAAAATGCATCCTACCATATAAATAAAATAATATCATAACATAAAATATAACCTAATTAAACATAAAAAGTGAGATGCAAATGTATCAGAAAAGTGATTTTGTCTGCTTCTCCCTCCAAGAATTGTTAAGATATAAGCCATCATTAATGTTCTCTCTGCTGTTCCTTCCAAAGATGAGGAATCTAAGGTTCAGAAAGGCTCATCAACTTTTCTAGGATTGCACAACTCACTAGTGCCAGAGCAAAGACTAGAACTACTTCACTGATCTTAGAATCTTTCAATCCAGAGAGGCACAATGCCAAGTCAGTATTCCTAAGGTGTCCATCAGACTCACTTTATTCCCCTAGTTATGAAGGAGACGTCCCTCAAGGCTCTAAGATGTCACCCCCACTTATAAATTGGGAAACTTGTGTCTCCCAGGAAGGAGGGAAAAGAGGTCTCACATTACAGTGAACTCTGCAGGTCAATTGTTCTGGATTATGCACTGGAGGATACAGCTCAAGACAGACACCTGTCCATGTGGCCAGGACACAGGTTCATTTCTAAGTCTCCATTAACATGAGAGGAATACAGTTTGGTACTGGCCACCTGTGAATTTTGTTCCATTAGCACTGATTGGAAGTGAGCGTGCTAGCTAGGGGAGGTTGGGAAGAACTCTGGCGAGAGTACACTGTCCTGGCCTTTGTCCCTTAATCTTCACTATTGGCTTAATCAAACTAATCTCAGAAAAGAGACCCCGGATTTTGTCCTTTCTCTCTTACTTCCTGGAAAGTCCCTAAAGACATCTGATAGCCTCATATTGCTATGTCAATCTCTAATTTAAAATAAATGTCATATACTCTTGTACTTAAAATGTGGTCCAGGGATCAACAGTCACATGGCACCAGGTGTAACAATTCCCAATTTGAAACTATATTACAAAGCCACTGTGATAAAAACAGCATAGTACTGGCAAAGAAATAGGCCTGAGGATCAGTGGAACAGACTGGAAGACACAAAAACAAATGCAGATGTACTCAGCTACCTCATCTTTGACAAAGGAGCTCACCATCCTCAGTGGAGGAAAGATAGCCTCTTTAATAAATGATGTTGGAAAAACTGGATGTCAACCTGCCACAGATTAAAATTAGACCCTTATCTTTCACCATGCACTAAACTAAAATCCAAATGGATTAAAGATCTAAATATTAAAACAGAAACATTAAACTTGCTGGAAGGTAAGTTAGGCAAAACTCTGGAAGACATTGGTATAGGAAAAGACTTTATGAACAAATCCTCAGTAGCACGAGAACTAGCAGATAGAATCAACAACTGGGATCTCATCTTACTAAAAAGCTTCTGTACTTCAAAAGAAACCATTAGCAGAACTAAGAGACAATCTACAATGTGGGAAAAAATTTTTACCAGCTGTACCTCAGACAAAGGACTATTATCAAGGATATATAAAGAACTCAAAACAATCAGTCCCCCCAAATATAAAGACC
>NW_022900949.1:43933797-43967006 GCF_012274545.1 Fukomys damarensis | reverse complement strand
CTGGGTATCTTTCCAAAAGAACTAAAAGAATCATATCACAGAGAAGTATGTGCACCCATGTTTATAGCGGCACAGTTTGTAATAGCTAAATCTTGGAAACAGCCTATTTGCCCATCCGTTGGAAACTGGATAAAGAAGTTGTGGTTTTTCTATAAAATGGAATATTACTCAGCCATAAAGAGCGAGAGAATAGATTCATTCATAGGAAAATGGATACATGTTGAAGATATACTCCTAAGTGAAATAAATAACTCACACATGTGTAAATACCAAATAATTTCCCTGGTGTGAATATTCTGCAACAATGCATAAGATTCTAATAAGATTACTGACATTTAGAAATTTGAAGAAAGGAGCTAAAGGTGTAGGGAAGGTGTGATGCGTAGGGGAAGAAGAAAAAGGGAAAAGAAAAAAATGTGAGAGAATGAAAAGATGAAAATAAAGTGTTTGTAGATGGGGAGGGGAGGAGGGGGTGAAGGGAGGGCAGAGGAAAGGGGAAAAAATGAGAATCAAGACTTGCCATGTAGAGGTACATGATCCCAACAATGAATATAACTGTACTGTATCCCTAAAATGTACCAATAAACTCAATAAAATTAAAAAAAAATGTGGTCCAGGGACTAGCAGCATCAACACCACTGTTGACCTTGTAAGAAATGCAGGCTCCTAGGCCCCAATCCAGACCCACTGAACCAGAATCCACATTTAACAAGATCCCCAGGAGATTCATGTGCAAGTTAAAATCTGAGGAACACAGTCATAGACCACAGAAATGGTGGTGAATAGTAATAACATAAACTATGCCTTGTATTTGTACAGTATTCAAAGCCCCTTCATGCACATATGTCTGCATAATTAGGGAAAGACTGCCATTCTCTTTTTGATAAATGAGAAAATTGAGAAGTTGTGTAGAAGACTGAAGCATCTCAGCTACCAGATGAGAAGGTAAGGAGGAGTTCCCAGCACCCAGCTTGACAAAATGTCAGGGCCTGGGGATCCCCAAGGCCACTAGGCTGCATAAACTCAGCAAGGATGAAGGTATAGTGTTCATCTACCTGCCCAAATGGCAAGCTTTGTAAGTTTCCCCCATCCCACCTAGGGTATCCCAACACTTGGAACTGCTCACTTTTTAGGAGGCTCAGGAAAGCCTATGTAAATGCCCAGGCATAGCCTACCCCTGGCTCTGAAATCCAGTCTAAGTGCAACAAGTGCTGCTCAGAGGGGACACTGGCCACACGGGCCAGTTCAGACAGCTTCTGGGTTCCTACGCCTGATTCCAATGCCAGCACAAACAAGGTGAAGGCCTTATAGTTTCCCTTCTGGGACAGAGTCCTTAGTTTTTCCCTGTCCCAGCTGCTTGTCTCACTGCCCACAATGGAGAAGAGGACCTGTGCCCTCCGTAGCAGTGGAGCTGCCAGAAGCATCTTCTCTAGTGTCCTTTCTAAGGCATGACCCAGGACAGGAGCTCCCCTTACTAGGCAGCCTGCAGCCTCGGGGACTTGCTTCTGCATCTGTGCCCAGAGGCCATAGGAGGTCAGTTGGAAGCTCTCAAGCACAGAGGATTGACCAGAGCCAGATCAGAATTCCAGAGTTGTGTGTGTCACCAGGACCACATGTGTTCCACGGTAGGATGTGTTCATCTGTGCAACCACCTCCAGGTCATCAAGCATAGCAGCCACTAGACCTAAAGCTACAAGGTATACTTCAGCGCTAACACCATGGGAACTGTCCACCAGGAACACCATGTCTGTGTTCACCATCTGTGGCCCAGGAACAACTGGCCCACATTCCATGGCTGGTTAGCACTTTTCTAGGAAGGAAATGCAGAGAGAGGACAGGGTCAAACAACCACCCCATATTCTTTTCTTTTCCATGCAAAACACAGTTCCAGGCCCTCAGTAAGGATACCTGCTGCTGACCATTCTTGCAGGTACTGGGTTGACATGCCAAGCTGATGGACACTGCAAGTAAATATGCCGACTCTTCAGAAGACAGAAATGAAACTAACTGCACAATGTTTTCACCGCTATGCCATATAAGCTCCCTTATCTCTGGTGTCATCTGTATTTCCCTTTCCAAAAAAAGAATTAGAGCTATATCTCTTATTAAGTAAATAAATCAACAGTAATAATGAAGTTTGGGGAAGCACAAAAAATATTGACTGCTAGAGCTAGAAGTAAACTTAACAACCATGTGAGATTGTCTTTTATGTGGATTTTTAAAATCTAATGTCAACAATTATAAATGACCAACTAATAATGTGATCAAAGCCATCTCAGGCAGTTCACCTTCACAGTGGAAATGGTATTAAGCCTTTTCTTTTTTAATGTAGAATGTCAGGCTCTAGTCACACCAAGATTCTAGTTTGGTAGGGCTGGGATGGAGCTCAGAATCTGTAACTGACACATACCCCAGGTGTTTGGGACAGTGTCACTAAGGATACACACAAGAGACAAACCCTTCACTTAGAACTGGTGGGCAACAGAATTCTTAACCTGAGGGCCCTAGGCCTCCAATGAGGAAACCAGGAAAAATAAAAATTTTATCTTTATTTTCACTACCTCTATTTTTAAAAATTTAGCATTTTCTTTCATTATGTACAAAGACAACAAACCACTATGACACAAGTGACTGAGGCACCAGTAGAAATCACTGATATTCCCATGTCATGTTACAAATGTTCAATATTATTTCTACTCATCATCTTCTGCTATATCTTGTCACTTAATATGCTAATAAAGAAGCACGTGATGAATGGATTAGGAAATGTAGCATACATATAATGGAATACTATTAGGACATAAAATTGCAGGAAACTCTGACATTTGTGACAACACAGATTAATCTCAAGGACACAGTTCTAAGTGGAATAACCCAGCCACAGAAAGACAAATATCACATAATTCTTACCCATGAAATCTAAAAATGATCATGTTTACCCGGTCCAGCTCAGGTCTATCTTTTATTCAACATGTGATGCTGGGCAAATGACTTATTTCTTTTTTTTTTTTCATTGAGTTTATTGGTTTATTTCATTGAGTTATTTTAGGTATACAGTACAGTTATATTCATTATTGGGATCTTGTACCTTTACATGACAGGTCTTGGTTCTTATTTTTTCCCCCTTGTCCCTGCCCTCCCTTCACCCCAAATGACTTATTTCTATGAGCCTAAGTTTTCTCATCTGCCAGATGGAGCTAATGGTGGTAGTAAGAACACCAATCTTACGAGGTTGTTTGTGATATTTCAATGGAAAATGAGTTAATATATACATAAGATGGATGCAAAACAAGTGCTCAATAAACCCCAGCTGGGTCTATGTTTCTACAGGAGAGGAAACTGAGATCAGGTGTCAGATGAGAGGCTGTATGTGAAAGCAGTTCATCCACTGTGGCATACTCTACAAGTGGCATTTACTGCATTCGAACTGACCAATTCATCACAGCCAAATCTCTCAGTTCATGAAGATCAAGTAGAGGGAACAATGAAATTCCCTTTTGAATTTAACTACTCTGCTCCTTGGCAAATTAGGTATGGGTGGGATCTTTTCTCATGTGAGCATGCACTGGGTTTCAGCAGAAAGTTCTCCCTGGAACAAGTGAGTGTGAGATGTGGGATATTGTGTTTGGGCACAACCCAGCCTGGCTAGATGTGACCACACAGGAATGCAATATTTGTGCTTCTCAAGGCAATTTTGATTTCCTAAGAAAACTGGGAATCCAGACGTAGTAAGAAATTGCCAGACTTTAAAACTCTGTACATGCCAAGCAAACACATCTGTAAAGCAGATCTGGCCTTGTGGCCACTGGATAATTCATCTTTTTCGGAAGGCATCATCAGTTTGGTCAGAAGTGCTATCTGGCTTACCTCAGCAGAGAGTGCATGTATGTACCGTGTGCTCCATGTCCTGCTGGCTCTTGGTCTCCCACAGAAGCAAGTGAAATCTGCTTGTTCCATTCATCTAATCCAAATATATACATACATTAGCTAGATGAAATTTCAGGCTATGTTCATATTTTCTTCCAAGTCAGAAAAAAACATGATATTCTAAACAATATATCATTACATTAATATTCATATATAAATAATTTGGCATTATGTATGACAGCTATGCACAGTCATTTATTGTTCTAGCTCTAACCTGGAGGACATGGTTTCAGAGCTGGTCCATATTATGACCAGAAGGTAAAAGAGAAAAGGAATCAGGGAAGGCATCATAGGACTTGAAAATAACTTATCTCCTTCATCTAGCCTTTCCAATTATGGTTAATATAAAAATGACTTGCTGTGTATCACCAGCCCCAGTGAAGAAGGTGAGATTTGGGAAGGCCACTCCGAGATCTGCTCTCCCTCCAACCTGCTTGGGCCCATACGACAGGATGGGGTAGCTGTGCCCTCCCCTGCCTGCACCACCACCAGCTCCAGCAAAGAAGGTAGCCATGTGGGTGCCCCTGAAACACACCCCCACCCTGCTCTCAGACCTCATGATTGTGTGAGTCCTTGGACCCACTCTGCAGAGGCATAGGTGGTCATAAAGGGTATTTTTCTTAGATCCCAGATTTGAACATCTTTAAAGAAAGGGTGGGGGAAACCTATAGAACTATGTGGAGTTCAACCCTGCAGAAGGTCAGGGAACTCAATCTGGGTGTTGCAGCCTGAGATTAGTCTGAGTCACGGGGATCTGCCATTGGCTAGCTGAGATCAGGGAACTTGGCTCTGCACATGGCTGCACACGTTGTATATTATAACAGGAGAAACATAGTCTGAAAGAGGCCCTTCAAATTCATTTTCTTCCTCTTTCTTTTCCTCACTCCACTCTGCAAATTCTTTCTTTCTCCAACTCAGTCTCTTGCACCACCATATTATCCCTCATCTCCCTTTCTGTTCCTGCTCCTGCCCTAACTCAGATTTTTTCTTTTATCATTTTTTCTTTTTTCTTTATGTTCTTTTCTTCTGTCATTTTACCTCACTCATGGGTTAATAGTTTAAAGGGAAAGTGAGCCCCTATTACTGTTAAAGGGATATATTCTTGTCCTTATTTTTGTACTCTGTCTATCCCTTTTGAATTTAATAGTTTCCTAAAGATTATATGGTCATTCTATGTCCTCTGGCTTCACTTGAAACCATCCCCAATTCCTTCACTTATCTACTGCTCTTATCCTCTGTCTAAGCCCCCCTCCTAAATGGTAAAGATGCTATATTGAAAAGTTTATTCACTGCAAACATATTTTGGGCTGCTTATTGATTTTAATTTAATTCACATGGTTTAAAGGTGATAGATTAATAACTACCACAAGTGGTCAATTTGAAAGTTGTAGTTGATCCTATTGTGTTGCTGATTGCGTCAATTGGGATAAAGGATTGTGATTGATTTAATGAGTTGTTTTCTCTGATATTATGAAAATGAGAATGTCTATGAGTCATTAAAGACTCAAAAGCTAAGGTGCAACTATATCAGGAAGATTTAAGTAACAACACATAAATTAAACCAAGGACAACCCAACAACAAAAATAAAAATGAGAAAACACTTAAGCAAAACACAAAGACAGACCTCCAGTTCAGCAATGGCAAAAAGTAGGGCACATAGGGATGAAAAGTCTGATAGTGAACCAGCAGAACACCCTGAACACATAGCACAGGAAGTAACAAAACAGATCAATTGGGTTCAAGAAAAATTCAAAATGGAAATATTTTCCCAGATAACCATAGAGATGGTGAGCAAAATGGAAGTCATGATTCCAGACTCTAGAGCAGAAACTGACAAAAAAAATAGATGAGCTCAAGACCATGATAGAAGCCATGAAGGACCAGCAACAGAAAGAAATGGAAACAAGAATGCCCAACAGAGGAAAGAAATGAAATCCATAAAACAGATTGAAACAGATATCCAGGAGATTAAAAACTCTATTGAAAGTGTATGCAACAGAATAAAAGAATGCGAAGATAGAATCTCAGATATAGAACATAGGCTTCCAGTCAGTGACCATGAAAAGAGAGGTCTCTTAAAAATAGTGAGGGATCACAAGAAATTGATCCAACAACTCCTAGATGATACAAAGAAGAATAACGTAAGACTGATAGGAATCCATGAAGTAGCAGGAGAAAATACAAATGACTTTAAAAAGCTCTTCACAGAATTAATGACAGAAAACTTCCCAAACAGAGGGAAAGAATTTGACATACAGATAAGTGAGACATATAGGACTCCAACTAGCCACGATAAAAAAAAAAAACTACACCTAGACATATAATAATCAAGATCCCAGAAACCCAAATACAACATACTACAAGAAGAACAAAATACTACAAGCAGTAAAAGAAAAGAAACAAATCATATGCAAAAGAAAGCCCATCAGAATCACAGCAGACTTTTCAACACAAACCCTCAGGTCAAGGAGAGTCTGGAGTGAGGCATTCCAAGTACTAAAAGAAAACAACCTCCAACCTAGACTGATGTATCCTGCAAAACTCTCTTTCAAAATGGATAGGGAAATAAGATAATTCCATGACAAAGAACACCTGAGAAACTTCATGAACACCAAACAAGCACTACAAGGAATTCTAAATAATATCCTAGCAAAATACAATGAAGGTCAAAACACCATGGGGCCCAACAGACCAAATCAAATAGGCAAGGCAAGAAACTGAAAGGAGAGAGAAAAAAATTAAAGAGAATCCACAAAAAGACAATAACATTACAATAATAAGTCAGTAAATATCAGTTATAACCATCAATGTCAATGGCTTCAATTCACCAATCAAGAGAAATACACTGGCAGAATGGATTAAGAAGCAAAATTCAACAACATGTTGTATACAAGAAACACATCTAGTGCAAAAAGAAGCCCATAGACTGAAAGTGAGAGGATGGAAAACAATTCTCCATGCATCAGGAGCCCAGAAAAAAGCAGGGGTAGCAATCTTATTCACAGACAAAGTAAATTTCAAACCAAAACTGATTAAGAGAGACAAAGAAGGACACTACATCCTTGTAAAGGGAACAATTTGAGAGGAAGAGATGACAATCATAAATATATATGCACCAAATATTAATGCCTGCAACTACATAAAACAAATATTAAGTAACATGAAAAACCAAATAAGCACTAATACAGTTGTAGTGGGTGATCTAAATACCCCACTATCACAAATAGACAGATCATCTAGGCAAAATATCAACAATGAAATAAAAGAACTCAACCAAGCTTTTGAATGCATGGACTTAATAGACGTCTATAGAGTGTTAGACCTCACAAAATTAGAATATATATTCTTTTTGGCTACACATGGGTCATTCTTCAAGATAGACCACATACTAGCTCACAAAACAGGTCTGAATAAAAGCTAAAGAATCGAAGTTATGACCTGTATATTAACAGATCACAGTGCAATCAAGCTGGAGATTAATAGCATAAGAAACCGTAGGAACTTCACAAACACATGGCAATTGAACAATACACTCCTGGACAATCAATGGATCACAGAGGAAATTAAAGAAATTAGACAATTTTTACAAACACATGAAAATGCCAATACAACTTCAGGAATCTATGGGACACAATGAAAGCAGTTCTATGTGGAAAATTCATAGCACTGAATGCCCACACTAGGATAACAGAGCAAGCTCACATAAACAACTTAATGATGAATCTTAGACTCCTAGAAAAACAAGGGCAAGAAAAACCCAAAGCTCAAACAAGAGAGGAAATTATAAAGATTAGAGCAGAAATCAATGCAATGGAAACTAAGAAAATGATACAAAAAAATAAATGAATCAAAGAGTTGGTTTTTTTAAAGAATAAATAAAATTGATAAACCCTTAGCTAACCTTATCAAAAAAAAGGAAAGAAAAGGCTCAGATCCATGCAATCGGGAATGAAAAAGGCGAAGTCACAACAGATCCAACAGAAATCCAGAGGATCATTAATATCTACTTTGAGAACCTGTACTCTAACAAAATGGAAAACACAGAAGAAATGGACAGATTTTTAGATACTTATGAAATACAAAATTTGAACAAAGAAGATAAAAACATTTTAAATACCGCAATTACAATCAGTGAAATTGAAAATGTAATTAAAAATTTACCAACAAAGGAAAGCCCAGGTCCTGATGGATTCACTGCTGAATTTTACAAGACATTTAGAGAAGAACTACTGCCTTTACTCTCCAAACTTTTCAATGAAATTGAAAGGGAAGCAATACTTTCAAATTCATCCCTGGAAGCAAGTATCACTTTGATTCCCAAATCAGGGAAAGACACAACTAAAAAAGAGAACTACAGGCCAATCTCCTTAATGAATATAGATGCAAAAATCCTTAATAAGATACTAGCAAACAGAATATGGAGGATAATCAAGATCATATGTCCTGACCAAGTCAGATTTATTCCAGGGATGCAAGGACGGTTCAACATACATAAGTCAATAAATATAATACACTACATTAACAGAGTCAAGGACAAAAACGATATGATCCTCTCGATAGATGCAGAAAAAGCATTTGACAAAATTCAATACCCATTCATGATTTTAAAAAAGCCTGCAAAAAATTGGAATAGATGGTCTATATCTCAACTTCATAAAGGTTATCTATGAGAAACCAACAGCCAACATCATATTAAATGGCCAAAAACTGAAAACTTTCATACTAAAATCAGTAACAAGACAAGAATGCCCACTATCACCACTTCTCTTTGATATAGTTCTGGAAACATTAGCCACAGCAGTTAGACAAGAGAAAGAAGTTAAAGCAACAAAGATAGGAAAGGAAGAAGTTAAATTGTCATTATTTGCTGATGATATGATACTCTACATTGAAGATCCAAGAAACTCCACCAAAAGACTTCTAGACTTAATTGACACTTTTAGAAGAGTAGCTGGATACAAGGTTAACACCCAAAAATCAATAGCCTTCTTGTACACAAATAACAGATTCCCTGAGAGAGAAATTAGTGAAACAATTCCTTTCACTATAGCATCCAAAAAATGAAGTATCTAGGAATCAATCTAACAAAAGAAGCAAAAGATCTCTACATTGAAAACTACAGCACTCTGAAAAAAGAGATTGAAGAGGATGTAAGAAAATGGAAAAATATCCCCTGCTCCTGGGTAGGAAAAGTCAACATAGTGAAAATGGCCATACTACCAAAACTGCTATACAGATTACATGCAATGCCAATTGAAATTCCAACTCTATATTTCACAGAACTAGAAAAAGGAATACAAAAATTCATTTGGAACCATAAGAGACCTAGAATAGCAAAAGCCATCCTAAGTAACAGACATATGGCAGCAGGTATAACAATTCCCAATTTTAAACTATACTACAAAGTCACTGTGATAAAAACAGCATGGTACTGGCAAAAAAACAGACCTGAGGATCAGGTCTCAGAAGACACAGAAACAACTCCAGATATACTCAGGTACATCATCTTTGACAAAGAAGCTGACCATCCTCAGTGGAGAAAAGACAGCCTCTTTAATAAATGGTGTTGGAAAAACTGGATCTCTACTGCTAAAGATTAAAACTAGACCCTTATCTTCTACCACGCACTAAACTAAAATTCAAGTGGATTAAATATTAAAACAGAAACTCTAAACTTGCTGGAAGATAAGTTAGGCAGAACTCTCAAAGACATTTGCTTCAGAAAAGACTTTATGAACAAATCTTCAGTAGCATGGGAACTAGCAGAAAGAATCAACAACTAGGATCTCATCTTATTAAAAAGCTTCTGAGCTGCAAAAGAAACCCTCAACAGAACTAAGAGAAAAACTACAATGTGGGAAAACATTTTTATCAGCTGCTCCTCAGACAAAGTACTCTTATCTAGAATATATAAAGAATTCAAAACAATCAGCTCCCCCAAATATAAAGATCTGATTCAAAAATGGGCATCTGAAATGAACAGACATTTCTCAGACAAAGTATGAAAATATGTTCCACATTACTGGTCATTTGAGAGACGCAGATGAAAATAACACTGAGATTCCACCTCACCTCACAAAGAATGGCTACTACCAAGAAATTACACAATAACAAATGTTGGCACAGTTGTGGGGAGAAAGAAACTAAAAGAATCATATCACAGAAATATATGTGCACCTATGTTTATAACAGCACAGTTTATAATAGCTAAAACTTGGAAACAGCCCATTTGCACATCAGTTGGAGAATGGATAAAGAAGATATGGTTTTTCTATAAAATGGAATATTACTCAGCTGTAAAGAATGATAAATTAGATTCATTCATAGGAAAATGGATACATATTGAGGATATACTCCTAAGTGAAATAAATAAGTCATACTTGTGTAAATACCGAATAGTTTCTTTGGTGTGAAAACTATAATCATAAATAAGATCCTAATAGTATAACTGATAATGAAAAATGGGAAGAAAGGGGCTAAAGGTGTAAGGGAAGTGGGAAGGGTAGGGGAAAGGTAACAAGGGAAAAGAAAAAAATATGAGAAAATGAAAAAATGGAAATGAAGTGTTTGTAAAGGGGGAGGGGAGGAGGCAGTGAAGCGAGGGCAGGGACAAGGGGAAAAATGCGAACCAAGACCTGTCATGTAAAGGTACAAGATCCCAATAATGAATGTAACTGTACTGTATACCTAAAAAGGACCAATAAACTCAATGAGGAAAAAAAATTTTTTAAAACCACTAAAAGCCTAAATAAGATCCACATTATATAAATGATTATGAAATATAGGAAGAAAAGTGCTAAAGGTGTAGGGGAAGGGGGAAGGGAAGAGGAAAGAAATAAGGGAAAATAAAAAATATGAGAAAAGGAAATAATTCAAACAAAGTCTTTGTAAATAGAGAAGGGTGAAGAGGAAGGCAAGGGTATAGGGAAAAATGAGAACCAACATCTGTCATGCAAAGCTACAAGATCCCAGTGAAGAATGTAACTGTATCGTATACTTAATAAGTACCAATAAAAATTAAAAAAGAAAAAAATAAAAATAAAAAATATAAACCACTAACAGGGCTTAAAAGCAAAATATTAATAACCCCTGTTTAAGTGATCAATACACCCATTTCTTCCTCTTCCTTAGGCCACAGCTAGAGTATGCTTCCCAATCTCCCTTGCAGCTAGGTGGCCCACAGGACTGGGGTCTGGCCAATGGAATGGAGATGAAAGTGATGTTTGTCTTTTCCAGTGCATGCATTTTAATGTGCTGTTCCCTCTACCCTCATCTGTCAGCCAGATTTAGACGATCCAGAAAAATATTTTGAGGCACTAGGGTAAAATGAGTTTACTGGTAAAAGGATCCCGGGTCTGGAAATGGCGGCAGACAGCAAAAATGCCCTCTGTCTCCATTGTGCCTAAACACACACACACACACACACACACACACACACACACACACACATCTTCTTGTGCAGATGGTAGAAAAACTCCTTTATGGTGTTAAGACTTGAGGATGATTGGTTTTACAATTAACTTCCCTGACTAATATAATTTTTAGGACTTTGTAAAGAAACTAGAAATGCTTTGAGAT
The DNA here is from genome assembly GCF_012274545.1 of Fukomys damarensis. Taxonomy (NCBI): domain Eukaryota; kingdom Metazoa; phylum Chordata; class Mammalia; order Rodentia; family Bathyergidae; genus Fukomys; species Fukomys damarensis. The sequence goes on along the minus strand of NW_022900949.1, from coordinate 43,955,500 downwards.
TCTTTCTTTTAGGATTTGAGGTATGGTTGGCAAAGAGGTGGATATCTCAGCCTACTGAGTCCCATCCAGTTCTCTACTATGTCAACGCATGTAGGATAGAACCCCACTGAGGGTCTGTACCTCCTCCTTCAACCTGTAACAGGAACAAGCAGATGCCAGGCCCTCTGCTAGGGAACAAGGTGCCAAAGGATGGAGATGTTATGCTAGCCCTCAGGGAGAGTGACAGTTAAGGGTTACTCTGGAAAAACACTTTCTGTACTATATATTACAGAGATCTTTACTCTTTCTGTTTGCATTAGCATTATATACCAAACTCTGTCTTTCTAAACAAGCTCATTTAGGAGATATTCCAGAAGAAAAAGAAATATAAAGAGTTGAATGTTTCTTTATACTACTATAACACAGACAAACACAAACCCCACAGAAATATTGCTAATATCCTGAGAAGACAAAAAAAAAAACAAAACTTTCTTACTCCTCAAAAGGCAAATGCAACCTTAGATTATGCTTTTCACTGACTTAAAAGATCAAATCAGGGACTAGGGGTACAGCATTTGCCCAACATGTGCAAGGCCCTAGGTTGGATCCCCAGCACTAAAGGAAGAAAACAAGGAATTGAAATCAACCAAAGCTGATTAAACAGCTTCCACTGAAAGTCTTAACAAGCCATGTGGTGATACAAAGATGACATGGCCACACTTTAAAAGAGCTTGAACCTTGTGTAGAGAGATAGACAAAGGATTTTCAAGAAAGAGTTAATTCTAATAATACATTTTAGGAAAAACAGAAAGAGGAGATACATTTCAAGGGAAAAGATGAAGAGGTCCTAATGAAGATAATGATGTCTGACATTTTTGAGAGAATGGGTAAGAGACATAACTGGCAAAGAAGCAGGGAAAAGCAACCAAGTCAGAAGGAATTGCATGCCCAGAGGTGAACAGTGGTACCTTTGAAATTCTGCCCCATGCTCCCACTCCCCACACTTTAGAGAGCACCTATCCCAATGTGCAGCTGCAAAGCACATCTGAAACTTGAAATTGCTGGCCAATGGAAGATGTTGGCACAGAGTATAGAGCTGCCAACATTCAACATTCACATCTACTCCACATGATCATCAGATTTGAGTACTGACCACCCCAAATGGGCCTAATTAACCATCAAGGATTAAACAGCTTAGAGAGCGACATGATACATTATTAGCTTTACTGGAAATCACAGGAGGCAATTTGGAAGGCTTCCAAAATCAGGATCCATGCCAATGTGCCAGAAGAACTGAGGAGGCTGAAATAATCCTGGAAGCATCAGAGTTACAGAACATGTTAAGTTAGTGTGCAGTATTTTTAAATCACAGAAAACATGGATGGGGTACATTAAACAATGCAAAATTTGAATGGACTTTTAAAGTAGTATGAAAGACTTCAAACAAATTCTAACATCCCCCCCTACACCATCTGTACAAATACATATTCCTCTGTCTTAGAGATGGTTCATGAGAAAAGTTCCAGGCAACACTAATGGATTAGCTGTCAGGAACCCAGGTCCTACTCCTCAACATGCCACACTCTGGCTTTAGCATCCTCAGTAGCAATTTTCGGGTAGGAGTCAACTCCACTGAGTTCTCTTCCTGCCCTGAAACAGCCTGGTCCTAAGTTACATCTTATGTATTTGCCTCATGTCCAAGTCAGTGTATTACCTTTTCTTCTAAATGGCTTAGAGACAAAACACTGCTCCCTACTGTTCTGCTTGTTGGACCCTACCAAATTCAACTGAATTTTGAATAGCTATAGAACCTTTTAACTTTTCTCAATAACTATATGACCATGCTTAACATTTGTACTGACCTTCAAATAAAACTGTGAGAATTTTGAGAATGAAAATGAAATGGAAGTCCACAGGGATTCAGTCTAGATATGTCTGTACCAATTAATTACTGTGACTTTGGACTTGCCAACACAGTCCTTGTCGCTGATCAAGTAAACCAAATACTTCCTGAGAAATAGTGTGAGAGGGAACCCAACATGAGGAAGGAGGAAAATTGGCTCTGTGATTCCAATTGTAAACTCCCATCGGCATCAGAGACAGATACCCCAAAAGTGGAGTCATTTAAACACAAACTACAAGACCTGCTGGAGACTCAATGTTTTACTATCGTTTGAATCAGCACCTTAGGCAATTTCTTCAACAACTTCATTCTTAAATGCCCAGTCACAGTTTGGTAGAACTGTTTGCATCCTAAATATAGAAGTGCATGGAAAAGAAAGGGCACAACACAGATTTGCATTGACATTTTTTGTTTGTTTGTTTAATAGACAGAAAGACATTTTCTCAAAGGGTCCAAGTTCAACCCTCAAATCTCAGCTGCGACGATTAAGGAATTTTCATAAGCCCTGACCTGGAGAGAACTCCAGGATTTAATTAATGTTCAATTATTTTATTAAGCTGCCAAGGCCACAGGCCCATGTTCATTCCTGGGGCTAAGCTGTGGGGGGAGGGCTCTGGGCTTGGAAATATGGGCTTGGAGAGGGAGGGAGATAGTGCTGGGATTGAAAATTTGCTTTGGACAGAAGAAAGGGTAACTAAACCCTAAGGAATGCAGTTCAAAAACTGTCTGGCATCAAACTGAGGTAAGGCTTCAAAGACATGGAGAGAAAACTGGAAAAACTAGGCGAAGGAAAAAGGAGAGAGTAGCCATATAACCTATGACTGACTGCAGGAGTCTGAGTACATTATGGCCCTGCCAGGTGGCATGGTGCCAACAAAGACTGCAAGGAAGCAGCCAGCCCTTTCTGGGTTCCACAGTTAAACATTAGGGCCCAGCACTCGGTTGAAGGTGTCAGGTGAGATGGTGGGATTTAGGAGCCAGTCATACCAGAAGGAAAGGCCCAGGACTGTGTAGCTTAGAACATGTCACTTTCCTCTCTTTCCTTCACTTACCAAATCTGAGAAATGTAGATTATCATTATTAACTTGTAGGATAATAATGAAAACTAGACCAACATTCTACGAACCTTAACATTCATGCAAACCATCCAAACACCAGGTATAAATATAGGTTGACTGAGCAGAGGATGAGCAAAGTTTGAAATATTTCTCACATCCTGGGTGATGCTATTACTAGTTCCTTGAGTAGAGAGGAGTTGAGATGATAAGCATGGAAAGGAGGAGGCATGGTGGCTGGAACTGCATAGGTGCTAATATAGGAAAATATTTGTTTTAATAAAAAGTTATTGAGTGAAGGGCACTCTTAAGGACCTCAGGATGGTAATATAAAGACCGGCTTTGAAGATAGGATCGCATTCAGTGACCATGAAAAAAAAAGTCTCTCAAAAAGAGTAATGGACCATGAAAACTCAATCCAACAACTTCTAGACGATGCAAAAAAAAAATGACATAAGGCTGACAGGAATTCCTGAAATAGCAGGAGAAGACACAAATGACTTAAAAAAAGCTCTTCACAGAATTAATGACAGAAACCTTCCCAAACAGAAGGGAAGAATTAGACATAAAGATAAGTGAGGCATATAGAACTCCAACTAGCCATGATCAAAAAAAATCTACACCTAGACATATAAGAATCAAGATCCCAGAAATGCAACAGAAAAACGAAATACTACAAGCAGTAAGAGAAAAGAAACAAATCACATGCAAAGGAAAGCCCATTAGAATCACAACAGACTTTTCAACACAAACCCTTAGGTCAAGGAGAGCCTGGACTGAGGTATTCCAAGTCCTAAAAGAAAATAACCTCCAACCTAGACTGATGTATCCTGCAAAACTCTCTTTCAAAATAGATGGGGTAATAAGATACTTCCATGACAAAGAACACCTGAGAAATTTCATGAGCACCAAACCAGCACTACAAGGAATTCTAAACAATATCCTAGAAAAGGACAGTGAAGGTCACAATACCATGAGGCCCAACAGACCAAATCAAATAGGCAAGATAAGAAACTAAAAGGAGAGGGGAGAAAAAGTAAAAAGAGTCAAAAAAAGGACAATAACATGACAATAATAAGACAGAACATATCAGTTATAACAATCAATATTAATGGCCTCAATTCACCAATCAAGAGAAATAGACTGCTAGAATGGATTAAGAAGCAAAATCCAACAACATGTTGTATACAAGAAACACATCTAGTGCAAAAAGAAGCCCATAGACTGAAAGTGAAAGGATGGAAAACAATTCTCCACATATCAGGAGCCCAGAAAAAAGCAGGGGTAGCAATCTTATTCTCAGACAAAGTAAATTTCAAACCAAAACTGATTAAGAGAGACAAAGAAGGACACTACATCCTTGTAAAGGGAACAATTCAAGAGGAAGAGTTGACAATCATTAACATATATGCACCAAATATAAATGGCCCCAACTATATAAAACAAATATTAAGTAACATGAAAAACCAAATAAGCACTAATATAATTGTAGTGGGGGATTTAAATACCCCACTATCACAAATTGACAGATCTACTAGGCAGAAAATCAACAATGAAATAATAGAACTGAACCAAGCTTTGGAACACAGGGACTTAATAGATGTTTATAGAGTATTCCACCCCAAAAAACCAGAATATACATTCTTTTCGGCTGCACATGGATCATTCTCCAAAATAGACCACATACTGGCTCACAGAACAGGTCTAAATAAATGCAAAAAAATTGAAGTCATCCCCTGTATATTATCAGATCATAGTGCAATCAAACTAGACATCAATAGCACAAGAAACTATAGAAACTTCACAAGCACATGGAAACTGAACAACACTCTCCTAAACAATCAATGGATTACAGAGGAAATTAAAGAAGAAATTAGACAGTTTTTACAAATAAATGAGAATGCCAATACAACATACAGGAATCTATGGAACACAGTGAAAGCAGTTCTACGGGAAAAATTCAAAACATTGAATGCCCACACTAGGAAAACAGAGCAAGCTCAAATAAACAACCAAATGATGCAACTTAGACACCTAGAAAAACAAGAGCAATAAAAACCCAAAGCTCAAACAAGGGAGGAAATTATAAAGATCCAAGCAGAAATCAATGCAATGGAAACTAAGAAAATGATACAAAAAAAAATAAATGAAACAAAGAGCTGGTTTTTTGAAAGAATAAAAAAAACTGACAAACCCTCAGCTAATCTTATAAAAAAAAAAAAAAGGAAAGAAAAGGCTCAGATCCATGTAATCAGGAATGAAAAAGGCAAAGTCACAATAGATTCAAAAGAAATCCAGAAGATCATTAATACCTACTTTGAGAACCTGTACTCCAATAAAATGGAAAACACAGAAGAAATGGACAGATTTTTAGATACTTACGAATTACCAAAGTTGAATAAGGAAAATAAAAACATTTTAAACACCCCAATTACAGTCAGTGAAATTGAAAATGTAATTAAAAATTTACCAACAAAGAAAAGCCCAGGTCCTGATGGATTCACATTTGAATTTTACAAGACATTTAGAGAACTACTGCCATTACTCTTCAAACTTTTCTATGAAATTGAAAGGGAAGTTATACTTCCAAATTCATTCCTGGAAGCAAGCATCACTTTGATTCCCAAACCAGGGAAAGATGCAACTAAAAAAGAGAACTACAGACCAATCTCCTTAATGAACATAGATGCAAAAATCCTTAATAAGATACTAGCAAATAGAATACAAAGGATTATCAAGAAGATCATTTATCCTGACCAAGTCGGATTTATTCCAGAGATGCAAAGGTGGTTCAGCATACGAAAGTCAATAAATGTAATACATTATATTAACAAAGTCAAGGACAAAAACCATATGATCCTCTCAATAGATGCAGAAAAAGCATTTGATAAAATTCAATATCCATTCATGATAAAAAAAAAAGCCTGCAAAAAATTGGAATAGATGCTCTATACCTCAATTTAATAAAGGCTATCTATGAAAAATCAACAGCCAACATCATATTAAATGGCCAAAAACTGAAAACCTTCATGTTAAAATCAGGAACAAGACAAGGATGCCCACTATCATCACTCCTCTTCGATATAGTTCTGGAAACATTAGCTTAACACAAAAGAAGCAAAAGATCTCTACACTGAAAACTATAGCACTCTGAAAAAAGAAATTGAAGAGGATATTTAAAAATGCAAAGATATTCCCTGCTCCTGGGTAGGAAGAAGCAACGTAGTGAAAATGGCCATACTACCAAAACTGCTATATACATTCAATGCAATACCAATTGAAATTCCAACACTATATTTCACAGAACTAGAAAAAAGAATCCAGATCTCTACACTGAAAACTATAGCACTCTGAAAAAAGAAATTGAAGAGGATATTTAAAAATGCAAAGATATTCCCTGCTCCTGGGTAGGAAGAAGCAACGTAGTGAAAATGGCCATACTACCAAAACTGCTATATACATTCAATGCAATACCAATTGAAATTCCAACACTATATTTCACAGAACTAGAAAAAAGAATCCAAAAATCCATTTGGAACCATAAGAGACCTAGAATAGCAAAAGCCACCTTAGGCAACAGACACATGGCAGCAGGTATAACAATTCCCAATTTGAAACTATACTACAAAGCCACTGTGATAAAAACAGCATGGTACTGGCAAAGAAACAGACCTGAGGATCAGTGGAACAGACTGGAAGACACAAAAACAAACTCAGATGTACTCAGGTACCTCATCTTTGACAAAGGAGCTTACTATCCTCAGTGGAGGAAAGATAGCCTCTTTAATAAATGGTGTTGGAAAAACTGGATGTCAACCTGCCACAGATTAAAACTAGACCCTTATCTTTCACCATGCACTAAATTAAAATCCAAATGGATTAAAGATCTAAATATTAAAACACAAACATTAAACTTGCTGGAAGGCAAACCAGGCAGAACTCTGGAAGACATTGGCATAGGAAAAGACTTTATGAACAAATCTTCAGTAGCCCAGGAACTAACAGATAAAATCAATAACTGGGATCTCATCATATTAAAAAGCTTTTGTACTTCAAAAGAACCATCAGCAGAACGAAGAGACAATCTACAATGTGGGAAAAAATTTTTACCAGCTGTTCCTCAGACAAAGGACTATTATCAAGAATATATAAAGAACTCAAAACAATCAGCCCCCCAAAATATAAAGACCTGATTCAAAAATGGGCATCTGAAATGAACAGACATTTATCAGACAAAGAAGTAAAAGCAGTAAGTAAATATATGAAAAAATGTTCCACAGCACTGATCATTCAAGAGATGCAGATGGAAACAACAGTGAGATTCCACCTCACCCCACAAAGAATGGCTGCTATTAAATCACACAATAACAAATGTTGGCAGGGTTGTGGGGAGAAAGGAACCCTTCTCCATTGTTGGTGGGAGTGCAGATTCATGCAACCACTATGGAAATCAATATGGAGATACCTCAAAGAGCTTGGACTGGAGGTTCCATTTGACCCAGCCATCCGTCTGCTGGGTATCTTTCCAAAAGAACTAAAAGAATCATATCACAGAGAAGTATGGGCACCCATTTTTATAGCAGCACAGTTTGTAATAGCTAAAACTTGGAAACAGCCCATTTGCCCATCAGTGGGAAACTGGATAAAGAAGATGTGGTTTTTCTATAAAATGGAATATTACTCAGCCATAAAGAATGAGAAAATAGATTCATTCATAGGAAAATGGATACATATTGAAGATATGATATACTCCTAAGTGAAATAAATAAGGTATACACGTGTAAATACTGAATAGTTTCTCTGGTGTGAATAATCTGCAATAATACAGAAGATCCTAATAAGATTACTGACATTGAGAAATGGGAAGAAAGGAGCTAAAGGTGTAGGGAAGGTGGGATGGGTAGGGGAAGAGTAAAAAGGGAAAAGAAAAAAATGTGAGAGAATGAAAAGATGGAAATGAAGTGGTTGTAGATAGGGAAGGAGGGGGTAAAGGGAGGGCAGGGACAAGGGGAAAAAATGAGAAGTAAGACTTGTCATGTAAAGGTACAAGATCCCAACAATGAATGTAACTGTACTGTATCCCTAAAATGTATCAATAAACTCAATTAAAGCTGAAAAAATAAATAAATAAATAAATAAATAAATAAATAAAGACCGGCTTTGAAGGCATGCATATATAAGGTATCAGATATCTCATTATCTCATAAGTCTCACAACAAATATATGAGTTTATTTCTATTTTATAGGGGAATAAGTTGAGGCTCTGGGGCCAAATCATGTGCTTGGATTACATAAGGGACAAAGCCGGGTTTGAAGTCTCATTACCTAATTCCTCCCCTGAGTTACTGTTTTGGCCTTAGAGCATTAAGAATCTATTAACAGAGAACATAACAACCATAGATATCAGTGCTAGGTCATCCTTATTCAAAACAGAACCTCTTTCTGCAACTTTTCTGAATTCTGAAATTATACCAAAGTAAAACATTACTGTCAAAATTTCTTTGGCCTTCTTAATGTTTTCATCTTCAAAAGTTTTTTTTTTTCTTTTGAACTCCACAGACAGACACCGTATTATTCTTTGTATTTGTTAAGATAAATACACAGGACTAAAAATAGGGCCAGTTCATAAATTTATCTCAGAGTGCTATTATAAAGATAAGGCATTGGTACAGAGAAAGAATTTTAAACTTCTAAAGGCTCTCGCTCTTTTTTTCTGTTTTTGACGTTTGGATTCAAAATCTCATTGCTAATGGGAATTACAGACTTTGATCAATTATTGAATTGTTTTTGCCTCAGTTTCATTGTTTGAAAAATAGGCTTATGGTACTACTTATCTCACGAGATTGTGGTGAAAATTAAATGAATCAACAAGAGATTAGAACAGTGCCTGGATCACCAAATGTGAGCATTTTCCTAGACAGTGATTCAAGGGAACATGTGCTTTTCACTTTTAAAAAAAGGATCTAATGAAGTCTCATGTCTTGAGACACAACACAATAGTCCTTAACAATGGGATTAGGCACAGATATTTCAAATGCTAGAACTTGGTTTTGTTTAGGATGGAGACAAGTCAATGGATGGCTTAGAAAATATTTTCAAAAGTATCACAGCTGCTAGACATGCTTAAATGGACTAAGAAGTTAGCACATCTGTCTATACAATCGTTCCAAATTGAACCACATCATTTTCCCAGAAGAAGCATGTGGGTGTTGTTCCAAAAAAATAAAATAACAGAGGTGAAAGACAAAACACCCCACATGTAGGCAAAGACAGCCTTCGGGAAAAGAATTCAGAAGAAAAACCAAGAGATATTTTCACTCTAAACTGGATACCTCTCAACAGAAGGCACAATGTAAAGAAAGATAAGGGCTGCAATGTGCCCAGGGTGAAGAAAAGAAGATGCTTTGAAAGGCCCTGAGATTGGGGCTATCATTTTTATAGTTTCTCTCTTTGCCAATGCCACCAGAAATGAGGCCAATAATTACATCTGAGTGGCAAGCATCATTTAAGAACCTCTCTAAACTATTAAAATTTTTAAGCAGAGCTATCTTCTGGCTTCCCTGGGAAGGAATGTGTCCCAAAAATGTACAGAAGAGATGACTGGAATAATTGTATATTCAAGCTGGCAACTTCTTCTCACACACCATCACATCCTTTTGCTCAGAACCCGTAACTAGGGGAGCGAGACCAACATGGCAAAGGATCATCTCTCTACCTGGCCCATGCACCCCCCCTCAGAGAGCAGTGCAGATGTGCATGCAAGAAGAGGTCACTGCACCATGTTAGTACCACTCTCCAAATGTTAGGGACATGCTCTCCTGAGAAATCAGTGCCTCAACAATTATACCTGGAAGGGAGCTAAAAGAACATCCCTTGAAAACCTGTCTCCATTTTTTAGTTAAGCAAAATGAGATGCAGACAAGTGAAGAGACTAGTCCAAAAGCACCTCCTTATTTATGAAAGAGCCGAAGGAAAATCTATAATTCTAATTTAAATTGTTAGTTTAGATCTACCTTTACTACCCCTTCAAGAAGTGACAGAGAATGTCCCCCACCAACCTGCCCCTATCTAGAATCCTGCTAGTCAAGAGGGATACAACAGTGAACATGGAACTCACTGTATGAATTTTCACCTGGTTTCTCAAACCAAAATAGTTTGTTCTTCCTTCCCAACAGTTTTCAAGCTGTCACAAGTTTATCTATTGATTCTTAGAAGCAAAGTCACAGCTGTGTCGACAAAAATCTCTCACCTATCATTTCTGCACACACTCACTCTTAAGAGAAAATTAAATGGTCTGGCACAGATGAGTTCACTAGCTATTTAGGTCAAAATTGACCAGATATTGACAATGTCACAGAATTCAACATAGCATTCATAAGCAGCCTGAAATCTCTTAAGAAAGTCATCCTTCATTTTGATAAATCATCCCATATATTCCATAAGAATATATATTCCATAAGAATATATTGCATAGCTTCAGTTAGAAAATTTCAGAAAATAGATAAATGAATAAGTTGTGGAATACACACATGCTGAATTATTTTATAGGAATAACAAAGAACAAGCTATCCATACTCACAATACGGAAGAATAAGAAGAGAAATAGTTGACTGGAAGATATCACAACACAAAAACAGTACATGCCATATGATTCGATTTGTAGGAAGGTCAAGAACAAAAAAAATATATTTTACTGTGATAGAATTTAAGACAGCAGCTCTCCTAGACTATTTAGTTTGTGAAGGGACCTGAAGAAAATCTACAGGATACTCAACATGTTCTGTCTTAAACTACACCATGGTCACAGAGGATAAGCTTATATAAAAATCCATCCATCTATGTGCTTGAGATCATTGGGCACATGTATTCTATCCCAGTGAACCAGGAGTGGTGGTATATGACTGTACTCCCAACATTCTGCAAGCCTGAAGAAGTAGGATCACAGCCTACACAATTTAGTAAGACCCTGTCTTAACTTAGCAAAACTCTGTCTCAAAAGAAAATATTTTAAAAGGGCTGGAGATATAGCTCAGTGAAAAGGCCCTAGGTTCAATCCTTAGTACTCAAAGTGGGCAAGGAAGGTCATTACAGTCTATTGCATAGTGCTTTGGAACAGTGGTTAAAAGCATACACTCTGAAGGCAGATAAGTATCAGTCTTCCACTAACTCACCATTTGACCTTCAAAGACAAACTTAATCTCTCTAAACCTCATTGTTCTTGTCCCTGAAATGGAGAGGGACAATAACACCTACCCACTTGAGTTGGGAGTCATTAAGTAGAATAATATCTATGAGGCAGGTAGCCCAGAACAGGGGCTCAGGAATGGCCACCTGGCACTGGGAGTAGTACTAGCCAGAGTCCACACTGAGCCCCTTCACTCTGCACACAGTGATTTCTGGAGAATTCTTCCTCGAACTGACTCTCATTGCTCCTGTGGTACTTGAAGTGGGGGTAAGAACGAGGTGCCAACCCTGTGAGCAACAGCAACAATCTTTTCATCAGCAACACCTCCTCCTCAAGTACCAGCAGGGCGTCAGAATGGTTGCGGACTTCGGTGAAGGTGATGAGCACAGGGGAGATATCCACGGCACTGAGCTCCAACATGGCTGTGCTGACAGAAACAACATCGGAGGTCTTGCCCGCCTGCAGGAACACAGCCACCTTCCTCAGCAGGAGGCCTGCACGCACAAGTTTGAATACCGCGGCCCTGAGGTTCCTGCGTCCAGATGACGGTTCAGGGGCGGTCTTCTGGACAGCCTGCAGGGGGGCAGGCTTCTCCTTACAGTCTGAGAAGCGAGCCAGATAATCTGTCCTGACATTGTAGGAAACAATGGCCACTCGGGCCCCCACTGGGCAGTTACTCTCACTTATTTCCAACTTCATCAACAAGGATAGCAAATGTCTCTCATTCTTTCAAAATCAAACTGGGAGACATCACTCGACATATTCAAGGCAAAGACCGCTTCTGTTGGGAACAATGGGCAGAAGGAAACACCTTAACACAAGGGATACACAGATCTGAGATGTTCTGTAAATGCCCCCAAACAAGGTAGGATTTAAGTGTGTAAAGAGTCTTTACCTGTCAAACAAGCTGAAGGAAAATCGTCTGGGAGAGATAAGAAGACATTGTTAATTTACACAGGCAATGGCTTCAATGTAAAATCCTTCTCCTGTAAGAAATTGAAGTAAGGCCTTGCAGGCTCCTGTCTGAATATGGGAGAGCCATCTACTTTACCCCCAATATCCATTCTCCCTCTGCTATAGTAATACAGCCCCCAATTCCTGACTGGGCATATGACCATCTGGAAGAACAAAGACCACATTTTCCAGTGGGGTAACTATTTTACTAAGCTCTAAATGACAGAATAAGAAAAAGGACAGTTGCAACTGTGAAATGCTATCCTTCTTCCTTTCCTTTCCCTGCTGGTTGAAATGAAGATGTGATGGTTTAAGCCTGATAAACTGCTAGGATTGTGAGATGGTGTGGGAAACAGGAAACTCCCCGCAGCCAAATGACATACACACAACAACACAGCAAGAAAATATAGCCCTGAATACCATGGGGCTTCTATCAAGCCGAACTGATGACTTCCAGGTTCTAATGTGAGATACACATTTGTTCACACATGTTGAGTTAGATCACAACCAACTGAAATTAAAGCTAATTAATCCATTGCACTATTATGAAATTTTATTTAATATATACATTATTTGTACATTCATATATAAAGCTACATGTGACAGATTGGGCATAGTGGCTCACAGCTGTAATCCTAGCATTTGGAAGGCTGAGGCAAGAGGATCACCAAAAGTTCAAGGCTAACCTGGGCTACATAGTGAGTTCAAGGTCAGCCTAGATTACATAGCAAGATCCTGTCTTAAAAAAAAAACAAACAAAAACAAAAAGCAACTACATGTGACATATGTAAAGTATAATATAAACTGCACCTTTCATGTATGTATACACAAGTAATATATTTTCATGTAAAATATTGAAAAAATTAAAATTATCCTTAATCCATCATATATGTAATCATATAGATAAATAGAAATGTATGAATCATTTTTCCATTTTATTTTATAAAATTTGGAGCATAAGACATGTTATTTTCTGAATCAATTTTCCCTTAGGGTATGATATACCAATAAATTTAGAGCAACATCTATTCAACTACACAGCTATTGCATGATTTCTCCAGCCAATCTCCCCTTGTGATTCACATACCTGTACAAGTATCTGTGTATAGCTAGAGTCCTACATAAATCTCTGCTATTGTGAATTTTCATATGTATGCTCCAAGCAAAGTTCAGAAAAGATGAACCATTTTCCACTAACTCCCATCAGCAATGTGCCCTTTCATACATTTTATACACTTTAGAAATAGTCTAAATTTAAGGACTAAAAATGGTGTATCCTCATCTTAATTCGTATTCTTTGACTTCTTGTGAGGATGAATATATATTTTCATAGGTTTATTGTTCACGTGTATACAGTTTTTCTCTTCTAAACTCCTATTTGTGTCTTTTTTTCCATTTTCAATTCAGAAGGTTTATTTGTTTGGTTGGTTTATTTAGGTTTGCCCATGACAAAATGTCTCTGTCTACCAATAAAAATGATTGAGTGGCAGCAATTTTTACTTTGATGTGATATAGTAAAGTTATGGTCTCTGCTTCGGTTTGTTGCTTTTGTTGCAAATGTTTTCCCATTTTTCTGTTCATTTTTAACTTTATGGCATTTCTCAATGCAAAGCGGTTTTAACTTTTTATACACTCAATTCTTTTCCTCTGTGGCCAAGCTTATAACATTATTCTTTGTGACCTTTAGGAAAATGGATTCCAGAGTCTCCCTGGCAGCAACTGGATGGGAATGGACAGAACAGGGAAGGGTTGGAGTGACTGTGGAGAAAATGCAAACCTCCAAACAAAGGAATTTGCTAAACCAATGTTCTCTCCTTAGTGCTAGTAAGTGGAGAAATGCATGTTCTCTAGGATGCAAATGCCCTGGAAGACACTAAAGAGAGAAAGCAAATTTTAATCAAGGGAGATTTAATAGTTTATAATTCCATTTTAAAAGATAAATAAAATAGAATACATTTCTTTTCAAAGGTTCATCATTGATCCCACTTGTTTAAATGGGTGAGATAAAAAGAACAAGGCTCCTCTTTTGTATGTTGTATGCACCAAAATGCAGACACATGGTGTGCAAATATCACTCCATTTCATGGTGCTCACTGTTTCACAGTGAGCTGTTTTCCATTACTGAGATGGACACCTTCTAAATATTGCATGTCTGAGACCACTTTGGGAAAGATTATGTCCTCAAGGGGGAACTGAGCCTCAAATGTTAATTTATAAGAGCTCTTTGTGATAAACAAGCCACCACCCAAGCCTCAGTCAAATCAAGTGGCTTATGCCCCAATCCTTGATCCATCCCAACTTCACACCTCCAACTCCTTTTGAGCTTTTCCCAAGCAACTTGCAGCAGTTTTCTTGTACGAAATCAACAATTTCACAAGGCTGTTAGAAAGATGGGAAACAATAGGGAAAGGAAACATGAATTTAATTTGAAGCATATTTCCCTTCACTCCTGTGACTTTAAAATGTCATGTGGACTGCACCCTCCTCGTTCATGACAGCCACCCACAGAAGCAACCCTTTCTCACAAAAGCCCCTTCTCCATCCTCTGCCCACTACTGCCTGGACACCACTCCCCGCTCCTCACTACTATAAAGCTGAGCAGGATTTGGGTAGCAGGAGATACAAAAGAGAAGAAAGAGTGGAACGGCAAGTAAAGCCCAAGTCTCTTCCTCCTCACCTAATCAGCCCTTGACTCTACTAACTACTGTCATGATTCCCATTTATAGACCAGACAACTGAACAGGGAGAGGTAAAAGAATTGGTCCCGCTGCACACAAGTGGAGTGTGGTGGAACAAGGTTCCAAGCTAGGCTGCTGGCTCTTACAGCCCATGTCTTTAGCAGCTATGATATTCTGTCTGTTATATGGCAGACTGACCCGAACCAGCGAGCTGAAAGCCACAGGTCCTTCCCTCAAAGGGATGATAGTAAAGAGAGAAACAAGTGAACAGCATATTTTGTTCCTGATATAATAACACTCAGTTTAGCAAGAGCTCAAAGAACTCCAATCACTGAACAGGGCAGGTTGAGATTCATTCCTACAGTGAAGTGGCTAAAGTACATGTCAAAACATGAACAAAAGCTCCTGAGAAACAACACTATACTATGAGAAGCAAAAGGACCAGCACATACAAAGGACTGACCTTGTGAAAAAAAATTCAATTCAAATTCAGAAATTCTAATTTCTCCATGAAGAAAATGTATGGCCTTGGAGAAAACGGCTCTGCCTACTATAAAACAGCAGCAAGTGTAAATTTCTATGTCCCAGATACAGCTCTAAGCACCTTTCATTGAGCATCTCAGTAAATATATATATCAGGCCCATGCAGAAGACATCATTATTCCACTAGATCTATCTACATACATGACTAGTACGTGTTAATAAAAGAAGAAAATACTGACTTTAAAAGTCTATTAGGAAGGTCACTTGCCAAGAGTAATAAACTCCAAGATAGAATTCTTACTGAGACATCTGAGATAAAGGAAGACTATGTATCAGAAGAAAGGCACCCTTGGAGATTAGGAATTAATGATTATTTATTTTATAAAAATGTAATAGATACTGTTAACTATAATTTCTAATATTTTGATGGAACAGATAAGCTGAAAATTCCTCTGTGACAAAATACAAAAACTTCTGGTTCAATTGGAATACTACTCAGCCATAAAGAATGAGAAGTTAGATTCATTCATAGGAAAATGGTTACATTTTGAGGATAAACTCCTAAGTGAAATAAATAAGTCACACGTGTAAATACTGAATAGTTTCTCTGGTGTGAAAAACCATAATAGTACATAAGATACTAATGAGATAATTAACAATGTGAAATAGGAAGAAAAGGGCTAAAGGTGTAGGGAAAGTGGGAAGGGTAGGGAAAAGGGAATAAGGAAAAAGAAAAAAATATGAGAAAATGAAAAATGGAAATAAAGTGCTTGTAAATGGGGAGGGGAGGAGGGGGTGAAGGGAGAGCAGGAATATAGGGAAAAAATGAGAACCAAGACCTGTCATGTAAAGGTACAAGATCCCAATAATGAATGTGAACTGTACTGTATACCTAAAATGGATCAATAAATTCAATTATTAAAAAAAAATGTCATGTGGACATACCAGCGCATTTCTGAAGCTTTTTAATCTACAGTAGAAAGCCCAAATGTTGTTAGAGCAGATGAAACTCGCCAATAGTTATATTTCTGGATCTGGTGGATGTTTTAAGCATTTTAAAAATCTTATAATCAATATAGTAAGATATGTAGGTAAGGGGTTCCTTCTACCTAACATATATCTGTTTGTGATAGTAGAAAGTTTTTATGTTCTGAAAAGAGTAAAGTTTAGAATTTAAAATATTCACTTACCATCATATCTACCAAAACTTTGTGGCCTTTGGGGCCCTAGAAATAAAAGAAATTTGGGTTAAAATATAACATTCTGGTGTTTCTCACTTTCTTCTCCAGACCCAAAAAGAGACTGAGAAAGTTCAGCACCGTACACAGTCTGCCCTTCACTCATGACCCTGGGACTCCGCCTGACCCCTTAGGGAGGTTGGAGGGTCTAAGAGATGAGTCTAGACAGATGGGACAGAGACTCTTAGAAGACCAGGTCGTTTTGAAACCTGCAGTTCAGAATCAAATTCAGAGAAAGGCCATGTTAGACCCCACATATATTTATAGGCTCTTCTAAAGTAGATTCCACAGCTCGACTAAATCCCAGCATGCCTGAGGCAGAAGGATCATCATACGTTCAAGGCCAGCCTGCACTACGTAGTGAGTTAAAGGCCAGTTCAAACTACATGGTGAAACCCTGTCTCAAAAAAGATAAAAATAAAAATAATAAAATAAACTCTATTCCCGGCCACCCTTGAGTTCAGGCCATGAATCACCAGCCTGTCTCTGCCCTAAAACTGAAAAAGTCTTTCTCAAACCCTTCAGATTATAGTTCCCTGGATCAGCCTCTCTGGGAATCTAGAGATCTCCTGTGCTATTTATACTCTACAAGGTAGGAATCTGTCACCTTTGGCAGGTTGCTGTCGTCTTCTCTGTCTGTTACTCATCTGTAAAATGGACATAATTAGTTCCATTTTCTCTATTATTTGTGACTCTCTCACTTTGTAGCCTCTCTCCAGTAAACCCAAAGGAGCAGGATCAACCCAGTATCAACCCATGGCTGACCTACAGCACTGTCTATCAAGGAACAATGGCCCGGCCTCCTAGGACAGAACAGGGGCAGAATTAGAGCTTCTATGTCTCCCCTTTTGGAGGGGGAATGCACATGATCAAAATATATTATACTCATTGAAACCCAGTATTTTGTAAAAGTAGTAAGTACCAATAAGAAAATAAAAAAGTCTTTGCTTGCCATTTTTTAAAAATATTTGTAGGTGTAAAACATTATTTGTTAATATTATATAAATATACTATTTGTTAAGATTTCCTTCTGATTTTTGCATAAACGTCTTTGCTCTTCTTGTTTATAATGACAAACTCTGCAGTGAATTTTACATATCTTTTATGTATTCAGGCAGATTCATAAATCTCTATCCATTATAATATATTCTCCATATTATTCAAGGAAAAAAATATATATTGAATATATATATATACTATGTAAGGATTTAAAGTAAATGTCCTGTAAAGCAAATTTGACCTATTCCCTAGATCCTCGACTGTCTCAAATGTTCATTTCTTCTTCAGATATGCTTCCTATCAGATCATTTGTTTTTATACAAAGGTTGAAAACAAAAAAATGAGAGAATACATGTTACCATTTTTCCTGGAAAGCCTTGGTCACCTAAAGTTCCAAAAAATCCAGGAAAGCCAGCACTACCCTGAAAATGACCCCAAAGGAATGAACTCCCCCTTGATTTCAAGTAAAAGACCCACTTTGAGATAGCAAGCTGTTGTTACACCTGAGGCCAATGAGTCTACTATTGACCACTTTGTTTATGATTTGTGCATCTGTAGAGAGAGAGATGAGATTCCAAAACAGGGGTTGGGGTGACTTTTCAGGAACCATCCAATTCCCCTCCACCCACATACCTGACCCCAGTTTTGCCTATGTGTGATTCACACACAAACACACAGTCCCAGACAGAATCTTAACAGATAACTCAATATTCAGTTGAGGGTCAAGACCATAAAACAAGAACAATGCATAAGTCTTCACTGAGGTCCTGACAACAGGAAAAAAGAAAAATTCCCATACCACCTTTTGGTTTTCAGTGTCTCAGAGAAGGCACAAGGTGGCTATAGGCTCACTGTTCATATTCTAGGTATAACATAGAAGTATCTAGATTTAATCGGTGCTCTATTTTTTTATTTGAAACTAGAAAGGTAAGTTAGCTGATCAGGGCAACCACAGGCAGCAGCAAGTCAAGTTAAATATCAGTAAAATTTTTTCTTTATGTCATTGCCAATGGATCAAAATAACCAATTACAGAGTGTATAGAAAATATATTTTTTCTTTTCTTTCCTCTTTTCTGCACTGAATTCTAGTTCATAACCTTTTCCCGGAGGCCTTGCTCCATCAGCTATACACTACCCAGATGTCAATGCCTACAGGATTACTCCTTTCAAAGAGAGTTACCAGTGATTGTAGCTCTTCAACACTGAATCATCAGAACCTAAAGCAATGGCTTTTGTTTTGTTTTAGTTTTCCCACTACCGGAGATCGAACTCAAGACCTTGAGCTTGCCAGGTAGGTGTGGTGCCATTGAGCTAAAACCCAGGCCCAGCAATAGCTTTTTAATGGGAGACTTCATGAAGCACAATGGACACAAAGTCCACCAAGATGGAAGCCGTGTTCTTCAGAATCTAGTTCTAAAAGAGCTAAAAGAAAGTTAGGGCTCAGAAGAAGCCTAAAGAAACATCAAGGTTTGCTCTACAGCCAAAGCAATGCCCCTCCAAATGATGTCTAGACCTACCAAACACAGAGGTGACACCAAACTTCTTCTTAATAGAGTGATATTGCAGCAATGATATATTTTTTATTGCTACATCTTAACAAACTACATTTGCATTCAAAAGATAAATAAGAGTGGATTGAGCAAGGAGTGTGGTAGCCCAAGGCAAGGGCAGAAGTGCTGCCTGCGGAGGAGGGGGCATCCTGCCAAGATGTCTGTTAACCTGTGCACTTGTGATGGTATTGGCTTAAGGTCATTGATGCTTACTCTCTTCCCTCTGATTCCCTTTGCTCCCTTCTCTCCTTGGGGGCCAGGATCAACATTTTCTCCCTTGACAAAACCAAAAGGGAAATACTTTTATACACGTTTGAATTTTTCTGTAATAAAATGTTAGCAAATAAAAGAAGAAAGCTGTTTGGGGACGTTCCAAATTGAAGATTCCCATTAGCTGACCAAGAGGAAGCTTTTTTAGAGTTTAAGATTTTGGCCTAAAGAAACTGCAGATCACAGGACAGATAGTATTTGATGACTTGAGGCTAAATTCTGTGAGGAATGGCACCTGATGGATGAGTGAAGAGGGAGAAAATTATGAGAAAAGAACCCTGAGTCTGCCAATATTTCAGAGTCAAAACACTGGGAAGAACCAAGAAAGGAGGCAGCCAACTGGAAAAAAAAAAAAAAGAAAGAAAGAAAGAAGGGGATGCACTGGAAGTTGAATGAGGAGAGGTGTCAAAACTAAGCCCATGGGGGCCGGGATTTGGCTCAGTGGTTCTGGTGCCTGCCTCACAAGTGTAAGGTCCCGAGTTCAATCCCCAGTACGAAAAATAAATAAATAAATAAATAAATAAGCCCATGGTCAACTCTATCGAATGCTGCTGGGAGATAGGGTGTGAGAGAAAAGAACTGACCATCAGGTTTAGCAACACAGGGCTAACACTGACTAAAGATGACCTAGTTGAGGACTAAAGACTCAGTTGTCATTAGTTAGGAGAAAGTGTAATGTTGGAGAAGAACATTTGACAGACAGACGAGAAAGGTTACACATTCAATAGACAGGGCCTTGAGGAAACAAAAGGGAATGAAATCAGCCACAGAAGAGAAGGAAGGATGTGTGGGTAGAGAGGCAAGCAGGTAGACCTGCTTGTGTAGAGAGCCTCTTCTCACTACTTCTATTTTCTTAATGAAACAGGACCTGGCATACCACTTTGAATACGCTCTTATTGGAGTAAAATAAAATAAAAACTATACTTTTAGGTCAGAATATCCTATAAGCAATCTTCACCTTTGCTCCTTTTCTTCCTGGATGTCCATATCAGTCTGGACCAACAACGCCCTAATAAAATGATACATGATGAACTTTAGAGTCACAATATATAAACACATGGTTGGTGATGACATCTGAAACCTTGGATGCATCATCAACACAAGAAGGTAGCAAAGAGAGAGGGGCTTGATGAAGGTCAGGGGAGTCACGTCACATGATAAACACTCATTAGGAAGCAATAAGAGTTTGAAACTTTAAAAGAACATGATAAAAGAAAGTTGGGGTCTTATTTTAGGTAAATGATAATTTATTGTTTTCTGGGTTTTTATTAGTATATGTTTGTAATGCATAATAAATACATTCATCTAGGGAAATTGCTACATATACATACTACATATTAATCATTTTTACTTCCCCTTCCTCTCTCCACCCTCCTCTTTCCCCAGCCCCAGATCCCACTGCCATCTCCACATTGGGAGGTTTTTTTTTTTTTCTTTAAACCTCTGCAACAGGCTCTTTCCATCAGCAAGATGACACCATAGCTGTAGGAAGCCATGCCACCACAGTTTCCCTTAGACTAAACTTGCTTTCCTTGGAGGACAAAGTAAATATGAAGAAATTCCAGAACAGCTAAGTCTCCATGAACAAAGACAGACTTTGGAAAGAAAGACTTGAATAAAGGCAATGTAGTTAATGATTAGGGGATCAGGCTATTGCCCAGACAGACTTGAATTTTTATTCCAATTCCAATACTGGTTACATGAGTGACCCTGGGCAGTTTCTTAACCTTCTAGACTTTAGTTTCCTCATCAGTACAGTATAGCTAGTAATATCATCCACATGTGGGGGTTGTTGAAAAGATTGAGAATGTGCATGGAAAAGCAGTGTGATGCTTGTGCTTTCTTTGTAGAAAGTGTTTAATAGATGGTTAGTACCCAGCTGCTGCTGCTGCCCGTGGCAGCAGTAATGATGCTGGCAGGAGGGTAGTTATGGAGATGATGATGCTGGTGGCAACAGTGATGATGCTGATGGTAGCAGTGGTGATAGGGGTGGTAGATATGGTCGTGATGCTGATGTTGGCAGTGATAGCAGTAATGGTGGTGTAGGTGATCCGCACCAGTGGTGGTGATGGTCTTATTGCTGAAGGTGATGATAGAGGAGGTAGCAGTGATGGTAGTGGTGATGATGATGACACTTACGAAAATAATATTACTGGAGATGTTCACATTTATACCTACAGACAGTGAGCTACCTGTAATGAGTAATGAATTCAGAAACTTTTAAGTGCTTTTTGAGGAATAAACAAAGACTGCCCCTAAGCCAAGTAGGTTGACTGAGAGGGAAAATGAAGCCATTCAAAACACCCACCAAGGGCCGGGGATTTAGCTCAGTGGTTCGGTGGCCTCTTCGCAAGTGCAAGGACCCGAGTTCGATCCCCAACCACAAAAAAAAAAAAAAAAAAAAAAAAA
>NW_022900949.1:43892256-43933638 GCF_012274545.1 Fukomys damarensis | reverse complement strand
AAAAAAAAAAAAAAAAAAAAAAAAGACACCCACCAAGAACATGCCTATGTCCTAATTAGGAATGTTTGAAAGATTAGAAAAGCTTTAAAAAAGATTGCCAACAACAAATTCTGTAGGAGTAGGAAGGCAGATATGGTTCATGTGTGGTTGCTCCATCTTCTCCCTGCTGAAGATGTGCAGACCCTCACCATCTGCATTTTCACAGACCCAGACTATATTTATAGGCATTCCCTATGACAGTCCTGAAACATTGCCTTCAGGAAAGGTATCCCTTCCCGGCTTTCTCTGTCCCAGAGGAGGTCAGGAGACACAGAATGGTACTGTTTTAAACCAGGAGAGTTTAACATAGTCAAAGTATTAATTTCACCACCTGAATTTTCAGAGGCTATCTGCAGAATGTTGCTTGCCTTGTGTTCTAGTTGACAGTAATCCTATTCTGCTCTTCTCTTTTCACATTGAGGTTTCTGCTTTTTCCCCCCTCCTTGCTAACAAATGCAGTTTCAATGCTGAGTGAGGGAAAATCAAAAATAAATAAATAAGTAAAAGACAAAACAAAAAGCCTGAAGGCTTTTCCTTTCTATTGGTAAAAGAAAACTCAGAACTATGACCTAAAAGAAAGTCAACATTATTCTTTACAACAAAGCTAACTCCAGCAAAGTGGTTAATTGAAAATAGTCATAAAATAACTAACTTGTATTTGTATTCCAAATGATGACTAAGGTAAAAATGCACAACCTTGCCTCTGAAACCATCTCTAGAACAAAACTTTTATGATTTTTGTTCTCCACACATTACTTCTAGACTCTGAACCATTTAACCCATATGCTTCAAAGTTCACAACTCTGGTCGTCTTATTTGCTGCCTTGGAAAGATGCTTCACTAAACAGCTCTGCATTCCCAAAAGTTTCAAATACTAGCAAAATATCTATGTCAAACAGAAGAATCACACTGATACTTCTCTCTTCAACAACACATAAAAAGTCAAAATAATTCCCAAGACATCTTTGATTCTTTATTTATACAGAAGCTTGAGAATCTTTGACTAGTTATATTCTCAGCAACCTAGTGATCATGCCCTATTTGTAACCCCAAGTTTAACTCATCAAGACTCTTAGATTTTTATCCGAAATAAGAACAAACACCAAACAAGAAATTTGATCAAAAGTTCAAAGCAGAGAAACAAGACTTACAGGCTACCCTCTTTGTCCCTGCTGACCTTGCGGATCTCTTTCTCCTGCATCACCAAGCTCTCCCTTTTATAATAAACAGGAAAGATTGAATTAATTTTCTCTCATAAATTCATGCATTTTGGTGCCATTCTCCTTAGAGATTGTTCCTTTCTCATTTCAAGTCCTTTTAGCATCAGAACACAGTCTACTGGCTTTGTAAAGCCTTCCTCAGGCTTTGTCAAATATGCCTCACTTACAAATACAGTACTGATCTTGGTACTAAAAATAAGTAGAACCAAGTACACATCAGAAATTACAGAATTTTTTATTACTATGGTTTTTTCTAAGTCTGGATATGTGAATCTCTGTTCATCTGTCCTTGTTGACTAATTTCTATACATCTTCTACATTCCTCTCCTTATCTGTATCCATCTATCCAGCTATAAATTAAAGGGCAGTCAGTAGCATCACCAACCATACAGAAATGTATGCTGGAAATGATCAGGTAAGTAAAAAATTCATATAAAAACCAACAGGCTCCCCCAAGTTGCAATCAATAGAGTGTACTCTCTGTCATTTCATCCCTTTTGGTCCAGCTTTTCCTTTTGAACCATTTGGCCGTGCAAGCCCAGGACTCCCCTGCAACAAAACCATGGTAAAAATCACCACTGGAGACCACAAAGTTATCTATCTGATCTTTTCATTATAAATGATACCTGATTTACAATAGTTTAACCTTAACTATTTTTTTAGCTTTACAGTGTTGCAAAACTACACATACTCAGTAGAATCCACACCTCAAATTTTGATCCTTTCCTGGGCTAGCAATACATGGTATGATACCATCTCATGATGCTGGGTAGTCGCCCATGCAATCACAGGAGGAAACAACTGAACACTGCAGTGCTCTGTGTAGCTAAGATAGGATGTCTGGGGGCCAGGGATTTAGCTCAGTGGCACCACACCTACCTCACAAGCACAAGTCCTAAGTTCGATCCATGGTACCCCCCCAAAAAAAAAACAAAAAAAAGGATGTTTGATATGGAGAAGTAAGGTATACTGTGCAACAGGCCACAATTACCACACAATGGTAATTGATGGAATTATCTATATACTACATAGGGAATCATGATTTTATTAAAAGACCAGAAAGACAAAAGCCTGGGCTTTTACTTGCTCCAAATAGAAAAAAGGTTTTCAAGTGAGATTTAAAATAACACAGCAAGTTATAGCTAGGATTTTCCTAGCTAGGGGAGAAAATAAGAAAGAAAAAAAAAACTATGGGTTTGGCATCCTGAAGCTGCTATTCTGAGTCTCTGGGTAGTAGAAACTCTCCTTTCTGACTCAAATCCTGCTACTCAAGTTTCTCAGCTCTCTCAAATGTTTCTTTCTCAGGAAGCTATTTTGATCATCTGTCTCAGTCTCTATGACCCTTCTTCTGTGAACTTCCATGAGTAAGGAATAGAACAGGCACCAGAAAGATGCACTCTAGGAACAAGTTCAATCACCTACTCTCTGGATAGCAAGTCATTTAATCTCAATGAGCCCCAACTTTTGCATCTATAAAATTGACATGTTTCTTTACATCTTTATGAAGAGCAGATTAGTCATTATTCATCTTTAAAGGTATTATTGTTTTGTCTTGCACTTTATCTAAATATAAGCTTGTGTGACATACCTTTGAGGTTTAGATCCTTATCTCATTGGTCACTGTCACTACATTCCCTTGATATAATATACCCTGAAGAATATCTGATGATCAATGTCCACCACATTAAATTTGCTTTGCTAGAATTCCTTATACTCAGATCCCAGAACAGTGTGGCTTCAAGTTATTCATTTGAGAACACCCAGGGGTATGCACTGACCAATGTTAATACCATACCTTTGTCTTTCAAATTTACCTGAGCATTGAACAACCCTATTTGTCCAGAAGCTCATGGTGGTCCTTGCTTTCCTCTTGGTCCCTGCTTCAAAGGTGATATTAACCCTTTTCTTCCTATTTCACATGGTGAATTATCTCATTAGGATCTTATATACTACTATAGTTTATTCACACCAGAGAAACTATTCAGTATTTACACGTGTGACTTATTTATTTCACTTAGGAGTATGTCCTCAATATGTATTCATTTTCCTATGAATGAATCTAATTTCTCATTCTTTTTTTTCAGCTTTAATTGAGTTTATTGGTACATTTTAGGGATACAGTACAGTTACATTCATTGTTGGGATCTTGTACCTCCACATGACAAGTCTTGGTTCTCATTTTTTCCCCTTACCCCTGCCTTCCCTTCACCCCCTCCTCCCCTCCCCATCTACAAATACTTTATTTCCATCTTTTCATTATCTCACATTTTTTTCCTTTCCCTTTTTACCCTTCCCCTACCCATCCCACCTTCCCTACACCTTTAGCTCCTTTCTTCCCATTTCTCAATGTCAGTAATCTTATTAGGATCTTCTGTATTATTGCAGATTATTCACACAAGAGAAACTATTGTGTATTTACACGTGTGACTTATTTATTTCACTTAGGAGTATATCTTAAATATGTATCCATTTTCCTATGAATGAATCTATTTTCTCATTCTTTATGGCTGACTAGTATTCCATTTTATAGAAAAACCACATCTTCTTTATCCAATTTCCAACTGATGGGCAAATGGGCTGTTTCCAAGATTTAACTATTACCAACTGTGCCGCTGTAAGCATGGTTGCACATACTTCTCTGTGATATGATTCCTTTAATTATTTTGGGAAGATACCCAGCAGAGGGATGGCTGGGTCAAATGGAACCTCTAGTCCCAGCTCTTTGAGGTATCTCCATATTGATTTCCTGGGAAGGGTAGGGGAAAGGTAATAAGGGAAAAGAAAAAAATATGACAAAATGAAAAAATGGAAATAAAGTGTTTGTAAATGGGGAGGGGAGGAGGGGGTGAAGGGAGGGCACCGACAAGGGGGAAAAAATGAGAACCAAGACCTGTCATGTAAAGGTACAAGATCCCAATAATGAATGTAATTGTACTGTATACCTAAAATGTACCAATAAACTCAATAAAAGAAAAAAAGTGATATTAAAATTCAATCCATTTTTACAGAGCAATTATATTCCACATAATCACAATACCATCATGGATGCCCATGGAAACAACAGTAAAGCTGCTCTGACCTGTCACTGCCTCATTTCTCAAACTTAATTAGGTGGTATCTGTACAGTTAGGCATCGAGGCATACCCACTCCAAACTCACTGAATCGACAGCGCAGAACATGAGTCCTCAACATCAGTGTTTTAGCAATCTCTCCAGTTGAAACTGTTGAGAACTGAAGTTTGAGAACACTGCTCTTATATTTTAATTCATCCAATTAATTTTAAATCCCTAAAAGGGGATAAGTGGGGAATCTAGATATTGATCTCCTTTTGAATATTAACCTTTTCCTTATACACACAAGGACTAAAAACAAGACATTGTGGCTTGTTTGTTTTTTTTCCCCCACAAAACAAACATACATTTAAGTGGCTTAATCTCACAAATTACATTGCTGGCTAATTGCTCATTTTCTCTCCAGTCTATTTTTTATACTGATATTTGACACTTTAATTTTTCTACAGTTTTTCTCAGAAATAGTTTCCTAACAGAAGCATTGATCATGGCTTCCTTTTTCCTGGGTAAAGTATTCACAGCCATCTATTTAAACAGACCACCACACCCACATCCCAGCAGGAAGGTGAGAATTAAAAGAGAGGTTTTATTGATTGTCTTGCTCATGGCTCCCAGCATGACATGCAGCCTCTTCATCTAGAAATACAGTAATTTAGGTGTTGAGGGGAAAGCAGAGACACAATAGTAGCAGGAGGTCCAAATTTAAATTAAGCCAGTGATCAAAAAAAAAAAACTGGAAAAAATATATCTTGTTTCACACCTGAATTCATGTACTATTTTTCCACCATAAAATAATACAATCTTCAACTATACTTTGATTACCCATTTCTTTTCTTATACTTTTGCCAAGTCTAAAATCACCAGAAATCTTCTCAAATTATCATCTGACACTCTTAGTATTTTTAAATATGGAAAGTGACTCAATTTGAGGGCAATTTGCTGTCTTAAATCTGCTCCATTGAGGACACTTGGAAACAACTTGGCTTTTAAAAGAAAGATATAGGAAGCAATGCAGAAAGCCCTACAGAATGATAGATTTGTTTTATGTTTTGTGGATTACAAAAGAACTCCTTGGAAGTTCAAATTTCCAGTTATCCCTGGATAATTTATAACCCCTTAATGGACTGAAATCCTTGAGGGTAAATCCCTAATAGTCTGTTGGCAGAGTCCTCTGTACACAGCAGACACTTGGTTTCAACACTTTAGTGATTTTCCCTGCCAAACTGAATACAACTTTAATGAATTAAATACTATTTGGATAATTCAAATACACAGCTTCCGAAGCAATGATTAAAAACAGATTTTTTTTTATAACTGCATTGCCTGAGTCTAAATCCCACCTTCATCTCTTACCAGCTGTGTGAACTTAGCCAATATACCTACCTTCTCCATCCCTTCTCCATTTCTTCCCTGTAAAATGGGGATACCTAGACCCACACACACACACTGAGGAATCAAATGACTTAACACAAGTGCATAGTGCATGGTCTAGGACACAGAGATCAATAAATAATAACTGTTGTGCTTTAGCCTTATCAGAGAGAAGCTCCACAAGTCATTTTAGGAGGCACTAGAAGGAAGATATGCAAAAGCATTCTGACTTAAATTCCTATCAAACTAAATTAGCATGTCAAACAAATATCCTTCAACATTAAAACCGAGTTCCTTGGTACAACTTGTGAGCCCGGACACCCAGGCTCTCCTCTGTAACCACGTCCACTGGGCTCTCCCTGCACAACCTGTCAAAATAGATGAAACTCAGTGAGTCCACCAGGCATCCTCAGTACTCTCACTGAAGGCAGCCTTCCCTAAAAAATGTAACTTGAAAAACCCAAGGGAAAGACTAAATAAAGGCTTTGACTGGTCATGATGATCCTTCTCAAAGACAGCAGACAAGGACATGTGAAGTGTTTCCAGTTATGCTGAAAAAGCACGAGACTGGGCTCCTGCTGTTTTTCCCAGTCTCTCCAACCTCTCAGCTAGTAATAGAAGCAAAAACCCAAACTCATATATTACATAATAAATGGTTCCTGAAAGTCCAGCCCTCTCTTTAAGGTACACGGGATACATGCTCCCTAGTGTTACGGACTCTTAGCCCGCATGAGGAGAGGGAACGTTGAAGCAGCATAACACTGTAAGACAAAGGCACAGAGAACATGAAAAATACCAAACACCTGATTTTAAAACCCCAATGTGCTTTTAGCCTTTAGCAGGATCACTAGGTTGAGTTGTTAAAATGATTCCTTTGATCACCGATTTAGTTTCTCTCTCAAATTAATATTTTCATTCCTATAGAGAAGATATATTTTACAAGATTGAGGATAATAGCAATCTTGTAGATTTCCTGTCTTCTTTTTCATGTTGCTCACAGACAGACTGTCCCATTAATTATGTATACATGTGCAAAGAGCAAAACCTCAAAATCAGAATTAATATGTGGATCAAATTATCTGTGCTTCTTAGTTTCTTAAAAATAACTTGTACTTTTATTAATCATCATCATTATACTATTCAGCTTTTCAAAAGTTGATTTCTAGTACTATAAATATGAACCCAGTTTTTAAGGGAAGGTAACTGGATAATTTGGTGCAGATTGAAAAATATAATCTAATGTGTATAACACAATAATAACTTTCAGAGGACAACATTTATAAAAACAATGAGTCGATGCATACTAAAGTTTGGACCCTTGTTGTAACTCCATTCTTATATACCTATACAAAGGAAAAAATTTCAGCAAAGCAAAAGCAAGACCAAAACAAAAATCATATAATATAGCTTTTCTTTATATCACTGATCATGACATCTAACAAAATAGAAATTATCTAAAGACCCAAATAAGAAAAATGTAGTAAATTGTAGTTCTTGGATATGGTAAGCTATAATGTATTAAAATGGTAGTAGGATGATTTGGAAATATGGAAAGGCAAACTATAAAATAGTACGCTCATTATGATAAACTTTTATCATTTGTACAAGTACAGGAAATACACAAACAAAAATAACTGCAGAAGGTGGTGGGTTTATGGACATATTTAAAAATTAATGAAAGGTTTAATTTTATCAAAACAATAAATTTAAAATTTTGCCTTACTGCCAAAAGAAGTCCATGCATCAATTTGTTTTTCTTTTTCTTTTTTTTTGGTACCAGGGATTGAACTTGGGTCCTTGCACTTGCAAGGCAGGCCACCTAACCGCTGAGCTAAATCCCCAGCCCTTAAAAGTTTTATTTAGAATTCCATTTACTATGCATTTTTCAAAAATCAGCAGATCTCATTTCATAGACAGTAATGAGCTTTATTTTCTCAAGGTCTGAAGAATGATGCAAGCTTCTCTACAAGCTGTATTCTTCCAGTAAGACCAGCCAACTTTTAGCAAGTTACAGCCTTAAAACATAAATGGGTCTCAGTACCAAAGCTCCAAAATTGGGTCAACCAGCAAACCACTGACAAATTAGATAAACATAGTTGACCCTAAAGACCTAAAATAGCTATCATTTTATCTTATTAAAAAATAAAAATGAATAGGAATTCATGTTGGATGGGAACTGAATAGAAATAGAAGCAGACTACTGCTTTAGGGACTCATCAAGATTAAAATATTGAAAAAGAGAGACTTCCAATTAAATATGATCATGTGCACACATTTATCTCTGCCTGCAGGATGAATGGATTCTGTTTCAAATTCTGTCCCAACTAGACAATCGTACAAAGATACTCTAATCCAGAGAGTAAAACGCCTAGATTAGAGTGGAAAGGCAAAGGGCTAGGAAGGATGATGAGCCCTAGAGAATTACCCTCTCATGTTAGAACACACTAGGAAGTTATCATTTCTGTCCATTACAATTGACAATGTGATTAATTAGTAATAGGAGCACAGAACCCATAACAAAAGAGTATGACCGACAGAAAACAAAAATAATAAACTTTTAATATTCACCTAGTCATCATGTGAACAATGAATTGACTTGACCAAAAGTGGAGAAAATGAATTTACTGCAAGGAGTAGAAAAGGGAGTGGGAGTTGGGGTAAGAAAGTTTAATTTTCATCCCTGTGTAAGAAATCAATAGAAAACTCAGAAAAGTCAATCTCATTTTCCCTCCACCCCTAAACCATTAAAATGCTAGAAAAAAACTAAGCAAGGCCTGATGACTCTGTCTGTGTCACAGAGAAGCCTACATAAAATAAACATAACTTGTTTTCTACAAAAATTTCAAAGAGCACCATTCTTTTTATCAAACCTTAGTTTTGAATCCAACCAATCAATTATTTGCTGGGTATCCTCTGACCAGCTACTTCACTTTGCCAAGCCTTTATTTTCTCTCTTACCCATAAATTTCCTAGGCAGGCTGTGGAAAGATTTATATGAGATGATAGAAGTAAGTGTCTAGTGCAGTGAAGCAGAGATCCTCTCAGGGATAACCCCTCAACCCACTATCAAACCCTACATTTCTCCTTTGGAAATGGCAAGAGCCCAGCCCTGTTCCTTCATTTAGACATTATGAGACTGTCTTTTGCACCTCTAGGAAGTCTCACTTATTCAAGTGCAAAAATCATTATATCACAAATGAAAGTCCTTCTCTAAGGTATTAGCTTATTTTTAATCTAAATAAAATATTATAGGAGGATGAGAAAGAGACAGAGAATTACATAAACTTTCCCTTCCTCATGAAAATGATCTCCAGGGTAACTTCCCAACAATCCCATGCAACTCCCAACACACTTTCCTTGACCTCATAACTATTAAAGTAACCGTATATGTGGAACAAAAAGCAACTTTCCAGAGAGTACTGACCTTCAAGCCTGGCAGACCTCATCTTCCTCTTGCCCCTAAGAGAAGGAAAGCAGAGACCTCAGAGAGGAAAGAAACCAATTCTTATCCCCCAGCCTACCTTCCTCTTCCACGAGGGAAATCAACCCACAGCAACACCTACCTGCAGGCCAACATTTCCCATATCCCCCTGGGGTCCATGGAAACCAAGATGTCCCTAAAAGGTAAGATACAAAGGGAAAGTCAGTTGAGATGTCACACACTCCTTCTCTATTCTTGTGCTGTTTGATACAGAAGCCACTATCTACATGTGACTATTAAACTTATATGAGCTAACATGAAGTAATATAAAAATTTAGTTCTTCAGCCAACACTGGCCATATACCAGGAGTTCGATAATTACCTAGTGGCCAGTGGCTACCATATTGGACAGAACAGACATAGGCTATCCCCAAGAACTCAGAGAGCTGAGCACTCCTCAAGAAGCAAATGTAATTAAATTTGGATGTTTCAAAATGTCATTATCATACTCATCTTTTCCTACAGATTGTTTCTTTGGTGACACAGGGTTCACCATGCTAGAACAGCAGCCATACATATTCTTCAAGAAGCCATGCTTCATATTTGAAAATACTGATTTCTCTTTCTACTCACGTCATGTAGGAACCTGAGTAGCAGAAAGGAACAGGAGATAAAGGTGTGTCTTTGCACAAAGGGGGATCTACACACAGTGTACAGGTGACAACAGAGAGAAAGGTCCTACAGCCACATGAGGAAATACCCCAAGCTCTCATCTCCATAGAGTCAGAGTAAGGAAAACAAATGCATCTACATGACTTTTTGTTTTGTTTTGTTTCTTGAGACAGGGTCTCACTCTGTAGTTGAGAATGACCTGGAACCCACTATGTAGCCCAGGCTGGTCTTGAACTCACAACAATCCTCCTGCCTCAGCCTCCTGAGTGCTGGGATTATACGCGTGCGCCACCACACCAGGCTGCATGACTTTTTTTATTAAGTTTATTGGTACATTTTAGGCATACATTATGATCACATTCATCATTGGGAATTTGTACCTGTATTTCATATATATTGGTCCTTATTTTTCCCCTCCTCCTTCCCTTCCTTCAACTCCTTCACCCCTCTGTATTTACCTAAGCTTTGTTTCCATTTTTTCCCCTTTTCTTCATTTTTTTTTGTTTCCCTTCTTTTCTTTCCCCTCCCTTATTCCCTTTTCCCTTTGAACATTTTCTTCCTATTTCACAGTTTCTATTATACATTTTGGTCCTCATTTATACTTCCAGTTCCTCAGACCAGAGAATCGATTTGGTATTTACACATGTGTACCCTATTTATTTCATTTAAGAGTTCTCCGACTTTTTTTAAAATGTGTAAAGTGGAAAACAGCTTAGACTATGATGTTGTTCTCTTGAAGTATACTGAATTCTGTGGAAGAATAATTTATCTCAAATGTGGAAAAAGGAAAAATAATAATTCCTCATTTAAAAAATATGACACTGGAACATTTTTAAATTATCTCTTGGCACCATATCGGACTTTCTCTGGGAGAATAATTGCCATCATATATGAGGAAAGTTCCATAAACTAATAGTTTTCTTGTCTACTGGAACTATCTATAAGTTTTCCTCCACATTTGATGTTTCTATATTCTCAAATTACTATAGTAAATTTTACTTTTATAATTTTTTTTTAAAGTTGTTTATATGTGGGGAAAAGCTAGTTAAAGCTCTCTTGCTATAGGTCTGGATGTAATAAAATTCTTTGTTAAAATGTTCTCTTTTTTTCAGTAGTAAAAAGCATTTTATAGACAGTGTAATAAAGCAGTTTTAGGGTAGATATTGGAACAATTGGATAAAATATAGTTGAGAAACAGAAAATATACAGCCTTCAAATAGCCTTTTCCAGATTAATTATTCATTACAAAGAACATAAAGTATACTTCCTGTAAAGAAGTCTGGTGAACATCATCAAGTGATCAAACAGTGTCACTAATAATAAAGCTGATAAAGTGCCCCTCCTAGTTAGTCACTAAGAAATGTATAACATTACTGAGCCTCCTGCCAAAAATATTTAGCCTGCCTCTAGTTATGAAGAAACGATCAGACAAATCATAATTGAGAGAAGCTTAGCAAAATAACTGGTCTGGAATATCAGTGTTATGTAAACTTTAAAAAAAAAACAAAATTAAGCAACTGTTGTAATTTAAAA
Organism: Fukomys damarensis; assembly: GCF_012274545.1. Classification (NCBI taxonomy): domain Eukaryota; kingdom Metazoa; phylum Chordata; class Mammalia; order Rodentia; family Bathyergidae; genus Fukomys; species Fukomys damarensis. The sequence goes on along the minus strand of NW_022900949.1, from coordinate 43,922,310 downwards.
ATACTAAAAAAGAAAAACAAACAAATGCACTGCATGGTCCTTGCTTAGATCCCACAACAACAAAAGCAGGCATGAAGAACATGATTAGGGTGTTGGGCTGAATATTTGTGGGAAGTTGCAAAGGTGTTAGGAGGCAAGGCCTTTGGGAGGTAATACAGGTCATGAGCATGGAGCCCACAGGAATGTGATTAGTGCCCTTATAAAAGAGGCCTAAATGACAGTGCCGGTTCTCTGTGTCAGGGCCAAGAATATGGTCAGCTGTGATCCAGGAAGTGTGCTCCCACCAGACACCAAATCTGTCAGGGCCTTTGGCCTTACCAACTTCCAGATCTGTGAGGGAAAAAAGGTTATTGAATTCACCTAGTCTACCGATTTCTACTGTAGTAGCCCAAACTAATTAGGACATGGGGCAAGGGGAGACATTTGAATATGGACTGTGTATTAGAAAGTAATATTGAATAACCATTATGTGTCTTGGATATAATGATTATAATGTGCTAGTACAAAATAATATTCTTTTTCTTAAAATATACTTGTTGAATATATAGAGGCAAAGTGGCATAATGCTTCTGATCCTCAAATGGCTCAGCAAAACACATGCAAACACATATGTATAAATGATGAAAGCACAGTAAAATTTGGTGCCATTCTTGCAACTTCAATTTTTTCTGTAGATTTGAAATTTTGCAAAATGAAAAGTTAGGGTAAAAAGTAATACAAGTTCATCACGAGCTATTTCATCAATTCAGAGAATAAAGTTAAGGGGGAAATGCCTAATTTCTGGTGATAAAGGAACTTTCTACAAATTTGGACTCACACTGAATATATTTTATAAACCAGCTTTTTTGGCTTATTATTAGATTATGGATTTTCTATATCAAGAAAGTCTTGTGTTTTTAATGTCTCATTTCCCAATAATATCTCATGTATGGAAGTAGCATTTTGTATATAAGCAATCTCTTTTAATTAGACATCTGAGCTTTTTCAAGTTTTTATTATTCTAAAAGTCTCTGCAATGAACAGCCTTGGCACTAAATCTCTGTGATTAGCTTTTAGATAAATTTCTAGGGTTGAATCAAGTAGAACAAAAGCTGTGGCAGACACTGTGTTGGCCTACACATTAGACCCTCCCCTCTTCTCCTTACTACTAAAATCTCAGTTTTATTTGAGGAAACAAAATACCCAACTCCCAGAGTGAATTATAAGAGAGATCTGAGCCAAGTCTGTTAATGTCAGAGGTTTATTTTCTCTGGAACTCCTGAAAAAGGCACAGGTTGCTGGGGAGTCCAAGACTGAGTTTGGGCCAATGAGTCACAAAGAGAATATTGCTGGGAGTGCCCTAATGGGCGAGGACTTAGCTTAGCTGGCACAATGCCTGCCTTGCAAGCATGAGGTCCTGAGTTCAAGACCTGGTAGGAAAAAAAAAGAAAGAAAAAGAAAACGCTTTTCCTTTTAGCCTTTCATCAAAGGTGAAGACAGAATGCTCAGAGCTGCCAAGCCTGACACCCTGAGGACGGCAGTGTGGAATGAAAGGGGTTGTGACACTGTCACTCAACAGTGTCACTGAGAGGGTGTGCCACACCTGGCATCCCCTAAACTTGGGTCATCAAACTCATTTACTACCAATCAAGCTTTCTGTCACTTGTATATTTAAAAACATCAAAAAATAGCAGTTGTAACAGATGTCCTTTTTTTCCTATTTATACAAAATTTATTGTAATATTTTGTTCAGGATTATAAGCCATCAACACAAGCACAAGAGGGAAAGGGACCAGGCTGCGGAATGTCACCAGCTTGTCTGTGAGAGAAATGGGCTCCACCCTTTGGGGGGCTCTCAATAGGAGGAGGGGAGAACAACTAGGCATAGAGGGCCTCCCGGTCTGCAGAGTAGACCTCGCCCTCCTGCAGGAGAGCAAAGTTGAGGAAGTGGGAGGGTCTGTGAACTTCATGGTAGAACTCTTTGGGGTTTGCCAGCTGCAGCTCATACTTCATGTTGGGATCATGCCGGACACCCATAACCCTTCTCCATTGTTGGTGGGAGTGCAGAGTGGTACAACCACTATGGAAATCAATATAGAGATAGTTCAGAGAGCTGGGACTAGAGGTTCCATTTGACCCAGCCATCCCTCTGCTGGATATCTTTCCAAAAGAATTAAAAGAACCATACCACAGTGATATATGTGCACCAATGTAACAGCACAGTTTGTAATAGCTAAAACCTGGAAACAGCCCACCTGCCCATCAGTTGGAAACTGGTAAAGAAGATGTGGTTTTTCTATAAAATGGAATACTAGTCAGCCATAAAGAATGAGAAATTAGATTCATTCATAGGAAAATGGATACATATTGAGGATATACTCCTAAGTGAAATAAATAAATCACACATGTATAAATACTAAATAGTTTCTCTGGTGTGAAAAATTATAATAGTACATAAGATCCTAATGATATAATTGACCATGTGAAATAGGAAGAAAAGGGCTAAAGGTGTAGGGGGAATGGGAAGGGTAGGGGAAAGGTAATAAGGGAAAAGAAAAAATATGAGAAAATGAAAAAATGGAAATAAAGTGTTTGTAAATGGGGAGGGGAGGAGGGGTTGAAGGGAGGGCACGGACAAGGGGGGAAAATGAGAATCAAGATCTGTCATGCAAAGGTACAGGATCCCAATAATGAACATAATTGTACTGTATATCTTAAATGTACCAATAAACTCAATAAAAAAAAATAGCAGTTATAACAGATGTCTTTGCTTATTGCCTTCCCCACAGAGTGAACCACTTTTAATTCTCCCCTGGAGTGATTGTTTCCCCACTATTAGGTGTATTCTCAACTTGGTTAAAAAGACTGCTTCTTCAGGGACCTTTTCCACAGGAACTGCAGCATTGAATCCGCTCTTTGGTCTTCTCAGAAATAATATCAATGGAAGACTGCCTCCTAGAGTTCCATCTTCCAATAACACGTAGGCCAGAATGTGTGCAACCACAGTTAGCACCCTTCTTTGAGCCTAGTATGGAAACATGAACCATGGGGAACACAGACTCAATATGACATGCACTACCTCAAAGGATTACAGTTTCTGTTTGCACACACAACTCGGGATCTGACGTTGAAGGATAAATCCTTGCCTACAGTTCCAGGTGGAAACCTCCAAAAGCTGTGAGCAGGAGGCTGCCACTATACCTGTGCTGCTGTAGTAGACACAGCCCTGGACAGTTTGCCTAGAGGCCTGAGCTCCTTCCCAGCAGTAAACTTTGAGCAAGCCATGGAACCAAGCCCGCTTTATACACAGATCAGGACCTTTCCTCACAAGAACCACTGATTCATGAAAGTGGTGGTTTTCCTACTCTTCCCATCTTACAGATGACAAACTGGAGCCCAGATTGCTTCCCAGCTGTCCCCATACCTCAATGCTGTAGTCGACTGAATGGCCATTCACAGGGCCCTCTGATCTCAACCCATGAAAGTGAACATTCTCAATGGGTTTGTCCAAAACAAGTAATTAGTGATGGGATGAAATATTTTTGCAGCAAATCCTAATGATTCTCTCATGTAACTACATAATAATGATCTTATTATAAGCTAAACTTTAACTCAGGGCCTGCACAAATATAACATGGTCACTAACTGGAAAAATCTAGAGAGGCCAGCTGATGCTTTATAGCTTTGTCAAAAGATGCAAAATTGCAGGTTGAAACAGAGGCTCCTCTTTAATTGCAAACATTTTGTTATGTAGACCTCAATCCTGGAAATTAGAAATGATGAAATGTGAGGATGGAGGCACTCAGGTTACTTTAATCATTTCTCAGAATCATGCATTTTAATGTCTGGGATATAAAAATCTAAAAATGGATACTGAGAAGTTAGCAGCTGTCAAGTTTTTCTTCTGATGTGCTCGATCACAGTGTTTAGAATTAGACAAAGATCTCATGTCTTGGATCACAAGTCTTCAGAATTAGACAAAGATCTCATCTTTAAAAATGTCTGGTACTCAATTCATATCAGTCATCTCTGGCTGTGATGGAAGGCAGGCCAGCAGCATAATGATCATGAGCATCATTTAAATCAATACATCATTATAAAATTGGAGTTTTTTTTAACACTGAAAGGTCTTAAGCCTCATGGCATCTGGTGCTTTCATTTTGGTACTGAAGAAACCAATGACAAAAGAGGCAAAGTAACTTGTAAAGCAGTACTGGTATTATGGAAGGCAGGACTTTTAGCTATAGGGACACAAGGACAAGGATGTAAATGGAGATTCACAGTCAGGACTCTCGTCCCATGCACAGTAGAATCTTGTAGATTTGCTCTCTACTTTCCCATTGCTGGTCCAACCGGAATGCCCAAGTCTTCTCCTTTAGGTAGCATCCATTCCTCTGAGCTCCAGTCCCCCTAGGCAAACAGAGTCTATCTTACCTGGAAGCCATGACTTCCTTTTTCTCCCTTAGGGCCTTGGGTGTAACTATCATTTCCAGGATCCCCAAGGAAATGAAAGGTTGCTTACCCCAAATGTACAGCAGAAAAAAGAGAAAAAAGAAAGAAAAAAAGAAGGAAGAAATAACAGGAATCATTTTTAAAAAGAAAGAAAGGCACAAAAAAGGTGGACCCTTTTCATTGACTGGACCTGCTCAGTAATCCCAGGCACCCACTACAGTTAAAATTCCAACCTCTTTATGAACCTAGGTTTTCTGTAAGATGGCTTTTACTCTCCAGTCTCTTGGTTGTTGCAATGTAGTAAGGATGGCTGAACAGATGTCTCATTACTGAATAATAAATCATTCTTTGCCTTTGTGCCACAAGCAACAGTTCCTAAGTCCCTGGAATTAAAACAAGAAATTGCCCAACCATCACTCACAGGATTTCCCCTTAACCCGGGCTCTCCATGCTCTCCAGGTCATCCTGGCAGTCCTGTGGAGCCCTGAAATTACAAAGAAAAAAGTGTCATGAACTGTATCACTTGGTAAAAATCACCTATTGCCTAAAAGGAAGATAACATAAAGAGAGAAAATAAGAAATTAGAAATGATGAAATTTAATTTTAATCAAATTAAAAGAGCAACTTAATACTTGAATATTAAACCATTTGCTGTCAAACAGGCAAGGCTGAGATGTATAAAAGAAATTTTTTGAATAGAGCTGAAGATCATCCTTTCAAGATAAAAATACACCAGATTCAGAATGTCAAATATCTCATGTTCTCTCAAATATGGAATTTAAAATATTTTCTTAAATAAAAAAATATGTGACATGAAAGTAGAAAGGAAACTATCAAAAAAGAAGAAGGGGATTAGGGGAAGGGGAGCTGGAGAAAGCACCGAGGGACAAAAATGATCACTTACGTTGTATACATGTATGAATATGCCAAAATGAAACCCACTGTTCCACACAACTAATGCACACTAAATCTTTTCTATGATTGGCCTCAGGCATGTCTCACCTCACGGGAGTTAACTCATCTGCGTATGAGGCTCTGGGAAGCTGGCTTCAGGTTTCCCTACCATCAAAACCCTTCATCTTTCCACTCCTTCCTGATACTTTACACAGAAACACACAAAAGGGGGAAAAAAAAACTTTCTCCATTATGGATGTGGGCAGGATTACAAAGGAAAAGAATATTTCCAGTGATCCTGACTGCTGCAGACACGAAACCACAGTAGGTTAGGAACGAACTCACCAGAGGACTGCAACATAAGTAATAGTTGCTTTCCCTAACCCCTGCTGCTGTTGGTGCCTTCCCGGCATAGCAGCTCCTACAAATCCACAGCAGGGGAGAGTGTCCAGGCTAGGTGCCTCTGTCCAGGACATTGGTACTTGGTTCTGCAGGATACACATGATAACAGACACCACCCCTCTGGCTCTCAGACACAGAGAATGGAATAGTCTCTGAGCTCAAAGGAGACCCCTCACCATCTCACTTGAAGCTCCTCATGGCTAATATAATGGTGTAGGCATGAGAAAATTCCAAATTCCAGACCTTCCTTACTTTACTACATAAGCAAATTTCTTTGAATTCACTATGACCCCATTATCTCATCTGTGAAAGTGATGTACCTACATTATAAGGCTATCATAGGAAATAAATAGGACAAGAAATTAAAATATTCAATACAGAGTTACATATAGTTCCTATTTTCATTTGTTCTACTTCCAGTCCCTCCTTTTTCTGACCCAGGTACTGGGTTTCCAGAGCAATCTCCCAAATATTCAAATCTTGCCCCCAAACCTGCAACAGCCCTTGAGCACTTACCAGGAGGGGAAATCTTAAAAATAGCATTAAACTGACTCAAATTTGACTTTTAAGATTTTCATCCTGGTCTAAAAGTTTTACTTCATTCTCTACTCCTTCTAAATTCAAGTTCTTATTTTGGCTACCCTGAGTTCTCCTAACTCAACACCTTTCTCCGTGACTCTCCTTAAGCTGGAATACCCTGTTATCTTCCTCCTCTTGTCTCTCTCAGAGGCCTGAGTAAAAAATGTCTTGATTTCTTGTGCTCCCTGAGTTGCTCAAGTCCTCTCCTCCCTTCAGCACTCAGTCAAATCTGCAGGGCCTTAGTATGGAACTGCTTTTCTTTTGCCCTTTCCCTTCCTCCCTCTTCACCTGTTAACTGTTACTCGTTGTCTACATTTCAGTTCATCTGCCCTTCCTTCAGGAAGCCTCCCTGCCTGCAAGGCTGGGTCAGATCCCCCATCACTTGGTTCTCCATATACTTACGTCAGTGGTGATCTCACATCTGCCCCTTTGAGTATTTCATTTATATCTCTGTCCCCATAGAAGCCAGTCCTGAGACACACAGCCAGCCTGTTGTGTTCCCCCTTCTAAACCATGTGTGGATTACAACATATGCTCAATAAATTTTGATGACTGATAAAACAAAGAAAAGCCACCTTTCCGTTTCTTCTCCAAGTCACTCTGCTCCTACTGATGATTTATTCGCACCGTTCCACACCCGTATCATTCTCTTTTGTATGACAGTTCTTCCTGTACAAACTTCACCTCCTACACAGATTAATAAATTCTTTGTTGGCCACAGCATGACTAATTTATCTTTGAGCACTTCTTTAGCGTTATGTTTTTCTTTTTTTTTTTTTTTTTTTTTTTTTTTTTTTTTTTTTTTTTTTTTTTGTACTGGGGATCGAACTCAGGCCCTTGTGCTTGTGAGGCAGGCGGCAAAACCACTGAGCTAAATACCCGACTTTAGTGTTAAATGTCACACCTTCTGCCTTCTCTAAATTTTGACCCACAAAAGTCTGGCTAAAAGCTTAACCTCTGTAAGGAGCAACATTTTTCTGACTCTTCCTGTTTCACCTATCAAGAGATCAGTCCATACCATTAATTGTGCTTCCATGGATTATATGATTGGGAGGATGAGGCAGTAGGACCACAAGTTCAAGTCCCACTTAGACAATTTAGTGACTTAGCAAGACCCTGTGGCTAAATAAATGGTGGGAGTTGAAGATGTGGCTCAGTAGGAAGGCCCTGGGTTCAATCCCCAGTGGCACAGAAAAGAAGGATACCAAGAAAGATAAGTGAATAAATTTCACCCCCATCTATTCCTATCAACCAACAAAAGCTAATCATAGGTTTGTGTTGAGATGGATCCTTCGGCCATGTTGTACTTCACATTCAATAAGAAATGTCCGCACAGGAAGGGAAAGCAGGCTGTAGTACATGTGCCAGGAATCCTCCTTCCCTTATGTAGAAGAAGGGCAGGAGACAGTGTGTAACTATTGACAAGCCGATGGTGCAACAATGCATATTTTAAGGATGTAGTGAAAGGAAAGATCACTACAGGCTGACACAGTCAAGGAAGCCATCAGGAGGGAGAAAAGAGCTGGACGTTGAAAAAAAAAGTTATATTTAAATTAGTTATATTTAAAGTAAATTAGATCAATTATATTTAAATTAAGATGGGATTGGGGAAAAGGCATTCTGGGAGCAGGGGGTGCCACCTGGCATAAGCAAGACTCAGAGGTAATCATATATAAGTAACATCCAGGGAACAAAGAGTCCTACAATTTGACTGGACACTTCTTAACTGAGATTCCTGAAGTGACTCAACAGCCTCAAATGTAGAACTAAACCATTAGTGACCAGGAGACATGCGATGCTTGTGAGCCACAGAGTGACATGATTTCTATTCTAAAACAAAAAGATTGCATCCCTGGATTCACACTATTCCTTCACTATCAGCAGAGTGAAGTCTTAACTAAAGCTTCCAGATAGTCATCTAAATATTGGTTGCCCTTTAATTCTCAACCAAATCTTTCAAATCACGAGATGATCCCTTCCCACAGATTGCAAATAAACTGTTGACATCAATTATGCAGTAGAAAAATGAGAAAGAACACCCTCGTGCTTTACCCAATTTCTCATTTCCCTTTTCTCCAGATGACCCTGGGGCTCCATGATTACCCTAGAGGAAGGAAAATAAATATACAAAGAATCCTTATTCTGTTAATCACACCAGAAATTGTTCACAATGTTCACATTTCATATTCTGTACTTTTACATTCTAGCCAAGAGTTGAAAAGTACATTACCCTTCTAGCAATATGACAGACTATATTCCCACAAGAACCCTCACACTGAAAAACAATTTCAAAATGAAATTAAGAAAGTAAGCAATGAATGAACATTAACACGGATTCTTTTTAAAAAGATGTGTTATGTATATGTATCAACTCCACATAAGGAATGTAAATATTATGTACCAAAACATGCACTAATAAAAATTTTAAGATTTTTTTTAAATTTCAAATGAATTAAAATATATTTTAGATACACTAATAAGACGACAAAGAGAGGAGAAATCCTTAACTTTCCAAATAAAGAGAAATCAGGATCCAGAACGGTAATCCTTTTTGATGGCTGTCCTAGGGCTTCTTGTGATGTGTGTTTGTATGTTTGTGTGTGTGTGTGTGTGTGTGTGTGTGTGCATGTGCGTATATGATAAAAATCTCAAACTAAAAATTTATTCACTGGCTTCAGGAGATAGAACTATTAGGAATAGGTCAAAACAAACAACCTCAATTCAGGCTTTAATGACTTTTCACAGATAAAGTTCCATCAAAACTGCGCTTAAAGCCATTGTGGTAGCAGCACACACTTGTAACCCCAGCACTCTGGGAAGCTAAGGCAGGAGAATCACAAGTTCTAGCCCAGGCTGGGCAACTTAGTGACTTGGCAAGAACTTATTTCCAAATAAAATATGAAAAAGGGCTAGGGATATAGCTCGATTCTAAGGCCCTTGGTTCAATCCCCAAAACTGCAAAAAATAAATTGAGTTGAAATCAAAAATATTAAGCCATAACACACAGGAAAGAGACACCAGGAAGAAGCCAGCAGCAACAACAAACAACAAAATCAGACTTACAATGACCACAAATATTGGAATTATCATACACAGAGTATAAAATAAGTACATTTAATATATGTATTAAAATAAGTGAAGAGAACACATGACATGCAACTATATAAAAAGGACTAGCTAGATTTTTTAAGAATCATTTTACTTCCTTGAAGTGAAAAATATAACACATGAACTAAAACTTTAACTGACAGACTAAGTAGTGTATTAAACAAGAATAAAGTTAGAATTAGTGAATTAGAAAATGAAGAAATTATATAGAATGCAATCAAGAAAGAAAGAAAGAGAGCTCCAGAGATCTTGAAGACAGAATGAGAAGGTCTCACAAATTTCGAATTAAACTTCAAAAAAGAAATACCAGAGAAAGTAGGTGCTCTGCTTTGAATATTTACTGTCTCCCAAAAGCCCAGGGTGTTAGGGGCTCAAGATGACAGTACTGGAAGGTGGTTTGGACCTTTCAGAGATGAGCCTAGTAAGAGGTCCTCAGATCACTGGAGTTATACCCTCAAAAGGGACTGCAGCTCATGCCTCTTCCTCCTCTTCTGTTGCTTCCTGGCCATGAAAAGACCAGCTTGCTCTGCTACTCTCACCGCTGCCTCCTGGCACCCATGAAAGGGCTAAAAGCATGGGTTCACCCATGAAATCTCTAAAACTATAGATCAAAATAAGCCTTCTCTCATCATAAGTTAACTATCCTAGGTATTTTGTTATAGTGATGTAAAGTTGGCTAAGACAACAGGAAAGACAAACATTTCAATATGACAATTTTCTAAGGATTTTTTAGAATTTGTAGATATTCTTTGAAAAGCTTACCAAGTTGAAATGCAATGAATAAAAAGAAATCCACAGCTAGATGTATCATATTGAAAGTGTCAAAAAATAAAAACAAAGATAAATTGTTACAGAAGCTAGATAGATATTTTTTAAATATTGCTTACAAAGAAATAATTATTTTGACAGATAACTTTTAAGAGCAATAATGAAGGATACAAGACAATAGCAATCAGAAGACTAAGAAATTATATTTTCAATGTGCTAAAAGAGGAAAATCATCGGCACAGAATTATTTATCCAATGAGCTATAGCTTTCAAGAAAAACAATAAATAAGATTTTCAGAGAAATAAAAGCCAAGGTATTGTACAATGGTCTAATCCTTACTAAAAGAAATGCTACGCACTGTATCTTAGACAAAAGAAACATAATATCCCATGTTCTTTGGAAGGCATTAACAGTACTGAAAGGCAGATTATCAGCAATACGACTAAATATGAGGCGAATGCTAGATAACCATTGGCTATATAAAATAACAATAATAGCAATGTCTAACTGGTAGAATATAACAAAAAAAGACAGAAATAAAATACTAAACAACAGGAATTGAACACGGCTAGCTAGAGGAAGAGTTGCATCAGAGGTGCTCAGAGAGGATTCACTGAAGCCACAGGTGCTCCGCAGTGGGAAGGGACTTACACCTTGAAACAGGACATTAATCAGAAGGATATTTGTAAATCAAATCAAACATCAGGATAGCTGAAAAGCAGAAGCACACCACCATGACTGGTCTGCACTAGCCCAGTCTCCACCACTCTTGGGAACAGCCATTATGGGAGCATCCCAAATAGCCTGAGAATTAGCAAGCCCTGCTCAGGCTGGACTCCAGGGAAAGATGCTGCATATCCCCTCCCGTCCTTCCCCTTACCTCTCCTCCAAGCAGCCTGGCAGTGTCCTCATCAATGCTCGCTGTGGGCAAAGGAAGCGCCCCAGCACAGAGGATTATCTAGTGAACAAGGTCTACCATCTCCTACAGGTGTGTAGCCCCACCACCGATTCCCACCCACCCCAGCCTGCCAGCAAACTACCTACCAACTCCAGTGGATCACATCAACATGGGAACATGCCTGTTGATTTCACAGGCCCCATCTGTGAGCAAACAGGGCTGCTGACTTCCCCATCATACCTAAGGGTGGGATCCCTAAACCAGACCCAGGAACAATGTCAGATTCTGCCTATTGGCAGGAGGGAAGAATTCTTCAGACTGTGTTTTTTTTTATTAATTTTATTGGTACATTTAAGGTATACAATGTAGTAACATTCACCATTGGAAATTTGCACCTTTACTTAATCCATCTTGCTTCTTATTTTTTCCCCATTCCCCTGCCCTCCCTTCAACCCCTCCACCCCTCCCTATCTACAAAGACCTTGTTTCCATTTTTATTTTTTCTCACGTTTGAGTGCAAGGGAAAAGAGAAGAATTTGATGCAGCTGCCTGCAATCTGTTCGCAAGGAAGGCACGGAGGGAACTGTGTGAACCCTCGAGCTTTTGGGCATAAGAAAGAGTCCTGTGGGAATCATAAGCACATTCTCCTGTTGAAGTATTTTATCTTAGTTCCCATCTGATTTTTTTTATTTAAATTTTATTGAGTTTATTGGTACATTTTAGGGATACAGTACAGTTACATTCATTGTTGGGATCTTGTACCTTTACAAGGCAAGTCTTGATTCTCATTTTTTCCCCTTACCTCTGCCCTCCCTGATTTTTTTTGGCTTTGATTCATTTTCTCTCCCTATTGTCCTCTGTTTTGTTTCTTCAGTTTAAGCTTCCATAGCAATACAATTTTCTTATTTTTTGTTTCTCCCACTTTTTAAATTCTTCTTTGCAAATTTTCTGTTCACTATATTCTGCTCTCACTCAATCGTGCCTATCTTCTCCCCTATTAAACTGCTGTCCTCTTTGTTCTATTCCTTTAGCTTTTTCTTATCTTACCTCGTGCTCTATCTTCCCTTGCCTCATCTCCACTTTACAGGTGCACAGATACACCAACAGGTTCCAACAACCTCGTGGCTTTCCTCAGTCCCTAACTACACTTCCTTCCTCCTTTTATCCTGACCTGGCCTCACAACTATCTTCTCAAAATCTTCAACAATAACCCTTCAATCCAACCAAAAGATCGTCAGCATAATCTAACACCCTAATTTTTTCAACTATTATTATTTCTCCTATCTACCTCTCCTTCTACGGACATATGCTCCTCTTTCACCTACACCCCCAATTCTTCTCTTCTACTTCTGCATCACAGACTAGCTGCTAACAACAATGGAATACAGACTTCAAAGAGTATTGATAAAGGGTGAAAGTGTAAGTGCAAGTCTCATCACTTATAAGCAATGTATTATCAGATCTGTGATACTGTTAAAACCAGTAAGGATTCTTTCCTCAAAATATGCAAGGAATGTAAACATTATGTACTGCCAACATGTACCCCCCCAAAAAAAAGCAAAGATATCAAAAGATGGGTGGATGGGGGGTAAGGAAAGGAAAAGGGATGAAAAAAGAATTAAGATGTGTTATGGGACCTAGCAGATAGAATCAACAACTGGGATCTCATCTTTTTTAAAAGCTCTGTACTTCAAAAGAAACCATCAGCAGAACTAAGAGACAAACTACAATGTGGGAAAAAAAATTTTACCAGCTGTTCCTCAGACAAAGGACTATTATCAAGGATATATAAAGAACTCAAAACAATCAGTCCCCCCAAATATAAAGACCCGATTCAAAAATGGACATCCGAAATGAACAGACATATCTCAGACAAAGAAGTAAAAGCAGCAAGTAAATATATGAAAAAATGTTCCATGTCACTGATCATTCGAGAGATGCAGATGAAAACAACACTGAGATTCCACCTCACTCCACAAAGAATGGCTGCTATCAAGAAATCACACAATAACAAATGTTGGCAGGGTTGTGGGGAGAAAGGAACCCATCTCCATTGTTGGTGGGAGTGCAGACTGGTGCAACCACTATGGAAATCAATATGGAGATACCTCAAAGAGCTTGGACTGGAGGTTCCATTTGACCCAGACATTCATCTGCTGTGTATCTTTCCAAAAGAACTAAAAGAATCATATCACAGAGAAGTATGTGCACCCATGTTTATAGCGGCACAGTTTGTAATAGCTAAATCTTGGAAACAACCTATTTGCCCATCCGTTGGAAACTGGATAAAGAAGATGTGGTTTTTCTATAAAATGGAATATTACTCAGCCATAAAGAATGAGAAAATAGATTCATTCATAGGAAAATGGATACATATTGAAGACATACTCCTAAGTGAAATAAATAAGTCACACATGTGTAAATACCAAATAGTTTCTCTGGGGTGAATAATCTGCAATAATACATAAGATCCTAATAAGATTACTGATATTGAGAAATGGGAAGAAAGGAGCTAAAGGTGTTGGGAAGGTGGGATGGGTAGGGGAAGGGTAAAAAGGGAAAAGAAAAAAATGTGAGATAATGAAAAGATGGAAATAAAGTATTTGTAGATGGGGAGGGAAGGAGGGGGTGAAGGGAGGGCAGGGGTAAGGGGAAAAAATGAGAATCAAAACTTGTCATGTAGAGGTATAAGATCCCAACAATGAATGTAACTGTACTGTATCCCTAAAATGTACCAATAAACTCAATTAAAGCTGAAAAAAAATTAAGATGTGTTATATACATGTACCAGCCTCCCACAACAAATGTAAACATTAAAACATTATGCACTACACAGATGTATAAGTGAACTAAAATTTTAAAAACACAGTGACAAGGTCCAAACCACTCAAATAACTGAAGGAGTGAATACTACCTTTGGACAAATAAAGCTGATAACAATATCTAACTAAAAGTATCTTCTTATCAAATACAACCTCTCACTGGGGATTTAACTCAGAGGTTCCGGCGCCCACCTCGCAAGCACAAGGACCTGAGTTCGATCCCCCGTACCAAAAAAAACCAAAACAATCAAATACAACCTCTCCCGAGCCTACACATACCTATGTTTCTTATTTTTATCAAGGGGAGAGAGAGAGAGAGAGAAGCATGGGAAAACAAGGCAACAGAAGGCCCCAAGTTCTTCAGTTCTCCCAAGGAAGACCCAGGTAGGATGAACCAATGGAAAGGAAAGCAAACACCAATAGCAGGGGTTTAAAAATTGATTAAAGCAGAGGTGAAGAAAGTTGGTGAGTCCAAAGAGGACATAACCCCAAAGTTGATGGAATTATCATACAAAAGGATTAATGTAGATATGGAAAAGACAAACAAAAATTTAGAAGAGCTGGCCAAAACACTTCAGAACATGAGCAATAAGTTATCAAAGACATAGATTCAGGCTGGGGATTTAGCTCAGTGGTTCCACCAACTGCCTTACAAGTGCAAGGTCCCGAGTTTGATCCCTGGTACCAAAAGCAAAAAAAGACATAGATCCCACAAAAAACACATCAGACAGAAATTCAAGAAATAAAAATTGTATAGAATTTATAAATTTGTAAATGACCAATGTGAAGGCAGCATTTATGCAATCAAGGATGAAATAGCAAATTATAATGAACTGCCCTGAGAAGGCTTAAAAACAATAGGAGAACAAGAAAATTCATCCAACAGCTTCTAGATTCAGCTATGAAGAGCAACTTAAGGACAATTGGAGTTAGAGAGAAACTAAAAGACAGCACAATCTGTTTACAGGAAAAGATAACATTTGTTAGCATATATGCACCAAATACTGGAGGACCTATCTTCATAAAACAAATTCAGCAAGACATAAAAGAGCAAATAACTATCAAGGTAATCATAATGGGTAACTTCAATGCCCCACTTTCACAGAGACAGATCAGCCAAACAAAAAATCAACAAAGATCAGAGTTTAATCATACCATCAAACACATGGACTCAATAGATCTATAGAGTGTTCTACCCTACTAGAATAGAATACGCATTCTTCTCAGCAACACAAAGTTTCCCCAAAATAGACTATGTACTAGTTCTCAAAGCATGTTTAAATAGATACAAAAGAATCAAAATCATCCCCTGTTTACTATCAGTCCATTGTTCATTGAATCTAAAAATCAATCACAAAAGAAACTACAGAAAATTATATATAAACACCTGAAAATTTAATAACATATTCTTGAATACCCAGTATGTCACAGAAGAAAGCAAAGGAGGAATTCAGCAATTTCTGCAGTCCATTGACAATGCCAGTACAACACACCAGAACCTATGAGATACAATTAAAGCAGAGCTATGAAGGAAACTCATAGAGAGAACTAATATTGTTTAAATGGCTATTCTTCCAAAAATGATAGATAGATTTAACACAATACTATCCAAAATACCTACATCATCCTCACAGAACTGAGAACACAATCCTAAAATTTATATGGAACCAGAAGAAATTCAAATAGCAAATGCAATCCTGGGCAACAAGAGTAAAGTAGGAGGCATCACAGTATCTGACTTCAAGTCATTCTACAAGCAAGGACTTTCTGAAGAAAACTCTAATTGCACAAGAAACAACAGC
Source organism: Fukomys damarensis (assembly GCF_012274545.1). Lineage (NCBI taxonomy): Eukaryota > Metazoa > Chordata > Mammalia > Rodentia > Bathyergidae > Fukomys > Fukomys damarensis. The sequence goes on along the minus strand of NW_022900949.1, from coordinate 43,906,605 downwards.
AAGAATCAACACATGGAACTACATTAAATGAAAAAGCTTCATCAGAGCAAAGAAAACAATGAACAGATAAAGAGACAACCTACAGAATGAGAAAAAAAATTCTCAGCTATTCCTCAAACATACAACTAATTCCTTGAACACATAAAGAACTCAAAACAAAGTAAAGCTCCCAATATAAAAGACCTAATCCAAAATATGAGTAAGTGAAATGAATAGACACATTTCAGAAGTACAAAGGGCCAACAGATACATGAAAAAAATGTTCAACATCTCTGGCCATTAGAGAAATGAAAATTAAAACAACACTAAGATTTCATCTTAAGATAGAAAGAATAGCAATCATTAATAAATCAAATAATAACAAACGTTGGCATGGCTGTACTAAAAAAGGAACCTTTCCACATTGTTGGCAAGAATGTAAACTAATACAAACATTATGGAAAGCTTCAAAAAACTAAAATAGAAATTCTATTTGACCCAGCTATTCCTTTCCTATGTATTTTCCCAAAGAGCCAAAGACAACATATTACAGTGGTCCACACATACCCATGTTCATAGCAGCACAATTCATAATAAATAAATCCTAGAAGTAGCCTATATGTCAATCAACAGACAAATTAGATAAAGAAAATGTGGTATTTATACACAGTGGAATACTACTCAGCTATTATAATGGATTTGAGTTATTTGCAGAAAAACAGATTCACCTTGAGGCCATAATGTTAAGTGAAATAAATCAGACAAACAATTTTAAGTACTATATTTTCCTCATTGTATTAATCCAAAGTACAAATAAAGAGCAAAAAAAAAAATTGGTAAAAGGAAATAGGGAAAGCGATCTTTTGTAAATGGGAAGTAAAGAGGCACAGAGATGCTCAACAACTAAGCCACACACCAAGAGGTCTGAGAGAGGCCGGGGATTTAGCTCAGCGGTTCGGTGGCCTGCCTTGCAAGCGCAAGGACTCAAGTCCGAGAGGAGACTTTATTCAGGAAAGCAGGTCAGGGAGAGAGGAGAGAGGGGTAGAGAAGAGACAGGGACAAAGAAAGGAAGGTCCTTTTATCGGTTTTGGGCTGGGCCTTCACTTATTTATGAGCGGGTTACTTTTAACCTTTCACAGGCAGGTTGCCTTTTATGGGCTCGGTCCTGCCAAAACTTAGGTTTAACGTCTCCAGACCGATGTGGCCTTGCAGGGAGGGAAACTAAAGATGAGAGCATGAGGTCATTTTAAGAGGCAAGAAGAGCCAGAAGAACACAGCCCGTGATGATGGCGTCAGGTCCCTAACAGGAAGGGCACCGAGAGTCTGAGGGTGGGGAGCGGGGACATAAAAAGATTTAAGATATCATGTACATCTATCAACTACCCTCAACGAATGTAATCTTTATCCATCATAAACATGAACCAAGGACGATGATGATCATGACGGTGATCATGATGATGATGATGATGGGGAAAGGTGATCTAGAAAGGGAAGGAGAGGCGGGTGGGAAGAGAAGGTAAATAAAAAGAATCAAGATATCTTCTGTACATGTACCTACTCCCCAACATGAGTGTAAATATCACGCACTCCGAACATGTATGAAGAAAAAGAAAATACTGAACAATAACACGCAATATGGGAAGGGATTTGAATTGCATGTTTAGGGGCCTTAGCTTTGGGGGGTAAGGACAAGTAACAGTTTAAACACTGTCAGTATGCATATTAAAATTGTGAGACTAATCAGGAAAAGGCACACTCAATATGAGTATAAATGCCAAACTAGTTGAAAGGGGAACATAAAATGACATACTTCTGTACCTGTTCTCCATCCGAGCCATCAACATCTTCCTCACCAGGATTTCCCTGCAGACCAAAAGGTCAGAATGTTAGAGATCATAGAAACCAATATGAGTGGACATTTCTTTGACACTAATTTCCTTGCTAATGTTTTTTTAGTTAACAGAATAATCTAGACCTTCTGAAATAGCATTTATATATTGAATCAAATTATTTAAAATAAAATTGTTTTGGCCTTTGTGAAATAATCATTACTATTTTTCCTGACAGTTTCAGATTAAAAGGAGGAGGCAGCAGAAAGGGAGGGGGAAGAAGAGGAAGAAAAGAAGAAGGGGAAGGGAAGGCAAAAAGAGGGAAAAGATTAGCCAAGAAAAAACCTCTCAAATTTTGATGTATATGGACTTGGGGTGTAGCTCAATGGTAGAGGATTTGCCAAGCATGCATGAGCCCCCTTGGTTCAACCCCCAGCACGCACATACAAAAACAAATCTTTATTAAAAAATTTAATGGATGAGAAAGACACTTTAAACAGAACTGAGAACAAATAACTCTTTCACCAAGACTGATACCTTTTTCCACTGGTTATTACAGGCTGAAAATGGTTCTTTTGCCATTGACATTCTTTAGTTTTAAAAGACTAGAAAATATACATGGGCAATCTGTATTACAAAACACTGGGAAGATTACAAGTTAAGGAAGAATTAAATGGAGGTGTATGCATTTTGGGAGACATAAAAAATGGAACTAAAAAACCAAGGCTAGGGCCAGGGATTTAGCTCAGTGGTTCTGCTGCCTGCCTCATAAGCACAAAGACCTGAGTTTCGATCCCCAGCACAAAAAAAAGAAAAAAAACAAAAACAAAAAACAGTGAGCTAAAAAAACAAGGCTAACTTGGTAATACAAGTTTAAAGCACCTACATAGTGACATCGCATCAAATATTCTGTCACTTTCAAATTATGTGCTCTTTATTTTGCCACCAATATCAATATGACAGTTAATATATTCATTTATTGAACATTTGTTGAAGAAAAGCACCAGTTTTGCAAGCAGAAAAAACACATTCTACATGTGTAGAATAGTTGTGCTCCTACAGTTCACAAAATAAGCTTCAGGTGATGTTTTTTAACACATCCCTGCCAGCTTGAACCTTGGGTGGTACACGCATGACTATCCATCGGGCAGCTTGTGCCACTGGTGGTAGAAGTGATATAGTCATGCATGGGACAGTCACGCATGTACCATCTGTGGTTCAAGCTGACCCACAGCAAGACATGCAAATTATGGCCCCATTGTGAACATGTTAAACCAAAGTACAGCTGAGTTAGTACGTAGAAGCAAGTCTAACACAGTAGTGGCACACCTTTCAGAGACCAAGTACTAAACTGCACCCAAAACCTACTTATTTATCCCAAAGTGCCAACACTGCAATTAAAACTTGAATACTGAGGGTTTAGTTTAGAAAAAAGTAACTCTACATTAACATCTTTTGTCTTAAAAGGAAAAATATAACAACACATATGCCATAGATATGTCACTATTGGTCTAGAATTATGACACTTTGCCCATGGGCCATAAGAGGTAGACTGGCAGTACCAGAAGGCATGAGTTTTAAAAAGAAAGAAGGAAAGAAAAGCTCATGAGCCCTTAGCTGTCTTGCTCCCAGGATCAGGTGACGAACACAGTGGGTGTGCAAAAAGCCTTGTTTGAGCCAATGAATGAGCTAATGGATACTTTGATTCAGAATCTAAATATAAAGTCTAAATGTAAACTTTCATTAGAGAGTGTGACTCCTTTCCTTATTGCACTTCTCTCATTTAACACAACCTTGACCAGATCCTTACTACCACATTTTGTATTCAGACCAACACTTCTAGACTGTCAAGTGATGAATATGGTGGCTCAATTATTGCAAAGTCAGCAAGGCCTGAAAATAACATGTGTCACTGCCCTATATATGAAATGCATGCCTTACAAATAGTAATTAACAGGGAAGTTTAGCTATTAGTAAGATTGAAGCTGGGCTGGGGAATTAGCTAGTGATTCCGCCACCTGCCTCGCTAGTACAAGGACCCAAGTTTGATCTCCGGTACCAAAAAAAAAGATTGAATCTATTTCCTTGTAGAAAAATTGAAGGTTTCATCTCACTCAAATAAAGGAAAAGGGACTGAACATGATATTGTATTTCCCAAAGAAACTGCTATGCAGTTTCTGAGAGTAAAGCAAGTTACCTACCTTCTCTCCTGAAAATCCTCTTGCTCCCTAATGTTAGGAAGAAATAAAAATAATTGAGCTAGGTAGATATTCAAAGAAAATTAAATCAGCCTGCATGGCCTGTCCTTGTGTACTGAAGACCTATTCACAATCACTAAGGTATAGAATGAATATTTAAAATGTCAGAGTAAAGGCCTACAGCAAAATACAGCTTCTCTCAGACCTGAAATCAAGACACCTGGAAAACAATAACTCAATGAAGAAAAACAGAAGTAGATCTCCAGAAATTGGGAGGGGCTGACAGGAAAACTAGAAACTAGAGAAACTGAAGAAACAGAGCACAGTGCAGATGAAAGAATAACGCAGTCTGGAAAGCTCACCTCAGCCCTAGGCAGGAAGATCAGCTAACACAAGGTGATCCCAGGGAGGGTCAGCAGCTCCTGGAGAAACAATGGACTGGAGCACTAGTGCCAAGAAAAACCCACAGTTATTGTAAACTGCAAAAACAGTGTTGGGTTTTACTCTGAAAGTGACACTTTCTATCTGGCAGGCTAGCGTTGGAGAAGAAATCCAGTGCAACACCCTCCATAGTTGAGAGGGTTTAATCAGGAGCCATCCTGGGAAATGGTTAATTGTTTAAAGACTGAGCAACAGAGTAACTATACTCTTACGTGAAATGCAAATTAAAACAATGATGAAATTCCATCCTGCCCCAGAAAGAATGGTCATGATCAAGAAATCAAATATGAACAAATGCTGAAAAGGCTGCACAGAAAAAGGAACCTTTCTCTATTGTCAGTGGGAATGTAAACTAGTACAACCATTACGGATTCCTCAAAAAAATAAAAATAAAATTTTCATTCCACTCTGCTATTCCTCTTCTAGGTATCTTCCCAAAAGACTTGAAGATATCATCTTACGGTGATACATGCATACTCATGTTTATAGCAGCACAATTCATAACAGCTAATCTTGGAAGCAGCCTATATGTCCATCAACAGATGAATAGAAAAATAAAATATGGTGTTTGTACACAATGGAGTACTACTTGGCCATAAAAAAGATAAACCTGAGTCATTTGTAGCAAAATGGATACACTTTGAGACCACAAAGTTAAGTGAAGTAAATCAGACAAGCTTACATATTTCATAGTTTCTCTTAAATTAGAAACCTAAAGTATAAATAAAGAGCAAAATAAAAGACAGATAACAAGAAACTGGGACATAGAGTCTTAGCAAACAGGAAGGAGACCAAGAGTAAGAGTAAGGAAGAAGGAAGGGAAGGCATTAGCTCCCCAACATTTTTGGCCTGTCCTGCCTACAGATAGAACAGGATGTGGTCTCAGAAAAACTGGGGGAAAAAGTTGAGGATGTTCATACTTGGAATAGTCTCGAGGACACCAAGATTCTTGAGGCTAAGAGGATATGGATGGGGCACCCTTTTTAATGCCTTAAAAGAAGTAAGATGCGCTATGTACATGTACCTATTTCCTACACTGAATGTAATTTTTATATACTGCAAACACATACTAATACAAATAATTTTTTAAATATATAGACTCAAATTAGGTTCCTATCAATGGATGGGTGGATAAAGAAAATATGGTATACATGTCCAATAGAATATTACTCAGCCATAAAGAAGAAAAATCTGATTTGTAGCAAAGTGAATGAAAATGGATGACACACCATTCAATAAGCCAGACTCAAAAAGACAAGTACTACATGTTTTCTTTCATATGTGAAACCTTAAAAAAGTCAACTTAAATGCAGAATAGTGATTACTAGAAGCTGGGAATGTGGGAGCAGGGGAAATAGATACAGGGAAAGGCTAGAATTGGTCAGTGTGTACTATATGCATATATCAAAATATCACACTGAAGCTAACAGATAATAGCAATGCATGTAAATCCAAAATAAAATAAAAAGAATTGTGCTTGAGTGAGATTTTTTAAACCCTTCCCTCATTTAGATAACCATGTTACCTACGTTGAAGAAAACATAATTATTAGATCCAAATGAGGGTGTCTTCCTTCTCCAGCACACCTAATGGGTTTCACAGCACTCGGATTAGTACCACCCTTCCCGGCGGTGACCTGAAGAAAACTGCTTCTTGCAACCCCTCACACATTAGGAGTGACAGAGAACAGCAGTGACCTGCCACTTATTTTTATAATGATCATATCATTTCAAACAAAAATAAGAACACTCTGGCTAGCAAGAATGCAAAGGCTTCTAGGAATAATAAGAAAAATCAACTGAAAGAATAACTTATTAGCAAAGATAGAACATACTCACTGCGGTCAGGAAAACTCTCTAGGACTTTCATGTTATAGAAAATTTTTTCTGACCCAATTAAAAGAGATTCTCCAGTCCTGAAAAGTTGACAGATATTTAATGCAAACATCCAAAAAGGGTGGCCCACCCATATCCCCTTAGCTTTAATAATCTCGGCACCTTCAACTCTCTTGTGGAGTTTTTTTGGGACCATAGCCTACATGTGGGACAGGCCAAAAATGCTGGGGAATTAAGAGTCATGCTACCTTTGTTACCTTTTTAATTTCCCAACTCACAGAGTCCATGAACATAATGAATTCATGGCTATTTTATACCACACAGTTGGAGACAGAACTCAGAGGAGGAGTGATCGGTGAATAATAGACAACCAAAGCAATGGGTTATTTGTCTTTCTACATTTTCAGCTTGAACCTACAAATTCATGGGCCCCATTCTGAAACCATTCCATTTGTAAGAGAAGGATGACAAACAGAATAAAGGATGTTAGAGTAAAAAGAAACAGTTAATTTTAATTAAAAATGTCACTTAACACAATTTACCTAAAGTATCATTTCAACATATAAAAGTTAGAGACATCTTCCCTTTCCTTTCCTTCTGAATCACTCTTAATGTTGTTTCCTGAAAAAAGGAAACAACACTGAGTGATTCAGAAGATAATACATAATAAAGTCGCCTTCTCTTGTGACAATGGCATTACAGAAGGAAGGGCAAGGGGATGGAGAAAAAAAAGAACCAAGATGTATCATGTAAAGGTACAAATACCCAATGATGAATGTCATCATTTTATGTACCTAAAATCTACCAATAAACTTAATGGATAAATACAAAAAAGAACAAGAGACTGATAGAACTGCTCTGCCAAGTGCAATAGCCATTGTAGAGACTGGTGGCCACTGGACATTTGATAAGAGTCTAATCCAAAGGAAGATGTGTCATCAGTGTAAAACATTAGACTTCAAAGACATTTCAAAAGGAAGATGTCTCATTAACTTTTATATGTTGAAATGATATTTTAGGTAAATTTTGTTAAGCAACATTTTAAATTAATATTAACTCTGTTTCTTTTTTTACTCTAACATAGTTACTGTAAAATATTAAATTATATATAGTCCTTGCATTATATTTCTAGTTCTGTATTAATGGGCCTTTTAAAAAGATCTTGATTTTATAATATAAGGACATCTGAGAAAGGGGACAAAGTCATCTCCTCTGAACCAAGAAAGTGTTTTTATTCTGTTTGTCTGAAATCAAAGTCAATGGTCTGTATGGATTGGATGAACTTTAAATAAATCTCCTAACTTGGGCTAGGTTTTTTGAACCACCCTGCCAAGCAGAGAAAAATAAAACAACACTTAAATGACATTTTAAAAAATCATAAAAACTAGAAGGAATACATTTACTACTTCCAACAAAATGCCAAAATGCACACTTACCATTCTTGAATATATTTCTAACAGCTAAGATGATACAATATACAAAAAAATGTTTAGCAACCCTCCCATAAACAGCGAAAGTAGTGACATTTTTATCTAATTTTTGCTTATTTTCCAAGTTCAGAGAGGCTAAATTTTCAGAATAAGACAGTACACCATTCTAAGTGGAACAATGAAAACACTAATGTGTTTAGGTCTTGGGGTTCACAAAATATACTAGAATACCTTGTGTCTCCAAGGTCCTTTAGGGAAGATCACAAATATAAATTTACCTTCCCAACCACACTAAAATGTTATTTTCTTTTTTTCACTGCTACCTCTTCCAAAACATATGATAGAGATTTTAAGAGGCCACATAGAAACTGATACCATAGCAGCCTGGATATAGAAGCTAAGGCACAAATCCAGCTAAATCGCTCTGGGTTGTTTGTTGCTGTTGTTGTTTGAGACAGGGTCTCACTGTGTAGTTGAAACTGCCCTGGAACTCACTATGTAGCCCAGGCTGGTCTCGAACTCACAGCAATCCTCCTGCCTCAGCCTCCTGAGTGCTGGGATTACAGGCATGCACCACCATACCCGGCTTTAAATTGTAATATACTAAATATGTAAAACTATATCACTCTTCTCCCTAATATTTTTGTTTTGTCAAATGTAGTTATTTTTCATAAAGGAATCGGTAGTTTATGTTTAGACATAAGTTTATTTTGGCATCTTGAAAATAAGTTAATACTGTAATTTAAATTTTTCTCAGCTTTATTTTCTAATATGGTAAATATCAATAGGTGGAAACCACAGGAACAAAAGCTCTTTGGGGTTCTCAATAACCTTTAGAAGTGTAAAGACTGAGGCCTAGGGAAGGGAACAGGTGTCATTCAGAAGGTACAAACTTTGAGTTATAAGTGAATACGTTCTGGAGATCTAATGAGCAGCACAGTGACTGTAGTGGGTGTAGTAACACTGCATTATACATGGGAAGCATACTAAGGGGAGATTCTAAATGTTCTCATCACAAAAAATAAAATAAAAAGCAACTATGAGAGGTGATGGATGTGCTAACTGACTTGACTGTGATAATCATGTTACAGCATCGGCACATTGTACACCATCAGTAATATAATTGTGCTGGTCAGTTATTTCTCAATAAATCGGGAGGAAAAGTATAAAGGTATTCTGAGACTAAAAAGTTTGGTAATCAGTAGTATATATACAAATTAAGTTTAAAATAGGTACCTGTGATAAAGTGGTTTTATGTTATTGATATCACTGAAAATCATGAGAATTAAAAATCCTTCCAGTATTTATATGATTAGATAAAGTTGGTACGTCCCACATTCCCATCTCCTAACTCACAATTCTCCCTATAACATGCACTTTTTTTTCCATTCATGCTCACAAAGAAGATAACTTACCTTGTCCCAGATATTTCCCAAGGTGTATCTGGGTTATGTGCAAACCATTGGCAGTTAGTTGTAGCTCCACCTTCTTTTCAGCCATCTAAGAAGGCATCTGAGTGACCCTGGAATTAGAATGGGCTTCTAATCACCTCTATTCTGTTACCACTTACAAACATGGGTAACTTAGTAATAGTAATACATACCTGCAGCTGAGATTGTGATAACAACTATTCTTATATGCGTTTGTGCAGACAAACCACATTTTCAGTTAGATCAAATTCACTGACTAATAACAAAATGACCACACTTCATCATTCAGCACCTTCTAGAGGTTGCATCTTCTAAAAGTTTGTCTGCCTGACACTGGTTACAAAAAATGGCTGCTTCATATAGACTTTTAAACTCACTTAAGAGATATAGATGAGAAAAGTTTTCATGACTTAAGTGCACTTAAGTATGACCAGGATTTGACCCACTTTACCTTACTAGTCAGAAGGAAAGAAATAAGATTCAGGGTAGGTACGTAAATGGAGGCTGGAATTGTTCAGTGCCCACTGATACTGTATATGTGTATTGAAATATTGCACTGTTACCTATTAATATACACAATAAAACATCTTAATCAAAAACAAAATAAATAACAATAAGATAATAATAACCTAAACCATTTTTTAAAAAAAGAAAAAAGATTCAGACTCACATATGAACCTTTTTCACCAGGATGACCATGTAATCCATCAAAACCTTTCTGCCCCTGAGAAAACAAGAAATTTAAATCAATAACTTGGACTCTAAGTTCATTGCCCAAATGTATGTGAAACAAAAATTGCTATTAATAGATCCTTGTCTCACTGAGCTGATGTTTTATTGAGAAGCTACTAAATACCATGAAAAGCATGCAGAGATATACCGATACAAAAATTAGGGGCCTTGTTTCAGAATACATCTGTAAGCAAAAGTGTTGCTACCCATCTTACTCATGAAAAATGGTTATTTCTGCATAACTCAGATGCTTAGTCATTTTTGTTTCATTTCTTCTTAGGCACCTACATACACAAACCATAACCTCCCAAGGAAATCTGGTTCTCCATATTGTAGCTGGATTTGATTAGTCTCAAACTTGGAAAAAAGATCTGCAAGCCATATTTTATTTATCATCCCCAAAGACATGAAACTCAGTAGAACCAACCACAGGATTCTAACAAACAGAAAGAGCAAAGAATTCAATTTGTCAAATGGAGTTGTTTCTGAATCTTCCAATCTGTTTCATTGATCCTTAGGTCTGTGTTTTTTGCTAGTACCGTGCTGTTTTTATCACAGAAGGTTTGCAGTATAATTTCAAGTCAAGGATTATGATGGTCCCTGCCTGGCCTTTGTTGCCAAGAATTGCTTTAGCTATTCTAGGTCTCTTCTGGTACCAAATGAATTTTAGGATAGTTTTCTATAGTTCTATGAGGTGTGCTATTGGTATTTTGCTCAGGATTGCATTAAATCTGTATAACAATTTTGGGAGTGTGGCCATTTTTACTATATTGATTCTTCCTATCCAAAAACAGGGAATATCTTTCCATTTTCTGATAATCTCTTTGATCTTTTGCATATAGCGTTCCATGTAAAAGTCCTTTACTTTATTCATTACATTGATTTCTAAATATTTTTTTTTTGGATGCTATTGTGAAAGGAATTATTTCCCTAATTTCTCTCTCAGTGAGTTTGTTATTTGTGTACAAGAAGGCTGTTGATTTTTGAGTGTTGACTTTGTATCTAGCTGTACTTCTGAATTTTATTATTAAATCTAGAAGTCTTTTAGTGGAGGTTTTTGTGATTTCTACATAGACTATTACGTCATCAAGAAATAATGATAATTTAACTTCTTCATTTCCTATCTTTATTCCTTTAATTTCTTCCTCTTGTGTAATTGCTCTGGCTAATATTTCTAGAACTATATTGAATAATAGCCTTCTTCCTTGTCTTGCTCCTGATTTCAGAGTGAAACCTCTGTTTTTAAATTAATTTTACTGGTACATTTTAGCTATACAATACAATGACATTCATCATTGGAGATTTGTACCTTTACATAATATATCTTGATTCTTATTTTTTACCATTCCCCTGCCCTCCCTTCAACCCTTCCATCCCTCACTATTTACAAAGATTCTGGTTCCATTTTTCATTTTTTTCATGTTAATTCCACTCCCTTTTTTTCTTTGCCCTACCCCTCCTACTTCCCCTCTATTTTTGACCACTCAGTATGATGTTGGCTGTTGAGTTACCATAGATGGCTTTTATCAGATTGAGATAAAGACCATTTATTCCAATTTTCTTTAGGGTTTTTATCATGAGTGGGTGTTGGACTTTGTCAAAGGCTTTTTCTGCATCTGTTGAGATAATTGTGTGGCTTTTGGTCTTGGTTCTGTTAATACGGCACATTACATTTATTGATTGTATATGTTGAACCATCCCTAAATCCCTGGGATGAATCCTACTTGGTCATGGTGTATAATCTTCTTGATGACTTACTTGCTGCATTCTTTTTGCCAGTATCTTATTGAGGATTTTTGTCTCTATTTTCATTAGGAAGATTGTCCCATAGTTAGTTCTCTTTTTAGGCTGGATCCCTCTCTGGTTTTGCTATCAGGCTAATGCTTGCTTCCAGGAATGAATTTGGAAGTATTACTTCCTTTTCAATTTCATTAATGAGTAATGGCATTAGATCTTCTCTAAATTTCTCATAGAATTCAGCAGTGAATCCAGGACCTAGACTTTTCCTTGTTGGTAGGTTTTGAATTACACTGAGAAGTCAAATTTTAAAACATCCTCTTCCTAATGCCTTTCAGGCAGTCACCAAGTTGCAAAGAATACATATCAAAAAAAGTCTCCAAAGCTGTTTTCTGATTCTCCAATCTGATATTAAAAACAGCATGATGGGGGCAGAATCTAACACTAAGGCCTAAATATAATTTATTTTTTAAAAACTAATTATGCACTTTATACTAGACTAGACTAACAAAATTGGTACAAAACCAGTAAGACCTCATTCTAACAACTTCATGGAAAAACTTCCAGAATGAACATGTAGAAAAATGGTGCAAATGGGGGAAAAAATGAGAACCCAGATGTGACATGTAAAGGTTCAAGATCCCAATGATGAGTGTAACTGTACTGTATGCTTAAAAAGTACCAATAAACTCAATAAAACAGGAAAAAAATAATATCTTTGATGAAGTCATAAAAATAATCAATCTTCTTTTAAGAAAAAGAAAAATGGTGCAAAGCCAATGGGTTTGAGTCAACCTTAAAGATGGATCTGTGATGTTCTACCCGACAAACTACAGTCCCTGTGGGAATAGAACCTTGCCTGTCCCAATCCCTGTGGAGCATTTCCAATGTAATATTCTCCTCTAAAAGAGTAGGAACTTTCTTCTCAATTAACTGAGATCTAACTGAGATGCAAATTAACTGCTACGTGAAACAAATGATTGTATCTTTTCTCAAAGTTTAATGCTATAGCAAAGAATGTTAGGGAGGAGAGAGGTCTTCACTACTCCAGAAACAGCATATTTTAGACAAATGAAAATCTGAAATTTCTGCTCAGTGGTAGAACTTGATGTTATTTGTCAAATAAACATAAGTAGGCTACATAATACAATGGGAAAATTAAGAGATTTGGAGTCAGGTAGACATAAGGGTTCAAATCTTGAATACCTGCAATTTTGGAAATGTGACATCCCCTGTCTGGGCCTTAAATTCACAGCTATAAAGCAACAGCAACCTTGAAGTTTTGTCAAAAGGATAAAACTAGAAAGAGTTTGTAAAATAGATATCACAGGGCCTGATGTATAGTGGATACTGAAATGTCGATCCCTAACCACATCCAACAAATTCTTACCTCTCTCCCTGGACTCCCATTCAGGCCCTCTATACCCATCTTTTCCAAAATATTTGATATTCACATTGCAGTATGTTCTTTCTACAATTCTGTCCTGAAAAGTAGAATCCACATCACATATTATTTTTCCATCCATTCGCCTGTATCACATTATACACTAAAGAGACAAGATCCCCTCAAAGTTTTAAAATCATTATAATTACTAACACAGTGAAGGATGATGTTTTTTAAAAAAAAAAAAACTTACAAGTGCTGCCTGCTTCACAAGCACAAGGTCTCAATTTTGATCCCTGGTACAGAAAGAAAGAAAGGGGGGAGAGGGGGAGGGAGAAAGAGAGAGAGAGAGAGAGAGAGAGAAAGAGCAAATAAAAAAGACTTACAAGTTGCTTCAGTATAATGCTTCAGAAGGACTGTAGGGTGATACTAAAAGGTTGTGTATATGCAAATCCCCTGCCAAATTCTAGCTTTTCTAATTTATGTACACCTTCCAAGCCAATGACTAAGAGTCCAGAAAATCCTTCAAAACACCAACAAGTGGAAGATTTATCTGCAAGTCCTTTGAATGGTCTGTCTTTATCTCAGACCCAGATATTCATCCATCATCCCACCATTCCCATAATGATATCAAAGGCAGTTAGCTAGGTAAGAGCTGAAGCTTACAGCACCTGCACAATTATCTGAATCTGAGGTTGACACATGCCCACCTAGGGGAAACAGATCCCAGACTGACTCAATTAGACCCCACCGGCATTCATTTACAGCGCAGTTCTGACTCCCCTGGTGGGAGAGGGGGCACCATGTTCATTCTGGCCAAGGCATATAAAACCCAAACTTTCCCTCCTAATGGAGGGGTGGAGTCCTGCTGCTGACCAGGGAAAAACAAAAGCCTCATTGGGCATTTTGACCAGGTCCTTGACCATGGCCCGAAGTTCTAAAACATAAAAACAAACTAACTCTGCTCCTTAGGCACTTGACCCTTCCCCAAGGTGCCTGCTTGGATCTTTCCCACGTGTACTATTCTTATCGCAGGCAGTTGCCACCTTGGGCTCTGCCTACTCTCCTTCTTGAGAGTGTACTACCCTTAATCAGCTGTTTTGCTTGATAGCATACCATGCCTGCTACACAGTAAAGTTTCTGGGTAAATCTGCTGCTTGCTGACTCTGTATTTGTTTGCCATGGACCTCCATGAAAACAAGACAATAAATCTTGCATCTGTCTTGTGTCAAATTGAATGGCATTAAGATCAAGAATTACTAGGGCTGGGGATTTAGCTCAGTGGTTCGGTGGCCTGCCTTGCAAGCGCAAGGACCCGAGTTCAATCCCCGGTACCAAAAAAAAAAAAAAAAAA
>NW_022900949.1:43891457-43892117 GCF_012274545.1 Fukomys damarensis | reverse complement strand
AAAAAAAAAAAAAAAAAAAAGAAAGAAAAAAGATCAAGAATTACTCATGGCACCTTCTTGAAGAATTAATCTGATACATTTTCAATCCCACAAATGAAAGTCAAGCAGTTAAGTAGAACCACAAAGGACTCCCATAGCTCTCATATCTTCCATGTCTTGTTGCATAGATGTTTTTCTGCCCTCACTGTACTGTAATGTCCATCTAAACCCATCCCTGAATCTGACTCATGGTTTATTCTTAGAAACCGTAGCAATCATTTCAGCTCCTCGTGAATATTCTGGTCCCCCTGATTAAGGACACATGATGGGATTGCACATATTTGGGAAAGTTATAAACTTACAATGAACCTCAACTCCTTACCTGTAAAATATCTTAATTTAGACGTGGGCATATGAATTGCTATAGACGATGAAATGTGAGAAGCAATATGTGTCCCTCTCAGAGAGAAATTTTCAGAGCAGTGAACAATTTGCCCCCTCTCCTTCTTCCTGGCACAGTGATTATAAAAACACCTATGAGGTGTCTGCGATCACCCAGCGGCGTGCGCGCGAGCTCCCGGCCTGCGCGGGAGCTCCTGGCCTGTGCGACAACAGACCCAGGAAGGACCCAAGGACCCCAGAGGGGATTTTTTTCAGCTGCCTGCCTGCCTGCCTGTGTGC
>NW_022900949.1:43871033-43885773 GCF_012274545.1 Fukomys damarensis | reverse complement strand
GAGGAAAGGAGCTAAAGGTGTAGGGAAGGTGTGATACGTAGGGGAAGAACAAAAAGGGAAAAGAAAAAAATGTGAGAGAATGAAAATGTGAATAAAAAGTGTTTGTAGATGGGGAGGGGAGGAGGGGGTGAAGGGAGGGCAGAGGTAAGGGGAAAAAAATGAGAATCAAGACTTGCCATGTAAAGGTACATGATCCCAACAATGAATGTAACTGTACTGTATCCCAATGTACCAATGAATGTAACTGTACTGTATCCCTAAATGTACCAATAAACTCAATAAAAAAAAAAAAAAACACCTATGAGGATAGAACATCCTTCAGCCTAGGCCCTTCCTTCAGTGATGAGCAGGAGATGTAAAATGAATATATCCATATCACCTTACGTCACTGAGATGTGGAGGTTATTTGTTATTTCAGCATAACCCAGCCTATCCACCTCATCCAGGTATTAAAAGATCATCCAATTTGCCCATACAGCAGAGAACAAATGGACGCGACCACTTCAGAAACTCAGTTAGAAACTGCCATGTTCGTTGAATGTCAGAACAAATATCACCATTGTTATTTTGAATAGAAAATTCTCAGCAGTATATACAAATCAGCTTCTTACATACAAATCAGCTTCTTACTGTTATAAATAAGCTGCTGACAATTTTGTGCTTAAAAATTATGTGCATACTTTGTACTACTCCTTAAAAACAAGTTTTCGGCAATGGAATTGCTGATCTAACATGCAGGCAATGGTTAGGACTCTGGTCACATACTCAAATAAACAAATCCCTTCCTTAGAAGTTGCAACAGTTGCAGGGCAAACTAGGAAGTAAATTCTGCTCACACACACACACACACACACACACACACACACACAATCCAGCACATACCTTACCAATAGAAAAATAATCCCCAGCAGAACATATTGAATATACTCTACCATCATGGAAGGGAAAAGGTGGAGAAAACTCAAACAAGTCACATGGCTGGGTGATCATGCTGAGTATGCTTTAGAGTCTGTTTTGTTTTTATAGTACTGAAGACTGAACACAAGACCTTCACACTGAGCTACATCGCCAGGCCTTTTTTATTTTTTATTTTGATTCAAGGTCTCACTAAATTGATAAATTACGCAGGCTAGGCTCAAATTCTTAATCCTACCGCCTCAAACCTCCGGAAGCACTAGTGTTACAAAGGTGCACTACCACGCCCTGCTACTTTAGGTGGCACAAAATGGGAAGGGTCAAAGGTATTTGACCAAATCATACTGCACCAGGAACCCAACAGAGGGAGCTGATGTGCACTGAGACCCAGCCAGCGGCCCCTCATAGTGCCAGGAGCCCGAGCACAGGGCTGTATCCACCCAGCTCACAGGGCAGCTTCTAATTTCACAGATACATTCTATAGACTACCAGCAGCCTTCAAAAGTGGAAAAGGAAAGAATGGAGAGCAATTAGAGGGAGAATGGCAGTACAAACAGCAAGGCCAGCTTTGGCTGACTCCACAGTTCAGGAAAAAGAGACTTAAGAATCCCTAGGTAACCTAAAACAGCAAACTGCACCACTGAAGTAAGAGTTGCATCTGCAAACCCCACCACCACCACCGCCAAAGGCAGATGTCACGCTGGTAATCGCCACTTCCATCTGTCCCAAAGATCTGGTATCTGGCATGCTGACAGTGGCAGGTGTTTTTCTGGGCCTCAAACACCCGCTAACTGACATAAAGAGAGAGAGTGAGTGTCGGATTCTGAGGCTGAGTCCCAACCACCTGAGGGAGCATACAGGAGGTTCTAAAATCCAGCACCAACCAGAGCACAGAAGAGCATGGGCCTTGATGGGAGGAGCCAGCCCTGCGGTGGGAGGAGTCAATCTTGCAGTGGGAGGAGCCAGTGCCTTGCAACCGCACTGCCCTTACCTGTGCTGCAAAGAAGCTCTGCAGTTTCCTTCAGTCTCACTGCATCATCATCCGGTCCATCTGTAAACAGTAACAGGACCTGTTATGAGAAAGAGTGAGGTGAGTGTGGGGAAACCGAGGCAAAACGAAGGAAGGGGTGGGAAGCTGGCAGGAGCAATGGTGAGAGACACGGCGGAGAGGAAATGGAAAAAACATGCTGTGAATTGTGTATTTCTTCAAAATGCAAGAGAATTTTTCTGATTGTCCCCAGGTTTTTGTCTTGTTCTTTTTTAGCTGTTCGTTACTTTATTATACGTTTTTATTTCAACCTCCCCTTTTCCCTGGGATGGAAGAGAATTTGAACTACCTTAGCCTCTTTGCTTAAAATGACTTCCAAAAACTCATACAATATACAACTTTATCATTGAAAAATATCAAAATGTTAATAGTGGCTTGGGAGAAGAGACAAAGAGTTGAAGGGTAGTTATTGTTATTTTTCTGTTACCTATTTTAATGTATTTTCTGTGGTTAAAAGGTATTGCTTTTACTCAGAAATTTTTAATGTAAAACAAATTTATCAAGAAATAAAAATCCAGTGGATGCATGACTGAAGAATAAGCTAAAAGTCACAAAGTTTAACATGAAATATTTTTATCTCTGTGGACTTGGAGGTACATGATTCAGAAAGAGAGGAAGGACCTTGGGTAGGCTCCCCTGAAGCTCTGTGGGCTGTCACTAGAGACATGTATAGCTGCTGACTGGAAAAATAATGAGTGACCATAAGAAAGTAAGGAATCGTAAAACTTCCACTTCGTCTTTGGGATGAATTTATGGCATAGGAAAAATCTGAATCCCTAAACTGTGTGCATTTTGTGACCAAAGACTTTATTCTTTCATCCCTAGTGACATTATTCAGCACAGAGCCTCCGGGGTTTAATAAATAGCTGTTGACTGAATGAAAACACCTCTCTTATTGGTTCTGAGTCTGATTTTCTTCTTTTGTAGGCTAGCCAATAAAGGTCAGTGAAGTTGGAGTTGGCCTTAGTTACAAAACCCCTTTCCACCCTACCCTGCCTGATAGCTCCACGGCATGGGTTCTCAGCAAGTATTACCTTCACATTAGCAGAAAAGGAATGGAGGGCATTATCTCCCAGGGACTACAAAAAGTCTACATCCATATGGTTGCTTGTGGCAGTTTGATTAATCCAGAACTTCTGCATGGTCTCATCACTGTATGTCTCAAAACCTGAGTCAAAGATAAGATGGCCACTGGAGCTAGGAACTAAAGTAGCAGAACTTTGGGTTGATCAGACCAGGAGTACCACAGCTGATGTGAGAGAGCAAGGACAACTGTTGCATCAGCTCTGGCAATGACCTGTGAAGCATTTGCTGAATGTGGTTTGAGGAAAATGAAGTATTTATTCCTACAGACAGATCCATGTTGCATCCTTTGAAAGCAAAAAAAAAAAACTTTGAAAAATAAAGTTAGTCATCTACAACTGCAGAAGTTATCCACTGTCATCCTAGCTGGCCCTGAAAGAAGAATCCCCATGGTCAACCTAAATAATGGTAGTTATTTAAATTTGGGGACTATTCTTTGCACAATGAAAGCTAACTAATAAAAATACATAGTTTTTTACCTCTGTCATTGTAGATCTATTCCCTTGCCTACAATGATTTTTTCAGTCTCTAACTTCAAGCTGATTGATTTATACTACTCCTTCAGGCATCAGTTCAAGTGCCTGTCACACCCTACCCTCTGATCCCTACCCCCACCCCGGTCAGGTTAAATTGATAAAAGTCACTGCATGTCCATTGTGACTTTACCTGACCTTCTCCTGCACTAAACAAGGATCCCTTTAAAGTAGGTACTATCTTATTTTCCCATTGTCTAATACAGATGCTCATTGAATGCTTGACAAATGAGTGAAGAAGAGGCTACAAATGAGTCTTGAGTCTCTTTCAACAATATTTATTTATAACTGTTTCCCTTGCCCCTGGAAGTTTGCTTCCTCACCTATGACCCACACCTATACCTTGTTTCAGGGATATGACAGCATATCAAAAATGGTCAACACTGAATATCACCCTCAAATTTCTCTTTCTTCTGCCTGAAAATTTTCAGCCCTTCCTGGGGAAGCTCTATCTAGGTACACAGTAAGACCATCCACAAGATCCACTGAGGATGCCAAAGCAGATGCTTATAAGAGACATTTGGTTTAGGATCTAGATGAATAAATTAAAATATAACTTATCACACATAAATTGACCACTATCATTAATTATTTCTGAGCAAAAAAATATAATTTAGGACAGCCAAGTAAGCCAGAACACATCGATATTGTCTACTTAAACCTTCTTGGACTAAAACCTTTGACTCAGAATCAGTAAAAACCAAACTGCAGTTTGGGGGAAAATAAATATATAATGGACCATTTTTGAGTTAAAAAAAAAAAGTTCACAGACAGTACCTTAAGATTTCCCAAGGACTGGAAATGCAGGGCTAAACCATGAGTTGTTAATCCTCTAAATGTCATATGCTACGATACCTGGTTAAATAGGCTGCTGGAATTGTTCTCCTTTCATTTAAAATGCCTGGGTTTTGTTTGATTTCTTAAATCTCTAGTTAAAGTTCATGAAAAGGAGCTCCCACATGTGTAAATCCCATTTCTGTATTAGTCTTAATTTCAGAAAAGAGGAACTTCCTTTTATCAATATATCATATTATTCTAACATTTCTAATTTACATTTTCCCTAGTACATTTTTTGATGGATTTATTCTATAACTGACAAATGCACGGAGCAATTTCCTTCTCTGCTAATGGAGAAGGTTGAAATTTGACATGTAATCTCTAAGGCCTTTTTCAGCTTTGTGATTTTAGAATTCTGTAATTAACTAGCTCCTAGCCATTATTAAAATGTCTCATCAACTCCCACAAGAAAGTTAAAGACTGAGGATAAATATAAATCCTAATCCACTACCTGGTGCAAGAGGAACTGAAAAGATAAGCTGTAACTTTACTTCTCTTCTCCTGCCCCAGAATAATGCATGCCTGCATATAAACTAAAAGTAGGACACTGATGCCTGAGGAATCTGAACTACATAATGCAGAACATCCTATGATCTATGCTTAATTATACACATGCATTCTTTTTCAGATGATTTCTAAATTCCCCTAGCATACTGCAAAGAAATAATCATTGTTAGACATACAAGCAAAGACAGTAATGCAATTTTCAGAAAACTGGACTTTAAAGGTTTTCTAGGATGCTAAGATCTCATCCCTGTCTTTCAAAATTAAGTCTAAGCCTCCAAAATAGAGTCTGACCCATGTTAGGCACTAGCTTCTTATAAAAATGCTCCATATGAGTGAATCTGCCTATAGGACCTCAAATGGAATGCATCGCCCACCAGTTAAATGCTCATGGAGTCAGTGCCCTGGCCTCAGGGACCAGCTGACTCCAAGCCTGCTCTGTGTTTTGTTTCTCCTCAGCACAGGAAAGCAGAGCCACCAACCATCCAACCAACCCAATTCTAAATGAGGCCAATGCCCTGGGAGAAAAAGTTACTTCTGGAAAGTCAACAGCTCCAGGGAGAAATAAAGGACAAGGCCAGCAGCATCAGCACCAAGAAAACTCCATAGCTACATAGCTATTGTGAAATACCAAAATGGCATGGGCTTTTACCCAAAAAATGACTCTTTCATGACAAGTTACAGTTGGAGGGAAAAAAAACCCACTTCAGTGCTTGCTATATTGTGTTTAACCAGATGCCACTTTGGGAAGGGGTTAATTGTTTAAAAACGAGCCACAGAGCAACTTCACATCAGGGTTTCTGGTGTTACCCTACCACAGTGACTGTGTGAGAGACAGCCATGTGAGAGTCATGGAGAAGGAGCAGGCTAGACACCAACCCTCTAAAAAATTTAAGCTGAGACTAAGAAGAAGATGGGCCCTTGCTGTGGTGAGAAACCATGCCTGGCATGTGTAGTGTTCAGGGATGGCTGGATCTGAAAGTGCTAGACTATTAAGAAATTCAAGTCCAACAAACCAGCACCTCAAAAAATTATCAAGGATATACTAGAAAAAAATGAAGTTAACAGTGCCAAAATGTCTAATAGAATGAACATACCAGGCAGGGTGAGCAGTTAAATAGAAGGGGGTAAAAGGGGAATCTGCAATAAAAAATGTAATGATGGGGGGAAAAAGTAAATAGTATTCAATAATAATTCTCAATGTGAATAGTCTTAACTGCCAAATCAACAGAAATAGACTGGAAGATAGATATGGAAAATAAACAATATGGTCTTTAATAATCAAAGGGCCACAAAAGAAATCAAAGACAAAATCCAACATCCAGGCTGGGAGATTTAGCTCAGCGGTTCTGCCACCTGCCTCACAAGCACAAGGATCCAAGTTTGATCCCCAATAAAAAAAAAAATTAACATCCATTCATGATAAAAATTCTGAAGAAAATGAGAATAGAAGCAATTCATCTCAATTTGATAAAAGCCATTTATGAAAAACCTATTGCCAACATCATATTAAATGGGAAAAAAATGAAAAGCTTTTCCTCTAAAATCAGGAACAACACAAAGATATCCACTATCACCACTCCTGTTCATTATAGTACTCAATATTGTAGCCAAAGCAATCATGCAAGAGGAAGAAATAGAAAGGACACATATAGGAAATGAAGAAGTCAAACTATTTTATTTGCAGATGACATGATCTTCTGCATAGAGGATCCAAAAATTTTCAGTAGATTCTTATAACTATTAAAAAATTCAACAATGTAGCTGGATACAAAATCAAGAGTGTTCCTGAGCACCAATAATGAACTCAATAGGAAAACAATACCATTCACAATAGAATCAAAAAATTAAGTACTTAGGAAATAAGCTAACCAAGGAACTACAAAACCTCTACAACAAAAACTATAGTACTCTGGGGCCAGGGACTTAGCTCAGCAGTTCGGTGGCCTGCCTTACAAGCGCAAGGACCTGAGTTCAATCACCAGTAACAAAAAAAAAAAAAAAAAAAAAAAAAAGCACTCTGAAAAGGGAGATCAAAGAGGACATCAGAAAATGGAAAGATATTTCCTACTCCTGGGTAAGCAGAAACAATATTGTCAAAATGGCCATACTTCTAAAACTCACATGTAAATTTAATGCAATGTCAAACTATTGACAGCATTCCTCAAGGAACCATAACATCAATCATAAAATTCATATGGAACCAGAAGAGATCCAAATATTTTTAAAAATAAATCCTGGATAAGAAGAGCAAAGCAGGAGAGATCACAATCCTAGCTTTCAGGTTATATTACAAAGATACAATGATAAAAGTAGCATGGGCCACAGGAAGGATGGCCCACATGAGCACCGGCACTGGAGGGGCCTTCTTGGAGAACAATGGCCAGATCCAGACAACAGTGGAGAGCAGAGAGACCATTGTTTTGAGCTCAGAGAGATGGTGCAGTGGTGAGCAGCAGAGAGAGAGGGCCTTTCTGGGGCTTGTTGTTGAAAATTTAAGCCCATCAGGAGAGTGAAGAGAGTCACTGTAATAAAGATACAGTGGACTACAGCAGTTGGTGAGTGGTTGGGATCAGCACCTCCTACCAGAACTCAGACTTGCTGTGAGTGAGGTACAGCTAAAACCTGAAGCAGAACCGTGCAGAGTTCAACCCCACAGGACATTAGGGAGCTCAATTCTGGCCTTGAAGCCAGAAACAAGCCTTAATCTCAGTGGACCCTGACTGGCTCACTGAGATTAAGTGATTTGGATCTTCACACTGCTGCTCACATTGTCTACCTTGACAGCAGAAACATGCCTTGAAGGGGACTTCTTTCTTTTTCTTTCTTTTCTTTTCTTCTCTCTTCCTCTTTTTCTCTTCTCTTCTTCTTCTTCTTCTTGTTCTTCTTCTTCTTGTTGTTGTTCTTCTTCTTCTGCTTCTGCTTCTGCTTCTGCTTCTGCTGCTGGGGCTGCTGCTGCTTCCTTTCTCTCCTTTCTTCTTCCTGTTTTCTCCTATCTTGATTATTCTCATTTCTATAAGAGTGGGAATATAGTTTCTAGTTTTCCTGTTGCCTTCAGTTTGTTCTGTTATTGTTTTTGTTCCTTCCTTCTCTCTTTCCTCTTGTCTTCACCAGTTTCCCAGAAAGGATCTTCCTGTGTCCTCTAGCCCTCCTTCTAACCTTTTCCTCTCCTATTGCTCTATCTCCCCCGCCCCCCCACTCCTTCAAATCTTCTTCCCAGAGGGTAAATTCACTATACTAAAGGGCTTATTTATTGCAAAAATATTCGTGTTGGTCCTTGATTTTTATATATAAGCACAAGTCTAGTTCATGTGGTTAAAGGTAACAGATTCAGAGTTACCACAATTTAGGGCCAGGGATTTAGCTCAGTGGTGCTACTCCCTGCCTTGCAAGCACAACGTCCTGAGTTTCATCAACGGTACAAAAAAAAGTTACCACAATTTGTCATTTTCTAAGCTATGTTTGATGCTATTATTGATGCTGATTATAGTATTTTGGCCAATGTGACATGATTTTTCTAGTCAGCTATCCTTCCTGGTGTACAAAAACTGAGATTACATAAAGGTCATTACAGACTCAAAACCCACTACCAGTGATACCTGGAAGATACTTCTGAGAAGTATTCATTACCTAAGGGTTCTAAATACTAGCAATAAAGATTCTTGCAATAAGCAATATACAACTATCAACCCAGGAACTAAACCAAAATCATCAACAACCAAAAAATTAGAATGAGAAGACACCAAAATAAGATGCAAACCCAGATGTCCAGTTCACAAAGGCAAATCCAGGGAGTAACTAGTTGAAACAATCAAAAATCAACCACTTGGACTCTCTGAACTAAGGACAAGGAAGTAACAAAACAGATGAATGAAGCTCTAGAAAAAAATCAGAGCAGAAAAAATTCCCCATATAACTACAGAGATGGTGACCAGAATGAAAGGAATGCTTAGTGAATCTAGGACAGATACAGATAAGAAAATATAGCACCTCAGGAACATAATGGAAACCATAAACACTGATCATAGGAAAGAAATGGAAAAAAAATAACAGAATAGAAAAAAAAATTGCCAGCTATTTCTCAGAGGACTAATATCTAGAATACATGAAGAACTGCAAAGTGGGGCCAGGGATTTAGGCTCAGTGGTTCCGCTGCATGCCTCACAAGCACAAGGACCCAAGTTCAATCCCTGATACCAAAAAAAAAAAAAACTGCAAATAATTAGACCCCCCCCAAAGTAAAATATCCAATCAAAAAATGGGCAACTGAAATGAACAGACACTTCTCAAAAGAATAAGTACAAATGGCCAATAAAAACATTTTTAACTCTTCAACATCTTAGGCCATTAAAGAAATGCAAATTATAATGACACTGAGATTCCATCTTACTCCCCGAAAACAAACAGCTATTATCAGGAAATCAAATACTAACAAATTCTGGTGAGGCTGCACAGAACAAGGAACGTTTCTTCTGCCTTATTGGTGAGAATGTAAATTAGTACCACCATTATGGAAATTCTTCAAAATACTAAAAATAGAAATTCCAGTTGATGCAGCTATCCCCCTTCTAGGTATCTTCCCAAAGAGTAAAAAAAAAAAATTATATTACAGTGATACATGCATACCCATTTTTATAGCAACACAATTCATAATAGCTAACTCCTGGAAACAGCCTATGTGTCCATCGACATGAATGAATAAAGAAAATATGGTATTTATACATAATATAATACTACTGTGTCATAAAGAAGTTTAAACTTAGGCAATTTGTAGGAAAATGGATGCATCTTGAGACCATAATGTTAAGAGCAATAAATCAGATATGCAAGAATAAATATTGTATGGTTTCTCTTATATGGGAAATCCAAACTATAAAGAGCAAAATAAAAGATAGATAATAGGGGGCTAGATCTTTTACAAATGCAAAGGGGACCAACTGATGCAGGGATGGGGTAGAAAGAGAAGGGGAAAGAGATGAAAAAATAATTAAGATCTGTTATATACAATCTACCAACTCTGCATAAGGAATATAATGCATTAAGTACTGCAAATGTGTACTAATAAAAAATAAAAATTGAAAAAAGCTTCCTATAAGTACATAATGATTAGTGCTTGAACATTTTACCCCCAAACTACTGTAGAATTCAAACATTTTCTAAAATTTCCTATTAGTATCTCTTATCCTCTCTCTCCCCTGTGTTTCTTATGTGGAAATTGGGTGTCCTAATATTATACTTCACATGGACTTAATGTGAATATTAGATGAATATATAACATCTAATCCATTAGAAACAGTGCTACAGCCGGGCATGGTGGCACACGCCTGTAATCCCAGCACTCGGAGGCCGAGGCAGGAGGATCAATCGCTGTGAGTTCGAGACCAACCTGGGCTATATAGTGAGTTCCAGTTCAGTCTCAACTACATAGTGAGACCTTGTCTCAAAAAAAAAAAACAAAAAGAAAGAAAGGAAGGAAGGAAGAAAGAAAGAAAAATGGTGCTACATACACAGTGGGAAAACCAAGTAAAAATTTGATTCTTTCCCCATCTGGACCCCTGCCTTTAGAGTTCCAGTGACATGGTATACAATATGCAATTGCTTATGTTGTGATTTCTAAAAATATCCTAATCAATAAGAGGACTTTGTAAGAAACACTGTGTGTTATACCAGACTTCTGGTGAGCAATCCAGTAAGAGAGAAGCCAAGATAGTGCATGTCCAAGCACATATCCCATCTCCATATAGAAAGGGAAATGTCAGAGGGCCTTGTGAAGAGACACACAACTAAGAGCAAAGAGGCAGGCAGCTCTCTGTCCTCTTTTTTTTAGCAAAAAAAAAAAAAGTATTAAAATGTCCACGTTCATTTGAACATTTATATATGTAGAGGCAAATGACTAAGTGATTTCCCATGTATATAGTATATTTTGTAAGAGTACTGGGCTTTCTGGGTTCCATTACACATTCTTCTATATGACTCTACACTATATTATACAATGTTATGCCATGCCATGATGTTTATTAACATTGCAGGCTTTACCCTGCTGTTCTATGCTTTTTTTGTGCTTCTCTGATCCCCCTAATCAAAGCATAAAGTTAGGACCCACAGGATCTGCATTATCTCAGAGCTTGAAAGAAATGAAGACTCCTACCCCTGACCTACTGAATCAGAATTTGCATTTTAACAGGCTCCCCAGATTATTGAAACACAAGTTTAAATGTTATTACACTCTACCACACTATACCAAAAGGAACTATAGTGCATTATTTAGTATACACAGGCTCTGGAATTAAACTGTCTCAATTTTAAATCTCAGCTCTGCCAATAACCCAGTTTTGCTATGATTTGGTTTATTTTTCATTTGTAAAGCAGTACCTATGTCACAGAGTTATACAAAGATTAAATGTTTTAATAAACTGAGTGAGATGGCCCATGTCTGTGATCTTAGCTACCTGGGAGACAAGAGGATAAGAAGTTTAAAGCCAGCTTAGGCAACTTAGTGAGACATTCTCAAAATAAAATATAAAAGGATCTGAAACTCTCACCACTCTTATTCTATACAGTTCTTGAAATTTTAGCAGGAGAAATTAGGCAAGGGAAAGAAATGAAAGGGACACAAATAGGAAAGGAAGAAGTTAAACTATCCTTATTTGCAGAAAATAT
This sequence comes from Fukomys damarensis, assembly GCF_012274545.1. NCBI lineage: Eukaryota > Metazoa > Chordata > Mammalia > Rodentia > Bathyergidae > Fukomys > Fukomys damarensis. The sequence goes on along the minus strand of NW_022900949.1, from coordinate 43,874,193 downwards.
GATTCTATACTTAAAAGATCCTAAAGACTCCACCAAAAGACTTTCATAGCTGATAAATTAAGTCAGCAAAGTAACAAGGTATAAAATCAACATTTAAAAATCAATAGCTTTTCTATACACCAATAAAGGGCTAGCTGAGAAAGAAATTAGGAAAACAATTCTATTCAAAATAGCTCTTTTTAAAAAATACCAGGGATCACTCTAACCAAGGAGGCACAAGACCTCTGCAATGAAAATTTCAGCCACTGAAGAAAGATATTGAGGAACAGCAGAAGATGGAAAAGCCTCCTATGTTCATGTGTTGGCAAAACTGATGTTAGTAAATGGCCACAGATCTATAGGTTTAATTAAAACCCCATCAAAATATCAAGGAAATTCTTCACAGAACTAGAAAAAACAATCCTAAAATTCATATGGAAACACAAAATACCCAGAATAGTAAAAGCTATCCTAAGCAAAAAGAGAAAGGCTAAAGGCATCACAATATCCTATTTCAAATTATACTACAAAGCCATAATAACAAAAATAGCAAGATACTGGCACCAAAATAGACACATAGACCAACTGAACAGAATAGAGGACACAGAAACAAATCCATCTCATTCTTAACAAAGGAGCCAATGAGCCGGGTGTGGTGGAGCACACCTGTAATCCCAGCACTCTGGAGGCTGAGGCAGGAGGATCGTTGTGAGTTTGAGACCAGCCTGGTCTACATAGTGAGTTCCAGGTCAGTCTCAACTACATAGTGAGACCCTGTCTCAAAAAACCAAAAAAAAAAAAAAAAAAAAGGAGCCAAAAATATTCATTGGAGAAAAGACAGCTTTTTAACCAAATGATACTGGGAAAATTGGATGACCACTTGTTAAAAAAATAATAATAAACTTGATTCTTATTTTCCTGTACAAAAATTAATTCAAAATGCATGAAAGAACTGAAATGTTGAAACTGCTAAAAGAAAATATAGGTGAATGTTTATAGCGGCACAGTTTGTAATAGCTAAATCTTGGAAACAGCCCATTTGCCCATCAGTTGGAAACTGGATAAAGATGTGGTTTTTCTATAAAATGAAATATTACTCAGCGATAAAGAATGAGAAAATAGACTCATTCATAGGACAATGGATACATACTGAGGATATACTCCTAGGTGAAATAAATAAATCACACAAGTGTAAATACCAATAATTTCTCTGGTGTGAATAAACTGCAATAATACGTAAGATCCTAATAAGATTGCTGACATTGTGAAATGGGAAGAAAGGAGCTAAAGGTGTAGGGAAGGCAGGATGGGTAGGGGAAGGGTAATAAGGGAAAAGAAAAAAATGTGAGATAATGAAAAGATGGAAATAAAGTGTTTGTAGATGGGGAGGGGAGGAGGGGGTGAAGGGAGGGCAGGGACAAGGGGAAAAAATGAGAACCAAGACTTGTCATGTAGAGGTACAAGATCCCAACAATGAATGTAACTGTACTGTATCCCTAAAATGTACCAATAAACTCAAAGGTGAAAAAAAATATAGGTGAAACACTTGAAGCCATAGGCACAGGTAAGGACTTCCTAATAGCACATAAAATAATAACAAGAATCAACAAATGTGACCATATCAAATCACATACTCTGAACAGTGAGGGAAACAAGTAACAGAGTGAAGAGACAGCCTACAGGATGGGATAAAATATCTATATCCAGAATATATAAAGAACTCAAAAAACTTGACACCAAAGAAATCAGCCCAATCAAGAAGTGGGCAAATTAACTGAACAGAAACTTCTCAAAAGAAGTACAAATGGCCAAAACTATATGCAAAAACGTTTCAACATCTTCAGTCATTAGGGAACTATAAATCAAAACTACATTGGGATTCGTCTCAGTCAGAGTGTTGATACAAAATCAACAATGCCAGCAAAGATTCACGGAAAAAAAAAACCCTTCTAAACTGCTAGTTAGAATGTAAATTAGTAGAGACATTATGGAAATCAGTGCAGAGGTTCATCTAAAAACTAAAAATAGAGCTACTATTGGATCCAGCTGTACCACTCCTTGGTATGTAACCTAAGGAATTAAAGTCAGCATGCTATAGGGACCTGCACAGTTTTGTTTATTGCAGCACAATCCACAATAGCCAAGATATGAAACCAACCTAGATGCCTATCAACAAAGTAATGGATAAAAAAGTGTTATATATACACAATGGAATATTATTCAGTCATAAAGAAGAACATAATTTTGTCATTTGCGAGAAAATGAATGGATCTGGAGATCACGTTGAACAAAATAAGTCAGACTCAGACAAATACCATATGTTCTCCCCCGTGTGTGAAATCTAAAAAAAGATGACATGAAAGAAGATATTATTAGACAAGAGGAAGGAATAAGTGGGAGAGAAAGGAGGATGAAAGGAAGAATAATGGAAGGCTGGATATGATCAAAATACAGTAACACAGTGGTGCCTCAGTACATGGACACCTTTGTATGAAAAGAATTTGGTTTACAAACAAAAGCAGTTAGCAAAATTTTGTTTTTGTTTGCTAACTATCCATCAGGTGACAAACATAACTGTAGCCATCTTTCCCACATGAACACAAATGTCTTTTCCAGAATCATGGAATTAATTAAGTTCATAAACCAAGGCACCACTATATATTATACACATCAAAACCAAATACTTTATAAAATTAATAGCACTAATAATAAAAGGAAAAAATAAAAATAGCAAATCACAATGAGATATCACCTCATATCTACTAATATAGCTATCATCAAAATGATGATGATAAAAATAATATAAACAGAAAACAAGTGAGGATAAAGTTTTGGTGATAGAGTTGAGAAGTGGAGTGCCCAGAGTTCAATCCCCAGTACAGTAAGTCCCTGACTTAGGAACATTCAAGTTGCAAACTTTCACAGCTAGAAATAGACCTTGCATTACAAACATTCATAGATGCGAACAAATCGCAGAAATAGCTCGTGTGTCTGCCGGACGCTATCACAGTTGTGCTGCTGTGTGCTTATTATAAAGTCCATGTATTTGTAGTATATTTGTGTCAAAAGTGTATAAGACTCACTATGTTAGACTTATGAAAGAATCTAATTTATGAACTTTCTCCCAGAATGGAACTCATTAGTAAGTCAGGGACTTCCTGTCAAAAAAAAAAAAAAAAAA
>NW_022900949.1:43825446-43870964 GCF_012274545.1 Fukomys damarensis | reverse complement strand
GACTTCCTGTAAAAAAAAAAAAAAAAAAAGGTTTTAACGTAGGAAACCCTTAGAACAGCCCCTGATAAATAAAAAATGTACCATTTAACACCACTTAAAAGTTAACTTTTCTAATGATAACACACCTTGCTGTAAAAATCTCATTCCTTGTGCATAGAAAGTAAGTCTTTCATGAAGAGTTACTCTGGGTCCTTCACCCCCTGAAAAGGAAAGACTTAAAGAAAGAACAGAAGAGTAGACCCAAGCTGTCAGAGGAAGGAACAACCTGTCTCTGAGCCTTCCCGTTTTGGAGAAAAGCTTGAGGGGAAAAAAGGGGATTAAGGATGACCTTGGCCACTTGGAAGTAAATTGCCAGCAAAGCAGAGAGGCTCATAGAAAATACAGAGTGCTCTATTTTATGAGAGGCTGTCAAAGTGATATTGTTCTCTGCTTCTATTTCCTGTTGATATGCCCAAGCCTTTTAGTAAGTTGTGCTATATGTTCCAATTCAGTTGAACCTCATTCATGAAAGTCTTCATCTTGAGAAAATCTTCTGGGTTGATGCTGCCACACTCATCAATTAGGAAGTAAATGTCTGCCTTTCCAATGTGCACACACACTGGGCCAATGAGAAGAAAGGACATTTGTAAGAACAGATCTCAGGGGTGTATGGTTAAGCCCACTGATACCAATCTTTATCATATTCCCTCAGCATTCAGTGTCCCCTAGGCATTCTTGGTCAGGCATATGATTAGCCAACATATTACAAACATAATGTCTCTTCCAGAGAGCCTGGGAGAGTCTGGAAGCTCCACCGACCAATGACTGGAGGGGTTGGATGGATACCCCAACTCCCTCACTCTCTGGATAGGACAAGTGGTAGGAGAGTTCTACAGTTTCCCTGAGGTCTCAGAAGAACCTGAATTGCCTACAGCAATAACCTGTGGGTTACCCATCACCCCTTAGTGGCTGTCTCCCTTTCCACCCTCAAACCCCCATTGGCCTACCAGTGTCCCCTGGAGTTACCACTAGATAATCACTCACATCCTCATCCTGTTTCAGAGGCTTTTTCTGATCATCCTCTCTGAACACATGAACCAAATATGTCTTGGCATTTCTCAAATTGGGATGCTGAGAACAAAGTAAAAGTAAAAATTCATCAGATCTTTGTAGCTATAAATTGTCTATTTCCATCACCCTTCTTCCCATCCAAGTTGCACTTTTTAAATGCTCAGACAAAAGAGTACACCTTCTGAAGTTTAATTTTATTAATTTAAATTAATTTGATCCAAACCCATTTAAAGTTTTAGGTTTTAAATGAGCTCTGCTTAAACAAGTCATTTTGTATTAAGGCCTAGACTCAAAAGGGTAAAAAAAAAAAAAAGCTCCAGATTTAGATCCTGTCTCTAACCACTTAGCAGCAGACCTGCTCTTTTATATGTGAATTTCTTCAACTGTCAAGCAAGAATGTCCACACATTCTCAAGAAGCTATTGTGAGACTTAGGTAAAATCATGGAAATACAACAGAGTTGAGTAGTAAAATCTTAGGGTTCAGATAACCTAGTGTTTTGTTTTTTGTCATTTGGCAGATTCTTCAAAAAGAATTCACATGCTTTTCTCCTCACTCCTTCAGTGCTATTAATCTCTGGACTCCCTTGACCCAGGGAAGACACTGGAGCCTCTTCGTGCTTCCAGGATGATGGGGAAATGTTCTACACTGGGAGTAGGTTCCCCCACTCAGGCTCTCTCATTTGGGAGAACCCTCATCCAAGCAGTATAGGGGACCCACTTATACTTTTTTAAAGCTACTTATTGTTTATCGTCATAAAATTGTAGTTTAATAGGGTATCCTATATTTCTTCTGGCAACCCTCCCTAGGGGGGTGACACATTGGAAAGGAACATGGCATAAGGGGTAGAGGAGCAGCCACCCTTACAGTGAGTAGGTGTTTGTTAAATCCTGGAGACTGGAGGGAACATTTAAAAATACTAGGGCAGAACGTAAAACTTTGCTGCTACCTAGTGTACACTGGTGACAGGTAGAGGGCTGCCTGGAGTCTGAGAAACGACCTCTGTGCAGAAGGGATATCTCGGGCAGCAGTGACCCATACAGGACCCACTACAACCCACGGCCTTTGCATTGTTGAGAGGAGCTGAGGGCCCTAAATACCACCTGATGCTGTACATTCCTGCCAATCTTGGAAAATGGAGATTTCAGGGGAGGAGGGAACATCTACAACACAGATGGAGTGTTCAGCAGAGTGCCATATAGATATAGATATCAAATGACCAATAAATAGTAGATATTATAATCATCCAGGATAACGTTCGGGTAAAATTATCAACGCTTCTATTTATCTGTAAGCTTCCCCCACCCTTAACTCCTCTAGACTTCGGGCAGATTTTCTGGTTCTAGATTTCTTCTTAGCCACTAATGGTGTCTGGCAAAGACGTTAACTCTGAGCTCCTGGTACTATTTGTGAGACAGCTAGATTCCTTTTCTCTCCTTCTTCCACACAGAATAGAAACAGGGAGTATACAAAGAAATAAATTTCATCTTTAACAGTTTTGTTTCTCACTCCAAGAACACAGACAGGGACTAATGTTGCAGGTAAAAGACAAAGATGGAAACGTACTTATGAATTTTATACTTCTAGGTAATCAAGAGGTTACAAGGTCATTTTTGTATTTTATTTTTTAAAGCTCAATGATTTTCCCCTGAAGATATAATCACAGCCTTGAATTTTTCAGTAAATTATCTGCTTTTAAATGTTTCTAATTTAAATTTATAATTCTAATTTGAATCTAAGAAATAATGCCATGGGTGAACAAAAAATAGATAAGTGAACAGACAGCTAGTAAGTGTCAAATTTGTGGTTTAAAATTTATGTATTTTTACTCCAAAGTGTATATACATATCTATTTCTTTTGTTCTTTTTTTTAACTGCATATACAGTAGAAATTCCCCTAACCACCCTCCATTAAGTAACTCACCATATAAATTGCTGTTCTCCTTTTCCCCTGCAAAACATAAGTGATTTTCCCACCAAACACTGGGTGACCCAATGTGCTTTGCTCAGTGGTAGAACTGCTTACTATGGTGGAGGTGGATTTGTTCCCAGGCCATTTATGGCAGTTTTATTACAATTGCACTATTCATTAAATACTGTGCAACTCAATAGGATATGAGTGGGAATAAAAGAAGCTTATTGTAACTGTGAAAAACAGATTAACTGCTCAGAAAGTAATATAGGCAAGTGTTAAAAAAAATTGCTACTGTACTAGATAGGATGATGAAAGAATGAATATCTGAGATGCTAAAAATCAGTAAAGATGTCTGTCTTTGCATTGTTTCAGAAAGTGGTTAGATTTTCTTCTCACTTTAAAGAACTAGAACTTAAAATTGCTTTGATTCTACACTTAAAAACTGGCAAATTAATGTTTATTTATGTAGATTTGTATCAGTCCATTCTAAGTTTCCCAGGGTTTCTATGCAAACATACACATATGTTCATCAGAGAGTTAAAAAGGGCAAAGAGGGAAACAGGAAGAAAGTGGAGTGTTCACTAATTGCTTCAAATTCTTCATAGAATCAAGACACTATACTTTCCAAATTTGGGGTTTCTGTTTTTGGAGGGCTTTGGATGGGTTTTTTTGTTTGGTTGGTTGATTGGTTGTCTGATTTCGTGGCCCTGAAGGTTAAACCTAGGGCCTTTGCACTAAGCTATTCCCCAGTTGGGTTTTTTGTTTGTTTGTTTGTTTGTTTGTTTGTTTTAAACAGAGTCACTAAGTCACCAAGTTGCCCAGGCTAGCCTTGAGTTTGTGATCCTCTCTTGCCTGTGCCTCCCAGAGTGCTGTGATTACAGGCCTGTAGCACCACACCTAGCTTGGGTTTCTGATTTTTAATAAATTAATTCAATTTTTTTTCTTTGGTTGGAGATACAAAAGGTAGGAATGGGGAGCAGACAGATTCACACTTAAAAATAAAAAGAGATGTGAGAGAGAGAGAGAGAGAGAGAGAGAGAGACAGAGAGAGAGAGATGAATTTGGGAAAGGCCCTCTTACCTTCCTGTAGGGTGTTGCCCATCTGAGGAACAGCCCTTAGCCTTACAGTCTCAGGGCACAGCATGTTTTAAGCTTGCTTCCCACAATAGAGAGCTGTAGGGAGGATTGAGGAGGATGGATACTTCCCAGGAAGGTATGTGGCCATCTCCTCCAGGTCCTTGCCTGTAGAGGAATGCTGCATGCCCGCCAATTAAACAGTGACCCCCAGCCCTGCAGAGGCGAGAAGCCATCCAGACAATGTCTGCAGAGAAATCATCAGCAGTGACCACAGCTATCTGCTGCACTCCTTGCCCAGACCTGCTGCCCCTCTCCTGAATGAAAACTTCCTTCTCAGGAAATCCAAAGCAGTCCCAGTCTTTGCCCTGCCTCTTCTTCCCTGGTAGGTTGTCTAGATACCTCAAGATTTGGGCTGCATTCTGAAATACATCCAGGGAAAATAATGGTTCCTCATGATAGAAGACCAAACCAATTCTTAAAAGATCAGGATGGATGCTGAGGGAGTTGACAGTGGTCTTCAGGAAGTTGACAACTTGCTGGAAGTTCACCCTGCTGAACTCCTCAGTGGAGAATACTAAGTCAGCCAGGATAGCTGTTGGACGGGCTGTAAACAAACAAAAATAGAAAGAAAGGCTTAGAATGAGAACAGAGTGATAAAAGCAATATTAATATATTAAATGTATGAGGTGATATCTCTATATACTTTAATAATACCTATAATATTATAGATTACAATAATATATATTATACTGACTTTTATTTATGCACTAAATTTAGAATTTAGTGGAAGCCTTTATTTGGTATGATGGTCAAAAGACATCACACCAGGTTGAGCATGGTGGTGCACACCTATAATCCCAGCACTTGGGAGGCTGAGGCAGGAAGATTGCCATGAGTTCAAAGCCAGCCTAGGCTACATAGTGCATTCAGGGCAAGCCTGAATTACATAGAGAGAACTTGTCTCAAAACAAATCACACAGTGTGTGCCAGCGCCAATCTCAAAATTCTTACAAAATAATGCACATAACTTGTACTATATAAAGATAAAAATATCCACAGTAAAGTGTTTATGACTTCTTTTTGGAGTGAGGGCATAGCTTGGTGATAGAACACTCACCCCTGCATGCTCAAGAGCCTGGATTTAATCCTCAACACCAAAAAGAAAGGAACATGCTTTTACACATATCTAAGTCTCTTAAAAGTATCTCCATCTTCAATAGTTTTTCTTCATTTTTCCCGTTTCAAGAGACCATGGGTCAAATTCTCTTTTAAGACTCTGCAACTTTCATCATGTAATATTTTTTAAATAATAATGACTGTTAACATCTTTGACAAATGTATTATTTCAACAGTGACATCATGAAATGTTGCAGGTTCTTACGAAAAAAATCACTATCCAAATATGTACTGGGCTGGCTGGCTCTCTCATTTTACTATAAAAAGAACCTTTTCTTCAGCCATCTGCAAATGGAGGATTGAAGCACAAGCAAAGCCCTCTGCCAAGAGGAAAACAAACACCTCCCTTTCCACTTGGGGTGGTGCCTACTTATAGGGAAATCTACTGTGTACAATGAGCAACAAGGTCCAGATCAGCTTTGACACAGGATAAAAGAAATCTCCCTAGCAGAGAATCAAAACTACATACGCAGAAGGCTGAAACCAGCAATGTACACAACTAAATATTATAAAGAAAGGTGTAGAGAAGAGAATACAGGGCTGTGGAGCAGACTTTTAATTTATCTTTGGCCTTTTGGTGTCCTGCAATTTCCCCTGAGGGTTAAAAAGAAGGTATTGTCCCTGGGTTTGGCAAATCTAAATCACCTACTCTGGAAACCCCAAAATGTTTGACTGTTTTCCTTCACCTGCTGGTACCAAGAGTTGTTTTTCCTCAAGCTACCCAAGATTCATCCCCTTTCCTCATTATCAGAGCCACCCTACAGCTGGGCCCAGACTTTCTCTCCATGAGGCCAGATGACAGTTCATCCTTGGAGTCCTACTGGGTCAAAGGTGCCATCTGGAACGCAACCTGCCCACAGAAGGAAGGCTGCCCTCAGGACCTCTCTACTTAGGTCATTTTTCCACTTGAAACTTCCAATCACTTTTAGCACTTTGGGATCCTGTAACCAGGGTTCATTCCACATAATCTAATTTCATCCCTCATGACTTCTAACCCCTCCCCCAATCCCAGTTGGCTCAGGTTTTCACTCTCTTCTACATTTATTCAGACTCTTCTCACTTCTACGTCCTTATCAGAAGTGTGGAACCCTCACCTGGCTCTTATCATTGCCAAGACTGCCTCCTACCTTTTACCTGTATATTAAGATTAACACCCATTGCTAAGGGACCAGCATGAATCCTTTGCAATCATGCTCTCCAGGATGCCCTCATTTATTATGTTTCTTCTTAATGTGGTATCTTTAAAATGCTTCTTAGTTCCTTGTTGCTCTGCTGGATTTTCCTCTTATATCATGTGTTTGTTTTTTCTGCCTATAAAACTGCAAAGCCCCCAAGCTCTAGATATTGGGAAGAGCTATGACAACTCAGAGAAAGGAGACATAGGTCACTTCTACCTATGGAGATCAAAGGATGCGTCCCTAAGAGGGTAGCAAGAGCAGAGAGGTAAATTTTTGGCTGTAGAAATTCCAAGAGAATAATACAGTATATTCAAGGGCAAAGAAAAAGGTCAGAAAGCAATACAAATACATGGCAAGTGATAACTAGTTCAGCTTGGTTAGTCAACACAATATGCAAAAATACTTAACAAGAGATAAGTAAGGCTCAGGTTGGCCCAATCCACAGGCAAACTTTTGGAAATATATGAGAGTGTTTTGTATTGCATCATGAAGATGCACTGGCATGAATCAGGGATGTTAAATCTTTGACAATGCAAGAGAGAACCCTACTTTATGAATTGTCATCCTCAAAGTGCAGATAGCAGCATCTCCCTTCCAAACTCTGAATGACAACCTAAAGGAAGACTATTCAATCTCTGGGGGAAATGCCTGAATGCTTCTCCTCCTGGAAAAGGTATATAGCAGCTTGGATTATTGTTCAAAAATATCTAGTCCCAAGCCGGGCGTGGTGGCGCACGCCTGTAATTCCAGCACTCGGGAGGCTGAAGTGGGAGGATCGATCACTGTGAGTTCAAAACTGGTCTGGGCTACCTAGTGAGTTCCAGGTCAGTTTCAACTACATAGTGAGACCCTGTCTCAAAAAAAAAAAAAATCTAGTCCCAACTCCTCATTTGCAACTCATGTTGCTGTGTTCAGATGACTCACTTTGGTTTGCATAATATTAGAAGATGAAGCAGGGGTCTGAAAAGCACTTTAGCAATTGAATTTCTTTCTTGCAGAAAGAAGTTAACTCTGCAGTTGCCGTGTTTAAACCAACCTGATAAACCCAAGAGAAGGAGCACAGCCAAAGAGATCAACCAACCCTAGTGAAACCCAGTCTAATCTAGCTAACCCAGATTTGTGAGAATAAAGTATTCTTTTAAAAAAATGTTTTATATTGGTACATTTTAGATATACAGTACAGTTACATTCATCAATGGTATCTTGTACCTTCACACAACATAATAGGGTTCTTATTTTTTTCCTATTCCCCTAGGCTCACTTCCCCCCTCCATCTTTCCCAATTTACAAAGACTTTGCTTCCATTTTTTCCCTTTTCTCTTATTTTTTCTCTTCCCCTTTTACCTTTCCCCTCCCCCTCCCATTTGCCCAATACTTTTAGAGCTCTTCTTCCTATTACAAAATATCAATTATACATTTTGATCCTTATTTACACTTTTAGTTTATCACACCAGAGAAACTACGACGGTATTTATACATGTGTCCTATTAATTTCACTTTAGTATATCCTCAATGTGCATCAGCTTAGCTATGCATGCCTCTAGTTTCTCATTTTTATGGCTCAGTAGTACTCCATTTTATAAAAAATCCACATCTTCCCTATCCAGTCTCCAATTGATGGGCAATTGGGCTGTTTCCAAGTTTCAACTATTACAACCTGTGCCTCTATAAACATGGGTGAGCATATATCACTGTAATATGATTCTTTTATTTTGGGAAGATAGGCAGCAGAGGGATAGCTGGGTCAAATGGGACTTCCAATCCTAGCTGTGTAAGGTATCTCCATACTGATTTCCACAGTGGTTGCACCAGTCTGCACTCCACCAACAATGGAGAAAGGTGATGAGTGATGTTGAACATTTTTTCATGTATTTATTTGCTGCTTTTATTTGTGTGAGAAATGTCTGTTCATTTCAGATGCCCATTTTTGAATTGAGTCTTTATATTTGGGGGGCCCGATTTTTTATTTCTTTCTATATTCTAGATAGTAAGCCTTTGAGAAACAGCTGGTAAAAAAAAAAATTTCCCACAGTGTAGGTTGTCTCTTAGCTCTGTTGGTAATTTCTTTTTGCAATGCAGAGCTTTTTTAAAATATGAGATTTCAGTTGTCAATTCTTTGTGCTAGTTACCATGCTACTGAGGATATGTTCATAAAGTCTTTTCCTATGCCAATATCTTTGAGAGTTCTACCAAGCTTGTTTTCCAAAAGTTTACTATTTCTGTTTTATATTTAGATATGTAATCATCCTGAATTTTAGTTTAGTGCATGGTGAAAGATAAGGGTCTGCTTTTAATCTTTGGCAGGTTGAAATCTAGTATTTCCCACACCATTTATTGAGGAGGCTATCGTTCTTCCAGTGAGGATGGTCAGCTCCTTTGTCAAAGATGAGGTAGCTGAGTACATCTGGAATTGCTTCTGCATCTTCTAATCTATTCCACTGACCCTCTGGTCTGTTTCTTTGCCAGTACCATGCTGTTTTTATCACAGTGGCTTTGTAGTACAGTTTCAAGTTGGGGATTGTGATACCCCTGGCCATGTTGTCTGTTGCCTAGAATGGCTTTGGCTATTCTAGGTCTCTTCTGGTTCGAAATTAATTTTTCGATTGTTTTCTCTAGTTCTGTGAAATATACTCTTGGGATTTCAGTGGAGGAATGTATTGAATCTTTATAACACTTTTGGAAGTATGGCCAATTTCACTATATTAGTTCTTCCTACCCAAAAACAAGGGATATCTTTCCATTTTCTTCTGTCCCCTTTTATCTCTTTTTTTCATTGTGGTGTAGTTCTCAATGTAGAGGTCGTCTGCGTCCTTTGTTAGACTGATTCCTAGATATTTCATTTTTTTGGATGCTATTGTGAAAAGAATTGTTTTCCTAATTTCTCTGTCAATGAGTCTTTTGTGTACAAGAAGTCAATTGACTTTTGAGTGCTTATGTTGTATCCAGCTTCCCTACTGAATCTGTCAATTAAGCCTAGAAGTTTTTTGGCAGAGTTTTTTGGGCCTTCTAGGTAAAGTATCATGTAGTCATCAAATAATGACAGTTTAACTTCTTCCTTTCCTATCTTTATTGCTTTAATTTCTTTCTCTTGGCTAATTGCTGTGGCTAATGTTTCCAGAACTATATTGAAGAGGACTGGTGACAGTAGACATCCTTGTCTTGTTCCTGATATTAACATGAAGGTTTTCAGTTTTTGGCCATTTAATATGGTGGTGGAATGGAAAGAAAGGAGCTAAAGGTGTAGGGAAGGTGGGATGCGTAGGGGAAGGGTAATAAGGGAAAAGAAAAAATGTGAGATAATGAAAAGATGAAAATAAAGTGTTTGTAGATGGGGAGGGGATGAGGGGGTGAAGGGAGGGCAGGGGTAAGGGGAAAAAATGAGAATCAAGACTTGTCATATAGAGGTACAAGATCCCAACAATGAATGTAACTGTACTGTATCCCTAAAATGTACCAATAAACTCAAAGCTGAAAAAAAAATATGATGGTGGCTGTTGGTTTTTCATAGATAGCCTTTATCAAATTGAGATAAAGATCATCTATTCCAATTTTCTGTAGGGTTTTTTTTATGAATGAGTGTTGAATTTTGTCAAATGCTTTTTCTGCATCTGTTGAGAGGATCATATAGTTTTTGTCCTTGATTCTGTTAATACAGTGTATACGTATGTTGAAGCATCCTTGCATCCCTGGGATAAATCCAACTTGGTCAGGGTGTATGATATTTTTAATGAATTCTTTTGCATGTGATTTGTTTCTTTTCTCTTACTGCTTATAGCATTTTGTTTTTCTGTTGGGTTTCTGGGATCTTGAATATTATATTGTCTAGGTGTAGGTTTTTCTTTTTGATCATGGCTAGTTGGAGTCCTATATGCCTCACTTATCTGTATGTCAAATTATTCCCCTCTGGGAAATTTTCTGTCATTCATTCTGTGAACAGCTTTTTTAAGTCATTTGTATTTTCTCCTGCTACTTCATGGATTCCTATCAGTCTTATATTATTCTTCTTTGCATCATCTAGGAGTTATTGGATCAATTTCTCATGATACCTTAGTGATTTTAAGAGGCCTCTCTTTTCATGGTCATTGACTGCAATCCTATCTTCTATTATGTGAAATTCTGCCTTCACATTCTTTTATCCTGCTATGAAAACTTTCCATAGAGTTGGTGTTTTTTTTCTTTTTATTGAGTTTATTGATATAATCTAGGTCTACAGTGCAGTTACATTCATTACTGGGATCCTGTACCTTCACATGATGGTTCTTGGTTCTCATTTTTTCCCCTTGCCCTTTCCCTCCCTTCACCCCTTCCTCCCCTCCCCATTTACAAACTCTTTATTTCCATTTTCTCATTTTCTCATATTTTTTCTTTTCCCTTATTTCCTTTCCCTACCCTTCCCACTTTCCCTACACATTTAGCCCCCTTCTTCCTATTTCACATTCTTAATTACCCCATTAGGATCTTGTGTACTATTATAGTTTTTCACACCAGAGAAACTATTCAGTATTTACACGTGTGACTTATTTATTTCACTTAAGAGTATATCCTCAATATGTATCCATTTTCCTATGAATGAATCTAATTTCTCATTCTTTATGGCTGACTAGTATTTCATTTTATAGGAAAACCACATCTTCTTTATCCAGTTTCCATCAGATGGGCAGATGGGCTGTTACCAAGTTTTAGCTATTACAAATTGTGCCACTATAAACATTGATGTGTGTGTATCTCTTTGGTATGATTCGTTTAAATCTTTTGGAAAGATACCCAGAAGAGGGATGGCTGGGTCAAATGGAACCTCTAGACCTAGCTCTTTGAGGTATCTCCATATTGATTTCCACAGCGGTTACACCAGTCTGCACTCCCACCAACAGTGGAAAAGGATTCCTTTCTCCTCACAACCCCGCCAACATTTGTTATTATGTGATTTCTTGATAGCAGCCATTCTTTGTGGGCTGAGGTGGAATCTCAGTGTTAAAGAGTTTTGAATCTCCTAGATATCTGTTTGAATCTGTTTTGTGGGTTCGTATTTCTTTCCTATGTTGGGTTTTCATGGTTTCCATATCTTTCTTATGTTGGGCCTTCATGGCTTCTGTCATGGTCCTGAGCTCATCTATTTTTTTTGTCAGTTTCTGTTCTGGAGTCTCTAATCATGCCTTTCATTGTGCTTACCATCTCTGTAGTTATCTGGGAAATTATTTCTGTTTTTAATTTTTCTAGAGCCTGATTGATCTGTTTTGTTACTTCCTGTGCAATGTGTTCAAGGTGTCCTGATGGTTCACTGTCAGACCTTTCAACCTGATTTGCCCTACAGTTTGCCATTGGTGAACAGGAAGTCTGTCTTTCTGTCTTGCTTACATGTTTCCTCATTTTTGTTTTTGTTGTTGGGTTGTCCTTGGTTTAATTCCTGGGTTAGTTCTTTGATCTTCCTCATATAGCTGCTCTTCAGGTTTTGAATCTCTAATGATTCAGAGATATTCTCATTTTCATAATATCAGAAAGGACAACTCATTAAATCAATCACAACCCTTTAGCCCAATTGATACAAACAGCAAAAAAATAGGATCAAGCACAACTTACAAATTGACCATTTGTGCTAGTCATTAATTTATCACCTTTAAGCCATGTGAATTAAATCAAAATCAAGGACCAGCCCAAAATATGTTTACAGTGAATAAACACTTCAATATAGCAACTTTATCCTTTAGGATGGGGGGTTTAGACAGAGTTAGGATGAGAGGAGTAGATAGATTTAAGAAATGGAGAAAGATTCAAGTGAAGCCACAGGTCACAGGATGACCACACAAACTTTAGGATTCATTGAAGACAAGAGGGAAAGACAGGGGAGACAGGAGTAAGATGGCAATTGTGGGCAGTCAAAACCATCAGTGTTTGGGAATGATTCTGATGATGATGATGAGACCTCTGTGAGTGAAAGTCTTCAGAGAGAAGCTGCAAAGAAGCAGGCCATGAAACAGACCAAACTGGAGATGCAGAAGGCCCTTGCAGAAGATTCCACTGTATATGAATATGACAGTATTTATGATGAGATGCAGAAAAAAAAGGAAGAAAGTAATCCCAAATTACTTTCAGGAAAAGATCGAAAGCCCAAGTATATCCACAATTTACTAAAAGCAGTTGAGATCAGAAAAAAGGAACAGGAAAAAAGAATGGAAAAAAAATACAGACAGAACAAGAAATGGAGAAAGGAGAATTTGATGATAAAGAGGCATTTGTGACATCTGCTTATAAAAAAAACTACAAGAAAGAGCTGATGAAGAAGAAAGAGAAAAAAGGGCTGCTGCACTAGAAGCACGTTTGGATGTAACCAAGCAGAAAGATCTGAGTGGCTTTTATAGGCACCTATTAAATCAAGCAGTTGGTGAAGAAGAAGTACCAAAATGCAGCTTTTGTGAAGCCAGGTAATAAAATGGGAAATTGTTAAACACACATCCATCTTCTGAGCAGTGTTATCCTAAGTCCAAAAGGAGGTCTTCAAAACAGGAGTCAGGTAAATTTCAAATCTTTCTTGACTTATTCTTCTCATCCCAGACCAGTTACTAAGGAAGGAAATTTGGGAACGAAAGAAGAGTGGGTCTGGCTAGGAGCCATTGCTACTAGAACTCATATCATCTTGATGTCAGGTATACAAAATCCAACTCAGTCAGAGAGGGCTCAGACTCTTACTTCAGAAACTCTCTCACAGCCAGGTATGGTGATCCATTTCTGTAATCCCAGATACTTGGGAGGTGGAGACAGGAGGATTACAAACTTGAGGCCAGATTGGGCAAATTAGTGAGACCCTGTCTGAGTTTTTCAAAAAAGAAGAGCTAGGTTGTAGCTCAGGGGTAGAACACTTATCTAGCATGTGTGAGGCCCTAGGTTTAACCTCCAATACTAACAGAAAGAAAAAAAGAAAGAAAAGGAAGGAAGGGGCAGAAAGAGAGGAAGGAAGAAAGGAAGGAGGGAAGGGTAGGCAGAAAGAGAGAGAGAGGAAAAAGAGAAACCCCTTGATGTAGCCCAGCCTCTCCTTGCTTATACACAATCACAATGTTTTCTTTTTTTTTTTTTTTTTGTAACTTGGCTTCAGTGAAAAAGGATATTTTTAGTAACTTACTCGTTGTTTACCTAAAGTAGCCTTAAAAAGCATAGAGCAGAGATCTGTTAAGTAAAACAATGTAGAAATAAAACAGATTTGCCTCCTCTTAATTGGGCACTAGAGCACTTGCCTTTAGAGGTGTGTAAAGCAAACATCATGGGAATGGTGAATATTGTGCCTGCACCCAAGTCTGTGTGTGAGTTTTGCTAGGTGAAGGAACTCATTGACCATGCACTGCCAGAAGTGAAAGAACCACAAGGCTCAGACCGAGGACAGGGGTGCGTGAGCTATGTGAAGCACTCACTTCAGGCACAGCAGTGAAGGGGAAGTCAGTATATTTATTTATTTATTTGTTTGTTTATTTATTTGTTTATATTTTATATTTACTTAAGGGGAAGCCAAGATAATTGATATTTTAGTGAAATTTTTAACAGACAAGATGGATGGAGCCAGATTAAGGTAAAGCAAGTGAAGTGAGTCACACAGCTACAGGGTCAGGTCCTGTGTTATTCAAAATATTGTTCATAGTGTATCCTTTTGCATTTTTAAAAATACTGTATTAAAATATTATGTGTCTTGAGTACTCTCTTCACTTGCTTTGCCCAAGTTTGGGCTCTGGACACCATTTTCCCACTAGGTAGGGAATGCAAAAGTAAATAAATATATTTCTGTCCTCAAGGAATTAATCCAATGTCTCCTCTTCCTTTAAAAAACAAATGAAAGCATTTAAGTAGATTATCAAGAAGCACTGGTATTAATATAAATTAATAACCCATTTATGTGAGGAGTGCTTCTGGTAATGGCGGGCCAGGTGATTCAGACCAAGGCTTTCACTGAAAACAACAGAAACTTCTGCACTGAGAATATATATTTTATAAGATAAATATATTTCTATAAAACATATACTTATATACTAATATATTTTTAATATAATATGTAAATACATTTCTAATGTTACTTAAAAGCATCAGTAAGCTGAAAAGGCCATACAGATCTACTAAGCCAAATCTATGGGAACATTGGAGCCCAGCATTTACACAAGAGCCACTGTGTCCTAGGGGATACTTGTTGTTTGGGGTAAATAATTGGCTTTGGTTTTTGAAACCTCTGGAATCCATGGGAATAGAAGCCAGACTTTTAGGGTAGAGAGAAACATGTACAGTGTCTCAGAGGCAAAATAAGCATGGGGGCCATTTTATACACATTAATATTAAGATATGCAAGTACAAAAAATAAAGGGCTTCCCCAAGATAGAACACAAAAGGGCAATTTTTATTTTATTTATTTATTTATTTTTGAGACAGTCTCACTATGTAGTTCAGATTGCCCCAGAACTCACTGTGTAGCCCAGGCTGGTTTAAAACTTATAGTGATCCTCCTGCCTCAGCCTCCTGAGTGCTGGGATTACAGGCATGTGCCACCTCACCTGGCAAAGGGGCATTTTTTTTTTTTTTTTGGTACCAGGGATCGAACTCAGGTCCTTGCGCTTGCAAGGCAGGCCACCGAACCACTGAGCTAAATCCCCAGCCCCTAAAAGGGCAATTTTTAAAGGGGGGAAGGAAAAGTTGTATGCCAAAGAGGTCCTGAGACAAAATGGAATAGCCTAAATACTCTCAATAAGTTGGAGAAAGAATGGTCTAACATTATTTCTGGCTCTAAATATTCAACATCCCACCAAATAAAGTGAGATATGGGGTAAAACTGAAGAATAATCCCTGCTGACACACACAGGGGGAGTTAACCCCAGAATACCTGAAGTGCACACTTGGGAGGTCAGCAGGACATTACCCACCTTTGGTCAAATGCCTCTCTTGAGGTGAACACAGAAGGAATCTGGAGCCATATAAGTAAGGATAAAGTGAATATTGAACTTATCTTGCCAAATGGACAATCCTTGAAACTCACCTTTCTCAACCAGATCCTTTGGCAATAAATAGATTCCACTTTTGACTTGGACCTATGCTTTAGGACCTTTGTAAGGAGTTTCTTTAAGAAGACACAAGAAAATTTTAAATATGAAATGACTTGGATCTCACTCAGGCACTTCCTGAAAAGCACAGTAAATTCTTTCCTGGTCTTGAATAGTTTTTACTTGTTATGTGACTTTAATGTTATTAAGTCTCAATTTCCTTAGATGTAAAATGGGAGCACCAGTATGATATCTACTTCATAGAATGATCATGAAGATTTAAAAAGCTACGGGGCTGGGGATTTAGCTCAGTGTTTCTGCCACCTGCCCTGCAAATGCAAGGTCCCAAGTTCGATACCTGGTACAAAAAAAAAGAGCTATGGGTGTTAAGTTTAGTGCAAAATTTGGCCTGGCTGGACCTTAGTGCTCATAAATGATATTTATTATTATCGTTCATCAGGGGAGTGATATACTAATTAACTGAAGCCCAGACTACTCTATATGTAAGATATCAGAAGAGGGGTGAGCATGGTGGGGACACTAACAGGGAGAGGCACAAGAGGGTTCCAGAATGCTGTCTGCATTTTTGTGTCTTAGTATGGTTTTGACAACATAAGAGTGTTCAGTTTATAAAATTTCCTTGAGATAAACACATATGATTGACATTCTTTTCTGTATATATGTTACACTTCAATAAAATTTATTTTGTGTAAAAAAAGAGGGAAAGACAGAATGCAAGAATAAGGACAAGAATATAATAATTTAACAGTAACAGGGGCTCACTTTCCTTTGAAACTAGTGACCCCTGAGTAAAGGAAAATGAGAGAAGAAAAGAAAATAAAGAGTGAAGAAAAAAGAAGAAATCCTAGTTAAGGCAGGAATGGGAACAGAAAGGGAGATGAAGAATAATATGGGGGAGCAAGAGATTGAGTTGGAAAAATAAAACAGAAAAAAGAAAGGATTTGCAAAGTGGAATGAGAAAAAGAATTGAAGGGCCTCTTTCAGACTATATTTCTGCTGTCACAATAGACAATGTGTGCAACCATGTGTAGAACTAAGTTCTTTGTCTCAGCTAGCTGATGGCTGACCCCTGAGATTCAGGCTGAATTCGGGCTGCAAGGCCCAAATTGATATCCCTGACCTCCCACAGGATTGAACTGTTCAAGGTTCTACTACAGGTTCCCTCTGCCCTTTCTCCGAAGATATTCAAAGTTCTGATGGCAGGTGCTGATCTCTCCAACTTACCAACTATGGAGATCTGATGTGCCTTTATTGCAGTTGTTCACTTCTACTCTATCTTCTGAAGCTCAGAAAAATGAGTTTTATGACCACCTGTGCCTTTGCAGAGTGGATCTGAGAACTGCCACAATTGGGAGGCTGGTTGACTTGAGGCAGGCCAAGCGAGGATGGGATGGATCCCTGCTCAGCAGCTGTCCCAGATCACCTTCCACTAGATGCAGGCTGGGCGAGGCTATCCTTTCAATGTCTTCTTCCTATCTTCAGCCACTCAAGAATCTGTTTGATGCTTGGGAATTCCTTAGAATAAAGGAGGTTTCAAGGACAGGAGGACACGTCAGTTCTCCCAGAGAGGGGTTGAGGGGAAGAGGAAAGGCTGTGTTTATGGTGGCTGACACACTAATTGCACTTGTACCATTAAATAAAAATGGCCATTCACTCTGTAAACACTGGTCTTGAAAATGAACACAAAAGCATATTAGGGAGATCAGTCCCAAAAATAGTCATAATGAAGAAATATAAACAACTGTCAGTGGAAAGAGGGTCTATCATTAACGAAGTTGAATCCATGCTTCTCTGTGTTTTTCCTGGCTTGTTTAATTTGACAGAAAACCTAAAGCGACACCTACTTAGAGACTCTTCCAAAATGATGGACTAGTTCATCCTTCATTAATTTTTCCTAACTTACCCATGATGTTGGGATAACGGGGGCAAAATCTCATTCTACTTGGAAATAAAGTCACTTAGCATTAAGCTGAGAAGCAGCTTCTTCCTTAAACATCAAAATGTTCACATTCCTTCAGGGAAATAAATTACCATACATAAAATTCTTTAGCAAAGACTCTTAAGCTCAAATACACAATAACAATGAGTACTTTCAGTCTCCTGCTGTGCCCAAGAAACCATGTTCTCTCCAACAACAACCCTGTCTTCTTCTAGTCTCCCCTTTATTCTCCCAAGGCCCTGGGGACTTAAGGGTGACTTAAGCCTCAAGGTCTTGAATTCTCTGAGCACTAACCTTGGTTAAATAGTAAGGTCTTTATTTCTGCTATTCCTTGGGATCATTCATCACTCTGTCTCTTCTCCTCACCCTCCTACCACTTCTCTACCTCCTGTAAACCATTCTCTCTCAGGAGAGAAACTCTCTGTTTTAGTTTGAGTTCCTCCAAAAGTCAGCTCTGAGAGAAGGACTTGGTTATAAATGATTTATTCGGAAAATTATCCAAGGAAACAAGAGAAGGAATGGGGAGAGTAAAACCTGAAGAAAGAAAAGCCCACAAGTGTGCATTAAATGACGATGTAGGCAACTGGGGTGCAATGCTTCTGGGAATCTTTGAGAAATTGTAGGATGACCTTCAGTATCACACCAACTGTCTTCCCTCTGTGTCTGAGGATTGCCTCTGGGACAGAGCTACCTTCTTGATGAAGAAAGCCCTCTAGCTAAGATGCTGGAAGACTGGGCACTTAGAGAAGGAAGTCATGTGCCTGCTCAAGGACTGCACACCCCTACCCCATGCTGGTGAGCTCAGGGATACTCTGAGATCTGGATGATGGCACCAACTGCCACTTCTTCAAAATAAATGCACAACTCAAAATCTCCCCTATCCCTTCCACTGCCTATTCCCAGATCTGGAACCAGATTCCTCATGTATGGGTCCACAACTCCTTCCTCTGTGCTTCCTCTGTGCTTCTTTACTCCAAAATCTATTATTGCCTTCATCAGGGATACTGGGTTTGTTTCCCTCCTTGAAGTTTCCCTCACCAGATTGTGAGATGTTCCATGATAGAAATGATATCACCTTTGTAATGACAGGCACGTGATAGAACCTAAAAATATTTGCAGAGTCAATAGATAAGCAAATAATCACCTCTATAAAATATAGTAAAACTTGGTTTGTGATCATAATTCATTCTGGAAACATGCTTGTAATCCAAACCATTTATATATCAAAGTGAATTCCCCCATAAGAAATAATGGAAACTCAGATGATTTATTCCACAACCCCAAAATATTCAAATAAAAAGATTACAATACCATAATATATTACAAAATAATAAATAAGATACTAAATATAAAGAAATATAAACACATTAACCTGCACTTACCTTTTAAAGCCTTCATAGCTAATAAGAGAAAGGAGGGTTATAGCGTAGGACAACTTCCACTATCACTAATGGAATCACTGCTATCTATTGGCTCAGTGTACTCTTTGTTTTTGTGCAACAAGGAATCTGTCCAGTGATGCTTGTTCCTCCTTTTGAGGACTTCATGGAAATGTGACATTGCAGTATTGTTAACCAGATTCACTGCTCATGCTACAACAGTCTTATCTGGGTGGTACTTTTCTGTAAAAGTTTGCACTATTTTCGACATTTTATACATCTCCCTAATCTCATTTGAAGTAAGGGATTCCTCTGGCTTTTTCTCCTCCTCCATTGATCTCCTCCACTACTATCTTGCTGTTGGGAGAGGACCACCCACCAGGGGATCCTGGTTCAGTTGTGATCATGTGACTTTTGGCATATGTACTACTCATATTGTGAGACATCCCTCATTTATCAAGTTAATTTTTATTAGAAATGTTTGTTCATCTTGCAGAACAAATTACTTACAATCCAAGTCTTTACTATACTTGAGTGCCAAAAAACCTTATCCAGCTTCTTGTAAGAGACTTGAATTTTCTACCCTCTTCACTTCTCTAGTTTATACTCTAAATATTATGGTATTATTTCAAGGAAGACCCTGATTGAATGTATATCTCATGAGTAGAGCAGGGAGAATCTTCCCTGTGGAGTTGTGTTGTTTTTGTTTGTTTTATTAATGCTCTTGTTAATTAACAAGAGGACATAAGGAAACTTGTTTTCTAAAATCACAAACTGTGATTAGAAACTTAACTGTTAGAAATTACATTCTGCAAGAGTGGATGCCTCATTCTTGCCTAGAGAATTGAAATCATTTTAACATAGAGAAGCAGCACCAATTCCCACCTCAGTGTAGTGCTTCAGATAACACTTTTGCACAAAGCATTCCATACTGATCTTTGTAGTCTCTGAGAAAAGAGAACCCTATATTTCATCTCAGCCCAGACCCAATGTCAATCTCTTTACACAGAGCTCTGGTTTGCTTTGAGTTAGTACACTCTGCTGTGAACCCTGTCCCTCCCCAGCTACCATGACAAGCCTGTATCCTCCTGTGTCTAGTGAAGTACCCCATGGTCTCTCTGGTGCAGAGTCTCCACTGGTAAGCAAGTTAATCTCACTGTGTTGTACAGCAAGTGTGTCCTCGGTGGACTTTATCACATGGACTTTATCACCTCTAGACAATTTCCATACAGTACAGATTATTTTGCCAGTCATTGGGAAAGAAAACCTCAGTCAGAAGCTAAGTCTTAACTTTTTTAAAGATGGTATGGTTGGCCCTTTGAGAAGGATATATTTATTTACATGGTAGACCTGAGCCTAAAGTATAAGGAATAGGAAGAACTGTGGCCAAATGAAACAGTCATTTGCTCTGCCTTTCTTTTTTCTTCTTTTTTTTTCTTTTATTGAGTTTATTGGTACATGAAAAACTATAGTAGTACATAAGATCCTAATGAGATAATAGACCATGTGAAATAGGAAGAAAAGTGTTCTGCCTTTCTTAAAGGTGACCACTCTACTTATGAGCAGCTTCAACCCTTGGCTCCACTGGGAGCCATCAACCACAGGTTTCAGTCCACACACTATAACTGGGCCAGGAATTAATATGTGATCCAAGCCTAGCCAGAGTCCTGCCTTAGGTTTTTCCCTAACATGATTTGGTTTAGTTTTTGTTTTGTTTTTTAGACAAGGTCTTGCTAGGTAGTTCAGTATGGCCTTGAATTCACCATATAATTCAGGCTGGCCTCAAACTCATGGTGATCCTCCTGCCTCAGCTTCCTGTGTGCACATGTCACCACGCACCTCAAACCCCTTATTTTGCAGAGGGAACTGACTTCCAAGATGATGAGGAAATCTTCACAAGGAACACTTAAGCAACTGACAGCCATTTTCTTGGTAACTCATCACATCTATTCACTTTGATCCCCTTATATTCTTTTTTTTTTTTTTTTTTTTGTCACCAGGGATTGAACTCAGGACTTTATGATTGCAAGGCAGGCAGTGGCATCACTAAGCTAAATCCCCAGCCCTTGATCCCCTTATATTCTGTGTTCTTTCATCTGAAAACTGCGCAGTGATAGAAAATATTCTAAAGACAAGCGCCCAAACAGCAATCCAATAACCACTTACCTATCACAAAGTGCCAGCACTACAATTAAACCTGAACACTGAGGTTTTAGTTTCAAAAAAAAACTCATATATTAACATGTTTTGTTTTAAAAGAAAAAGAAATAACATATGTGCCATAGGTTCGCCACCACTGCCTAGAACAAACACGTCTCCATTTTCATCTTTGCTGATGGGAGGACAGAGAAGAGCAAATGAAGGAATGGTGATTTTTAGGAAAGGAAGGAGAAAAATTGGCAGAGGACTTTAACCAAGGAATTATTATTCAGACCCTATAAAGCCTTCAAGTTTAGACAAAATGTGGAGTTCAGTTGACTCAGAAATTGACTGGAGAAATGGAATATTACTCAGCCATAAAGAACAAGAAAATAGATTCATTCATAAGAAAATGGATACATATTGAAGATATACTCCTAAGTGAAATAAATAAGTCACACATGTATAAATACCAAATACTTTCCCTGGTGTGAATAATCTGCAACAATACATAAGATCCTAGTAAGATTACTGACATTTAGAAATGGGAAGAAAGGAGCTAGAGGTATAGGGAAGGTGGGATGGGTAAGGGAAGGGTAATAAGGGAAAAGAAAAAAATGTGAGATAATGAAAAGATGAAAATAAAGTATTTGTAGATGGTGAGGAGAGGAGGAGGTGAAGGGAGGGCAGAGGTAAGGGGAAAAAATGAGAATCAAGACTTGTCATGTAGAGGTACAAGATCCCAATAATGAATGTAACTGTACTGTATCCCTAAAATGTACCAATAAACTCAATTAAAGCTGAAAAAAATGTAAAAAAAAGAAATTGACTGGAGGATGGGCCAGCTCGCAAGTACAATGGCCCAAGTTCACCCAGTACCTAAAAAACAAAAACAAAACAGAAACTGCCTAGAGGGCTAGGAATTTAGCTCAGTGGTTCTGCCACCTACCTTGCAAGTGCAAGGTCCTGAGTCTGAACCCTGGTACTGGGGGGAAAAATTGACTGGAAAGAGAAAACTTGGTGCTAAACTCCAGGAATTCCTAAGATTTGGTTATGTTTACCAGGCTTCACAACTTAAAGATCTGTTTCAGGCATGATTAATAGAATGAATTAGGCAAAGCTGGCCACAAATAATGTAACTTCATGTGTACAATCACAAGAGTGTAGTAACCAAAATGAGGCAGAATCTGAGAGGCAAGCTACCTCTAACAAGCCCTGAATGGATTTAAAATCAAAATGTTGAATGGGACAATACATGTAGTCTGTGATTCCAATTATCTCTGTGGAGTGTGGGGGAGATAATTACCAGCAGCCATGAAAAGCAGGAATGATTATTCCCTCCCTCTCTCATCTCTCCACCTGATTCCCTCTGCCATGTTATGACTCAGCAAGGCTCTCATCAGATGCCCACACCTTGATGTTGGACTTCCTCACTTCCAGAAATGTGAGAAATAAATTTATTTTCTTTATTAAGAAAGAAGAATGAGGAGGAGGAAAAGGATGATCACTGTCAACTTCAACAGCAATGTGAGGTCCAACAGGATAACGTGCTCATTAGTGATGTTATTTCTGCTGGTATTCATCCTACTCACCTCAGACTCTTCTTCATCAGGATGCTGAAAGAGATACTGAGAACCATATAGGCTTCACCCCTAAAAGCACAGAGATTTAAAGGCCTTCTTTATTTGGGGTCAGAGAGGAGGAAATTAAGGACTTTTAAATCATGTGTCTCCATCCATCCCTACCCCCAAATACTGGATCCTTAGAGAAATGGAAAAGGACCCCAGTTATCCCCACAAATTCTAGCTAAGTATTCTCAGGGTAAGCACTACTTGACTGGTCTCTTAGAATCTAAGACTAATCCCAAAACCTATGTTTGCTGGAAATATAAGATTCCTGGACCTGTGACAAAGGTCAAAAAATGATTAAGAAACCAAATATAAGCAAACCAAAATATAACAAATACTTGTACAGTGCAGGCAAGCCTGGGCTTTAGTCAGGCATGTTGACACATGTCTGTAATCCCAGAACTATGGGAGACAAGGAAAGAGGATTTTTAAGTTTGAGCCCAGCCTGGGCAACTTAGCAACTTAGTCCCTGTCTCAGAATAAAAAATAAAAAAGGCTAGGGATATAGCTCAAGGAGAAGGACCCGCATTCAATCCTCAGTACTGGAAATAAATAAATATGTTTTTTAATTTTTTAAAGCCTAGGCTTTCTAGACAATCATATTATATCACTATTTTCATAACTGTACCCAGAATATTCAGTAATTCTCTTATATAGCTTCATTAGGCTGCAGGAAAATAGATTCAAATCTATTAAAGGGAAAAGATAATTTGTTTTGTGTCTTTGTCTGCCAAAGATACATATGTAATGTTTACTTAGAAAGAACTTGGACAAGGAGAAACAATATCCCTCCTTCAAAAAAATCTCAATTTTCATACAATTATTAGTTAATTAAAGCAAAATCAAGAGGATATAATCAGAGGATCAATGACCCCAAGGTTGACCATACATTCAACCTCCAATGACAGGCATAGTTTACAACATTAAGTGATAAACAATTCTCTTTGTAATAAGTATTCTGAAAAAATATCTCTTTGTAGCAAATTAGAAGTCTCAAAGTTACTAATCAATGGCCTTTTAAGGGCTTATATTAAGTAAATTTTGAATATTGCAGAAAACTGCCTTTTTTTAAAAGTGATTTTTAAAATAATCAACTTTACTATGACAAGATACAAGTTAAAAATAAATTTAATCTCAGTTTTTGTCACTTATGTATAAATATTTTCTAATCTTACTAATCTATGTTAAGCACCACTTTGCCTTCTCAAAAGCACTCACACTGACAGCTTCCAATCCTTTAAAATTTACTGCTAGGGAAATTATCAACTTTAATTTTGGATGTACCCCCCCCTTTTTTTGTATGGGAACCAAACTCAGGACTTTGTGCTTGTGAGACAGGTGGCAGAACCACTGAACTAAATCCCCAGCCCTATCACTTTAATTTTGATCAAGGTTAATTCAAAGATATTTCTGAGGTCCCTCTTCCTTTTGGATTGTTCACTTTACAAGGATGTACTATTCTTCTTTGTTAATCAGTGTTAGTTTGAAATCCAGTTGATCTGCAAAGAGTAGAGCTACTCCTGCTTTGGGGGGCGGTCCTGTTGCAAGGACTATTTTCCACCCCTTAACTTTCAGTCTCTGTGTTTCTTTTTTAATTAAGTGTGTTTCTTGTATGCAGTACATTGTTGGATCTTGCTTCTTGACCCATTCTGCCAGTCTATTTCTTTTGTTTGGTGAATTGAGACCATTAACCTTGATGATTATAACTGATCTGTATTGACTTATCCTTGTCATGATTTTTTCTTTTTGTTGGATTTTCCCCCTTTGCATTCAATTTCTTGTCATGTCTGATGTCTGAAAGTTAAAAGGAACAATCCAAAAGGAAGAGATGACAATCATAAATATATATGCACCAAACACAAGTGTTCCCAACTATATAAAATAAGTGCTAACTGACATGAAAAATCATATAAACATTAATACAATAGTAATGGTGGACCTCAGTACCTTACTGTCACAAATAGATTAACTAGACAAAAATAAACAATGAAATACTAGAACTCAAACTCTTTAACAAATGAACTTAACAGATGTTTACAGAGTGTTCCACCCCACAAAAATCAGAATATACATTCTTTTCAGCTGCATATGGATCTCTCCAAAATAGACCACATACTCATTCATAGAACATGTTTAAGTAAATGCAAAGGAATTGAAGTTATCCCCTGTATATTATTATAGTGCAATGAAATTGGGGATCAATAGAAAAAGAAACTGTAAGAATTTCATAAACACATGGAAATTGAACAATACACTTCTGAATAACCAATGGGTCACAGAGAAATTAAAGAAGAAATCAGACAGTCCCTACAATTAAATGACAATGATAATACAACATATCAGAATCTATGTCATACAATGAAAGCAGTCTTATGAGGAAAATTCATAGGAGTGAATAATCATATTAGGAAAACAGAGGAGACTCAATCACAAAACCTGATGCAGAACCTCAAGCTTCTAGAAAAAGAAGATCAGGACAAGCCCAAAGCTCGTACAAGGGAAGAAATTATACAGGGCAGAAATTAATACAATGGAGACTAAGAGAACAATACAAAAAAATCAATGAAGCCAAGAGATGGTTCTTTGAAAGAATAAATAAAATTGACAAACCCACGTCCATGCAATTAGGAATGAAAAGGGTGAAACTACAGTGGACCCAGCTGAAATCCAGAGGATCATCAATACCTACTTTGAGAACCTATATGCCAATAAAATGGAAAAAACAGAAGAAATGGACAGATTCCTAGATTTGTGTGAATTACCAAAGTTGAATGAAAATGACCTAAAAATCCCAAATGACTCAATATCAATCAATGAAATTGAAAACCTAATTCAAAAATTACCAACTAAGAAAAGTGTGGGTCCTGATGGCTTCACTGCTGAATCTACTAGACCCTTAGAGAGAAACTACTGCCACTCCTGTTTAAACTTTTCAATGAAATTGAAAGGGAAGCAGTACTGTAAAATTCATTCCTGGAAGCAAGCATCACCTTGATCTCCAAAGGAGAGAAAGATCCTACTGAAAAAAGAGAACTATAGGCCAATCTCACTAATGAACATAAATACAAAAATCATTGAAAAGATACTCACAAAGAGAATGCAGGAGATCATCAAGAAGATCATATACCCTAACCAAGTAGGATTCATCCCAGGGGTTTAGGGATGGTTCAACATATGCAAATCTATAAATGTAACAGAGCCAAAGATAAAGAGACATATGAGCATCTCAATAGATGCAGAGAAAGTATTTGACAAAGCCAACACACATTTATGTTAAAAGCCCTCCAGAAAATTGGAATAGATGGTCTCTACCTCAATCTGATAAAAAGCCATCTATGAAAAACCAATGGCCAATATACATACTAAATGATCAAAAACTGAAATCCTTCACACTGAAATCATGAACAAGAAAAGGATGTCCACTATCACCACTCCTGTTCAATATAGTTTTGGAAACATTAGCCACAGCAATTAGACAAGAGAAATAAATAAAAGGAATAAAGATAGGAAATGAAGAAGTCAAGTTGTCATTATTTGCAGATGACATGATACTCTATTCAGAAGACCCCAAGAACTCCAACAAAAGTCTTCTAGACTCAATAAAGTAGCTGAAAAGAAGTAGGTCAACACACAAAAATAAATAGCTTTCTTCTACACAAAAAACAGACTCACTGAGAGAGAAATAGGACAAACAATCCCTTTCACAATAGCATCCAAAATATTGAAATACCTAGGAATCCACCTAATGAAACAAAACAAAAACCTCTACTCTGAAAACTACAATACTCTGAAAAAAGAGATTGAAGAGGCTATCAGAAAATGGAAAGACACCCCTTGCTCCTGTGTAGAAAGAATCAACATAGGGAAAATGGCCATACTTCCAAAACTTCTATATAGATTCAATGCAATCCCAAGTGAAATCCCAGCAGCATACTTCACAGACCTTGAGAAAACAATCCAAAAATTCATTTTGAACAAGAAGAGACCTAGAATAGCAAAAGCCACTCTAAGCAATAAAGACAAGGTAAGTGGTATCACAATCCCTGACTTGAAACTATGCTACAAAGCCACTGTGATACAAACAGCATGATACTAGCAAAGAAGCAGACCTGAGGACCAGAGGAACAAATCAGAAGATGCAGGAACAACTCCAGACACACTCAGCCACCTCATCTTTCACAAAGGAGCCAAACACCCTCACTGGAGGAAAGATAGCCTCTTTAATAAGTGATGCTGGGATTTCAACTTGCCAAAGATTAAAACTAGAACTTAAATCTCTCACCATGCACTAAACTAAAATCAAAATGAATTAAAGATCTAAATATTAAGGCAGAAATACTAAACTGGCTGGAAGAGAGGTTAGGTAGAACTCTTGAAGACATTAGTATAGGAAAAGATTTTATGAACAAAACCTCAGTTGCCCATGAGCTAGCACAAACAAGTGGGATGTCTTCTTATTAAAAAGCTTCTGGGGCCAGGGATTTAGCTCAGTGTTTCTGTCACCTGCCTCACAAGTGCAAGGACTTGAGTTCAATCCCTGGTACCAAAAAAAAAAAGCTTCTGCACAGCAAGAGAAACAACCACTAGTATGAAGAGACAATCCACAATGTGGGAAAAACTTTTCCTCAGCTCATCCTCAGACAAAGGGCTACTATCTAGAATATACAAAGCATTCAAAAAATCAGACCTCCCAAATTTAAACACCCAATCAAAAATGGGCATCTGAAATGAATGGACATTTCTCAGAGTAGAAATAGCAAATAAACATATGAAAAATGTATAACATCATTGGTCATTTGAGAGATGCAAATGAAAACAGCATTGAGATTCCATCTCATCCCAGTAAGAATGGCTGCTTCATGAAATCAGCCAATGACAAATGCTGGCAGGGATGTGGGGAAAGAAGAACCCTGCCCCACTGCTGGTGGGAGTATAGACTCATGTAACCACTATGGCTATCAGTATGGAGATACCTCAAAGAAATAGAATTGGAGGTCCCATTTGACCCTGCTATCTCCCTGCTGTGTATCTTTCCCAAAGAATTAAATCATACCACAATGATACATGTGTGCCCATGTTCACAGAAGCACAATTTGTGACAGCTAAAACTTGAAAGCAGCCCGATTGCCCATCAATGGGAGACTGAATAAAGCAAATATGGGGGTTTTTTTAATAAAATGGAGTACTATTCAGCCATAAAGAATGAGAAACTAAAGGCATTATAGCTAAATTGGTGCACATCAAGGGGATACTCTTAAGTGAAATAAATAGGACACACATGTAAATACTGAATAGTTTCTCTAGTGTGAGAAACTGAAAGTGTAAATAAGGACTGGAAGGTATAGTAGATAATTTGAAATTGGAAGAAAAGGTGCAAAGCAGAAGGGGAAATGAGAGGGGTAGGGGAAAAGAAAGATGGGAATGGAAGTAACATGAGAAAAAGAAAAGTTTGAAAGAAAGCCTTTATAGACAGGGAGGGATGGAGGGGCTTAAGGGAGGGCAGGAGAATGGGGGAAAATTAAGAACCAAGATGGAAAAAGAAAAAAATGTGAGATAATGAAAAGATGGAAATAAAGTGTTTGTAGATGGGAAGGAGGAGGGGGTTGGGGGAAAATTAAGAACCAAGATGGAAAAAGAAAAAAATGTGAGATAATGAAAAGATGGAAATAAAGTGTTTGTAGATGGGAAGGGGAGGAGGGGGTGAAGGGAGGGCAGGGACAAGGGGAAAAATGAGAACCAAGACTTGTCATGTAGAGGTACAAGATCCCAACAATGAATGTAACTGTACTGTATCCCTAAAATGTACCAATAAACTCAATTAAAGCTGAAAAAAAAAAGAACCAAGATGGATTATGTAAAGGTGCAAATTTCCAATGATGAATGTCACTACATTGTATACCTTAAATGTATCAATAATATTAATTTTTTAAAAAAGAAATCTTAAACATCACAAAAAATTTTAGGACATTAACAAAAAACATAAATCTCTTATGATTAGATTAAAAAGCACCTGTCAAAGTTTTATTCAGAGTTTGGCATGGTTTACACCTGTAATCCCACCACTCAGACAGCTTCCAGGAAGATGGTAGAGTGATGAACAACATAGAAATCACCTCTCCAAGATTTGGTGTCCAGACACTGGAATATAGCAATGTGAGGAAGAGAAGGAGGAGGGAAGTGGGTTCCCAGGGTGTAGGAAGGATCTGAAATGAGAACTGAAACCCATGGGGACAGTGAGAAGAGTGGCTTCAACAAAGAAGAAGGAAGTGACAAGCTCTCCTTTCTCCTTGATTGCTGACCTACTGCATGGAAAGGACAGCTGAAACCTGCAAATGCATAGTAACAACTGGCAACCACAGGGCTTTCATGCAAAAAAAAAAAAAAAACAGCAGTGAAAGGGAGCAGTGGATGCAACAGACTGCAGTGGGTGGTGAATTATTCTGGTTCAGATGCCCCCAGGAGAGACCATCTTTCCAGAGAGGAAAACTGAGCTTGGAACTCAGAGCAGCTGCAGGCTGGCTCCATCAGGGTGAGGCAGAACTGAGTTCAAGTTAGCAAGAGGCACTCAGAGTGTTGTGGGCTGAACAAATTGGGTTCAAGCCTCACAGCCAGAAACCAACCTGAGCTCCCAAACTAAAGGTGCAGGCTTCCTGTGATTATCCACTACCCCACTATAAATCTACAGCTGGCTTCCTGGGATTAATAAACATGGACCTATGCTCTGGGTACCTAATTTGTCTACCAGTGACAGCAGAGACATGCCTTGAAATGGAAATTTTTTATTTTCTTCTTTTTTTTTCTTTGTTTTGGTTGTGGTTTATTTTCTTTTTTCTTGATTGTTTTTGTTTTATGTAAATGTGAATATTACTTCAGTGGGGTTTTTTGTTTGTTTTTTCCTAGTTGTTGTTCTGACCTGTTCTTATTTCTTCCTTCTCTCTTTCCCAGCTGTCTTCCTCACCAGTTTTCCAACAATTGTGTAATCTTCCATTGTCCTCCAGCTTTGCCTCTAATCTCATCCTCTTTTTTTTTTTAATTTTGTTTGCATGCTTGTTTTTTTTAATTGAGTTTATTGATATTTTTAAGTATACATACAGTTACATTCATCATTGGGATCTTGTACCTTTACATGACAGATCTTGGTTCTTACTTTTTCCCTATACCCCTGCCCTCCCTTTACCCCCTCAATCCTTCCCTATTTACAAAGACTTTGTTTCCATTTTTTCCTTTTCTCATATTTTTCTTTCCCTTATTTCCTTTCCCCTATCCTTCCCACTCCCCCTACACCTTTAGCCCTTTTCTTCCTATTTCACATTATCAGTTATCATCCTCTTCTATTTCTCAATTTTTTTCCCCTAACCCCTTTTACATTTTCTTCCCTGAGGGTAAAATTTCCATACTGAGGGCATATTTACTGTATACAACTTTCTGGTTTGTTTTACATTTTGTTATGTAACTAAAAATCTAGTTCATATGGTTAAAGATGGCAAATTAATAGTTAAAACATGTTATGCTTTGTGTTTAGATGCCCTGCCCCAAAGCCCCATACTTTTTCAGAGGAGGCTAAAGCTGAACTGTGTGATGCTGAGATTAAGGGCATGTGATTACTAAACTACTACATGTGAATAATTGGTTTAGCACTGCCCTAATCTCAGTAGTCTGGATGGGATAAAAGGGTTAGAAATATGCTGTTAAGGTCCCTTGCTGCTTTTATTACCTTCTGGCTTCCATGAACTGTTTCTCCTCTGTAAGACCTGTCTGGCATGCCATCCTGCCTCTAAGTCAGCTGATTATGGACTGAAACCTCTATAAACCATGAGCCAAATAAACCATTGCACCTTTAACTATTGGTGCCAGGTGTTTTGTCTTAGCAATAAGAGAAGTAACTAATACACCACAGTTTGTCATCTTCTAGGTTGTGTTCGATGCTATTTTTCTCTTTTTTTCTTCCTTTCTTTTTTTTTTCTTTCTTTCTTTCTTCATACCAGGGATCAAGCTCAGGATCTTGTACTTGTGAAGCAGGCAGCACCACCACTGAGCTAAAGCTCCGGTCCTGTTATTTTTGATTATACTACTTTAGCCAAAGTGAAATTACTGTTCTGATCAGTTATTCTTCCTCATATGCCAAGACTGAGATTGCCTAAGGGTCATAAACAATATTATAGGCCAGTACCAAAGAACCAGGGACTAGGCAAAATAGGTAGCAACTTCTTATCCTCAGTACATTGAAAGGGAAGGATCTTGCAACAGACTCAAAATCCAAAATCCAGATACACCTGACCTTGAAGACATCTCTAAGTAGTTATTTCCAAAAGGTTCTAAATACTAATAATAAAGCAACTTGCCTAAGTAATTTAGAAGCATCAACCCAGGAATTAAATTTTTAAAATAGAAAATGAGAAGACACCTAAGCAAGATACAATCCCAAAGTTCCAGTTCACTAAAGGCAAACCCAGAAGACAAGGAGATTGAACAATTCATAACACACTCACCTGCACTCTCTGAGGTGATAAAAGTAGAAGTAACAAAGCAGATGAATTAGGCTCTATAAAAATTCAAATAGAAATAGTTTCTCACATAACTACAGAGATGGTGATCATAATGAAAGGCATGTTTAGTAACTCTAGAGGAGATAAAGATTTTTTTTAAATAGATCTTAGGAAAATGGTGGAAACCATGAATGTCCAGCATAGGAAAGAAATGGAATCCACAAAACAGATTCAGGAGATTAAAAATCCCATTGAAGAATACACAGCGAAATGAATCAATGTGAGGACAGAATATCAGAAGATAGGATTGTGGTTAGCAATCATGAAAACAAAGATTTCTCCAAAATGGAAAGGGACCACAAAAAAATCAATCCAACAGTTGTTAAATGATTTAAAGAAAAATAACATAAGATTGAACAGAATCCATGAAAAAGCAGGAGATAGAGCAAAGGACATATAAAACCTGTTCACAGAAGTAATGACAAAAGTGACAAGAAACAGAAGTAATGGAAGAAAATTTCCTAGGCAGGGAAAAAGAATTTGACATACAGATAAGTGAGACTTAGCCATGACCCAAAAGAATCTACACCAAGGCATATAATAGTCAAGATTCCAGAAATTCAATACAAGAACAGAATATTAAAATCTGTTAGACAAAAGAAACAAATTATCTATAAAGGATAACACATTAGAATCATAGCAGACTTCTCAACACAAACCCTCAACTCAAGCAAATATTGGAGTGAAATATTTCAAGTCCTGAAACAAAACAACCTCCAACCCAGGTTGATGTACTCCACAATATTATCTTTCAAAATTGATGGAGAAATAAGATACTTCCATGACAAAGAACACCTAAAGAAATTCATGGCCACCAAACCAGCACTTCAAAATGTTCTGAAAGACATTCTAGAAAAAGATAACAAAGACTAGAACTCAAGGGACCCACCAGAATTAATCTACCAGACAAGGTGAGCAATTACATAGAGGGAAAAAAAGACAATCAAGAACAGAAAAATAGCATGCCAAAGATAAATCAATATATATCAGTTATAATCATCAAAAATCATCAGTGTAGATGGTCTCAATTTAGCAAACAAAAGAATGGATCAAGAAATAAGATCCAACAATGTGCTGGAAAATACATGAGAAAAATTTAATTCAAAAGGAAATTTATACACTGAAAGTCAAAGGATGAAAAACAATATTCCATGTGGCAAGAAACTGAAAAAAGCAGTATTAGTTATTTTATTTGCAAAGTGGATTTCCAGCCAAGACTGAATAAAAGAGACAAAGAAGGGCACTATGTCCTTGTCAATGGGACAATCCAAGAAAAAGCAATAATGTTTAAATATATATGCAGCAAAATACCAGTACACACAACTATATGAAACAAATATTAATAAACATGAAAAATCAAGCATTAATACAAATACAAAGGGTGTCCTCAATACTTCACTGTCACATACAGATCACCTAAAAAAATCAACAAATAAATATCAGAACTGAGCCAAATGTTTTAACAAATGGACTTAGTAGATATCTACAGAGTGTTCCACCTAATAACAACAAAACACAAATCCTTCTCAGCTGCACATGGGGCGTTCTCCAAAATAGACCACATACTGGCTCATAGAATATGCTTAAGTAAATGCAAGGGAATTAAAATTATACTATGCATATTATCAAACCACTGTGCAATGAAATTGGAAATCAATGGCAAAAGAAACCACAAGAATTTCATATAAACATGGAAATTAATCAACAACCTTCCGAATGATCAGTGGGTCACAGATGAAATTAAAGAAGAAATTAAACAGTTTCTACAATTAAATGATAATGCCCATACAACATACTGGAACTGATGGGATGCAATGAAAGCAGTCCTATGAGGGAAATTTATAGCAATGAATTCCCCTATCAGAAAAATAGAGTGAGCTCACATAAACAACCTTGAACCACAACTTCTAGAAAAAGAAGACTAAGTCAAGCCCAAAATTTGTATGAAGGAAGAAATTATAAAGATCAGAGCAGACAGTAATGCAATGGAGACTAGGAAAACAATGCAAAGAATCAATGAATTAAAGAGTTGGTTCTTTAAAAGATTAAGTAAAATTGACCTTTAGCCAATTTTACAAGAGGTCCTGCAGAAATCTAGAAGATCTTCAATACCTACTTCAAGAACCTGTATTGTAATTAAATGGAAAGCAGAAAAAAGGACAGATTCCTACATTCATATGAATTACCAAAATTGAATTGAGAAGATATAAAAATTCTAAATAAAGGAATAGCACTTGATTAAATTGAAGAAATAATTAAAAACCTGCTAACAAAAATAAAAGCCCACACTCTGATGAATTCACTGCTAAATTCTACAAGAAATTTAGAAAAGATACAATGACACTACTCCTCAAAATCTTTAATGAAATTGAAAGGGATGCATTAATTCCAAAGTCATTCCTGGAAGCAAGCATTACCCTGATGCCAAAACCAGAGTAGGATCCAACCAAAAAAGAGAATTGCAGGCCAATCTCCTCAATGAATATAGGAGCAAAAATTCTCAGTAAGATACTGGCAAGCAGAATGCAGAAGATCATCAATAAGGTTATGTGTCATGACCAAGTAGGATTTATCCCAGAAATATAGGGATGGTTTAACATACATAAATCAATAAGCGTAATACACCATATTAACAGAGCCAAGGACAAAAATCAAATGCTCTTTTTTTTTTAAACTAGGAATTGAACTTGGGACCTTGTGCTTATGAGGCAGGTGGTAGAACCACTGAGCTAAATTCCTAGCCCTGATCAACTCAATAGATGCAGAAAAAAAGCATTTGACAAAGTCTAACACCCATTCATAATCTAAAAACCTTAAAGAAAGTTGAAATACATGGTCTTTATGTCAATCTGATAAAAGCTATCTATGACAAACCAATAGTCAACATCATACTAAATATCAAAAACTGAACATTTTCATTCTAAAATCAAGAACAAGGGAAGAATGTCCACTGTCACCATTCTTATTCAATCCAGTTTGGAAATATTAGCGAGAGCAATTAGACAAGAGAAAGAAATAAAAAGAATAAGGGTAGGAAAAGAAGCTAAATTAGCATTATTTCCTGATCACATGATATTCTACAACCTCAGAAACTCCACCAAAAAACTTCTAAATTTAATAATCAAATTCAGTAGCACAGCTGGACACAAAGCCAACACTCAAAAATCAATAGCATTCCTGTACATGAATAACAAACTCACTGAGAGAGAAATTAAGGAAGCCACATCTTTCACAATAGCATCCAAAAAAATGAAATATTTAGAAATCAACGTAATGAAGGAGTAAAAGACTTTCACATTGAAAATTACAGTACTCTGAAAAAAGAGATTGAAGAGAATATTAGAGAATAGAAAGATGTCCCCTGTTATTAGTTAGGAAAAACTAATATAGTGAAAATGGCCATACTTCCAAAACTGTTTTATAGATTTAATGCAATCCCAATCAAAAAACCAACATACCTCACAGAACTAGAGCAAACAATCCTAAAATTCATTTGGAACCAAAAGAGACCTGGAATAGCAAAAGTAATCCTGGGCAATAAGGGCATGGCAGGGGATATCATAATCCCTGACTTGAAATTATACTACAGAGCTACTGTGATAAAAACAGCATAGTACTGGCAAAAGAAAGAAAAGAAAAAAAAACAGACCTAAAGATCAGTGGAACAGAAAAGAAGATGTAGAAACAACTCCAGACATACTCAGTCACCTTACCTTTGACAAAGGCACCAAACAACTTCATTAGAAGAAAGCATCTTTAATCAATAGTGCTGGGAAAACTAGCTTTCCACATGGTGAAGATTAGAACTAGACCCATATTGTTTACCATGCACTGAACTAAAATCAAAATGGATCACAGTTGTAAATATTAGAAACACTAAATCTGTTGGAATAGAGAACAGCTAAAACTCTTAAAGACAATGGTATATAGGCCAAGAGTTTATGAACAAAACCCAGATCACACAGGAAATATCCAAAGAATCAACAACTAAGATCTTATCTTATTAAAAACTTTTGCACAGCAAAATTAACCACCAACAGAGTAAAGAGACAACCAACAATATGGGGGAAAAATTTTTGCTAGCTGTTCCCCAAACTACTGACTAATACCTTGAATATATATATAAATAACTCAAAAAAATAAGACACCTTTTAAAAACCCAATCCAAAATGGGCATCTGAAATGTGTAGATACTTTTTAGATGAAGAATTAGAAACAGCAAGTGAATATGGGAAAAAATGTTTAACATCACTGATCATTTGAGAGATACAAATTAAAACAATACTGAGAGTCCATCTCACTCCAGAAAGAATGGCCATTATAAAGAAATAAACCAATGTTTAAAATGTTGCAGGGGCTGTGGGGAAAAATGAACCCTTCTCCACTGTTGGTGGGAGTGTGAACTGATGCAATCACTATCAAAATCAGTGTGGAGATTCTTGAAAACACTAAGACAATCTGGGAGTGGTGGCACATGCCTGTAATCCCAGCAGTTGGGAGGCTGAGGAAGGAGGATCACTGTGAGTTGGAGACCAGCCTGGGCTACATAGTGAGTTCCAGGTCAGTCTCAACTACATACTGAGCCCTTGTCTCAAAAAAACAAAAACAAAAAAAAAAACTAAGACAAAAGGTTCCATTCAACCCAGCTATTCCCCTTCTGGATATCTTCACAAAAAAATTAACAACATCATATCACAGTGATATACACATACCCATGTTTTTAGTGGCATAATTTGTACTAGCCAAATCTTGGAGAAGCACAAATGCCTGTCAACCAATGAATGGATAAAGAAGATGTGGTTTTTTATACAATGGAGCACTATTCTGTCATAAAGGATACACCTGAGACATTTCTAGCTAAATAGATACACCTTAAGTCCATAAGTGAGATAAATGGGACACACATGTTTAAATACCACATTGTTTCACTGTTGTAAGAAAGCAAAAATGAAAATAAGGACCAAAATGTATCACAGATATTGTGAAATAGGAAGTAAATGTTCAATGAGACAGGGAACAAAGGAAGGGTGAGTGGGAAAGGAAAGAAGGGATAAGGAAAAAAACAATAGAAAGGAAAATTGAAACAAAGCTTTTGTCAATAAGGTGGGCAAGGGGGTTCTAAGAGAAGATAGGGGGCATGGTGAAAAAATAAGTAAGATGTATCATGTATGGATACAAATTCCCTATGATGACTGCTATCGTTATGTACATCCAGGGCCAGGGATTTGGCTCAGTGGTTGGTTCTGCCACCTGCCTCACAAGCACAAGCACCAGAGTTCAATCACCAGTACCAAAAAAAAAAAGAAAAAAGAAAGAAAGAAAGAAAGAATAGTGAACATCATGTATATCTAAAATGTTTTGCTTAAAAAAATAAGTACCCAGGATTTAGCTCAGTGGTTCCACCACCTGCCTAGCAAACTCAAGGTTCTGAGTTCGATCCCCAGTTTAAAAAAAAAAAAAAAAAAAGCACTAAGTAGGCTGAGGCAAGAGAATCACAAGTTGAAGGCCAGCCTTGGCTACACAGCAAGACCTTGTCTCAATAAACAAAATAAAAGGTAACCATGGTGATGCACAACTGTCATCCCAGCAATCAGAAGACTGAGGCCAGCCTGGGCTTCATACTGAGTTCAAAGCTTCATACTGGACTAC
Source organism: Fukomys damarensis (assembly GCF_012274545.1). Lineage (NCBI taxonomy): Eukaryota > Metazoa > Chordata > Mammalia > Rodentia > Bathyergidae > Fukomys > Fukomys damarensis. Next base: position 43,834,263 of record NW_022900949.1, on the reverse strand, counting down.
ATAGTGAACCCCTGTCTCAAAAAAAAGCAATCAGAAGCCACAGTTTTGTTGGACTTCTTACTGAGGAACCAAAAAGAGGCCAAAGTCTCTCTGCTTTAGCTAAACCAGATTAGACGCTCCATTATTCGGGCTGACCTTTAAACTCTGTAGATAGCCTTCCATTGTTAAAGAATAGATTAACCAAAAACTAGGTTTTTCAGGAATTACAACTGAACAGTTTCCAGGAATCGCAACTGGGCGGTTTATTCCAGAAACTGCAGCCAGGTCAAAGTATAGCGAAACTGGCTGTGACAGTTAGATGACTAAAATAAATCTCCCGCGCAAATCCCTGCCCGCGCCCAAATAGTAGCCAATAAGTTTGAAGCATTACATCTTATAATATCCAATAATAAATTAGAATTATAGGGCAATAAAATCAGTAGAAATTATTTAAAAAGCCATTAAAATAAAGAGAATTTCAAGCCACCCAAACCCTATAAAAATAGGCTAATTTAGTGGGTCAGGACTTCCAGTTTGAAGCCGCTGTGTCGGTAACACTGGGAGTCCAGGCTCAAGCTTGCAATAAACTCCTTGTATATTTACATCAGAAGAGTTTCCTGGTGGTCTTCTTGGAGATTTTGCAACTTGGACACAACACTTACTCATTAATGCAAGAATGAGCAGTTCCATGTGGACATGAGAAACCTGGTTTGTACAGTTAGTGGAGAAAGACATGTTCAACTACACATGTCAAATTAGATACAATACTGATTAATTTCCTACAAAACAACAAAAACCTCAATTTAAGGGGTTATCTCCTCTACTTGATTTTTTTAAATGACCTTTTTCCATTTAATACAACTTAATCTCTAGCTTTTCAGAGCTATAAAACAAATGAACTTTAATCAATTGTGAATAGCAAATGAAAGAAAATTACATTCCCTAGGAGCCAGAATGCTCTAAGGCAAGCTCATTAGAAAGCACTCTAGCATGGCATTAAAATGTCAGGCAATCACCCTTCTCTGCACTCCCAAATTTTATATCTTTTGGCTCGAGAGCTTTTTTTCTCAAGCTTCAAAAGCTTCCTGCTTCCTGCTCCAAGGACACAGCATGTCCCACAGACAGCTCCTCGCCACTGGGCATAACCGTAGGGATGGCTCCAGCTCTCCTGATGGACTTCATATATTGCCTATTTTTTAATAATGACACAATGCCAGTTCACAGGAGAAGTAAAATGTTTAGGACTCTGCAAATCAAAGATCTCAAACTTACATATGTATCAAATCCTCTTGGCAATCAGATATTTTCAACATTCAGCCCCAGTGATTCTAAGGCTTACTGTTTCTAACTTCTCATCTGTGAGTTCTCCCTCCCAGTGTCCCTCCACTCCTGTTCCTGACCTTCACAGGTTGGCTCATGGGAATTTACAAATGGATTACACAATTTACAAACACATCAGAGAGATTAGAGGTAGGGGAGTGGGAGGGGAAGTAAAAAGAATCAAGATGTGATATGTATATGTACCAATTCCCCATGATGAATGTGCTTTGTTAACTTCATATATTTATTAGTACTATTTATCACACATATTGATCACATTCATCACAGGGAATTTTTACCTGTATATAATCTTGATTCTTATTTTTTTCCCACACCCCTCCCCTGCTTTCAGCCTTTCTTCCCCTTCCCATATGCATAAGCTTTGCTTCCATTTTTTTCTTGTATTCTTTTTTTTTCCTTTTCCCTTCCTTCCCTTCTCCCTCCTCCCTTCCTTGTTATCTTTCTCATTTGCACATGTTCTTCCTGCTTCCCAATATTTATCCTCCACTATGCTCCTTGTTTATTTACCCTTTGGGTTTTTCACACAAGAGAAACAATGTGATATTTAAACTTACATGTTGATTTATTTCACTTAAACTTATGGTCCTTGGGCTGGGGATTTAGTTAAGTGGTTCTGCCACCTGCCCCACCAGTGAAACATCCCAGGTTTGACTCCTGATATCAAAAAAAAGTGGTTACAATTATGATCTTGAGATACATCCATTTTTCCTACAAATGACTAAAATGTATCCTTCTTTATGGCAGAGAATTACTCCACTCTATATAAATACTACATTTTCATTATAAAGTCATCTATTGATAGGCATGTAGGCTATTCCCAAAATTTAGCTATTATAAATTGTGTTGTTATAAACATGAATATGCAAATATCACTGTGGTGTGATGCTTTTAACTCTTTCTGGAAGATACCTAGGAGTGAAATGTCTGCTCAAATGGAACCTCTAGCTTTAGTTCTTTGAGGAATCACCATACTGATTTCCACAGTGGTTGCACCAGGCTGCACTCCCACCAACAGTGGAGAAATGTTTCTTTTTTCCCCCACAGCCCAGTCAGCACATTTGTTATTGGTTGATTTCTTGATAGCAGCCATTCTTTCCGGAGTGAGGTGGAATCTCAGTGTTATTTTTTTACATTTCTTACATGACCAGTGATGTTGAACATTTTTTCATATATTTATTTGCTGTTTGTACTTCTTCATCTGAAAAGTGTTCATTCATTTAATATGCCCATTTTGGATTGGGTCTTTTTTTTTTTCATTCTAGGATTGGGTCTTTAAATTTGAGGTCTGACTTTAGAATTCTTTATATATTCAGCATGTTAATCTTTTGTCTGAGGAGTAACTGTTAAATTTTTTTCCTATTCTGGGGATTGCCTCTTCTCTCTGTTGGTGTTTTCTTCTGCTGTACAAAAAGTTTTTAATATGATATGATTGCAGTTGTTGATTCTTTGTAATATTTCCTGTGGAATCAAGGTTTTTTCATAAACTCTGCCTATACTATGACTTCAAGAGTTTTACTTATTCTACCTTTCAGGAATGACTTTGGAAGTACTGCATCCCTTTCAGTTTCATTAAAGAGTTTGAGGAGTAGTGCCATTATATCTTTTCTAGAGTTTTGTAGAATTCAGCAGTGACTCCATCAGGGCCTGGGCTTTTCTTTGTTGGTAGTTTTCTTCTTCAATTTCATTGACTCGTATTGGATTATTTAGAAATTTTATATCTTCTTGATTCTGTTTTTATAATTTAGATGTACTTGGAACCCGTCCATTTCTTCTGAGTTTTCCATCTTATTGGAGTATAGGTTCTCAAAATATGTACTGATAAAGTTCTGCCATAACACTGGTAAGTGGGCACACATCCCAGGGAACAGCTGTGTGGACCAGAGTGGACCAGCTGCACGTGGGTCCCAGCCAGGGCCCCACCCTGACCCCAGAGGTGCAGGAACATGTGCCCAAGCCATAGCCCACCTAGAAAAGAGCTGCACAGACATGAAAGCTTCATCTAGAGTCTGGCCATATCATTGGCCACAGCCAAGGGCCCACATGTAAAAGAACTACACAGCCACACAAGCAACATCCAGAGGCTCACCCCATACCACTGATAAGTGCCTGAAGACTGTAGCCAGAAGCTTATGCAGATAACAGGAACTGGGATACACAGACCCCAGCCAAAGGCCCCCAGAGACAATAGCTACATAGGGGTCCCAGGAGAGGCACACCTAGATACCATCCCAAGTGTGCACAGGCCCCAGACAGAAGCCTGCCCAGACAACCAGGTCAGCTCAGGGATCCAGAAGGCCACCATTCTAAACTGAGGAATTGATGCACTGAGGAGCAGCAGAGTAAAGGATGCTCTGTGGCTTGCTGAGAACTGAAGACCACTGGTTGAGCAAAAAGTTGCCTCAACAAAGGTACAGCAGGAACAACCCACTCTCCAGTCACCCTTGTCTTTCTTAGACAGAAAATTCCTTTCCCTCAATAAATTTTTCCTACTTTTAACCTCTGTTGTTCCTAGAATTCACTCTTTGATTTTAGAGAACATGAACTCACATTTCAGATATCTAGCAGGTTTGGGAGTTACATCTCTTTGCCCTACATCATTTTGGAGGTCTTCCACCAAGATTACTGGTCAGAGGCAAGAGTTTTCTTTCATAGGTTCTAACTTTGGTCTTTTTGTTTCATAGATTGTAACTTGTTTCATAGGCTCTCATTTGTTTCATAGATTCTGGTTTTTGTTTCATAAATTCTGGCCTTTGTTTCAGCTTTTGTTTCAAAAGTATCTTAATTTTAAACTGTGTGCTTTAAATGTTTGCAAATTTCTTGTTTTTCTTATGCACTGTGTTTTGTTAAAATTACATTTTATTCTTGTTTTATTTGTGTTGCATTTGGACTTAGTTGCTTCAAAATGCTGTAAAATGGGTGTCTTATGAAATTGCCTCAGATTAAAGACAGTTCAGGTTATTATCTTTCCCTTATCAAATCATAAACAAATGGTGGTTACTCTGCCAGCTAGTAATCACCTTTAGGGTTAGCTGCCACTCTCAAAGCAGAGGACAGGTTTCTCCAGTTGCCCCCTGGTGAATCCCCACTCCCATTGGTGCCAATGTCAGGTGAGATGTTGATGAGATAGGCAATTGGGCTCCCTTCAGAGACACATCTCTGACTGAGTGGAACTAGCAGAAACTGAGGTGACAACTGAGGGGTTACAGCCAGGGCTACTCTCTGGCAGATACCCAAAGGTGCCTCAGAAGAAACTAGCTCCTGAAGCCCATCCAGGTAATCAGCAGAAAATCTCCACATCTTGTCCCATCTGGACTCCTCTGTGAGGTGAAAGGGGAACTCTGTCGGTGATCATCAGGTATCCTCTGCCCCAGAGTGATCTGAAACGATGCCATCAGAGCCCTTTCTTAAGCCTCCATTAAGAGTTGAGCTACAGTTGGACTTCTTTCTCTACCACTAGTGAGACAGACCTCTACCCGAGATATAAAAAAACAAATCTTTCATAGATTAAAAACTACCCAAACCTTCTCTCCACCCCCCACAAGGTATGGTCTTTATCATCTATGTGTTGAGGGGGAGGCCTTTTCTAATAGGCTATGGACTTTGGAACATTGACTGTGGACTTATAAAATGCTATATGGTGATTTGGGGGGGATGTTTAACCAGCTTGAGCTTTATTTGGACTTTTCTTTCTGCTAGTGAGTTAGAAATGCCCCTTTAAACTTTTCTCCCACTTGTTGAGAATTCATTTGAGAATCCCTCATAGTCAGACTGCTCCTCCTTCCAAAAAGACTAAGGCAACTCCCAACAACTGTTTTGTCTTACACTAGGGAAAATAGCAATCAGTAACTTGCATTTGTGTTGTTACATGCTAACTGGAATATGGGACTATTTTGGCCAGGCTTTCTCTTCCATTGTGCATGTGAGTAAGAAGTTGATAAAGCTGCCTTTACTAATGTGGATTGTGGCTGCTAGGAGTACCTATAAGTTTCAAATATTTAGTAAATTTAAAATAAATCTTAAAGGAGTAGCCTTGTCTTGCTGCTAATAAAAGTTGCCTAAATGACTGGATGGACAACAGAAATCTCCCAGAGCTTTCTCTGCCCTAAGGCCCAGGGCAAAATCACTGATTTAGCATCTCTGGAGTTGATCTCTTTTGCAGGAAAAGTGCCCTAATTTGACTGTTGACCTATTTTCCTCTCTCTCTTTCAAGGAACTAGAAAGCATTGGTTTGAATCTCTTGGTTTGCTAGCAATACTTCCTGCTCTAAACATGATTGTTATGGCTGAAGTCAATTGTAACTTGTGCTTTGAGGGTACTTCTGGACTAAGGATATGAGTTACCTGAGAAAGATAAGATTGCACTCTGGTAAAGGGTAGATAGTCCAGTCTGGTTTCATTTTCTGAGTCTCTCTCCAGATGGCAGCTACCTACCCTGGAGTGGAATAAACCTTGGGGGATGTCCTGGGGATGTCCTAGAAGGCACAGGAATCAAGCAGAGGCTTCTGGGACACCATATTTGTTTCTCTTGTTTCAGATTAGGAACTCCATATCTGAACCTCGCACTCCTTTGGAATGTAGTAAGCATTTTTCTACACCCACGCATGCTGTGCCTACCTCCTAAAGCCAAGTACACAGAGGAAAGTACTATGATGCTATCTCATAATTAGAATTATAATGTGAAAGAGAGAAAATGGTCAAAATCTTATGTTGAGATTTTCTTTACATTAAGAAGTAATTCTTGCTTGTGTTCAAGGGTAAATGTAATGAGAGACACCTCACCCTTAAGACATTCAGTACCTCTAAGCCTGAGGCTTATTCCTTGCCCTTGAGAACCTGAAAACAAAGTTTCTAAGACAACTTTAAACCTTGACCACGAGGTACTGAGGATGGAGTATCTGGGCCAGCCATAGCTAAAACCTCCATGAGGCTATATCCTTCCTTAGCTAAGTTGTTCAGGCCCTCAAAGACAATATCCCTTGCACGAAGTAATGGCAAATATGGGACTATCTGTGTTCATGTGTCTTTCTCAGTGATCTAAGACAGACTAACTGAGACCTAATAAAGTTTTTGGATGACCCTGATATGTACATTGAAGTCTTTAGAGAACTTACTCAGACCTATGGACTAGATTAGAAAGATGTAATGTTGCTCTTAAATCAAATATTGGTTTTTAATGAGACAAGTAGTATTACATTTAGAGACAATATTATATTAATTTTTTAAGGTCAAAAGACAGCCAGGGGAATAACTGGTTTCTACTGGAACACAAGCAGTTCCTTTACAAGACCCCAGACAAGGACTGCCAATCAGATATGAGATTAAAATAGAAGACATTTTCAGGCATGTATTCTTAAAGGTCTAAAAAATGTGAGAACTAAGCCTTTCAGTTATTTTAAATTATCAACTATTTACCAGAAAGAGATGAGGACATTCCTAGATCCTGGTTTGATAAAAGGAAATACTATAGTTTTTCCCAAGTCAATCTGGTAATATGTAGATGTTATAGTGCTATATGCCCCTCAGAAGAGCTTCCTAGCCAAGACACCTGTGTTCTGCTGAATTTTCTGACAGGTTATAATGTTTTTAGGTCTAAGGCACAACTTTGCAGCCTTAAGGTAAGATACTTAAGCCTTATTATACCTAAGAGAATCCAAAGACTGGGGGAAGAAAGAATTAAACCAATGCCTGCCCTTCCACAGCCTAAGTCCCTAAAGCAGCTAAGGAGATTTCTAGAAATTATAGGCTTTTATCACCTTTAGATGCAGTATATAGTAGTGAGATTGTGTGACCTGGAAACCTGGTTCCCAGACCACATTCCAGAAGCTCAAACAAGCACTTCTAAGTGCCTTCCTACAAGACACCATTTTAGTTATTATGTTAATAAAAGGTATGACTTGGCTCTGGGGATGTTTCTACAAGATCAGGGAGCTATTCAACAGCCTATAAGGTATTTAAATCACAAATTAGATATTATAGATTCAGAGTAATTCATTAAAAGGGTAAGTCCTAAACAATTAGTTAGAATACTTTCATTCTTTTAGGAGACAAAAAGCAGCCGTTCAGGTTCTTTGATTGTGGGTTTGATTTTATGCTTGGCATTACAGTTGGAGTCAGTCATAGCTTTTGTCTCTAGAGATGTGTTTTGCTAAGGATTGCAGATCCACTATAAAAAGCTCCTGATTTTAAATGTCTTTCCACACCTGAGATGGTTAAGATTTAGTTATTGTGCCATACTTAAAGGCACTCTTCTGTTCCTTCTCCATTGACCTGCACCTGAGAAATAATGCACTTCTCAACAGTGTTTGGTTCAAGGCACTTCTCACCTCTGTGATTGCTGGATTTCAAGATAAAGCTTCCAGAATGTTTGGGGACAAAAACTAGAAAGGTAACTGGGCTATGAGGACAGCCAATATTTTGGCTCTGGCCCCTCAAGGTCTACAGGACACAAAGGAACCTTTCCTACAGGATCCTACATCATTGAGGTGTCAAGCTCCAAGCAGTCATACACATGGAACCAATGACAAATGTGCTAGTCTTCTTTTACTGGGATCCACCATATCAACCTTGTAAATAGCTCATAACTGCTAAATTCTACAATATGACTTCTCTGTTGGATTCTGAAGTCCGCTGGACCTCTTCCTTATCCTCTTTGTGGGATATATTCATAGCAATCCTGCTGACCATATAATTTGGCCCATACATTCCTATTTCTTTGGCTTTCTCTCCTGCAGATTTAAAAGCTATTCAGCTACCAAGATGACAATGCCTGGCACCTATCAAAGGCCTTTACATAGACCCCCTATACAGTAACTCTAACTGCTGATCACAACTACGACCCTCTTCAGCTGGAAGTAGGCAGAGCTGTCTTCACACTTTGCCCCCTCACAGCAGTTAGGGGTACTTCTTCAGAGAGGGGAATATTATAGATAGGTAAGTTAATTAGCTATCTTGTATGCAGTTGGACAGAGTCAGCCCAAGAGAAGCCAACATGGAGGACAATCAATACACATCCACTGAAAACCAGAATTGTAAAAGGAGAGAAACTACTACACCCTTGTGTTTCCCCTGGGATAAATAACTGTAACTGATAGTCTAAGTAGGTATTAATCACCTGGGTGGGGGGCCAAGGTCTTCACCCAGCCTTTCCAGAAAATATACCTGACAGCTAAACCTTGGAAGCAGCCCGATTGACCATTCACAGGAGATTGAATAAAGCAAATATGGCAGTTTTTTTTATAAATTGGAGTACTACTCAGTCATTAAGAATGAGAAACTAGTGAACCCCAACTAGCCACGATCAAAAAAAATCTACACCTAGACATATAATAATCAAGATTCCAGAAATCCAACAGAAAAACAAAATACTACAAGCAGTAAGAGAAAAGAAACAAATCACATGCAAAGGGAAGCCCATTAGAATCACAGCAGACTTTTCAACACAAACCCTTAGGTCAAGGAGAGCCTGGAGTGAGGTATTCCAAGTCCTAAAAGAAAAGAT
>NW_022900949.1:43754555-43821378 GCF_012274545.1 Fukomys damarensis | reverse complement strand
CCTATTTGCCCATCCGTTGGAAACTGGATAAAGAAGTTGTGGTTTTTCTATAAAATGGAATATTACTCAGCCATAAAGAGCGAGAGAATAGATTCATTCATAGGAAAATGGATACATATTGAAGATATACTTACATTCCCACATGTGTAAATACCAAATAGTTTCCCTGGTGTGGATATTCTGCAACAATGCATAAGATTCTAATAAGATTACTGACATTTATAAATTTGAAGAAAGGAGCTAAAGGTGTAGGGAAGGTGTGATGCGTAGGGGAAGAACAAAAAGGGAAAAGAAAAAAATGTGAGAGAATGAAAAGATGAAAATAAAGTGTTTGTAGATGGGGAGGGGAGGAGGGGGTGAAGGGAGGGCAGGGGTAAGGGGAAAAAATGAGAATCAAGACTTGTCATGTAGAGGTACAAGATCCCAACAATGAATGTAACTGTACTGTATCCCTAAAATGTACCAATAAACTCAATAAAATTAAAAAAAAAAAAAGAATGAGAAACTAGTGACATTTGCAGCTAAATGGGTGCACATTGAGGCCATACTCTTAAGTGGAATAAATAGGACACATATGCATAAATACTGAATAGTCTCTCTAGTGTGAGAAACTGAAAGTGTAAATAAGGACTAAAAGGTATAATAGATAATGTGAAGTGGGAAGAAAAGGTGCAAAGGGAAGGGGAAGTGGGAGGGGTAGGGGTATGGGAAAAGAAAGACTGGAATGGAATTAACATGAGAAAAAGAAAAGATGGAAAGAAAGTCTTTGTAGATAGGTGGGGTGGAGGAGTTTAGGGAAGGCAGGGGAGTGGGGAAAACATAAGAACCAAAATGGATTATGTAAAGGTGCAAATTTCCAATGATGAATGTTATTACATTGTATACCTTAAATGTATCAATAAAATTAATTTTAAAATATGTACTAATGATCTTCTGGATTTCCTCAAGGTCTGTTTTGATTTTACCTTTTTCATTCCTAATTTTATGGATTTGAGTGTTTCCTTTCTTTGATAAGGTTGCAAAGGACTATTATTTTTTGTTTGTTTGTTTGTTTGCTTGTTTTTAGTTTCCATTGCATTTATTTCTGCTCTGATATTTACAATTTCCTTCCTTATATGTGCTTTGAATTTCATTTGCTCTTCTTTTTCTAGAAGTTTGAGATTCGACATTAGATTATTTGAGTTTACTCTGTTTTTCTGATGTGTGAATTCATCACTATAAAATTTCCTAACCAGACTGTTTTTATTGCATCTTATAAACTCTGGTATGTCATATTAGTGTTACCATTTAATTGTAGAAATTTCTTCTTTAATTTCATCTGCAAACCATTGGTTGATCAGGAGGGTGTTATTTAATTTCCATGTGTTTATGTAGTTTTTGTGGTTTCTTTTGCCATTGATTTTCAATTTCGTTGCACTGTGGTCTAATAATATGCATGGGATAGTTTCAATTCCTTTGCATTTACTTAAGCATATTCTATGAGCCAGTATGTGGTCTATTTTGAAGAAAGTCCCACATTCTACCAAGAAGGATGTATATTCTGTTGGTTTGTTTAGTTTGTTTTTCTATCTTGTTGATCTGTCTATTTGCTATTGTGGGTATTGCAGTCCCCAACTACAATTGTACTAGTGCTTACTGGATTTTTTTTCACATCCATTAGTGTTTGCTTTATATAGTTAGGTGGAACAATATTTGGTACATATATATTTGTGGTTAATTTTTTTCTCCTGGATTGTTCCCTTAACAATTATACAGTGATCTTCTTTGTCTCTTCTGAACAGTGTTGGCTTGAAATTCACCTTATCTACAAATAGAATAGCTAAACCTCCTTTTTCCGGGGTTCCTGTTGCATGGAATGTTGTTTTCCATCCTTTGACTTTCAGTCTGTGTATTCCATTTGGAGTTAAATGTGTCTCTTGTATCTAGCATATTGTTTGATCTTGTTTCTTGATCCATTGTGCCAATGTGTTTCTTTTGATTGGTAAATTGAGACTATTCATAACGATAGTTACAACTGATAGATACTGCCTTATCCTTTTCATATTATTTTCCTGTTGTTGGTTCCCTTTTTTCCCTTCTATTTAATTCCTGCCAGGATAAAGAAAGAACTCCTGCCCCATAGGCAAGACGGAGATGAGCTGCCTTCCTGACTCCACATCCTCTGAGCTCATCCCTGGGAGCTGCATGGCACCTCTCACAGGCAAACTTTCTTAGCCAGTATCCTGTCAACCTGAAAAATAAAGGCTGGACTTCTAGGAGATTCTAGTGTCTGGCCCAGACTTCTAAATACAAAGGATGTAAAGCTCTGTAAAGCTCATTCAAAAGCAGGACCAGAAGAGCCAATCACCATAGCAAAGAGCAAAAAGCTTTCCTCCCTCAGATGAGGGCTTCAAAGACTTAAAAGCAGGACATGGAGCCAGCCTGCCCTCTGCTGGCCAAGTAGTGCGCACGGCGCTGCATCCTCCCCAGCATCTTTTAGACAAGGCTTAGGCACCTGAAACTGGAGGCGGAGGAGTTATTTGGAAAATAATACCAGGAAGCAGGTGTGAGGAAGTGGGGATTGTGAGATGGGGGAGGAATAGCTATCGGGAGGCTGTGTCCCTGAGGTCACTGCTACTGGAAAGAGGCACTTGATCTACAAAAGATTCACAGTCCTTCCCAGAAGGGTCTGGTGGCTGAGCCCCAGCCTGCTGGTTCTGTGCCTAAAACCCCTGGGGGTGGCTTCCGGGGACTTCACCTTCGGGCCAGATCCCTGGCAGACCCAGGGCTCCCTGAGCATAGGGAAGGCCCTGGTCTCCAAAGAGCAGCGTAGGACAGCATTTACAGGCCCAATTTCAGGGTGTTGGCGTCCTGGACGCTCTCCAGCGCTTTCCCGCTGAAGGTGGAGGTAGGCTGAGGGTGCTCCAGGCAGGGACCATGTTCTGCACAGCATGAGCTGGCTGCAGCCTCCTCCTATCCAAACTTTCCAGACTCCTGGATTCAGGCCCTTTACCTAGACAGCTCAATTGAAGTTCAGAGAGTCTGGGTGTCTTATCAATCTTGCACCACCAGGAAGTGCAGAAACAGACTCAGCCTGAGCCAGGCATGGTGGCACAAACCTGTAATGCCAGTGCTTGGGAGGCTCACCTCGAATTGGAGGCCAGCTGGGCCTTCAAACTTAGACCCTCTCTCAAAAACAAAGAGCCTGAACTCCTGCTGCCTGGCCCCAGCCTTGTTCAGAATAGGACTACACACAGCTCTCCCCTCTGTTCTTGCACTTTTTTGTTTAAACTGGTGATTGAACCCAGGGCCTTCTCACTGAGGAGCACCCCTCAGCCCTTTTTATTGTTCAGTTTGAGACAGGGTCTTGCTAAGTCACTAAATTGCCCAGACTAGGCTTCAATTTTCAATCCTCCTGCCTCAGCCTTCCAGAGTGCTGAGATTAGGGATTATAGTTGTGCACCGCCACACCCAGCTTCTATTCTTGTTTTGTAAGAACCCCAGGAGGAGGAGCAAAGGGGGATGAAAAAAATTAAGATGAATTATGTACAATACCAACTACCCACAATAAATGTAATAAAATAATAGAGATTGTCATGGCCTGTGTCTAGATGTCCCTCCAAAGCTTCATGTAGTAATTTTTCAGAGGTGGCTGAATCTGGATTGTGTGATTCTGAGATTAAGGTCATGTGATTACTAAACTACTACAAGAGTGATTGGTTTGGCATCGCCCTAATCCCAGTAGTCTATGTGGAATAAAAGGGGCAGAAAGACTTTGTTAAGGTCCCTTGTTGCTTTGCTACCTTCTGGACATAAACTTTTCTCCTCTGCCATTCCACCCTGCCTTGCAGACAGCCGATTACGGACTGAAACCTCTACAAACTAAAAGCCAAATAAACCTTTCCCCCTTAAGTTTGGGTGTCAGATATTTTGTCTCAACAATGACAAAAATAACTAGGATAGAGGTTAAATACTTTGGTTCAAAAAAGAAAAGAAAGAAAGAGCAGAAGCCCCCACTACCTGGCATCCTGGGCAGCCTGATACTTCTCTGTTGAGAGGCAGATCTAGCTGTGGTTCAGAGTATGAGCTCTGCTTCCTGGCCCATCACTCTGGGGATGTGTGACCTGGAGTTTGCCACCAAAGCTTTCTGTCTGAGGTTCTACAGCTATGAGTTAATCACAGGGCCTAATTGACAGCACTAATTGAGGGTCAAATGAGTTAATACTTACAAGCAATCCCAAGATTGTCTTGTACTTGGAAAGCTCTCAAAAATGCATTCAGCGCCCATTCACCAAATTGATTAAGTACCTATATGTTAGGCACTGTTCTAAGTACTGAAGATGCAACCACAAGCAAAGCCCTTTCTTATTTCCTAGACCATGTTTTCCCTGCAGTGGGTGTCAGAATTTACCTCAAAGGCTGATAGAAACACAGATCCATGGACCCCATTTCCAGGACTCATGAATCCATAGCTCCCGTGGATGCTCCTGGCCCAACGCCCACATTTCCAGAATGATTATCGATGGACAGAATATGAGGTATTACACCTAAGGGAGTATTTTTCATCTGAGACAACACAGAGGAACTGGAGGACATCATGCCAAGTGAAGCATGCCAGGCAGGCACAGAAAGACAAAAGCCATATATTCCCAATTGCATGTGAAATCTAAATGTTCCAACCCACTGAAGAGAGGGTAGAATGGGGTCTACTGGCACTGAAGGGAAAGGGGAATGGGGAGACAGGTTAAACTTTACAAAGCCTGTTAGATGGGGAGAATATTTCTTTCAGTCCTATTGCACAGTGCAGTAAATATAGTTAATGGAATACTATACATTTAAAAAGAGTAATAGATTATATTGCAGATGTTCTTTTTATTAGTACATGTTTGCAGTGCATAATGGTTACATTCAACATGAGGAGATGGTTTTTTACTGGGGATCCAACTAGGGACCTTGTGCTTGTGAGGCAGGTGGCAGAACCACTGAGCTAAAAGAAGTACAGGGCATTTGAAGGGAGTGTCCAAGTCAAAGGGAAGATGAATGTGGTTCATCCTTTCTGTGGCTTGGTTATTGACCAGCCTGCCTGCACATGGACTTTCCAGGTGAGCCATTCCAGGTAGTTGTATTTCCTTCATAGTTGCTGCTTTCCAGAGAGTGAGGGTCTGTGGCGGCCCAGCCGTCACAACACGAACGTACCTGAGTTGGGGAGTGAGGATTGAGAAAGGACAGCACACTCAATAGTGTGGAGACAAGAGGTCCGATTTATTTCACAGAAACAGCTCCTTTTAAAGGCAGGCCAAGAGGAAGCACCGAGCAACTATTAGGGAGGAGATCAGATCTTTGGCTATCTGAGTTCCTCCCATCACAAGGTCAAACTTAACAAAGTCCTTGAGCCAGGCATGGTGGTGCACGCCCATAATCCCATAAACCCAGCCTGGATTACACAGTGAGTTCCAGGTCAATCTCATCTGCATAGCTGAGACCCTTGTCTCAAAAAAGCCAAATAAACAAACAGAGTCATAGATTAAGAAGTTACTGAGAAGTTGGAGAGAAAGAAAGAATCTTCCACAAGAATCCAAAAATTCATTTGGAACCATAAGAGACCTAGAATAGCAAAAGCCATACTAGGCAGCAGACACATGGCAGTGGGTATAACAATTCCCAATTTGAAACTACTACAAAGTCACTGTGATAAAAGCAGCATGGTATTGGCAAAGAAGCAGACCTGAGGATCGGTGGAACAGGATAGGGAAGGGGGAATAAGGGAAAAGGAAAAAAATATGAGAAAAGGTAAAAATGGAATTAAAGTGTTTGAAGTGGGGGAGGGGAGGGGAGGGTGAAGGAAGAGTGGGGACAGGGGAAAAAAATGAGAACCAAGACCTGGCATGTAAAGGTACAAGATCCCAGTAATGAATGTAACTGTACTGTCTACCTAGAATGTACCAATAAATTAAAATTTAAAAAACAAAGAAATAATCTCCCACAAAGAAATTGTTATTTAGCCTTGCTTACAAAGCATCTGCCTAACTCACATACCTAGCTAGAGGGGGTAGATTTATATAAACCTCTTAGAGGCCAACTGGAAATATTTATCAAAGTTAGAAATGCATACATTCAGGGATGGGGATTTAGCTCAGCGGCTTCACATCTGCTTGGCAAGAGCAAGGTCCTGAGTTTGATCCCTGGGAGGAGGAGGAGGAGGAGGAAGAGGAGGAAGAGGAGGAAGAGGAGGAAGAGGAGGAGGAGGAGGAGGAGGAGGGAGGAAGAGGAGGAGGGAGGAGGAAGAGGAGGAGGAAGAAAAGAAATGCATACATTCCTAGGCTGAACAATTCCACTTCTGGGAATTTACCCTACAGTTATGGTCAATTCAGCACTACAAT
The DNA here is from genome assembly GCF_012274545.1 of Fukomys damarensis. Taxonomy (NCBI): domain Eukaryota; kingdom Metazoa; phylum Chordata; class Mammalia; order Rodentia; family Bathyergidae; genus Fukomys; species Fukomys damarensis. The sequence continues at coordinate 43,815,019 of NW_022900949.1, read as the reverse complement.
CATCCTCAACACTGTGGGACTGTAAAGATATAGAGCCAGAGTTTCCAGTAAGACAAGATAGGGGCATTTTTTTCAGTTTAAGTATTAAGCATATTGATAATTGTGACTTTTATTACTTGCCTTCCAACCTGCCCAGCATGCTATCTGCTTTCACTCATTATTTCTAATCCTTGCTACAATCATCTAAAGTGAGTTGTTTCTATTTCTTTGGAGGTTTAGTGAAATGTAGTTTACCCAGGTCCACACAGCTGGTAAGACAGTTCTGCCTGATTCTACATCCTGATCTCTAGCTCACAGTCTAGACTCAGTCTCTTACTTGAGAACCTCTAGTCTCTGTGTTCCCACACCACTGCATACAACTTAATTAATTAAGCTGTTTCCAATTTTTAAAAAAAGGCCAGAGGTTTAGTTCAGTGGTGCTGCTGCTTGCCTTGCAAGCAAAAGGACCTGAGTTCAATCCCCAGTACCAAAAAAAAAAAAAAAAAAAAAAAAAGGACCAGGGATTTAGCTCAGTGGCACCATGCCTGCCTCACAGACTCAAGGTCCTCAGTTCAATCCCTGGTATTTAAAAAAAAAAAATGTAAAGATGACACAAGTCCTTGAAGGAAAAAAACATTAACATTTGCACTGAACATTATCTTAGAAATGGAAATTACTCTTATAGTCTATAAGTAGAACAAAGATCAGCTTGCATATCTTGTTCAGAAATTAATGGGCCAGGGATTTACCTCAGTGGCACTACACCTGCCTCATAAACACAAGGTACTGAGTTCCATCCCTGGTACAAAAAAAAAAAAAAAAGAAATTGAATCTCAGCATAGTTTTTCCTCATCTCTGCTTTTATCAACACTGTTAGAGATAGCTTAAAGATTTGAGAAGAATAAAGGTTAAGGTTGATTAAGCATGGCTTTTTCCTGCCCCTCCCCAACAAAAGTGAGTGGGCAGGGTGGGGGAGTGTAGCTCAGAGGTGCCACGCCTACCTGTCAACTGCAAGGACCTGAGTTCAATCCTGCGTACCAGGGGGAGGGGAAGTGAGAGGGCAGAGATGATGAGCAAAAGTGTTTTGTCTTAGCAAGTTCACTAACACCATAGCCCTGAGTGCTGCCAATGGCCAGGGGAGCTATCCAGCCCTGACTCAGGATTGCACATGCTTATGCACACAGTCAGGCACACACAGGTGTGCGCATCCACACACAGTGCACCTGCAATGTACCCCTGCTTTTCTTATTGAAATATAAATGCCCTGTGCCTAATCCAAGCAATCTAAAAAAGATGACAAAGAAGAAGGGGACTAGTATTACACAAGAAGAAAAGTAAGAGGGGTATGAGGGTGGGTAATAGGGAGAATGAATACGATTAAAATGCATTACAGACATTGAACACCCCAAAAATGTGACAAAGGGGGATGGTGCGGTAAGAGGGGTGATGGGGGAAATGACTGAATTATCTTACTGCATGTATAAATCTGCGCTGTGGAAATGCTGTCATAGCAAAATCTCTGTTTCTCAAGCTAAATCAGTCACCTGCTCAGACATTTATGATACTTCCATCCTGCTCGTTGAAACAAACCCAAACTTCTTCCATGGATAAATAAGCAGGTACTGACAAAGACGTTATATCATAAAGCATTCATTCATGCTCTCTTATCTATTTGTCTGTGTCATCTAGTCCCGTCTCTAATACTCCTTCATAAACCAAATCCACTGCCCTTATCAAGTTTTTTCTTATCCCTCCCAAATTATGTTCTCTCCACTCTCCTCTACCTTTCCTAATTCTACCTCTCTTTCTGGGCCTACGTTTAAATCCAGCTTTTTCCAAGAACGTTTTTTGTTGTTGTTGTTGTTAGTCAACATCTCATTACTGTAACAAAATATCTGAGCTAATTCATTTATAAGGAGGAAAAGTTTATTTCTGCTCAGTTTCAGTGCCAAAGGCTCGCCATTTCAGAGGCATCCATCCCCGGTCAATCAACCCACTGCTTTGGGTATGTGGCAAAGCAGCACAACATAACAGTGAAAGAACGGAAGGAGGAGGAGCCTGTGTCCCAAAACTCCCTCAAAACCACACCCACAATAATGTAACTTCCTTGCTCTAGACCCAGGGCCGGGCTATTCATCCAAATCTTAACAACCCTCCTGCTGGCACTGCTGCCTCTTATAGCTCACTCCTCCCCAGTGGCCTATGGTATTTAGGAGCTTCATGGTCCTACATGAGCTACATGTGATTGCCTGGAACTAGCAGTTCTAAAGCATTGGTGTACAGCTGGGTGTGGTGGTGCCTGCCTGTGATCCCAGCCCTGGGGAGGGTCGGGGGATCTAAGGCAGGAAGGCAGGAAGATCACTGCAAGTTGGAGGCCAGCCTGGGCTATGTGATAAACACAGGGCCAACCTGAAAAACACAGTGATATCCTGTTCAAAAAAACTAAAAACAGAGCTGCCAAAAAATAAAATAAAATAAAACAAAACATTGGAGTGCATTAGAATTGCATCAGAATTGCTTGTACCCTCTCTGAGTTTCCAGTTCAGCACATGTGAGACAAGGCCCAGGGATTTGTACTTCTTACATGCTGCAGAGTCTGGGGTCTATAGCATGACAAGGATTGCTGCAGAGGGAAAAGCAGCCTGCTCACTATTTGAATCTGGGTAAGATGCTTAACTTTTTGGTGCCTCAGTTTGTCCATCTGCAATAAATTGCTTTGAAGAACTGTTTGAAGAAGTGAATTGATGTATTTTAAACTTTTGGGTAGTTCCTAGCATATAATAAAAGCTCAATATATAGTAGCTATTACTCCTATCTGGAAAACAAAAGACAAAACTTTCTGGGGTTACATACTTACAAAGGCAACCTTCAGCACAGCTCTGGACAGCAGGCTTACTGAAGGGATAGCAGGTCCTTTACAGGGAGGGCCTGGGAGAAGTCTGCACAGATCTTTACTCACTTATTTATGCCTTATCAGGGAAAGGCACATAGGGATAGTTTCCCATGCTTATTATGAGACCCCTCCCAATGCCAAATAGCTCTGATGTATCCAGTTTTCATTCAGGATAGTTTTCCATTCGGTTGTTCTATGGAAATACTACTTTTAGCATAAATTTTAATAACTGTACCAAAACTATCGTTTTTTTTCTAAACTGTCTTACTTTAGAAGGCTGGGCGTGGTGGCACACACCTGTAATCCCAGCACTCAGGAGGCTGAGGCAGAAGGATCACCACAAGTTTGAAGTCAGCCCAGGCTATATAATGAGTTCAAGGCCAGCCTGAACTACACAGTGAGACCCCGTCAAAAAGAAAGAGAGGGCCGGGGAATTTAGCTCAGTGGTTCTGCCATCTGCCTCGCAAGTGCAAGGAACCAAGTTCGATCCCAGTACCAAAAAAAAAAGAGAGAGAGAGAGAGAAAGAGAAGGGAGGAAGGGAGGGGGTAGGCCTTAGGGAATAATTAATAATTGACATACCAGCTTTAACTATTTTATAGTTAAAGAATGGCAAGAATATGGGGGGAAAACAGCAGAGTTTATGGAATCTGGATCTATGGGGTAATGCTCTTCCTGTGCAGCCTAATCCAGTAGGAGGAAAAGAAGTGAGGAGGGCAGAGGAGCTGGTGTTCAGCTCAGTCAGACCCTTCCTGTCCCCCAGCATGCACGGAAATACAGGCAGACCTCCAGTTCCAAGGAACCAGAACTTGAACAATGCAGCGGCTTTCGCAGCTGCAGTCATGAGCCTGAACTTTCCTGGGACTTCCTGAGAACCAGAAAACAAAGGCTGGAGCTGACAGAGCAAAATCAAAATCGGAAGCTCTCTTCTGTCCTCTACAGCCCTCACCCCATTGTTTCCCCTACCCATCCAGACCCAGGTCTCGCCGTTGTTGGTACACCTGATACACAGCACCTGGGACAAGACAGGAGCTCACAAAATGCTAGTGTGGCTAGTCAGGTCACTTAACAAGCTAACTATTGAAAGGTCTATCTGTTGGGACAGATGGGGCAACCATGATGGACTCGGGAAACCATTTTAATCATAAGGAAATAAATATGGATATATGCATCAGATTTGCCTAATTCTTTTTCTTTCTTTCTTTTTTGATATAAGATCTTGCTATGTAGTTCAGATTGGCACTGAACTCACTATGTAGCCCCCGGCTGGCCTTGAACTCGTTGCGATTCTCCTGTTTCAGCCTCCCAAGTGTTGAGACTGCAGGGGTGTACCACCATGCCACTTTTTTCATACCTGCATCTTTCAGGATTTTATCAGAGAAGCAAGATTACCATGGGAAATATGTAAATAGAGGTTTTATTAAAGAAAGGTATTTGAACTTACCCAATAATGAGCTCTGGTCAAACAGTTTATTTAAGGCTGTAATCTCTGCATCTGGTATGGGGACAGAGTCAGCAAGGCTGGCCATGGAGGAGGAAAGATGGATGTGAGGTGGGAGGGGGCAGGACAAGCTGGAACATGTGAAGCTGAGGCAAGTCTGCCTCTTACACCTCTCATTCCTTGATGATGCAAGTCACCTTTGTCACCAGGGCAGACACACACCTGGCCCAGGTGTCAGAGAAGCCAAAGGAAGAGACTGACAGAAAGAAAGGGGCTGTGGGCCCTTCTGCTGCTCACTCCTACCAGGTGAGCCAAGGATAAGCCTGCCATAACAATCACCACCTGTATGGACCTCCCAAGTGTATAAGACACAGTCGCCAATTCACTTCTGCCTTGCAGTTGTCACACAGAATGTCTCGGGAGGCCCACTCTAGATGATGTGCCACAGGGAAGGGAATTCTAAAGACTGCAGTCTTGACTTATGTGAGTTGACCCCATACAGAGCACAACCCCAGGGCAGCTCAACTCCTCAAATTGTATGGCCAAAAGTGAGGACCTCCCAAGCCAGATGTGGTGGCACACACCTGTGATCCCAGCACTTGAGAAGTTGAGGCAGGAGGATTGCCACAAGTTTGAGGCCAGGCTGGTATACCATAGTGAGTTCAGGTCCAGCCTGAACTGCAAAAGGAGACCCTGCCTCAAAAAGCCAAAAAAAAAAGTCGGGCCTTCTTGACTGCAAGCTGCTTTGCTCTGCCCAGGGATGGACTTAAGCATAAAAAGCAGGTGGACAAGGGCCAGGGATTTGGCTCAGTGGTGCCACTGCCTACCTTGCAAGCATGAGGACCTGAGTTTGATTCCTGGCACCAAAAAAACAAGAAGCAGGTGGACAAGCTGGCAATCAACCCTAACTCACTGAGTCTTAGAACAGATTTTGAGGAGAAGAATAGAGTTAAAGGGCAGGCTTATAAATGTTGGTGTGTATACAACTCAATTCAGAGAATGTTAGTACCAATGAGATAAGAGAGATGACTAAGGAGAGTCCTGATGAGGTAGGCCCTCACAGCAAGAGGAGTATGACCTACAGTCAAATTTAGAGTCATAACAAAAACTGCCCCAAAATCCCCTGGTATAAAACAACTCAGGGGTAGAGCCTTTGCTGAGCACACACCAGGCTAGGAAGAACCCCAGGAATCTGCATTCCAACAAACTAGGCACTCAAGGGGGCCTTGGCACACACATCAAGAGCACCTTCTCTGGAGTCCCACACAGAACAGAGACTCACAAGTTTAACCTGTCAGCAAAAGCAGGCGACTGTAGGTTATTTTATATGACGGATCATCAGAGACTAAAGGTAGGCAAAAGTGGGAAATAAAATATGCTGTTTATTTTTAGCATGATGTTCTAGAGGCTGTTTTGGAATTGTATTTATTAAGCATTCATAAATGTTATTTGCTTTAAGAACTTGGAGGTTGCCAAATTGTATCCCCCCCAATCAGCCTTCTGTCAGCTGCTGCGTTAGTGCCACCCAGAGGCCACTATGAATTCATGCCAGAGTACTTGGGGATTCCAGGCGGTGGCAGGGCAGTGACAGAAACAATTAAGAAACTGAACTTTGGTTTGTTGAGGGGTTTTGTTTGCTGTTTGGGGAGGGGTCTTTTGTGGTTCTAGGGATGGAACCCATGACTTCACACATGCTAGACAAATGCTCTACCACTGAGCTACATCCCCAGCCCAAAACTGAACTTCTTTGGAAGTAGGGAGTGGTTTGGGTTTAGGTTTTGTTTGTTGTTGTTGTTGTTTGTTTGTTTGTTTTTGGGGTACTGGGGATTGAACTCAGGACCTTGTGCTCACAAGGCAGGCAGCAGAACCACTGAGCTAAATCCCCAGCCCCTTGGCTTTTTTAAGTTATAACTAAACATGAGACATTCTGTGGGCTCTTTCCTGACTCCTTGAAAGAAATAGAAAGAAGGAGTTTGACATTCAGCAGATATGGTTTAAATCCCTGTCATTACATAAAAGCCAAGTGTTTGAGATACACTCTGTGCCTGATCTCACACCCTGCGGCTCACCAGCCTCATGCAGATATGAAGTGATGCTGTGGGCCTTAGCTGCATTGTGTGTCTCTCAGCTTCTGACCCAAGACATCTTTAAGGCTGGGGACACTTGAGGTGACTGCCAGCCACTGGAACCTGCTACAGGCATTCAGACTCAAGCTCTGAGGACATGCTGGCCTCAGATCTCTTTCCAAGTGTAGACTCCTGGAGGCCCTGAGGGATGGTATGGTTGCGCCTATTTCTCAGGTGAGGAGACTGAGGCAATAAAGTGGAGTTTTTGAGACTGCTAGCCCAGCAGAGATAGCTCTGCAGCTGAACCCTCTGCCCCTGCCTGGGACCTTCCCTGCTAACCCTGCTGGTTCCACAGCCCTTCCTGGCTAACTGTCAGAGTAGACAGCTGAGCCTGGGGATGGAGAGAGGGCTATGAGGAGAGCACCTGGAATTGCGGGGTGCAGCAGGTGCAGGATAATGAGGCCACTGCGGGAGGTTCAGGGAGCAGGTGCTGCCCACGGAGGGGGTGAGGTTGTCATTCTATGCCCAGCCCTGGTGGGCCCAGAGCAGGAGGGAGTCCCCTTGGGTCCCTGGACCACCCTGGCTCCTGCCCAGAGGTCGTCAGGATGCCTGGGCTCAGGCACTCAGCCAGGCCCCTCCCCTGGGTCTCAGCAATCCTGCCAGGTTGCCATGACAACCACCACTTTCATCCCTGTCCCTTTGTTTGGTGTTGGTCCAGCTTTTCTGACCAGCCATAATTGGGGTTGGGGGATGGGGGCCTTGCCTCAGCTGGGGTGAAGTTGTGAACTGGAAGCAAAGAGGAGCTGGGGAAGGCTAAGAAAACCAGAGATGCAAAAAAAAAAAAAAACTGGGCTTTGCTGGCCACTGACCCCCTGCAGCCCCCTCTGAGCTGCTTGGCCACATTCTCAGAGCTGGGAGTGAATTGGGCCCCAGGCTCTCCTATTCCATCTCAGGGCCTCATTTTCCTGTCTGTACATTGGGGTGCACAGGGGCTTTGGGGGAAGAGAGTGTGGGCCAAACAAGACTGTGTGCGCTCCCTTATATGACTCAAGAAACTGAGGCCAAAAAACAAAACTGGGCCCTAACCAGGATCACACCCACACTGAGCAAGTGACAGAGTATTGGGTCCCCAAACAGAGCCTACATCTGTCCCTACTCCTGACACCCCTCATAGGGAGGAACCTGGGCAGCAGAACTTGACTGGGCTGGGGATATAGCTCAGTGGTTCTACTTCCTGCCTTGCAAGTACAAGGTCTGGAGTTCAATCCCTGGTACCAAAAAAAGTAAAATAAAATAAAGAAACAGTTCTTGGTGGAGTGCAAGGAGGCCTATAGTGGCCCATCCACCATCCTGGCCCAGGCTCCACCATCTGTGCAACTTAGGGCAAGTATCTTCTCCTCTCAGAGCCCCAGTGTGGTAAAAACAAAGGCAGGGGGAGCAGGGTGAAGTAGCAGTCAACCCTCCCTCCCTGAGCTAGTAAGGAAAAGGGGGGCATCCTCTACTTCTGCTCCTCCCGGTGTTACCTTGTCCCCTGATAATTGGACACCCCCTGAACTCTGCTCTGGGTCTTGACCCAGTGACTTACTCCACCTGTGGATCTCTTCAGACAGGACCCAGGAGGTCCCTGGTCACTAGGAACTGGAAAGAACAAACAGCCCTGCCTTGAGTCTGAAGGGTTCTGAGACAGAAACCCTGTGCAGAAAGGAAGTATGCAGAAGGCCAGCTTTGCTGGTGCAGACGAGGGCTCCTGGGATGGAACAACACCTAGGAGGGCAGCAGAGGGGCCACAGAGATGTGGCAGCAGTACCATCTATTCTTTCCTGGGCTGCTGCTTCTGCTCTTTGAGGCGAGCCAGGAGGTCTTTTCCCAGGGTTAACATCCTGTGGTCTTGTAGGAAGAGTTGGGACAGCCCAGTGATCTGCTTTTATAGGGTCTGCAGGTCCCTCAGTCTCAGGAAAGACCTTCTCTACCAGGGCCACGTGACAAGCACGACAGGGTCTGCTGACATGCCCCAGAGATCCCTGTGGGGTGACACCTCAGTCACAGTGGTCCGTGCACAGCCTTCTCAGCCAGCACTGGGGCCTTTATTGTGGCAAAGTGGAACAGCTTGGTGCCAAGTGTTACAGCTCGGAGGCATAGCCAAGTGTTACAGCTCAGCACTGCAGCTACGACAATTTGAAGACTTGAGAATCTGATGGTCACTCAAAGAGGTGGAGAAAAACCTTTATTATGACAGCAGGCTCAGTGTAGTTCCTACTCCAAAGTCTGAGGGCTTGACTAGAAACGGGAGTCTACTTATAGAGGGATCCCCTGGGTAGGCCAGCATGCGCACACAAGCAAGGGGGCAGAGATACAGAACATTCCTGAAAGGGGCAGAGCTAACAGAACATTTCCCAGAGGTCACTAGTTCAAACAGGTACAGAACATTTTGATACAATGGGCAGGAGTAGCTGCCCAGCAGCACAAACTGTTACATTTCTAGAACAAATGGTTGGGGGTGGATGAAGGCAAGGCAAGGGCCTGTCTTATTGTACATATTGTTCTATCAATATGAGAGACTCAAAGAACAGATTGGGTGGCTGAAACTGCTCCTGCAGGTGGAGTGAAAGCAGGGCAAAGAATCTGTCCAAGATCAGTAAGGTGGACTCTACTTCTCAACACCGCTCTGCCGTTCCAAGAATGTCACTTCCTCTTCCCCATGAACTTCTTCCTCATGATTAGCTCTGCATCTGTGCTAGATGGGGAAAGGGTAGTGGTACTACTTGATGCCAGCAGATGGTGCTGTGGCCCGGGCTAAAGCTCTATTACCTAGTAGTGATGTCTACCTCTGTAGTTATTTATTGGTATTACGTAAGGGACCTGCTATGGAGAAATTCACATGTGCCATAAGATTTATACACATCATCTAATTCTCACACCAGCCATAGAAGGCAGAGGCTATGTGATTGTTTACAGATGAGGATGCTAGAATTCAGAAAAGTTAAGCCACATTGGAAAGGGGACCCAAAGGCCCACCTACGGAGGTGATGAAGAAGCAGAGCTGAGGCCACTATTAGGTTGAAGACAATACAAGACAGATTTGGACTCAGGGTAAAACACTTTTCATAGTGGTCCGAGGCTAGGGGCTGGACTGCCCGTGCTACCTGTAAGGAGAGGAATGCCAGAGGGTAGATGCATATTTGTCATTCTTACACCAGGATAGAAATGAAGCCAAGCACTGAGACCAGACCTCACACCTGACTCCTTCTCTAACTTCGCCTGATCCTTGTCTTTCACAATACCAAGTAAAGTGTTTTTTCTTTCATTACCATGAATTTGATGATCAGCAAGAGAGTCTCCTGCAGTCACCCCTTCTACCCTGTCCATTAGGCACCTGAGCAAACTAACTAATCAGTCACACAAATGGCATCCTGAGGAAATTAGACCTGTGTTCTTGAGAGCTGCAGACTGAAAAGCATCTTGTAACCAGCTGATTAGGACCAGGTGATCTGGCACCAACCTCCACCTAGAAGCAGTTACCCACCTCCTATATAAACCCTAAATCTTCCTCCCAGAAAGATGGACTTTGGACAAGAGTCCTCTGTGTTTTGAATTAGCTGGCTTTTCGAATAAAGTTGTCTTCTTTGCCTCAACACCTTGTCTCTCAACTTAACTGGCCTGTTGTGGAGCTAGTGGCCTAACTTGGGGCTGGTAATGATTTTGGCAAGCCAGCCAGGAAACGTGCTGCTCATAGTGAGCCAGCCCCACAGTGGAGATTCCTGGGGACTGTCTCTAGCAGCTGTGGGACCATTTTGTTCCAGAGACTCTTTCTTTTCTTCTTTGGTCATAGTCAGTCTGCCCAAGCACCCTCCATTGATGCAAACAACTAATACACTGGACCCTAAAGTTATGACCGCCCTGACATACAAACAACTTGGGTTAATTAGGTTAATGGAAGATTCATCTGCCTCTTGTTCTCTACAACGTGTACCCAGGTAAACATCCAGATCTCAGCTGTACTGACTTACAACCAACTTGGGCTACAATCAGCCCTCATGAGCCAATTGAGTTGAAAAGTCAAGGGTCTACTGTATTGGGGAGAACAGACAGAGTCCTATGCCGGTTAAGTTGCTTCAGTATGAATATTGGGAAATTTCCTTTCTCCACTGTTTAAGACTTCTGTTTTTGAAACTTGATACCCTTAAGCAGATGAAATGTTTTCCAGGCTTTGTACTCAGTTTTGTGTGTCTCTCTGACACTTTGGGGTATGTGTTCATGTGTATCAAATAGAGATGCAAAGATCAACATATGTTCCAACAAGCAGCTCATGTAGGTGCATTCTGGGGAAATGGTCCAATTTTAGTTACCCCTGTGTCTAAGAGATGAGTTTCTATTGATTAAATGGGTCTAGGAGAGAGCGTTAGTAGAACTTAATTCAAATTCACCAAGGTAAACTGCCTCCAAATCTCCCAGAAATAACTTTAGCAGGAACAACTGCAATGGGTTCATTTTTTTGAGATGGATTTCTGCTGCACATTTTTTTCACTACTGAGCATGGAACCCAGGGCCTCACACAAGCTAGTCAATGCTCTGCCCCTGAGCTATATCTCCAGCTATTTTTATTTTTACTTTTATTTTTTATTTTGAGATGGAATCTTACTAGATTTCCCAGGCTGGCCTTGACCCTGTGATCCTTCTGCCTCAGCCTCCTGAGTAGCTGGGATTACAAAGCATGTGCCACAAAGCCTGACTCTCCCACAGAATTTTTTAACATTATGGAGCTCACGATGCCATCCAAAAGCCTTTTCCTAGTGATTCACTTTGGTTCTATATGCCTACTTTAATGTTTTTGTTTGGTCAGCACACCTAATGTAAAATCTTGAAAGGATTTCTCAGCTCTTCACCTTTTTGTCTAAACTAACGTGAGAATGAAAAATGCAGGGGAGGGTAGTAAAAGAGGCCTTTTTAAAATGAAGCTGTTAACAGGGTATGGTGGCACATGCCTGTAATCCCAACACTTAGAAAGCTGAGGCAGGATGATTGCTGTGAGACTGAGGCCAGAATACACAGCGAGTTTCAGGCCAGCCTTAACTACATAGAAAAAAAAAAAAAAAAAGCTACTAAATCCAGGCCTGGTGGTACACATCTGCAATCCCAGCCCTCCAGGGGCTGAAGCATGAGAATAATCCTGGATTCACGTCCCACCTGGGCTAGATAGCAAGGTTAGGTCCATCCTGGAATACATAGCAAGACTCTGTCAAAACATAAATTAAGTTGCTGCATGAACTCTTTATCTAAAAAAATTTTGTACACAACCTTAAATATAATTTGAATTCAACTGTTTTTATGAACTGGTCACATAAATTAGGATTGTTAAATTAAGCCAGGTGCCTTTTAGTTGATAAATGAGCTAATTTAAATTTGTCGGTAAAGTGAAAATAAACATAACTTCAGAATTGTTAGCATATATTTTTGCCTGGGTTTTGGCCATTTGGGATTATACTTATCGCTGTTCAATGTTTAAGACCTAAGAACAAATATATAAATGAAATAAAATGAAATGTCCTTTCCTTTCTATATTTCAAGTACAGAAAATTTTAGGGGTTTTCTCTGACAATAACCCAAAATGATAACAATGTTACCTGCTCTCTCAGCTTTCATAAGTAATCTAGGAATAATTGTTAAAAATAAATAACTAGGTTAATATTAGTGGGATAAAGTTTCATAAGCCCACAATGGGGTAAAAATATCAGTCATGTCTAAGCAAACAGAAACAGTAAAATATCAATTACTAAATATAAATTCAAGTACTCTTTTAAAAACAACATATATATGTGGGTCTATTAATAAATATGTTTCAGCTGGGTATGGTGGTGCACGACTATAATCCCAGCACTCAGGAGGCTGAGGCAGGAGGATCACTGTGAGTTCGAGACCAGCCTGGGCTACATAGTGAGTTCCAGGTCAGTCTTAACTACCTAGTGAGACCCTGTCTCAAAAAATAATAATAATAAAATAGATAAATAAATAAATATGTTTCATAAATTGTAAGTATATGGAAAAATGGTTCACATATATAATTCTATATGCAAATTGTACAAAAAGAAGTCATGTTTTAAGGAGAAAACTATAAAGAAGCATAAAATATTTTATAGAGGAAAAACTAGTGAATTTAACAATTTTGAAAAGATTGCTTTAAAATGTAAATTTAAGGAAGGAAATAAGGCAGATATGAATCTATAAGTAGGAGAAAGAGAAATATGAAGAATTTATAAGTGTGAGGTTATGTTTTGAGGAAGGTTAAAAAGAAAAGAGCACTGAAACAGTGGGTTGCATTTCACTCTTCTGTGCCAGAGAGGGAACCCAGTTTGGTAAGAGAGCCTCCTCCAGAGCAGGGAACCATGGGCCGGGATTTAGCTCAGTGGTGCCACCACCTGCCTCACAAGTGCAAGGTTCCTACGTTTGATCCCTGGTACCCAAAAAAAATCACCACAGAGCAGGGCAACCATTGGGATTGAATGGATTGAAGGGCTCCTTTGAATTCTCAACTGCCTAATACACATTTCTCCATGTAGTCCTGGGGCAGCTGACAGAAGGGAACAAACTAGTGGACTTTTTAAATTGATACTTGTACCTTTTATAAGTTGACTGAAGACACCAGAATCTCTGGAGATTTCCAGGACCATTCATTTCTGCAGCCATTTGAGTGTCAGGTACAGGACACATTATGGTTATGTCCCCCAAAATGCTCATCTCCTCTTCCTCTCTTCTCGCTCTGCTTCCTCATGCTCTGGTTTGAGCACCTTTTCTTCTACCCTCCCCCTCTGCCTTCCTGTCTCTGCCTAGTGGAAAAAACCGTAGACTAAAATTGTCAGCCAAAATAAACCTCTCTTTCGTTAAGTTGTGGGTGTTTAGTATTGTGTCCCAGCAATAGGAAAGTGACCAAAACAGATTTTGGTACTGAGACGGATTGTTGCTGTGACTTTACGTGACCATATAGTTCAGAAGCCTTTGGAAGTGGTTGAAGGAAGGAGTTTGGAAAGATTTGGCAATACCAGCTAGAGAAGCTCTAGAATTCTGTAAACCAAACTGGACAGAAAATTCTGATTAGCATAAAAATTAGCATAAAAATGCTAATAGAAGCTAGGTGTGGTGGTGCACACATGTAATCCTAGCACTTGGGAGGATGAGGCAGAATTGCCCTGAGTTCAAGGCCAGACTGGGCTACATATTGAGTTCAAGAACAGCCCTAACTACATAACAAGAGCCTGTCCCCCACCACCCCCCAAAAATACTAATAGAAATGCAGACTGTAAAAGCCAGGTTCATGAGATTTCAGTTGGGAACTAGTACTCCATTGGCAATTAGACTAGATGTTATGTTTGCTGTGCTCTGACAGAAAGTTTGTCTACATTTTACCTATGCCCTGAAACATTGCAGGAGACCAGATTAAGGGCAGCAGACTATGAATCTGGCAGAGGAAATGTCAAAGCAGCTGAATATGGCATGAGTACTTCTGGCTGCTTCTGGCCAGATCTACAGTGAGAATCAGGAGCAAATAGCAGAGTTAAATAATTTTAAAAGTTTGCAGTTTTGTGCTTGCTTTGCCAGCACATATACTAAAAGTTTGCAGTTTTGCTAGAAAGAAAGCACCTACAAAGGTGGGGCAAAGGAGAGCAAAGTTGCTAAAAAGATTAGCATTAAAAATAAGCCAAGTACTTTACATCAGGACAACAGAAAAGGTGGCTTAGAAGTATCTCAGGAATCAACACGATTCCACCCTTCTCAGGCTGCAGGTGCAAAACCGTAAAACTTCCATTTGAGAAGTAAGCCAATAGGCCACCTGCTCAAGAAAGGCTGCCTATGAAACTGTCTCCCTGGGATTCATTTCACAGTGTTCAGCCACCCAGGCACTCCCATGCCGCTGCAGCAATGATACAAGGGGACCTGATTGTTGCTCAAGCTGGTGGCAGACCTTAATGTCATCCATGTGGTGCTGATTTTACAGATATGTAGAATGCAAGGGTAGTAGAGACATGGAAGCTTCTACACAAATATCAGAAGGAGGCCTGGGAGGCTAGGCAGTATGCCCCTGAGAGGTCAGTTCTTAAAGCCATGAGAGTAAAGCCAAAAAGTACAGTGGAGACTTCAGGAAGTTGGAGATGCCAGAAATGTGGAATGTCTGCTGAGGAAAGCCACAGTAAATGGAGCCATCCCAAGAGAGAATCCATGAGGGCTGCAACCAAGAATGATATAGGGATGGGACTGCTCATGACTTTTAGAACTCACATCTGTCCACAACCTGCTTTAGGTGTTGGACATGGAGCTTCAGGGTTTATTGTATGTCCTGCTTGGATTTGATCTTGCTTGGACCCCTTCCTTTCGATCCCTCTATTTCTTTTTGAATGGAAATGTTTACCCTGTGTTATTGTATACCCTGTATGTGCTGCTGTTGGAAGCATTTAACTTTCTCTTTGGATTTTATAGAGTCTGCCTTGAGTCTCAGGTAACACCTTGGTCTTGGACTTGTCAGCAATGCTGGAAATGTTAAGACTTTGGTGACTCTTAGAGATGGACTAAGTGCATTTTGTATAATGAAACAGAACTGAGTCTTCTGGGGTCCAGGGAAAGACTGTTATGCTATAGATCTAAAATGTCTCCCAGTTTTCTCATATTTGAAGGTGTGCCTGGTCAGAAGCGTATGTCACTGAGGGTGTGACTTAGAAGGATGTGCTGTCATTTCCAGTTCCCTCCATCTCTCCCCCCACCCCACCTCCTGGCTGTCATAGGTTGAGCACTTTTCCTGCACCATGTCTCTTTATCATCCTTGGAGCCAGCTGACTATGGACTGAAACTGTAAACCTGAATAAACCTCCCTCCTTTAAATTGTGGGTATTCAGTGACAGGAAAGTGATTATAATAGGACCCAACCCTGAAACTCAGCTTCTTGTACATGCTGGGATTTTAGACTCCTGGACCTTCTCTGCAAACTAAATGTAGAAGTGATTTTTGCCCTGAGACATCTCAGTATACTGGTTCCTCTAGAACAATTCCTAAGTTTACAACTGGCCCTTTTGGAGATGCCAGAGACAAAACCAGGACCACTACCATCTGATTTCTATAAGATGGTGAGACTCAATATATGGAAAAATGGAACCCCAGGAAGAACAAAAAAAAAAAGTTCCCATTTTATTTGGCTAGATACTTTAGTCCCTTAAATATAGACTAATAATTTGCCCATTATATGAGAAATTAAATAGTTTGGACTCTGACCCTTTAAAAGGACCCATGCTTGTCAGCAAGATGATCAATGAAGCATTTCGGTTGGAGTGTTGATCCACATAAGAGACATTCTCAACCGATTGCTTAATAATTCAACAGCTAGAACTACAAAAGAATGACCCCCATGTTTGAGAACTACAGCCACCACTTGTGACATTTTACTTGATGCTGAAAAATTCAGCCTGAGATAACAAGGGATAGTGGTTGTTTCCCACCAGATAATGATTGTTTCAGAGCAAAATTCTGGTTAATGGCTAACAACTGGAAGAGTGGGCAAATATCAGGCTATTTTGCTAAACAATCCAAATGTTAAACATCAGGTGACTACTGCTTTAAATCACGCCACTCTGTTTCCAAACCAAGACAAAACAGTGGAACATAATTGATTAGAAATTATAGACTTGGTCTATTTCAACAGACACTATAGGAATATATCAACCACCAGAACAATTGATGGGGAACATTTCACCAGTACAAGCAGCTTCATGGAACAAGGGTGCCGATATGCAGGGTGCACCATGGTGACAGAGGGGAAGGTCCTGTCACCCTGAATGTTGGCACAGAAGGCAAAACTCATTAACACTAACAGGTCCACTACAACTGCCAGGAATAAGGTTAATATCAGCCAGGCATGGTGGCACATGCCTGTAATCCCAGCATTCAGCAGGCTGAGGCAGGAGGATCTCTGGGAGTTCGAGACCAGCCTGGGCTACATAGTGAGTTCCAGGTCAGTCTCAACTACATAGTGAGACCCTGTCTCAAAAAAACAAAAAAAAAAGATTAATATCTACATGCTTTTTAAGTACAGCTTTTTTATCACTCATGCTCCTGGGACCATCTGACTACAATATGGTTTACTTACCACTGGTACTAAGGACATTAAACAATCAGTGGAAGCCAAATGTGACTCTTAATCTTGATGTGTCAACTTCATTGGATTAAGAAATACTTAGAAAATTAGGAGAGGATTCTCCTGAAAGTGTCTGGTGGGACATGGAGGTGTGACCTTGGGTACTATATATGGCCCCTTGTCCATTCCTCTCTGGCACTGTTCTGTTCTGCTTCCCAGCTTCCCTGCCGACCCTGTACTCAATCTCCTGAAACTATGAGCTAAATTAAATTTTCCTCCTTTAAGCTGTGAATGCTTTTATTATTATTCAGTAGTAGGAATCTGACTAGTACACTAGGCATGATGGTGCTTGCCTGTAATCCCAACATAAGAGTCTGAGGCAGAAGGATCAAAAGTCTGAGCCCAGCCTGGAAATTTTAGTGCCTTAGCAAGACCCTGTCTCAAATTTTTTTTAAAAAATTTAAAGGACTGAATACAGCTTAATACAACGGTCTTACAGGCCAAGGATTTAGCTCACTGGTACTATGCCTGCCTCACAAGCATGAGGTCCTGAGTTCTATCCCTGCTACTGGGAAAAAAAAACACACACACACACACACAATGGTCTTGGGTTCAATCCCCAGGATGCCCCCCCATAGAAATTTTGACCTTGTTGGAGGTGGTCTTTTTCCCTTTACAGTAGACATAATGCACTGTCCAGGACATCAGAAGGATGATATGTGATCAAAGCACATCAGTTTGTCAACACAGTGGCAAAGCAAGCAGCTAAGAAAATTGAGAGAAAGAGACTTCTGATCATCCTTCACACAAACTTACCTGGTTTTAGGACCCATTACACTGACAGAAATGAAGATAAGGCCCATGAATGGGGTTCACCAATATGTATAAAGATAATACATGGAAATTAAAAGTGCAGTGCACAGTAGTGTTACCTAAAGCATTAACATATACTGTTGTGAAATACTTCCATGAAAGTACCTACGATGGAAGGGATATTTTTGACCAAAAGTTCGCAGCCATACTTGAAAAAGACTTGATAAAATACTTTCCAAAGGATCATTATGGCTATATAATGCAAAGAACAATCAAAAGCTAGAAAAGCTTCCAACAAGTAAGGGAGTATAAGATAAGGAGACTTGTCCTCTTGAGGATTGGCAATTAGGCTTTACTGAAACACCTAACATTTCTGGAAGTTACAAATATTTCTTAGTGTTAGTAGGTACCTTTTCAAGGGGCATAGAAGCTCACCCTACTCAAATGGGAAAGACAACAGAAGTGGTCGAAGTCTTATGAAAACAGAGAATAGAACAATGTCAGACTAGCAATCAGCAACAAAATTCTAACTCTCCAAGACCTGGGATCCAGACACCTGGCAAATAACAATTTGGCAAAATGAAGAAAGGAAGTAGATCTCCCAGAGTCAGGAGGGAACTGACAGGGAAATTAGAAACTACAGAGATGTTAGAGGAATAGACCACATTGTAGAGAAAAGAAAGAAGCAGTATGGAAGCTTACGCCAGCTCTAGGAAGAGCCTGTCTTTGCAGACACAAGGTGAGTCTCGGATGGAGAGCAGAAAGAAACAACAGATCAGGCCAGCAGTTCTAGCTCCAAGAAAAACCATGGCTATTGTGATAGTAAATGGATTGTGTTAATTTGAGTAAGAAATGCACAACTAAATTGGATCAGCATAGTTCTGGGTGTGGCTCAAGGGATTTATTGAAGACAGAAGACCCGCTCTGGGTATGAATGTCACCAACCAATAGGTTTATACCCTGAATGGAATAAAAAGGAAATAAAAGGGAAGGTTCGCTTCTGTTTCTTCAGAGGAGTTCCAGTCTTCACCTTTACCTTGAACATCATTTTCTGGCTTCTGCCACAGAGTCTTCACCCTTCCAGAGGAGACCCTTTAGCCTTCTGATACAGACTCACAAAGTACACTACGGTGAGCTCCAAGCCTTGGACCTTTGACTGGATTCTTCAGATCACCAGCACATAAACAGCCCTTTTGTACTCTTCTACACCTGATTCTGTGAGCAGCCATTGTAGGACTACCTTGTAAATCCCTATATATTTATATATCTTATGTTAAATCTGTTTTCCTAATGAGCACTAACTGATACAGCTATTATAAACTGCAAAAACAGTGTGGGTTTTAGTGGGAATTCTGTTTCCACGGGGCAAGCAACAGTTAGAGAAGGAATACAGTGCAGTGCCACCATATTGCCAGACAGTGTTCCATGGGCACTGTCTCAAAAAGAGGTTTATTATTATTATTTAAGTCTGAGACTCAGAACAACTAAAAAACAAGTTCACCTCAGGGTTTCCATGTAACCTTCCCACAGTGACTAGGTGACAGCCATGAGAGACAGTCACAGAGAGGGTGCAGGCTAGACACAAATCTTCTGAGAAATGTAAATTCAGGCTAGCAAGGATATAGACCCTTGCCCTCCATGGTGAGGACAAGGACTCATTTTCTTTTACACCTCTTTCTTCTTCACTGGTTTGGGTGGGAGAGGTGAAGGGGTGAGAGATTTTCCTTTTCCTTTTTTTTTTTCCTTCCTTTACTTTTTCTTTATATTTTCCTTTTAATTTTTTATTGTTCCTATTTTTTACACTTTTTTTTTCTTATTTGCTCTCTTCTACTACCTTTATCTAATTCTATTAATTTCCTTCTACTCCTTAGTAGAATCATTATCTCACTTCTATTTCCTCCTTTTCACCTTCAGTTGCTTAATTTGTCAATGTTTTCCTTCTTTCTCTCATTCACCATTCTAACTTTACTAGTAAAAACATTTTTATTAATTTTTAGTTAACTCTATGTTATTTCTGTTGAATTCTTTTGTATTAGTAGAGGTAGAATTATCATATTTAATAGATATTTACTATATGTCAATATTTTGTTGTCTTTGAGTTTAAACTATAATTATTAGATCTCTTTTCTACTGTTAAGGTAATTAATACTGTCAATACATTATTGATTATGTCAATATCCAATTTGTCTTTGATACCAGTATCGTTGAAATCTACTTGCTATTGCAAAAGTGTCATGGTTATTTCTATTAATAGGTTTTCTCTGTATGCCAATGTCTGGATTACCTTTGTGAAATTAATATTGCAGTCCAGGGCCAGGGATTTAGCTCACTCATTCCATGCCAGCCTCACAACACATAAATTCAATCCCCAGTACAAAAAAAAATATCTAACTATCTATCTATCTATCGATATATACATATACATATATATACATATATATATACATATATGTATATATATATATGTACATATATATATATATATATATATATTGCAGTCCATTCTCAGAGACCTGGGAGCTGAGCCAATTATACTGCACAATCTAGGCCATATTAATGGAAGTTGTCAGATCTTGGGAGAGAGGTAAATATCCATGTTCAGAGTGGATCACTAAAAAATAGACACTAACTAAAGAGCTCGATATCCTAGCAACATAGAGTTTCCACAATAAGTTCCCAAAAACCTCAGCACAGCACAGAATCAATAAAATTGAGAAGACAAAGCAACAAAATGCCTTTTAAAATTCCCAAATGCCTCAAAGCCAATCTCTTAGGCATTGAGGAGGAAATTAAAGTCACACAGCTAAAATATTCAAAAAGATAACAGAAAAGATTGAAAAAACAGATCAATAAGGTGCTCAGAATTCTCAAAGAAAATGTAACTAAACAGATAATGGACATAATAAAATGGTCACTAAGTTTACAGTAGACACTAAGAAAAAGCTAGCTGAGTTAAACAAAATAATACAATGCATGAATTACCAGTTTAGAAAAAAAAAACTGGGCTCCATGAAAAGGCTCCAAGGAGAAATTCAGGAGATTAAGAATTATATGGAAAGTATGGGCATCAGAAATTACTAATGTGAGGAGAGTGTCAGAATTAGAAGACAGTGCTGCTGTCCGAGACCAAGTATTCAGAAATACCTAAAAACAATAAGAGTATATGAAAAAATGAATCCAAAAGCTACTACACAATGCAAAAAAACTCATCTAAGATTAATTGGAATTAGTGAAAATCAGAAGACAGTACAAATAGCATAAAAAACTGTTTAATGAAATAATAGCAGAAAACTTTCCAAATATGGGGAAATAGCCATGATAAAAAGAGAACCTCTTGTTGAGATGAAGGTGGAGGCAGCCATAGGAGCAGCAGTGGTTCCTGGGCAGAGCAAGGCAGACTATGGAACTGCCCCATCCCCAGGCAGCATCACAGAGCTGGCCAACTTCCTGGAAGGAACGAAATGTGACTGAGCAGCTGCTGGCGTTTAGTGCCTGGAACATGTGGCAGCTGCAGAGCTGGGGCAGGTGGCAAGTGGCCAGTGGCAACTGAGGGGGAAGGAGATGGCTGTGAGACAACACCATGGCCTCCTCAAGGAGGATGCTGTCCATAAAGAAAACCAAAATCGAAGCGTTCAAGCCCACTGAGGTGCAGGGGAAATATGTGAAGAGTTGCCTCTGCTGCACAATCTTGTGCCTTCATTTATCTGGCAGGGTCCAACAATTCCAAGAGGAACTGATACTTGTCTTCCGGATTCAAGATCTACTGCTTTGTCAGCTTCTGGAGACGGAGTGGTTTCAAGATGCCAGAGTTTCCTTAGAACTCCAGTTCAAAGAACACCACATGAAATAACGAGAAGCGAAAACAACAGATTATCTTCACCTTCTTATCTTGCCAGGAGTCTAGCAGATGTTCTGAGGGAGTGTGGCTCGTCTCAGTCATTTTTGACATGTTAATTTTATTGTTGAAAATGGAGATTCTGGTTCCTGATATTATTATTCAGATAATTGTGGTCAGAGAAGGTGGGCACTTTGAGATCATGTACACAAAGACAACAGATATGAATACAACCATGGTCTCTTCCAAAGAATGCCACAGAATCAGGGGTCATGCTCCAGGAATTGGGTATGCTGCTGCTACATCTTTAAGAAATTAACTAACCATGGATCTGAAGATTTGCCCCTTCCTCCTAGCTGGCCTGTGAACTGGACAATGAGAGAGAGAAAATATTATATAGATCATAACACAAACACAACTCACTGGAGTCATCCTCTAGAATTAGAGGGGCTTCCTCCTGGATAGGAATGAGTTGAGTCTTCAGACTTTGGAACCTATTCTATAGATCACACAAATAAAAAGCCTCAGTATAGGCATCCCTGTGCTCCTAGTACAGGATCCTTGGTAGGATCAAATTCCTGTCACTTACCAGCCACAGCAAACTGAAAGAAATCAGTTTTTTCTGGTACCTACAAATCCTTACCATACTGCAGAAATTTCTAACTGGCTTCAAGTTTATGCTCCAGCCCCTAGGAAATATGACCACATTCTGAAGTGGGAACTCTTTCAGCTGACTGACCAGGATACATACCAGGCAATGCTAAAGTTGTTCTTCAGAAAAGAACTGGAAGAGACTGTTAAAATGTATGAAGCCTACAGACAGGCTCTTCTCACCAAGCTGGAAAATCTCAAGCAAAGATTAGTAGTGGTATGCCCAGCAACATGGCAAGAATTTTTAAATTAACTTTTCAAAAGAAATTTTAAATTTTATAAGCACTATAAAATATTTTCACAGTTTTAAAAATGCAGACTAATACCTTGGTTAACAAAGGTAGCTTACTTTTTGGAAATTATGAAATTCTAATTTTACATGTATTTTGTCACTAGAAGTTTTCTTTTATTACAAAATAAAAATGAGTCTATCCTTTTAAGAGCCAACATGTTATCTGTATCCAATGTTATGTATTAGGAAACTGCTTTGAATATTTTTAATGGAAAAAAATTTGGCAAGAAAATGCCATAGCCATATATTAAATAGGGAATGATCACTTGGTAACTTCTTACAGCAATAGTACCTTTCTTTTTTTACCAAAATTATGTTTGTTTTCCTCTTCCTTCACTGTCTCTTTGTATGTATCACTCTTCACTAAGCTGCTAAAGTAATCAAAACCTTTTCTAGTGCCCAAATGGTCAGGAATTCCATTAAGGCAAACTCTCAAATCTTTAGTGAAACTATATATCTTTTTAAATTCAGCATCACTCTTCAAATACGATGCCTTAGTAATGCTTTCTTGAGAATCTTTCTCATCCTTGCTTTCTGGAGTACAGTTTTTTTAATGTTGATGCCATCTCATGCTGGATCAATGCAAGGCATAGCCTAAATTTTCCTCTGCAGGTTTCAGGAAGCCCCTCTGTAGGTTACTGGACATTTTAGAGGGGTGGGGAACAGTACATCTAGGAACATGGATTCTCTCTGGTTCTCTCAGAACCAGAGCGAGAGAATATTGGGCTGCAGTTGGCAGCAACTACAGAAAGCACCAGAGAACTCCAGCTGGCTTTCATGAAGAGCGTATCCACAAGCTCCAAAAAAGAGGTGGCGCAGTTCTCAGCAGTACCTTTCTTTAAAAAAAAAAAAAAGTATTTTTTAAAAGATCGTTACTGTTTTAATGTGGAATGTTATCTGGAATGGGATGGTTTACATGTTACCATGGCATGGTTCAAAATGCAAAATAGGATATGGAACCTTTGTTGGGACAAATTTCTGTATGTGATGTATGTGGCTTCCCTGAAAAATGTAAGGAACCCTTTTGAAATAGTCTTTCAGGCATAAATTTCAGCATAAGGCCATAACCTGGGTGGGGAAGGCATGTGCAGCTATCAGCATTGATAACTTCACTTCTTTACTCTCAGCCAGAGATCTTACTGCTGTTAGCACAGCTCCCAGTGAGATAGCGCAGGGTTCCCAGCAGCACTACACACCACCGACTCACAGAATTGGCTAAGCTGCCTAATGTGACACCTAGGGATCCCATGAGAAATCTTGGCCATTATATCAATTTTATATTATTTTTTATCTTCAAAGTGTTTTGCCACAAAACTTTAAAAGATATTCTTTCTTTCCCAATGTTTTCCCTTTTGGTTTATATTAAAATGTTGTTCATAATTAGTATTTAGTAATTGATTACAGACAAATATATGCTACTTGTAAATCTCTAAAATTCTGTAAATTCATAGCTTTTCAGTTACTTTTACCTGAGTTGTAAATATATGTAAATATGTTTCTAGTTTTAGTAGTCTTGCAAAATACAAAGTACTCCAAGTTAGACATAAGTTGGTTTGAGTTATTGATAAAATATTGTGTTTGATTTTATATAATAATTTTATTAAATATATTTTTGTGGAAACTGAAAAAAACAAAAAAGAACCTCTCTACAACACATCACAGTCAAAATCTCTAAAGTCTAATACAAGAACAGAATCTTAAAAGCTGTTAGAGAAAAGGAATGAATCACTTATAAAAGTAAACCCATTAGTATTAATACAGATCTCTCAACACAAACCTTAAAAGCCAGGAAAGCATGGAATGAAGTGTTTAAAGCCCTAAAAGAAAATAACTTCCAACTCAGTCTTATATATCTTATAAAATTGTATTTAAAATTAAAGGAGAAATAAGATCTTCCCCTGACAAAGAGAATCTCAAGAAATTCATAACCACCAAATCAGCACTGCAAAAAAAATTATCAAGGGCAATGAAGACACAACGAAGCCAACAATGAGAAAAAGCCTAATAGAATAAATACACAGGCAGTATGAGCAGGAAGTCAGCAACAAAAAAGTAATTAAATGACAGGAATAAGTCAATACCTTTCAATAATTACTCTCAATGTGAATCATTTAAATTCCCCAATAAAAAGACACAGATTAGCAGAATGGATTAAGATACAAAACCCAGTGATATGCTGTATACAAGAAATATATTCAGTCCAAAAAGACATTTACAGATTTAAAATCAAAGGATGGAAAACAATATTCCATGCAACAGGAGCCTGGAAAAAAGCAGGAGTAGCTATCCTATTTTCAGACAGAACTGATCCGAAAAACCAAAGAAAATCTTGACAAATTAGTTAAGGAAACAGATTCAGTAGGAATAGAAAACAATTACATACATATATGTATGCACCAAATACCACATCCAACTTCACAAAGCAAACACTACTGGACATAAAAGGTCAGATGAACACCAACACAATTAGATCACAAATCGATCAACTAGACAAAAAGTCAACAAAGAAATATCAGAGTTGAACCAAACCTTCAAACAAATAGACTTAATAGATATCCTGGTTTTCCACCCAACAATAGAATGCACAATCTTCTCAGCAGCGTATGAGACTTTCTCCAAATGCTAGCCCATAAAGCATGCTTAACTAAGTGCAAAAGAACCAAATTATCCATGCATATTATCAGATCATAGTGCAAAGAAACTAGAAATCAATGGCAAAAGAAGCCACAGAAATACAAAAACATGGATATTAAATAAAATCCTTTTGAATAATCAAAGGATCATAGAAGAGCCAAGGAAGACATTGGACCATTCCTAGAATTAATTGATAATGCCAGTAAGACATACCAGAATTTATGGGACACAATAAAAGCAATCCTAAGAGGCAAGTTTATACCTATGAATGCCCACAAAACAAAAACAGAGTTGGTCCAAATAACCTAATGATGTACCTTAAGGTCCTATAAGAACAAGAACGATCCAAATCCAAAGCAAATACAAAGAAGGAAACGATAAAGATCAGAGCAGAAAATAATAAAATTGAGACTAAGAAGAAATACAAAGAATCAATCAACTGAAGAGCTAGTTCTTTGAAAGAATAAACAAAATAGATAAAACCTTAGCCAATATTAACAAAAAAGGAAAGAAAAGGCCCAAAGCAATGCTATTAGGAATGAAAACTCAAAATAGAACCCCTGAAATTCAGAATAGTAGTAACTACTTTGAGAATTTGATACTTTAATAATTAGAGAATTCAGAAGAAATGGATAAATTCATAGATACATAAGAATTACCAAAACTAAACCAAGAAGATGTTTTTTTAAACCTGAGTAACCCAATAACACACAATGAAATTGAAGAAATTAAAAGAACAACCCTACCTCCTATGAAAAGCCCAGGTCACTACTTCATGCAACAAGAACTTCAGGGAAGAGCTAATGCCAATACTCCTCAAACTCTTTAATGAAATTGAAATTTGACATTGGGTGCCATTTCTGGAAATTACTATTACCCTGCTTTGATTGGTGAAAAGACATCAACCAAAAAAGATAACTATAGACCAACCTGTTTAATTAACATAGATGCAAAAATCCTCAACAAGATACTGACAGCAAATCATCAAAAAGATTATATATCATAACCAAGTAGGCTTCACCCCAGAAAGGCAGGGATTGTTCAGCATACACAAATGAATAAATGTAATACATCACATAAACAGTTGCAAAGACAAAACTCACTCTCATCTGACACATAAAAAGCCTTTAACAAAATCCAACCTCCATTCATAATAAAAACCCTAATGAAAATAGATATAGAAGGACCTTATCTCAATGTGATAAAAGCCATTTATGACAAACCAATGGCTAAGATCATATTAAATGGAAAAAATAGAAAGCTTTCCCTCCAAAATCAGGAACAAGATAAGGATGTTCTCTATCATCACTACTGTTCAATACAGTCCTCAAAATATTAACCAGAGCAATCAGACAAGAGAAAGAAATAAAGGAGGCCAGGCACAGTGGTGTGCATGCCTGTAATCCCAGCACTTGGGAACTGAGGCAGGAGGACTGCTACAAGTTCAAGGCTAACCTGAGCTACATAGTCAGTTCAAAACTGGCCTGAGCTACATAGCAAGACCTTGTTTCATGGGGCCGGGGATTTAGCTCAGCGGTTCGGTGGCCTGCCTTGCAAGCACAAGGACCCGAGTTCAATCCCTGGTAAAAAAAAAAAAAAAAAAGAGAGAGAGCGAGAGAGACTTTGTTTCATAAATAAATGAATGGGATATGTATAGGAAAGGAAGAAATCAAGTTATCATTATTTGTAGATGACATGATCCTCTATAAAGACCCCAAAAATTCCCTCAAAAATCTCCTAGAATTAATAGCTAAATTCAGTTGTATTTCAGGATACAAAGTCAACACCCATAAATAGTGTTCTGTACACCAATAGTAAATTCACCAAGAAAGAAATTAGAGGAACAACCTTTCCCTAATAACAATCAAAAAATGGGCAACTGAAATGAATAGTCACTTCTCAGAGGAAGTGCAAATGCTCAATAAATACATGAAAAAAATGTTCAACATCTCTGGCCATTACAGAAATGCAAATTAAAACAACACTGACATTTCATCTTAGCCCAGAAAGAATGGCCATTTTAAGAAATCAAATAATTACTAATACTTGTGATGCTACAAGGAAAAAGGAACCCTTCTATGTTGTTGGTGGGAATATAAACTAATACACTCACTATGAAAATAAGGATGGTTCAACATACATAAATCAATATTATATTATATTAACTATATACTATATTAATATAGTGTATAATATACACTATATTAACAAAGTCAAGAACAAAAACCATATGATTATCTCAATAGATGCAAAAAAAGCATTCAACAAAATCCAACACCCATTCATGATAAAAACCCTATAGAAAATTGAAAGAGGTGATCTTTATCTCAACCTGATAAAGGCTGCCTATGAAAACCAACAGCCAACATCTTTCTAAATGATCAAAAACTGAAAGCTTTCATGCTAACATCAGGTACAAGGATGAGTCCCATAAAACTATGCTTTTAGTATTTGCTTTCTCTAGCTATTCTGATATATAGTCTGGAGCTAAAGTCACCACCCATGGGCCAGGGATTTAGCTCAGTGGCACCTTGCCTGTCTTACAAGCACAAGGTCCTGAGTTTGATCCCCAGTACTGAAAAAAAAAAATTTCACCACCTGTGGCAGGGAATGTAGCTCAGTGATGGAACACTTACTTAGCATGTGTGAGGCCCTGGGTTCAATCCTCAGAAACACACACACACACACACACACACAATTCACCATCAAATAGCTACCAGTGTTCAAATCTCTTCATGTCAGGTTGTTCCATTCCATGTTTACCTTGCAATGGACAGGTGATGGTAGGGAATTAAATCCAAGTATTAAAGCCTGGAGTTATGTCATATGCCTCTAATCTAAGCACTCTGGAATGCTGAGGCAGGAAGATTACAAGTTGAAGCCCAGGCTGGGCAACTTATCAAGATCCTGTTTCAAACCGGGCGTGGTGGCACACGCCTATAATCCCAACACTCCGGAGGCTGAGGAAGGAGGATCGCTATGAATTCAAGACCCACCTGGGCTACTTAGTGAGTTCCAGATCAGTCTCAACTACATAGTGAGACCCTGTCTCAAAAAAACCAAAAAAAAAAAGACCCTGTTTCAAAATAAAAAGTAAAAAGATTTACTCAATGTGAAGGCCCTGGGTAAATAATACATTAAGTAATTAACTGAATAAATTAATGAACTCATGAAGCCAAGCATTGAAATCAGACCTCATGACTGACTCCTTCTCTAACTTCACTTGACCCTTGTCTTTCACAATATCAGGTGGAGTATATTTTCTTTCATTACCATGAGTTTGGTGATCAACAAGAGGGTCTCCTGCAGCCGCCCCTTCTACCCTGTCCATTATGTACCTGGGCAAAATATCTGTCATGCAAATAGCCTGAGGAAATTAGATCTGTGTTCTTGACAGCTGAAGAACTGAAAAGCATCTTGTGACCAGGTGATTAGGACCAGATGGGCATTACCTGGCCTCCAACCTCCACCTGTGAACAGACACCCACCTGTCTGTGATCATCTGCCTCCAAAATAACTAGCCCTACCTAAATCTTAAGCCTCCCAGAAAGAGAGACTTTGGGCAAGATCTGGACAAGAGTCTTCCATGTTCTTGATTAACCAGATTATTTAATAAAGTTGTCTTTGTCTTTCTTGCCTCAGAACCTTGTTCCTCAATTGAAATTCCCTTGATTGAATTGGCCTATCATGCAGCAAGCAGCCAGAATTGAGTCTGTTAATGTCACCTGATGGAATGTAAAAAGGCACACCCTAAAGAGATGGGTACCTCAACTTGGCCTAGGCAGATTCTTGACCTATCATTGCAGAAAAGCATTTCAGGGTAGCTCAATGAGAGGCATAAGCAGATTACACAAAATCAAAGAAGTACACATTCAATGCAGGCACAGCAGGAGGAGGCACACTATAGTCTGGGTTGGGTTATTTATAGTCTTGAGGTCCTTCACACAAATGATCTAGGATATCTATTCTTTGAGTTATTTATCATTTACTTAGAGTCTGTCAGGTTACCCATGGGACCAAGCAAAAATTGACTATTAAGGCTGAGGATTTAGCTCAGTGGCTCCCAGCCTACCTCACAATCTCGAGGTCCCGAGTTCAAAAAAAGTATCAACTGGGCTAAAATGCACACTTTGCATGGGTTTGAAGTTTAGAGCTGTAGTCCCCAATTAATAGTACTGTTTCTTTCAGAGTAAAAGCCGTTGGAATTTTTAGATTACTATATATCAGAAGAAAAACATACAGACTTATTGTATCATTAAGATTCTTGGAAATTTCAGGGTGAAGATCCTAGAAAAACAAATTTAGGGTTGAAAAGATGTTATATCCTCAGGTGACTGATGTCTGGAAGCTGCAGTTTTCTCAAAATTATAATTTTCTTGTCCCTTTTTACTTATCTACATTGCTTCTATCCTACCTCAGTAACAGAGCACTTGTCCAGAGTTTAGGACCCTAAGGTGTCAGGCCTGCCCCACCGCAGCCCTAGAGTTACAAAGAAGATGGCACCACCCAGGGAAGGGCTGCCCAAGATGGTCCGCATAAGCCCCAAATTCAGGAGTGGTTTCTGCTTTCCAAGAGGTACCTCTTTTTTTAAACAAAGACTCTATGTGGAGCCCAGCTGCCCTCTAACCATGATCTTCTTGTCTCTGCCTCCAAAATCCTAGGATTACAGGCCTGCACCACCACACCCAGCAGGTGTCTTTCTTAAAGAGGAGTTGCAGGTGACCTGTGTTAGGGTATAGGTAAGAACAAAAGGCTGGGAGTTGACATCCCAAGTTTTGCAACCCAGATATTTCACTTGCTTCACCCTTAGTGATGTCTCTGGGCCTGACCACTCCTGAGGCCCTCCCTGGGGGACTAACAGCTCCCTCCATCCCCACTCCCCGCATCCAGCCAGTGCACCAAGCCTCACCCACTTTGGTGCTCTGGCAGCCTTCTTTCTGGCCTCCCAAACTCCAGCCACCAGTGCTGTCTCTACCTAGCAGTCCCACTTAGACCCCTCCAAGCTCCCTCATTCTCTCTACTTGGAACCTTGTCCGTCTGGCCCGAGGGAGGCCCTTTCAGTTACTGACACACATCTCGCCACCCCTTTCATCACGTCATATACACTACAGTTTGGTCATCTTTGCTCCGAGATCTGGGTTAAGCACTGCAGGGTGCCCACTGCCATGACAAAACTGTGTGGCCAGAGCCATTAGTGTGTCTTCCTCCTTGGAGAAACCAAAGGCATCAAAGGTCAGAGTCCAGCCTGTCTTGCCCACCTTCTGTCCCCAACCCTGCTGCCTGGCGCACATATTCTCTTTGGGTAAAATCACTCTAGAAAATCTTCAGTGGGGAGGAGGATGTAGCTCAGTGGCACTGCACTTCCTGGCAAGTGCAAAGTCCTGAGTTCGATCCCCGGTACCAAAAAAAAAAATCTTCTAGGAACCATGATGGGATAAGGAGGAATCAGTCACGTCCAAAGGACCAGCCACTCCCACCCCTACTTGTTTAGAGAGCGAGCAAACGTACTTGCAGGTCTCCCTGAGCCTGGGAGACCTTGAACCTCAGCAGCTTCTCCCTGGGGTGGTCTCTGGCCTGCTCCGCCACTTCTTCCTGCCCTTCCAGCTCAGTGCAGTCACCTGAACAGCCTGGCAGGCTTCCAGGCCTCCGAGGAAGCTGCCACCTCTGCCACACCATAACTATCACCACCACTGCTGCTGTGAAATGCAATTACAGCAAACAACAGCCGCTGCCTCACTTGAGCCTCGCCATCCACACCTGGAGCTAATTAACTTAATTAGGCCTTAATGAGCTACACTGGTTGGAAGGCCTATTTTTACTTAATTATCCCCTAATGTTCTTGGCTTGGAGAAGCATGGAACCTGGAGGATGGTTTGGCAGTAGTAGCAGCAGCCACCTCTTCTCCCTACTGAAGGGACTCCCAGACGTGACACTTGTCTGCCAGGAGTTGAGCTCAAGGCACCTGAGGTCCCAAAAGTGAGAGGTGAAGTAGGAGCCACAGGCCACACCTGCAGAAACAGCAGCCCCACCCCCACCCCAGGCCTATCTTCTGGCTACCCTGCCTGAGCCAGGCTGAAGCCACACTGGGTTCTGCAAGGATGTGACAGGCATGATCTGGCTAGCTTTTGTGCTCACAGTCCTCTCTGGCAGGGACAGACAGGGACTCAGAGATTCACTCCTCCCAGCCTTCTAGTGGGAAAGCCAAGGCCCAGAGAGATGAGGGCCTTGCCTTGGCCATACAGCTGAGTGGTGGCAATGGAGGGAGGGATTCCCAGACCCTCTGCATTTTAAACAATGATGAGGTCCTTTCAGGTTGGGAACTAGCCTCTCCCACACAAGGCCAGGTTAGGGTAGGTGGAGGATCACCTGGTCCCTGGGATGTACTTCTCTAGCTCTAGGGTAGGACAAGGCAGTCTTGCTTCACTGGACAGACATGAGGGCTCATATCACTGACTCACTTGAATCTCTAGATTCCTTGGAGTCGATAGGGGACCTTGGTCTTAACATATCTGTGTTGAAAATGAGTAAGATCCCTCCCTGAAAAGCTGTCTTCTCTCTGGAACCCCAGACTCCCTCTGCCAATGGTTTCCTGAGCATCTCCAGCCCTGTCCACCCCCAGATGTCCAGTCCTAATGTAAACAACTCAGGAACCTCAGCTTCCCAGTCACTAGCCTACTCTTCCCAGCATCTCCCTCTTCTGAAAATGACCACACCCTTTGCTCATGCACTGAAGTCAGAACTGAAGAACAAAACTTGACAACCCTCCCTCACATACCACAGCAAACCCATCAAACATACCCTTGGTCCTGCCTCTAAATAACATCCCAAATGCCAGTCCCCTACACCTCCCAGTGAACACCCAGTCTTCAAAATCCTCTCATGACTTCCCATGACATCCAGAATAAAGACCGTTGTCCTTAGCGCAACTAACAGAGCCCCAGCCTGCCCCTCAGGTTGTTTGCACCTAACTTTCCCTCCTTAGTTACATAGGCTGCCTTTGGGGCCTCAAAGGGCTCAGGGCCTTTGCAATGGCTGCTGCTTCTTCCCATGACTCTCGGGTCTTTCAATCTTGGTGTAAATGTCACTGCAGGCTCCTCTGGCCCCACAAGCACCACAACCAGGTCCTAGTATATCACCCTGTTAGAATCTCTGTACAACACCAGTTAGCATCTGATAATGTTGTTTTCATGTGAGGCAGGCACAGTGCCACTGAGCTAAATCCCTGGCACAAAGGAACTTTTTGGTGAATGAAGAGGACATACCTTCCCACAGATGGCCAGGGTCCCCAAACCCTTCCTCAAGCTCCCCAGAGCCCACCCAAATGCCCCACACCTGAGCCTGGCATCCCTAGACTCCCATACTCTGCTCTCCTGTCCTCTGCTCACACCAATCCCACCACCTCCAGTACCCTTCTCCCATCCTCTGTGATCTGAAATTCTTGCTTCGCTGTGGTTCTACAGGTGCTTTTCCCTTGACCAGTAAGGGAGAGGTCTGAACCTCTGCCTGTTGGAATCTGTGAGCTTGGCATGACCCTTTGTTCTCAGGAGGCACTAATCTCTATCTGCTTTTGGGGCTTCAGTATGTCTAGATGCTGAGGCCCTGAGCCTCAGAAGGCAGTGACCCTTATCTCTGCCTGACCCTTTTCTCACCATCCCTGACCCAGTAGTCAAGGCCAAGATGGAATTAGGAATTAGCAGATATTAGCAGAAGGAAATAGAGTAGGTAGTTTATGGTGTCCCCCAGCTATCTCAGAACTAAGGATGTCACCAGGGGTTGAGTACAGGCAAGAGGATAATTAGCCCAAGTGAGGGCACAAGCTGCCTCTAGCTCTATCCAGCCCCATGTCTTAATCCTAACACAGTCAACCCAGGGCCTCTCAGCAACCAGCATCCTCCACAGGGAACGTGGTCACACCATCAGTTCCTGGCCTCAGCCTCCCATCCTGTGCCTCACTCACTTCCCCGGCATGAAAAGGTGCAGGGCATGGTTGCACACACCTGTAATCCCAGAACTGGAGAGGCTAAGGCAAGGGGATCACCACAAGTTTGAGGCCAATCTGGACTACACAGTGAAACCCTGTCTCAAAAAGGGGGTGGGGTGCTGGGGATTTAGCTCAGTGGTGCTGCCACCTGCCCCACAAGTGCAAGGACCCAAATTAAATCCCCAGTGCCAGAGAGAGAGAGAGAGAGAGAGAGAGAGAGGGAAATGGGCCTCTTTCTTCAGGTGGAAAAGCCCAAGGGAAGACAGGCCAGACTGGCTGGGGTGCTCAGGACCTTATGGCCCTCTGATCAGAAGTGCATGTGGACCCTCTATTCTCATGGTACCTTGGACTCTTACAGAGCCCTTCATCTTATGTAAAACCTGCCTTACAGATGATGTCCTTGACTTAACAAAAATCTGACATTGGGAATGGTGTCTTGATTTCATTGTGATACTACCAGCAACCATGACTGTCTGCCACCCCTCCTACTCAGCATAACTGTGCCCTGGGGGTGATAGTTCTGAGTGACAACTCCCACTGCCTCAGGTTCGAACTCCAAGTCTCCTATCTAAGAGGCCTGGGCTCTGGGGACCATCTCAGACCTCAGTGGCAGCACCCAAGCTCTCAGCCCAGCCTCTCCCTCAGGCTAGAGCTGGCTGGCCAGGGCAGTCTTGCAGATGCTCAGTGGGAGGAGGCTCCTGACCTGCAAGGGGTTTCATACTTGCTTGGCACTGCCCTTCACTGGATCTTACTTGCTGCCTTGGTTTCCCGCCTGATATAGATATTGGTGCTATTTAGCAGGATGATATAGGAGCCCATGAGCTCAAACCATAAAATACCCTGTTAAACCCAGCATTGGTGACTTCAGCTGAGTTGCTGCTGAGGCAGAAGCAGGGAGTTGTGGAATTTAAAATACTAAATTAGACAGGATCGTGGTGTACACTTTCAAGGACTCTGGAAGTCTGAGGTGGGAGGACTGCAAATTTGAATTCAACCTGGGCAACTTAGCAACTTAGCAAAACTATGCCTCAAAAGAAAAAAATAAAAAAAGCTGGCAATGTAGTTCATTACAAAGGCCCTGGATTCATGCCCCAGTACTACAATCGATCAACCACCAATGTTTAAAAGGGCTGGAGATGTATTTCAGTGTAAAGGTTCTGGGTTCAATCCCCAGCACTAAAAAAAAAAATCAGCCACATGCCAAACTAACCTCTGAGAAGGCCTGCAGTTCCAGCACTGTGAGGTGGGGGTGAGGCCTATTTCCTGGCCTTCCCCCGAAAGCTGTGAGGCTCCCCAAGGGGAGAGCTGAAGAGTCTCAAGTGGTTAGTGCACTGTCTCCTTGTCTCACAGAAGGGAAGGGGACTCTGGGGACTCCAGGAGCTAAGCACCCCTTTGTGCCTGCAAACACAGCCCTGCTCCCTGGAGAAGGGAGCCCACGTGGCAGGAGACCTCCCCGAGGCTGAGGGTCACTCACCACCTGGGCTTGGGGCATTCTCGGTCATGCCAGGCTGCTTCTTAGGGTCAGCACTGCCATGACTTCCTCTACCAACTTCTTTGCACTGGGCCTCAATTTCCCCACTAATCCAAGGAGAATAAGAGTAATCATCCCAGTCCTGCCAATCTATGGCTGTCAAGGCCACCATAAAGGACCAGTAGATTAGTGGGTATGAGACAGTAGCTCTTTAAGCAACAAAGCTCTAAAGAGAGACAAGACAGCCTGCTAGTGGTGGCATTTCTTGTAGCCACCCCAGCCCAGCCACAGCCACTACCCTTGGATTGGGATTGGGGGAGGGGGTCACACCCAATAGGATGTTGGCCCCAGTGGCTCTGAAAGCTGCCTTTTGCCCAAGGTTTCTCTTCTGTCCTATGCTAGTAACTGCCTGCAGTCACCTCACACACACAGCAGCCCACCACCCACCTCCCTCTGAGCAGAGGCAGCTGCTGTGGCCTCCATGCTGGTACCAAAATTGAATGAGTATTTTCACAATGTCGCTTCCTGCTGACAGCTCCTAATTGCATGTGGAAGCCATGTGATGGAGCCCAAGTTACACTAATTATGTCATTACCCTAATTAAGTAAATAGTGTATGTGTTAATTGGCTGGGATGGGGGGGCACTGGGAGAGAAGGCCAGTGTCCCCAGGGCTTTTATATGGTGGGCTGCAGGTGACACAGGCAGATGGATGCCTCCCTCCCTGGGGGGATCCAGTAGGGTTCAGGTAGAACCTTAGGCCACCACCCTAGACAGGAGAGAAAACAGAAACACTGACCATGCAGTCAAGCAGTCAGAGACCCCGACTGAAGGCTCATCTGAGCCCCAACAAGCTGCTGTCCTTGATCAATGGAGCCTACTTTCTGTCTGCCACCTTAGCCAGCCCAGGACCCGTGGGATTTCAGACATTCTGGGCTCAGGGGCCTCAAGGGACTACTGCCAGTGACCTGCCTAGCTATGGGCCAGCAGGAAAGAGATAGGTTGATGATAGAGCAAAGTCCCAGTTCCTAGAGGTAATACTACTGTGAGCCAGCAAAAGAACTAAGAGGGCTGGCATTCCCAGGAAGGTACATGAAGTGGGACACTCTGAAGAAGGCTACCTGGAGGAGAGAGACTTCC
The DNA here is from genome assembly GCF_012274545.1 of Fukomys damarensis. Classification (NCBI taxonomy): domain Eukaryota; kingdom Metazoa; phylum Chordata; class Mammalia; order Rodentia; family Bathyergidae; genus Fukomys; species Fukomys damarensis. The sequence goes on along the minus strand of NW_022900949.1, from coordinate 43,779,716 downwards.
CCTATGAGGCAGGGAGGAAATCTGACCATGAGAGTTCAGGTCATCTTCAAGATATCACTTGTAAACACAGTACCAAATTCCTAAACCATGATCTTTGGGTGGGAGTCAGAAGGGATAAGAGAGAGCCATGTAGGCTGGGCATAGTGGTAGAGGCTTGTAATCACAGCTACTCTGGAGGCTGAGGTAGGAGGATTGAAAGTTTAAGGGTAGGGCCGGGGATTTAGCTTAGTGGTGCTGCTGCCTACCTCACAAGTGCAAGGTCCTGAGTTTGATCCCAGATACCAAAAAGAAAAAAAAAAAAAACTTTTAAGGACAGCCTGGGCAGTTAAGTGAGAACCTGTGGCAAAATGAAAAATAAAAAGGGATGGGGCCATAGCTCAGTGGTAGATCACTTGCCTAGCATGTGTAAGGCTTGGGTTCATTCACCAGTACCACCACCAAAAAATAAAAATAAAAACAAATTAACTACAAACTGGACATAGTGGCACATGCCTATAATCCCAGCACTCTAAGAGGCTGAGGCAGGAGGAATGTGAGTCTGAGGCAACTTAGGGAGACCCTGTCTCAAAATCAAAAATAAGAAAGGCTAGGGGTGTAGCTCAATGTGGAGGCCCTGGGTTCAACCCCCCGTGACCCCAGGAGGAAGGGGGGAGGAAGAAGAGGAGGAGGCGAACAGAGAGGGGTTCCATTTGGAGGAAGGCCTCCAGACAGGACTGCAACCCATTTGGGGACACTGGGAAGAACGCCAGCTGTGTAACCTAGGTGAAGTGTCAGCCTAAGGGAGTAGAGCCCCATCCATCCTCACTGCACAGATCAACATGGGCCAGCTGTCAGGGGGAGAGCAGGGCTGCCATGTCCTTCATGGGGCTGTGGGCTGGGGCCGGACCTCCTGCCACTGGGTCTCCTCACAGCCTTTGTGACCAGACAGTGCCCATCTCCCAAGGGCTCCCAGAGCCTCAGCACAGCCATCCTCACTGTCTCAGCACCATCACATCTGCCACCATCTCCACAGACGTGCTGTGGCTCCACACCCAGCAAATATCACATGCTGGCTCCGGGGGGCAATGTACCCTCCCTCCTCTGCTCACTTACTGGCTTCCAGGAGCCCCTGGCCCAGCACAATTCCCCCTACTGCAGCTCTGCCCCTACCTAGCTCCCAGGGCAGCCTAACCCAGTCTCCAGGTGTCAGGCTCCCAGCAAGTGACAACCAGTTGTTCATTCACTGCCTGTTCAGGCCTTCATTCATTCCATACAACATGGTCTGGGCTGGCCTCAGAGACCAGTAGGAAGCCATCCTTCTGAACATCTGCAATTTAGTCAAATAGCTTAGGAAAAATTGTGAGTGTGTGTGTGTGTGTGTGTGTGTGTGTGTGTGTGTGCAGTAAATAGAAAGACAATGGAGCAAAATACTAATAGCTGAATATTAACAATGTCCATATGCCCTAAAGGATCTATGGATATCTTTCATACTTATTCTGACTATTCTGTATGTTTAAAACTTTTGTTTTTGAGACAGGGTCGCACTATTTGTTGAAGCTGGTCTTGAACTCACTTTGTAGACCAAGCTGACCTCAAACTCATGGTGATCCTCCTGCCTTAGCCTCCCCAGTGCTGGGATTACAGGCATGCACCACTACTCCTAGCTAAATTTCTAAATATAAAGTAAAATAAAAGGAAGAATGAGGGTGGATTAAAATCCCTTTCCTTTCTTAGGGTCCAGGCTCCTGGGGAGACCACAGAGCGGTGGCAGCCCCTTGATGTGGCCCCGTTAGATGGGGTCAGGAGGGCTTCCGGGAGGAGGTGATGGGTTCTGAGCTAGACAGAACCCAAGCAGCATCTAGCCCTCATCCTTCCATGCAGGGGGGCCTGGCAGGCTGACTTTTCCTATCTCCTTCCTCAGATTTAGGCCAGTGCATGACTCCTCCCCTCTTGCTGCTGTCCAGAGAGCGCATGAGAGCCTCAGCTAGGACAAGAAGAACTTTTCTGGAAGGGCAGCTGGAGCACCTGCACCTCAGAACCTGAAAGGAAGCTGAACCAAGCCAGGGTGCTATCTAGGCAACCTGCCCTCTCCTGCTGGCACTGACACAGTCCCCATGGAGTGTCCTTGACTATCACAGTGGAACTTGCAGCAGGCAAGTAACAGCAGGGAAGTGGGTCATTATTCCATCTTTCATTAGGTCTGCATCTGGCAACCCCAAAACTGTCAGGTGTGAAGGGGTGGCAGCTCTGGACCCACTCCTGCAGCCTCTTTCCCTACCCATGCCTTCCAAGCCTCTGCTTCCCCTGCTTTCATCCCTGCCCCTCCCCTTTCCCTGACTCACCCACCACACTCCCCTCCTCCTTTGGGGCCCACAGGCTCTTCCTAAGAGGGGCTCCCCTGTCCAGTTCTCAGTCATGGCTGTGGACCCCAGCCGTGGGATTGGCCCCCATCCCTAACAACCATACCCTCCTCCACAAACAGTGATACCAGCGCGCTGACAGTGCCTCTGTGGAGTTCAGAGCACCTAAGGAATGACGGTGAGCCCTGCCTACCGTCACAGCCCATCCCCTCTCCCTTCAACCTCTGCCTGCCACTTCAGCCTTATTGCCCACGGTGGACCTGCCCCACACTCAGCACACTGTCCTGATGTTGGGCTTGGGCACTTGGGCTCAGCGGAGCGATTCCTCGCTTCAGACACCTTTGTTCTCGCGCCTTTGCCTTTGTGGCTGGCCCTGACTTCCAGAGCCAGCCAGTGCCTTGCCCCTTGCCTGGCTCGTCCCCCTCCTCACCATCCCTCTCTGGCAAGGGCTTTCGCGTCCCCTGAGACCAGAGCCCAACATGGGACAGGGGAGGGACCTCCGCCTCCCCCACCCCAGCCCAGCCAGCAGCCCTGCCTCCCCCAGTACTGCCCCTCACTTGCCCCAAGCTCCTTACTCCATCCCTGCTCCCCGCCCTCTGCCTCTTCGCTCTGTCTGGTCCCTCACCTCCTCCGCCCCCTCCCCATTTCCTCTTCCCTTCTCCCTTGGCCCTTCAGTCCTGAGAATCAGGCTTCCTCCCTCGGCAGCAGGAGCACGTTGTCCTCCCTCCCTTGTCTTGTGTCTCATCCTCTGCCTTCTCTCTTCCCCCTCCAGCCTCCACTCCTTCGCCGACTCACCCTCTCCCTCTCCTGCTGCCCCCCTCTTTCTCCCCCACCTCTTTGTTTCAGCTGAGAACCGGCTCCCCGGGACAGTTCCCACACTGCAGTGCCTCTGGTGAAGAGACAGCGCCACTGAGGTGAGCTCCGGGGATTCAGGGACACAGGCATGGGGTAGCCGGAGCCCCGGGGGTGGGCAGGTGGGGAGAGTGGACAGCCCAAGCTGGTCCGCGTCTCTGTCCCCGGAACGCAATGGGACACAGTCGGAGTGGCAGCTGCAGGTGCCCCAGTGGTCAGCGAGATCCTAGGGTGGAGGGACAAGGCTGGCTGGGAGTGGGCAGGCTGTCCCTGCCCTGGTGCCTGGCTTCTGTGGGTGGTCCAGGGGTGAGGGAGACCCTCAGTGGGGCCCACAGGGTGGGTGGGAGCTGGGCTGCCTGGAAAAGCCCACCCCTGAAGGTCTGTTTGCCATTCCTGGAGCCCAGGGCTGACCCTTGCCCAGGCTGGGCTGCAGTTGTGGGTCACCTCGTGGCAGCAGAGGTACTGAGCCAAGGGGGTGTGACCCCCACAAGTGCCTGTCCCCGGTAGGGTTGGGCTGCAGATGGAATGTGCAGGAGTGGGGATGTAGAGGAGAAATCCATCCCCTGCCCCAGGTTTGCAGGTTTCCCTCCAAGCCTGGAGATCCAACACAGCCCCCTCTAGGGATCTTTGAGTAGCTCCCCACAAATGAGGTTCGCAGGACAGCTCCACCTATAGTTGTGAACAGGAGGGTTTCAGACCAGAGCCCAGATGTTCCTATAGGCAGCTTCCCGGATCTGGACTGCAATGGGAGCCCCTAGGGCAGAGGTGGGGTGACACAGCTGAGGCTACAAGTGCACTTACTGGGACAACCCAGAACCATCAGAAGATCCTAAGAACCTAAAGCAGGGCAGTGAATGGGAACTGGCAGAAGCTGTGGTGGCCCCACCCCCTTCTCAGCTGGTGATACGGGTGGAGGCTAGGGAGGCTGTGACCAGGACTAAGAAGCTCACACCTCCTCAATAGCCAGAAAAGGCTGGGAGTGTGGAGACCCCAGGGAGGACCTTCCCTGTGGGTACATGCTGATTCCAGGCTACACGGGCAGGGCAGCCCAAGGAGCCAGTGGTGAGAATCATCCTGGTGGTGGGTGTGACATCACAAGGCAGAGCTGCTAAGGGCAGTGGTTGCTCTAGCCATTCAGGCACATTTCCCAGGACTGACCCTCTCTTGCCCTTGGCAAAACCCCCTAATTTGAGCACAACAGCAGCTACCCGCTACTCCAACCCCCAGCCCCCTGGTACAGCATCACATAGAGAGGTCAGCGGAGCTGGTACAGGGCCAAATGTCCACCCCAGCCCACCCCTTCCAGCCACTACGGGTAGCCTGAGCCAGTGGATGAGTAAAGCCTTGGGACTGGCTTTACTGGTAACTTAGGAAGGGAGTTGACCAGCAGACAGCTCTGCTGTCCCTCTCGAGCTGGGCATGGCTCACTACAGCCCCATAGTCCCATGTCACAGGGCAGGTCATTGGCTTCCCACCACCCAGGGGGTGTCAGTGTCCCCCAGCCCATGCACACACCAAATCCTCTCAGTAAGAATTCCCATTCCCAGGCCAAGCCAGTTCTCCATCTCTCCAGGCTGGGTGTCATGTGCCCCTCACACAGGATTCAGACCCAGGAGAAGGCAGGCTGCCCACACTATTTTCTTCAGCCATGAGATGGTGCTCTTCCAGGCTGGGTTACATTATTCTAACTCCAACTGACCCCCGCCCCGCCTCCACCTTTACCTGCTGCTCCAGGACCATGCACCATCCATTTTAGCCATTAAAGGCTAAAATACCAACCCCTAGGTGCCATTTTAGAGCACTTGCCTAGTATTTACAAGGTCCTGGGTTCAATCCCTGGCACTGAAGAAAATAAATAAACAAACAAACCACTCCCTGCTTGTGTCAGCCCGATGCCAGAGGGCAGGAAGTTGCTAACTCAGCCTCAGTCAACACCAATGCCAGCTGGCTGTAACCCTGGCCCTGGCAACAAGGGGCCTCCCTAGGCCAAGATCTCCCTGCAATTGTCCTCAGAAGACACCAATGCCTCTCCTTTCTTTCCCCCTTTTCCCGAGCTTCCCACTTGCACAGAGCTTTCTAGGAGACCCAACTATTACAGACACCTCCCAAAACAGTGGGCAAGGCAAGGATGTTGTTCCCATTAGAGAAAACTGAGGCTGGGAGAAAGGAAAGTGGCAGGTCCAGGACAGAGACCTAAGACCTTACTCCCACTCCAGTACTCCTTGTAGGCCACTGCCAGCTAGACAAGATCCTACGTGAGGATAGTCTCTCCATCCGCTAAAACATCCATCGGCTGCACTGTCTCTCCTCAAGCTCCCAATGGCATTTCCAGAAACAGAAAGGTTATTATCCCTTGGGATATTTGATCCAGAGCTACCAGCCTTGGTTCCAAAGTGGACATCTAAAAGGTCAACCAGACTGGCTGAAGGCTACAGGGCTGAGGGTTCAGAGGGGAAGTAGAGGGTGTTCTTGGGGCTCTGTCATATACATCTCTCCACCTGTGACCCTCAAATGACTTCATCCCCTACTGTTGTCAAGTAGTTCCTTTAGAAATGGCTCACCAAAACTGAGCATGGTGGCTCATGCCTGTAATCCCAGCACTCGGGAGGCTAAGGCAGGAGGATCACTGAATTTGAGACCAGCCTGGGCTACATAGTGAGTTCCAGGTGAGACCCTGTCTCAAAAAAACAAAAAACAAAAAACAAAAAAACAAAAAAACAAAAAAAAAAAAAGAAGAAAAGAAATGGCTCATCAATTAAATGCATTCCAGGTTCTTCTTGCCTTAAACAAAGAATTGGATGAGACAACCCAAAAACAGCACCTGAAGTTTATTTGAAAAGTGAGGGGTGAAGGGGTAAGGGAAAAATTGACTCTGTAGAGCAAGCTAGCAGAACAAAGAAAGTACAAAAGCAAAAACTAAAACTGCATTCTGCATCTGACGCCAAGTGGGTTACCAAGAGGAGTCATGGAGTGGGCTCTTCATGGTGTCTGGATTCTTACAAGCCATCCACATCTCGTGGGAACCCACACACAGAAGTTCCACACACAGGGTCCTGGGGATTATTTTGCACTGACTTGGAAACTTGTAATTGACAGGTTCTGTTTATTTCCCCAGCCAGCTTTGCCACATCCCCTACAGTAAAGAAAGTTACACTCAGCATCAAAGTCCTGAAATACCCAACGGCATCATTCCCTGACAAAATCTTCATGAGAATTGCCACAGCTATCAGTGTGAAGTTAACTAACTCCCTCTTCCAAGAACACAAGCTTCTTTGTCAATGAGCCTCTGCCAGTCTACCGGACCCCCTTGCCGGAAGCCTAATCAGTGACTGGCCATGAGTAGCACCAGTCACATTCACACACACACACACACACACACACACACACACACTGAGGGCAGCCCTCCAGCCTGCCCTTGCCTGCAACTTGGCAACCTGTACTAACGCACTCCCAAGGGTGAGGGCTGAGGCTGGAAGGTGTATCTAGGGCTGCTAGAACACCAGAGCACAGGCACTGATGTGAGGACAACATCCTGAGACTCTGGTCAAGGTCAGCAGGACAGAAAGTGACACAAGCTCTCCCCACACCTCCTAGTCCCAAGCCCAGCTTGCCTCTCTCTCCTCCATGATCCTGAGCATGGTTTGCATGAGTCAAGGCTCAACATCATGAACCCCTGCTAACTACGCTGTACAGAACCCATGTGGGAAAAGGAGGATCTTCCCAGGAACACCAGCCCTGGCCTAGAGCCCTCTGCACCCTCAGGGTGGAGGCCAGGACCACAGAAGCAGCCCCAGGCCTCGCTGTTCTCTATGGCTTTTTATTCCTATGTGATTCTACTGCTCACTCATATAGGGATTGGAGCCGTGGTGCACGGTGAGGATAGCCACCAAAGGGCTCTGACTTTGAGCAAGACAACCTGAAGTAAGCTGGGACAGTGGCACCTTCTCCCAACACAGGCTGCCAGCCAAGCCAAGGGAGCATTCTGCTGCTACTTGCCTCCCTACTCACCGATTTTATCACCAGCTGTAGCAGAAGGGGCTATTGGATTCCTTCATTGCTCTGACCCTATTGCAGTGCTTGGAGACCCAACTGAAAGGCTGACCCCACCAGGTCTGAACTATGTCCCAGAGTTTGCTGAAGGACCTGTGAATGTTCAGCACAGGAAAATGGAGCTGGCAACAAGAAAGCAAGGTCCAGTGTCTTGTAGGCTAGAGAAGACCCTGGATAAATAGACGGCTAGGAAGTGGGACAGAGTGCAGCTCAACCAAAGCTAAGGGCTGCCCGAATACAGAAGGGATGTCCTCGGAGGCAGGCAGTGAAAATTAATCCAACAAAGCATACAGGAAGTTGGAGAGACTGTGCCAAGGATGCCACGGGGAGTTATGGTTGGATGGTACCAATGTTTAGGCCTATCCCTACTTACCCACATTGAGGCTGTTGGGAACCAGGTTTCAAAGAGGCAAATGCAGCCTCCCATTTATATATAATAAGCCCTGTGTGCCCAGCAGAGAAGCACAGGAAATTCCTGTCAGGTTCTGGCACCATGGCTGTAGTCATACAACACTCCCCTTCCCAACAATTTCCTGTAAGTCTCAAGGGAAATACACATAAAGGAAAGATGCACATAAAACACACAGTGTGGTCCTTTTTATTTCATCTTTCTTTTTTGTTGTTGTTGTTGTTTTTGGTACCGGGGATTGAACTCGGGTCTTTGCGCTTGCAAGGCAGGCCACCAAACCACTGAGCTAAATCCCTGGCTTATTTCATCTTTCTTTTTTGTGGTTGTTGTTGTTTTTGGTACCGGGGATTGAACTCGGGTCTTTGCGCTTGCAAGGCAGGCCACCAAACCACTGAGCTAAATCCCTGGCTTATTTCATCTTTCTAACTTCACTCCACAGAAGAAAGAGGCTGAAGGGCTCCTCTAAGAGACTGCGCAGGGGAGAACTAAGACAGTGAACTTGTCCTGGTCTTCAGGGCTGCCTGATGCCACGGCAGAAAGCAAGGATGGAGAGGAGCTTCCATCTACAAACCTCATTCAGAGAGGTGGGAGATAGGAGAGCCAACCAAGCAGCCAGAGATGAGAAGGGGAGGAGTCCTAAAGCACAAAAAGGTCCTAGGGACCCACTCTGGTCTTCCCTTTCTGCTCTTGTAGGCCTTTTCTGAACTTATGCCATCACTGAGGCCGCAGCAACAGGAGGTGGGCGTCCATGACGTTGGTACCTGTCAGCCCTGTGTATAACAGGTGTGTTCCACCCTGGAGGCGGCAGAAGAAGGTGTGTGAGTCATTGTGGGCTAGGAAAGTGGTCACATCCAGCCCCTGAGAAGCAGCCTGGCTCATAAGCTCAGGCATGACCCAGGCCCCAGCAGCCTCAGTGGGCCCATCCTGCCCATCAGTGCCACCACTCAAAAATAGTACATCAACAGGCCCCAGTGACCATTTTGCAAGCTCTGCTCCAACACGCAGGGCCAGTTCCTGGTTCCGGCCACCCTTGCCTGACCCCTGCAGCTGTACTGTGGGCTCCCCACCAGCCAGCAGGCAGACCGGGCCCTGAGCCTCCACTACAGCCTCCAGCACCTCCTCCAGCTGCAGGTCTGAGAGCTGGAGCTCAGCTGCAAGCTCACGGAGTTTTACAGTCTCCTCCACAGAGGCCCCAGCTGTGGCTGGGATGAGGTGAGCTCCAGCCACACGGGCCAGCAGCCCATAGAAATGAGCCACACTTTTCACATCACCCTGTATGGCTGCACTCAGCACCACCGCCCGATAGCCCAGAAGCTGGGCCTGCCTCTGAGCCTCAGCCAGGGCCAGCACATTAGAACCAATGATCACATTGAGGACATGACCACAGGTATGTGGGCCACGGGGGTCAGAGTCAGCCTGAGCAAGCACAGTCTTCACAGAACGAGGAAGAGCAGCACGAAGTCCATAGCGATTGAGGATATACAGGCAATCTTGCACACTGTGGGTACTAGCCACTGTGGGACCGCTGGCAATCACCTCCACAGGGTCTCCCACCACATCTGACAGGATCAGGCTCACCACCTGAGAAGGACCACAGCACAAGGCTCAATCCCACCTTCTCCTTGCACCAGAGCCCACAAGGACAAACTGCCCCCTGAGTATCTTCCATCCAGGGCATTGCCTCTAGCTCATTTCTTCTTCTTTTACAGCACCAGGAATTAAACCCTGGCATTCACGCTGTGCTATATACTGTTTTTTCGAAACAGGTTCTCACTAAGTCACTAAATTGCTCAGGCTGGGCTCAAACTTGAGATTCTCCTGTCTCAGCCTCCCAGAGTACCGGGATTTCAGGCATGTGCCACCATGGCCAGCCTCCTTGCCCACTTTTAACAACACTCCAGTAGGACTGCAGAACACATTGCCATGGGGACACCCTCCCACTCCCTGGGGCCCCTTCTAGAAATTCCTCCAACCTGGCCATGTGAACTCTCACATCAGGCCCCTGCCAATTTGTATGCTAATCTAGGCTTTCATCTCTCCTATGTGGGGAGTTCAGTGCTGCCTGTGAGTGCAACTCACATACCTGGGCAGGGTAGGCAGCCTGAGCCAGCCCTCCACCCTTGAGCTGGGACAGGGCCTTTCGGATGGTGTTCAGCTCCTGGATGGTGGCTCCACGGGCTGCCAGCAGCTTGGTGAGCATCTGTTTCTCCTCTAATGTGACAGGTGGGATGGGGGCAGGCAGCAGGGCCGAGCCCCCACCTGTATGGTCAGGAAAGGCGTCAGATGGAGCGGACATCCCAACCCAAAGAACCAGACAGTAGCAGACAAGCCTGTGAAGGAAGCGAGCTGGGAGAATGGGATTAGGGTGACCTGTGGTGGACATGTAGTAAGCATGTGTATAGTCACAATGCCTGGGCCACCAGAGGATGTCCCCTTGCCATGGGGCACCCCAAAGGTCTCTGCCAGCACTGGAAGAACTAATCATCTCTGAAGAGCCTGGAACATAGGACAGAGCAGGGGAAAAAGCAGAAGGCTAAGGAGAGGGCTTTATGAGGACTGGAGACTAAGTTTAACTCTGGGTACAGTAGTACAGACAGCAGCAGGAAGAGCGACATTTTCCAAGGGCTCTACTGAGGTGCCAGACCTTGCATTAGGCACCTGTGTGAGGTGGCCCTCCCTTTTGTGCCCCTTCAGCATCACCCAACAAGGTCAGCTGGGGGTGGGGAGGACCCTGCAGCTGAGAGGAAGACAGATGGATGGCCCAAAGACAGCTAGGAGGCACCATCCAGGCTCTGCAATGCCTCACTTGTCCCCAACTTCACCTTATGACTCTGGGGGCCCAGATCGGTTCTCAAAGACCTGGTATTTGGGACACACCCCTTCCAGCTGTCCTGAACCAATCTGGCACCCACACCTGAGATAAGCACGAGCAGCAGGTCATCAGCTGTGAGTCCCTCAGCCAGGTGCCGGATGGCCAGCGCAGCCCGAAGTGCATCACGATCTGGTAAGTTGTCCTCTGCACCCTCAAACACCTGGATACGACTGTGTGGCTTCAGCAACATCTCCCTGAGGAGGAAGGAAACAGAGCAAGAGATGGAGTGGGCTCCTCTCCTCCCACTGATTTCTCAGGTGTATATGTGAAAGGGGCATAAAATGAGAATGTCCCCTGACATCCTTCCTGGGGCCAGGCCAGACACAGGAGGAAAGAAAAGCTGGTGAGGAAAAGGCAATCCAGGAAAGTGGGGAGAAGCCCCCCATGGCTCCTTACCGCTTGCCAACATGATCCATGGCAGCACGGATCCCTTTGGGAACGCTGATCACACCCTGCACAAGATGCTGGCCCAATAGCTCCTCCACTGCAGCTGCCATGCCAAGTACAGCCTTGCCAAAGCCCACGAGGTACAGGTTTTGCTGCAGCTGGAAGCTCCGGTCCCGCACCTTTAGCTGTCTGCCATCAGGATCCAAGGACAGTGCCCTTTGCAGCATTGGCCCCGGCTGCACGGCACCCACAGCACTCTCAAACAGGTGTCGTGCCTGCTCTGACAAGGCCATGCCACTGGCCAGCCGGGCCACTGGGGGCCCCCAGAAGAGTGGACGTGAGAGGGCTCGGACCAGACAGGGCAGAACCTGCAGGGCTGCAGCCATGCCCCTCTGCTGTCAGCACCACCTTGTACCCATGGCTACCTAAGGGGAAGAAAGCACAAGTAAGGCCAGAGAAAGAATGCCCACATCACCTCCCGTCTTAGAGCAGGGCTGGCAGACCCCATGGCTGCCACTGCAAGAATAAATTATCTGATGAGTCAAGAGATATCCTGAAGTACACAGCTACCTGATCTTACTCCAGTCCCGCCATCTAGCCAAATCGTCCTCTTCTGCAGATCACACACTGACCTTCTGGCTACTCATGATCCAAGTCCAAAGTTCCCGGGCCCTCCTCCTAGGTCACCCCTTTGGCTGAGAGTTAATCATTTCCAAAGGAAACAATTCCCACCAGTGGGCTCCAGCTCCACCCCTTTTCCACCTCTTGTACTTCTGAGCCCTCAACCAGGGTAATGCCCTTTCTGGCACCAGTGCCTTGCCTCTTTACCACTTCTGCTGCCAGTGGGCTATTCATTGTCCCACCAACTGACCTTAAGCCCACTCACCTCCAGCCTGCTCTTTCATTAGCTCCTGGGACTAGGCTAGGAAGCCTGGGAATGCTGCTTCTGTGTGGCAAAGGTACAGGCTCACCAACAGGGGACACAACCTGAGGAATCCCAGCACTCAGCATTGAGAGAGCAAGGTACAAATCAGGAGTAGCAGCTGGGTAAGGCAGCTCACATCTAAAATCCCAGCACTTGGGTCTGGGGATTTAGCTCAGTGGTTCCACTGCCTGCCTTGCAAGCACAAGGACCTGAGTTCGATCCCTGGTACAAAAAAAAAAAAAAAAGTTTGAGCCCATTCTTAGCAATTTAATGATTTAGCAAGACCCTATCTCAGAATAAAATTTTTTAAAAGAGAGGGTCTGGGGATGTAGCTCAGTGTGATGGCCCTGGGTTCAATCCTATCCCACAAAATAAAAAATTAAATAAAATAAAAATCAGGAGTAGCAGCAAAGACTAGCCTATGGAGGAACCTTAGGAAATCCCCAAGCACTTCATGAGGCTATGTGCTATGGGGCCCAATGTACTGGACAGGAAAAGGTGCCCTTCTACCCACATAGCTACCCAGAGCCAATCCTGCCAAGAACACCCCTTCTGGCTCTCAAACAGCAAAACAAGTCCTGAGTTATATCACACAAAGTGGTATGAGTCCAGTGGCTACCACAGACAAAGGCCAGGTTCCTGTAAACTTAGCCCAAATAGTCATTTTCCCCACTGGGCAGAAAGAAAGCTAGACAAGACTTGGGGTGAAGGTCAGGAAGCTGTAGAGGTTGCAAAATTTTTCTTTTTTCTTTTTGTACTGGGGATCGAACTCTGGTCCTCCCACTTGCCAGGCAGAAGGCAGAACCACTGAACTAAATCCCCAGCCCAACTGTAGAGGGATTGAAAGACAATAAAATCCAAAAGGGCTCTTTTGGAAAAAGACGACTGCTTTTGTTTGTTTTGTTTTGTTTTGAGGATTGAACTCAGAGCTTTGCACATGCTAAGCTTGTACTCTACCACAGAGCTACACACCAGCCTCTGAAAAGGCAGCTACTTTAATAAATGCCTCCCAAGAACACTACAAACTAACTGCTGTGTGGATGGAGCAGGGGGAGAATTGGAATTGGGGCTCCAGCCCCACCACAGGTTTTCTGAGTGGCTCTTTTTTCTCTCACTGAGCTTCACCTGCAAAAAGAAAGGGGGGGGTGAATTAAGACTAATGTTCTCAGGGGCTGGGGTGTGACTTAGTAATAAGAGCACTTACTTAGCATGCTTGAAGCCCTGGGTTTGACTCTGGGGGGTGGGGGGCAGATGTGGCAGTGCATATCTGAAATCCCAGCACTTTGGGAGGCTCAGGCAGGAAAATCACCAGTTTGAGCCCAGCCTGAGCAATTTAGCTGCTTAGCAAAATAAAACATAAAAAAGCTCTAGAAACGTAGCTCAATGCAAAGAGTAAGCCGGGTGTGGTGGCGCACGCCTGTAATCCCAGCACTCGGGAGGCTGAGGCAGAAGGATCGCTGAGTTTGAGACCAGCCTGGGCTACATAGTGAGCTCCAGGTCAGTCTCAACTACATAGTGAGACCCTGTCTCAAAAAAAAACTAACGCTCTGCCTTTGACACGCTCAAGCTTTCTGATAAGGTCCACTGTAACAGAGAAACCCCCAACACTACTTTATCTCTCACCCATAACATGGCAACTTCCAAAACCTGGCCATTTAGCCAGCCTGGTTCTCAGATTTCCTATAAAATACTAGCCCTGCTGGACTCGTGTTATGAATGGAAACACAGAGGGCACTGCCATGGAGACTGAAAACGTGCCCAGCTTTAGCCAGAGGGATCTCTGGGGTCCACCCATTAAGTTTAGAGCTAAAAGCATTCTCTTAACTAAAATATCTGATTTTTACAGCCTGGGTGAACTCTATACCTACTTCTCTGGAGAAGGTCTAGAGGAATCCAGTTCTACTAGATTCCAGAGCCCAGGGCGAAAGGATGCTCAAGGCTGACTGCCAATAAAATACATAAAGTTCAATTACTTCGACTTGCAGGTAATTTTAATGTAAATTTGTCCCGTAGTATTTGAGATATACTTAAGAATTATTTATTGTTAATCCGAAATTGCAATTGAACTGGATAGCCTGCATCCTTCATTTTCTAAATCCTCCAGTTCTGCCAAAAGCTCCAGAGCCAAATGCCTAAATACCTAGAAGCCCAGGCCTGATTCCTCCCAGGCGCCAAGTGCGCTTACGCCACCTCCGGCTTTCACCTGCCCTTACATGACCCGGAAGTGACGTCATCCTCCGCTCTCGCGATGGAAAATGGCTGCCGCGTAAGGCTAGGCGACGTGAGAAGTAAAAGCCCTCTGCCTCTCGAGCCCACCGCTATTAGAGACAAGTATTGCTTCAGAAGGCCGTGCGGACCCTCTTTTGACACACTTACCGCTCGGCGGCTTTAGGCCCCGTTTCCAGTGTGTACCGGAAGTACACGCTAGTGGGCGGGGTGGAATCCGGAAGTGGATTTGGCCGGGGTGGGGCGTCAGGGAGCAGGGTGCTGGAATTACCGCCCTGTTACTTCTGACGGTCCCGAGATTTGATAGAAGTTCCCTTCAGGCCTCACTTATTTCATCTCTGCTGTGAATTTCCACTGGTTTGCAACAGCCCTTCCCCTTCTCACTGGATTGCAGTGATCCGTCCTTTCTTTATCCTATAGGATCAGTCGTTTAAATACATTACGAGCGCCCACTAGGTGCTCCCGGTAGACACTAGGCTGAACAAACGGATTGAGAGCCACTATTGCCCCTCAACCTTAGAGACATTAAATCATCTTCACTCTTCCTATGGCTGTAATCTCACAACTCATTGGTATTTCTTTCTCCCTTCAGCAAGAGATTTCTGATTCATGATCCTTGTAATCATGTGATTACACGCTGCTTGTAAACACAAATGGCCGTGGCCTTTCTAACTGCACCCCCTCTCACCGCCTGCTGTCCCCGCCTTGAGCCGAGCTTGATTCATAAGTCCTGACCAGATTCCAAAATCACAAGAATACACTGATGGAGAGGAGCAAAGGACAGAGTCTAAAAATCTCACTGAAACATGTCTCCCCACCTGTTGCCTTTGGCAGTTGCCGCCTCTCCCCATAGGTCTCTAAACCAGTCTCTTTCTTGTCACGAATTATCCCTACACATACATACACTTCCAGCTCTCTAAGAAAGATTTTTCTTTCTTATTATAATACAGAATATTTTATTCCCTCTCCCAAATGATCTCCCCCCTATCGTCAAAATAGGTACCTTTAGGAGGATTTCTCCTTTTTAATGTTGGGTTCAATATAAATACTTTAATTTTCATAGTTTTTCCTTGTTTATTCTAAGCTGACTTTATCCATCCATGCATTTATCATTCATTCTTCCATCGTTCAGCAACAGACCTTTCCTCAGTGCCTTTATGTGAGCCAACTGCTTCTGTCAGGCTGTAAGCAGGAGACTAATTGTAGTCATTTTTTAATCCCCCATTGCTGTCCAGAAGCTACTTACAAGAAGCATTTGACAACAGTAGGTTTAGTTGCCCCCTGGATGGTGAGCTCCTGCAATGTAGTAAGTTGCTCTAATTCACACCAGTATTTCTACTGCCCTGCATATGACCAGGCATAAATATAAGCTGGATTTTCTTCTTTCATTTTTTTATTCAATTAACAAAACAGAGGAGTCAGCTGCAAAGTGGAAAGGATTTCACAAAAGGATTAGGGATGATGAAAGTAGAAGGCATCAGGAAGCAATGGAATTTAGATCTTGAGAAAACAGACTTCTCAGGACACTTAGACACACATTGATAGTGGCAATGAATATTTGCACTTTGGCAATGAGCATCTATGTTGACAGGCATAGTGATGTATGTCTGTAAACACAGCTACTGGGGCGACTATACCAAGAGCACTTCAAGTTCAAGGACAACTTTAGCCATTTATTGAGACCCTGTCTCAAATTTTTTAAAAAATTACTTTTTTGGGGGGCTGAGGATTTGTCTCAGTGGTTTCACCACCTGCCTCTCAAGCATAGGGGCCTGAGTTCGATCCACAGTACCAAAAAATAATAATAATACTTTTTGTTTTGTTTTGTTTTGTTTTGTTTTTTAGGCAAGGTCTTACTATGTAGACCAGGCTGGCCTTGAACTCACACTGATCCTCCTGTTTTGGCCTACAGAATGCTGGAATTGTATGCATGTGCCACCATACTCAGCTCATAATAAAAATTTTTAAAGAGCTAGGAATATAGCTTGGTTGTAGAGTGCCTGCCTAGCATGAACAAGGCCCTAGATTCAACCCACAGCAGAAAAATGAAGGAAGGACTAAAAACCAATATCCATATTAAAAATATGATCTAAACATGGTGGTCCATGCCTGTAATCCCAGCATATGTGAGGCTGAAGCAGGAAGATCACAAGTTGGAGGCCAGCCTGGGCTACATAGAAAGTTCTAGGTCAGCCTGAACTACATATAGAGACCTTGTCTGAAAAATAAAAGAAAAACCTGGTATGTCAGGCACAATGGCACATGCCCTTATCTCAGGTACTCAGGAAGCTCAGACCATGGGTTCAATCCCCACTACCAAAATAATAAGGCTACATGCATATTACTTTTTTGAGATGCTAGGCAATTAGTAAAAAAAGTGGAAGAGGTCATTTGATTACATGTAGAATATAAGCTTCCTGTTATTCAAGCAAGCTAAAAGGCAATGACAGTAAGGAAGGACTTGCAGAATTGATTTATTCCAATCAAACTTTAATTTAAATGTTCCCTTTTAGGTGGGCCAGGGATTTAGCTCAGTGGTTCTGCCACCTGCCTTGCAAGTGCAAGGACCCGAGTTCAATCCCCAGTACCAAAAATAAAAAATAAATAAATGTTCCCTTTTATAGAAAAGGAGTAGGCTGTCCCTGGGTGATGTCTGACAATCAGTGACCAAGTGAAGGTAGCAATAGCAGCACTCATCTCCATTAACAGGTGTCGCGAGCCGCGACGTCGGGGTCCTGCCAGCAGGTCCCAAACCCGAGGGAAGAACAACAGGAGAGCAGTTTCACGAATTTAGTTCCAGGCTCATGCTCTCTTCGTAGCAAGGCCCCGTTTATTTTTCAGGGTGGGGTATATATATAGGCTAAAACCGAAACCAAAAATACAAACAGGGTGTAGCTGACTGCAAAGGTCACAAGGTTCTACAAAACAAGTATTATGGGCTACATTTGCTAGGCAACAGGTCAGACCACCAGTTGAACTAGTCCATTGCTATGGGCGACAGCACGTCGGTGCGGGCGAGGTGACTCAAAGTTCAATCATGGCTGTGCCATGTCAAGGCTCACCATAAAGGCTCACCATAAACAGGGATGAATCATAGAAATCCCTGTAACTCTAAATCTCCCTCACCAAGCTCAAGGGTTCAACCGGGAGAGTGAATGATATGTTTGGAAGACTAGGCTTTCTGATCTGGAACTCCATAATAAATAAATTCTATTTGTTGTGAAAACTGCAGCCATTTGAGGTTTCAGATCCCTGAAGAGGTTGAGGTGTTTATCACCATGGCAGAAATCATTCCCCTAAAGTACCCACTCTTCTATTAATATTTTTTAACCTGTTGTCCTCCATCTTCGAGTGGTGGAAACTAGAAGTGGTTGTTGACAGGTGTTCACTAAATGAGTCCAGTTCTTTTCAAGCACATGGGAGGATTACACTTTCTAGACCTTTGTGATTGAGTGCAGTCATGTGACTAGTTCTGTCCAATGAGTTGTAAGTGGAAGTAATGAGGGCCATTTCTAAGTACAGTACTTACTTGTTCATATAAGAAGTTCCTAATCATTTTTTTCTGTCTGCATCTGACATCTTCTCTGCCAGTCTGAACCCCTGAGTGA
This sequence comes from Fukomys damarensis, assembly GCF_012274545.1. NCBI lineage: Eukaryota > Metazoa > Chordata > Mammalia > Rodentia > Bathyergidae > Fukomys > Fukomys damarensis. The sequence goes on along the minus strand of NW_022900949.1, from coordinate 43,762,048 downwards.
CTGATGGGAAGAGCCATTCTGCCAACCTTCAATGGACATGTACTGAATGTGGAAAATAAACATTTGATGCTTTAACTCACTGAGATGTGGGAGTTAGTGTTACTGCACCACAATTTAACCTGTTCTGGTTGTTACATGCACTTTATCCTTGAATTGTAGTTAAAATTCTAGAAATCCAGATCTATATCTTAGAAGCTTGATCAACACTTTTATTGATATTGTATCATCCAGGAAGTGTTTATTCATCCCCACTGACATTCCTGTTGTTAGATGTACCAACATGCTTCAGGTCATACACTGTAGAATCCTGCAGCTCTTTCATGAAGTATGTAACAACAATGAAGAAATTAAATAAAACACTGTGCTATATATTCGCAAACTCCAGGAAACCTGGTGCACTGATTAATACTATGGCTGAGGCAGGAGTTCAAGACCAGCCTGGGCTACATAGTGAGACCCTGTCTCAAAAAAAAAAAAATGTGGAAAACAGCTTCCCCCCACATTAGTCTTTGATTTCTATGGCAGGACAGATTTTTATTCCATCAGTTCATATGATTCTGGTTGTTCCCCTCCAGTTTGTTTTGGTTTGCTGCTAGTGATCAAACTCAGGGCTTTGTACATGTTAAGCACACATTTTACCACTAAGCTATACCTCCAACCTCTCAATCATATTTTAATTATGACCAAACAGACAAATGAGAGAGAATTCAGAACAAGCAGTCAATATAATATTAATTTAGAATCAAAAATAAAAATAGTGAATATAAATGTATTCAGTTATTCTCCAAGGTAAACACAATTTGGTTATTCTGACTTGAAAAATATTGTGAATTATTATAGTGCATCTGTCTTAGTTCCCTTGTGCTGCTATAACAGAGTACTACAGACTGGGTAATTTATAAGCAATAGAAATGTATTTCGCATAGTTCTAGAAGCCAGAAAATCTAGGATCAAGACATTGGCACATCCAGTCATAGGTGGAGCTTTCCAGAGATGACTGTATCTAGAGTATGTGATGTTGGAATCAAGGGTATGTGGTTACTAAATTAGTCCACTGACTAAATTAGCCCACTGGTTGGTAAGACCCACCCTGGGTGTAGTGCTACCCATAAAGGCAGGTATCCTGGATAGACTATAAAGGACAGAAAGAGGGCCACCGCCACTGCTGCTGCTGCTGCTGCTGCTGCTGCTGCTGCTGCTGCTGCTGCTGCTGCTGCTGCTGCTGCTTGTCTTCTGCTGCCTCCTGCCTGCTCTGCCATGCCACCCTGCCTTGGTATCAATCAATTATGGACTGAAACCTCTGCAAACTGGGAAACAAAATAAACCTTTTCTCCTTTAACTCTGGGCATCAGTTGACAAATCCTTAGCCAATCTTATCAAAAAAGGAAAGAAAAGACTCAAATCTGTGAATTAGGAAAGAAAAGGATGAAACCACAGCACACCCTGCAGAAATCCAGATCATCAATACTTACTTCGAGAACCTGTATTCTAGTAAGATGCAAAATACAGAAGAAATGAACAGACTCCTAGATACACATGAATTGCCAAAACTGAATAAAGAAGATATAAAAACTCTTAAATAAACTTTGGGCATCAGGTATTTTGTCTCAGCAATGAGCAAAGTAACTAAGGCATCTTCTCTCCTTTTATGGCCCTTGGAAGAACTATCATGGCATCTGTCTTAGTTGCTTTCTAGTCACTGGGACACAATCACACCTACAATTTAAAGGAGAGATTTATTTTGACTCATAGTTACAGTGCATAGTCAGCTGGCTACAAAACAGAAACAGCATGCTGGAAGGGCCTTCTATGGAGGAAAGATGCTCATGTAGTGGCTGCCACAAAGTGGAGACTGAGGGAGGCACTAGGAAGAGAAATACATACGTCCAGGTCATACCCGCATTGACAGGCCTTTAACCAGGCCCCACCTTCTAACAGCACACTCAGCTACTGAACTCATTAATGGACTAATCCACTGATGAGGATAGTTCCCCCATGATCTAGTTCCTTTCAAACACATAAGGTTTTGGGGGATACCCCAGATCTAACGTACAAAAGTGTCCAAAGTCATGTAGGAGGGAGGATTGTCAAAACTGCATAATCAGTAACTTGCTAATCAGGGCTGGGGTCAGCCAAGGGTTACTGAAAACCACTGGACACATGCTGGAAGCCTATTGAGTATAGATTACCTGGTTACTTTTTCCCATTGTGTTAATAACTAGATATCCTGTTCCTGGGCTAATGTTTAACTCTGAAGGTGAGTCTAGCCCAGAAAGCCTCAGAAGGTCCTTCCTTCTTTCTCCAGCCATTGCTTTAGCTACCTCCTGCCTCACATTCACATGGCAGAGGTGAAAGGTCAAAAAGACCTAACACTTTTATAAATGCCTCTTTTATGAAGGCCCTTAATCCCATTCACAAGGAATGAGGCCCATGATCTAATCATCTCCTCTAGGCCCCCCACTCTTTTTTTTTTTTTTTTTTTTTTTTTTTTGACAGGGTCTCACTATGAAGTTGAGACTGACCTGGAACTCACTGTGTAGCTCCGACTGGTCTCAAACTCACAGTGATCCTCCTGCCTCAGCCTCCTGAGTGCTGGGATTACAGGCGTGCGCTACCATGCCAAGCCTCTTTTTTTTTTAAATGTGTCCTAAATTGCTCAGGCTGACCTTAACCTGCCTCAAACTCCTGAGTAGCTGGGATTACAAGTGTGTATTGCCAATGCACTCACTATGACTTACCTCTTTATCTTTTTATTTTTTATTTATTTTTGGTACCAGGGATCAAACTTCGGAGGCAGGCAGTGGTACCACTGAGCTAAATCCCCAGCCCTAAGGCTTACCTCTTAATACTATTTCTTTGGAGATTAAATTTCAACATGAATTTTATTGTTGTTGTTATCGTTGTTTTCCAGAACCAGGCATCAAACTCAGGATCTCACGGTGCTACCGAGCTACATCCCTAGCCTCTGTTGTTGTTGTTTCAAGAGTCTCACCATACAGTTCAGGCTGGACTTGAACTCACTATGTAGCCCAGGTTGGCCTCAAATCCATGGCCATCCTTCTGCCTCGGCCTCCCAAGTGCTGGGATCACAGGCGTGTGCCATCAGGTATGGCTCAACATAAGTTTTGGAGGGCTATGGATAGTCAAAGCATAGCAGCACTCATAAGAAAACCTGGAGAAAATTCCCTGTAAAATCTACAGTGAAAATAAGAGCAATTTTTTTAAATTAATTCAGTATCTAAGATAACTCAGAGAGTATCAGGTACTAACACCAATCTAGAGGCAACTGCACCTTAGAGAGGTACTTCTAGGCTCTGCAGCCACTTTCTCTTGTACTTGATTTCCTCAACCTTGGGGCCCAGAGTCCTGTCTGCTCAACCTCTTCTTTCTTACCATTCAGCCCTTAATACCCCATATAATGCATAACAATTTGTCTAGCACCTGCCACAAGAACTACAAAGGGTTCAGGTGTGGAAGAGCCCCCTTGGAGGGCTTCTAAGGTCAGTTCTGCTGTAACCTGGGAACTGTGAGAGGCCCAGTCTTGCCGCCACCCAAGACAGCCAGTAATCTGAGAGTGAGAGTATTAGGAGAAAAAAAGTGTTATTAGCAACAAGCCAGTATGATGCAAGATGTGGGGCCAGTACTTGTGATCACTTTGCCTGGCACCACTGAGAGAAGGTTTAATAGTATCTTTTGTGGGAATGTTCTCTCAATTTCAGACAAGTGGCTGCCACAGGATAGTTCGTTAACCTTGAGAAATGGCCAGTTCTGGAATCTAGAGTGAGTTTTTTTATCTCAATCCAGGGATCACTGTCTGTTAGAGTTATGTCAGATCTGTAAATCTAAGAAAACGTGATTGATCAGAGGCTTGTTGTTTGAAGGTCTGTGCATCTGATTTCTGTCTCTGCTTCATATATTCCCAAAAGATTCTTTTAATTGTGACTTTTCTGGTAATTTAGGATAGGAGAATGTATAGAGAAAGTGCCAGTGCATTTTAACTGATTTTACCCCTATTCATTAAGATATGGATCAAGGTGTATAAAATTACCTGGTAAACTGAAAAGAAGGGAGGAGAAAAAGATCTTTTAACTCATAGTGGGACTTCAAGCTTTCAGCAAACTGGCTCCATCCATTCCTTACCTATCTGTATTTCTCACACAATGCTTTGCTCTGAAATGCTGGAAACTTAATGGGGGTGAAGACAGAAGATAGAGGAAGTTAGGCAGATAGGGTTCAAGTCCTGAATAATTAAACTTGAGTAAACTAAAAGCACTTAAATGAGTTAATAACCAAAGTTCCCCAGTAATTAACAAACTGACTATCAGGACTGACTGGAATGCAAGAGACAAAGAACAGGTAGGTCCCTAAACAAATGGAAGAAGTCCTGGAGGAAATGAAGTACAAAGACACTTGCTTTTCAGACATTAAAGGCTTACCTGCAATGAGGAGCATCCCTGCATTCTTTCACATTCACTCACACCAAAAACTGTATAAAAAGCCAATTGACTTAAATACCTAAGGTGTCTGCCTTTAAGAACCTCTCCCCAGCTAGTAGGGAGCTTTTCCTTTTATTCTTTCTAATAACAACACATTTGGCAATTCTCCACTGCTTGTGGTTTTGCTATTTTATCAGTGTTATAAACAGTGCACATGAATCCACTCACTTAAATTGGCCCTTTTGTGAGGAAAAGAAAAGTTTATTCGATTGAACAGAGACTAAAATCAGGAACTAACATCAGGGAGAGATTCTAGCAGCTAGCAGGAAAAGAAAACTATGTTTATATAGATTTGGGGGAAGGGGCCATAATCGTAAGGAATGTTTATGATTTGGATGCCCAAGGATGGTCTGTTTAGGTGTGTAGATAATCACTGGACTTCTCAGCCAGAGAGTGTATACTTTGTTTTGTGTCCATTTGGACTATTTACAGAGAGGTTGCTGTTGTTTGCTGAAAGCAGCCTGTTTGTTTAGGCCAGGCATGACATTCAGCTTCAATCTTTGTTGCCCCCATATAAGGGCCTAGATCACAGCACAGGAGGGAGCTGGTTACAGGGTCAGCTCTAGTGAGAAGATTGGCATGGTGCTGAATAAGAGGAAGAAGCAAATTAATAACACTGGAGACCAGTAGAGCCAAGAGTACAAACATCTTACCAGGAAGCAGCTCAGCTGTGATAAGACAAGTAACTGACAAGGGGCCACAAGAGCCCATTTCAGTCTTCCTTTAGTATCTGTCCTTGGTATCCATCCACCAAGGATTGGTTCCAGAATCCCCACAGAAAACAATCTCAACTGCATTACAATGCTACCTTGGTATTCATCATTAATTTGTTTGAGGAGGTACAACAAATACCAAAAAGACAAATACCAAATTATTTTGGGTGGAAAGGGACAAGCCACAAAGCAACTGATACCAAGTTATAGCTTATACATACAGTACAAAACAAATCATAAGTATCAAAACAAAACTTTGGAATCAGAACTCATTAGGTACTAAATCTGACCAGTTTCAAAGTGGACAAGTACCAAAAATGACTATTATGTTATTCACATATAGCCCATGCACATCCTCCTGTAAACTTCAAATCATCTCTAAGTTTCTTATAATTCATAATACAGGGCTAGGAATGTAGTATAGTGTTTTCCTAGGACATGTGAGACCCTAGGTTCAAACCTCAGGATCAGGGAAAAAATATTCTTGGCCTAATACAATTTAAACAGTGCAAATAGTTGTTACATTCATTATATTGTTTAAGAAATAATGACAAGAAAAACATCTGTATGAGCTAAGTAAAGATGCAGCATCTATATTTTCAAACTGTAGAATTGTCACAAAAGATTTTTAAGCCTTTGGAAACCATTCTGTAGCTTTAGAGATAGTGTTCTGGGGCATTAGCCCCTCCTCACACACTTCTGGACAGTCAAAGTTTGTGTGAGAAGATCCATCCCATCAATTTCTGCAGCAACAAGAAGGCATTGTTTGGCAACAATGGACTTTGTTAAGTGTGAAGGATTATTTGCCCTTTGTCCTGGAAACAAGGTCTGAGCTTTCCAAGGCAGAAGCAGAGTATGAATCCAGTCTCTCGCCCTTACTGGCTGTGTAATTTTGAAAGTTACTTAACTTCTAGGAAGCCCCCATCTTCATCATTAAATGGGTCTAAGAGAGTTTGGGACATACAGCTCAGGTAGAGTGCTTGCCTAGCGTGTGTGAGGCCCTGGATTTGATCCCCAGCATTTCTAGGAGGAAAAATAGAGTTAGGAGTATTGAATAAATGTTTCAGGTGCCTGTAGAAAGACTCCACATTATGGATATACTATTACTGTGTTGAGCTAGGGATTCACACTGAGAATCACAATCAAAAGCATCTTACTCTTGGTTTAAAATTCTATTGTTACCACATTGAAATTATTAATCAATTTTCTAACAAGGGGCCCTTTTTCCCCCCTCACTGTGTTGGGCTCTGAAAATTGGGTAGTTGGGCCTGCCACCAGGAAAAGATGCCTTCTTTTCACCCAGACTCCTTGGTCATAGAGTCTCAGGATGTTTCCAAGAGATTCCAGTAAGTGGAAGAGCCGGGGATTTAGCTCAGTGGTGCCACTGCCTGCCTCACAAGCACAAGCTCCTGAGTTTGATCCCCAGAACCAAAAAAAAAAAAGTGGGGAACATATTCTGGCCCTGAGCTACACAATGAGGGAGAGGGAGGTGACAGGTGGTTCCCAACAGTATTGAAGCCTCAATGTCCTAGCTTCCTGGGTCAAGAGAGCTCTTTATTCAAGAGGCTTACAAACCCTGGGCTCAGCATATTTACTAGCACTTCTGGAAGCCCCTTTTGAGTCACCCAGAGGCTTCCACAGTTGACTCCTATGGGGAGATTGAGCACAGGGTGTAATTTAGTGATAAGAGTTGCAGGACTAGATGTGAAGTCAGCTATTCATTCCTTGACAAACAAGAAATAAAATTGCTCTTATCTTTTTAAATATATATTAATTTTACCATGGAAAGAGCAAAAAACCAATAGAATATAGGTTTAAAGGAATAAAAACATTTCTGGAGGGAGTTCCCTTTAACTTCATAAAATAGATTATACTTTCAAGTTGATATCATCTCACTGGGCACAGTGGCACCCGCCTATAATCCCAGCACTCTCGGAGTCTGAGACAAGAGAATCATAAATTTGAGCCCAGTCTGGGCAATGTAGCAACTTAGCAAGACCTTATCTAAAAATAAAAATGGGCTTGGTATGAGACTCAGCGCAAAAGCCTTTCAATTCCCAGTAACAGAGAGACAGACAGACAGAAACAGAGACAGAGACAGAGCAGGAGAGCAGAAGATTAGAGCATGGCAAGGCAAAGTGAGTGTCTGGGCAAGTGAGTGTCAGTCACAGAAACATAACACATGTGCCAAGCCCTGCTTAAAGGATCAATCAAAGACTATTGTTTTCAATTCTTCTCATGAGATCTCAAGCTGATTTTTTTTTTTTTTTTTTTTTTTTTGGTT
>NW_022900949.1:43744331-43754397 GCF_012274545.1 Fukomys damarensis | reverse complement strand
TTTTTTTTTTTTTGGTACCAGAGATTGAACTCAAGACCTTGAGCTTGTGAGGCAGGCATGGCACCACTGAGCTAAATCCCTGGCCTTAAAGGAGAGTCTTCATAGGAGGGCCTAGACCTGAGAAAAGCCTAAGGAGTTGGAAACACAAAAGATGGCTGCCATTAAGCTCTTGCTCACTGCGCTCTCTCTTTCACACTGATCCACTCTCACCCTGCAGAGTGTACAGTCGTACTTCTTTTCCTACTTTTAATTGGCCCACATTCACTCTGCACAGCATGTTTCTTTTCCTACACTTAATAAATGTAAAACCTCACTTGTCTTGACCAATTATTTGTTCAGGACAGAAAGAACCTATAAAACACTCTAGAAGTAGTACAGTTAGAAATAATAGAGCTGAAAAAGTCACTCTCTTCCATCCATTTAATTCTAAATTATATTCATTCCTTCTTCCATTGTTCTATGATAGGATATAAAATAACAGAACCCCAAGAGATCTCGGATGTTCTAGGTAAAAGCACATGGTGTTGGATCTCCCAGCCTGACCTTCAGTCACCTTCATACTACACTTACCTCAGTAAAGGTTTATAAATTTGTACTATATGTCATGTAATTAAGATCAGAGTAAATGCTGGGACAAGCATGCATGCTGAGCACCCCTAAAATGACTCAGCACCCCATCAATCATCCCTGTCAATCACAACTAGACGTTCAGGGGGAGGCACCTGGTTAAGGTATATATCCTTTAAATTCTGAAAGCCTGATTTATCAGGGGCTATGTCTGTTGCTGTTTCCCTGTGCTATGACTTGTGTGCAGTGCTTTTCCTTTCCTGCCACTTGCCACCATTTATCCGTCTGTGTCATATCTTTTGTTGGAACAGATGTATCTTGAGCACAGCTTCCCTTGATATTCAATAGATGGATCTGCTTGCCACTTACTATCAGGTGTACACTTGGCAATTCTTTCCCCATTGTATACAAATGCATGGACTATACCGGCCCATTTAATAGTAATACATAGAATTCCCAGCACCCTGAAACCTGGTAACACACAGAGAATCGCCTCTGTTCATCTCCAGCATAGAATATTTCTTTCCTCTTAGTGCTGAATGAAATCAAACATTCGTTTAGCAAATCAAGCAATTTGTCAGGCATTAAGTAGCTTTTTTTCAATTTCTATTTTTTTATTAGTACATCTCCTTGTGGGGACTTCATACATGTACATAACACCTTCTTAATTCTTTTTTTATTCCCATCCACTTCCCTCCCCCTGAAATAGTATATCAACTGTTATCAGGTAGCTCTTTCTAGAAGTGGCTCACCAAATAACGGTTACCAGCTTCTGGGTTATTGGCCTCTCCTTCCGGAGTTGAATTCTTCTTGTCTCAAACAGAGAACTGAACGAAAGAAGTAAAAAGCATGACAAGGTTTACTTGAAAAAGTAGAAATGATAAGTGAGGGAGAAACTGGCTCTACAGAATAAACTTGGGCTGAGTAAAAGAGGGAAAAGCAAGATAAAAGAGCATCCTAGAGAAACCAGAGCAGGCAAATGTGAGGAAAGCTCGATACCAACACCTTCTTGGCATCTGTGTCCTTTTATACTTTCTGAATCTCAAGAAAACCCATGAGAATTTCTATACTACATGGCCCCTGAGAGGTGGTGCTGGGATCCCATACCTCAGGCTAATGTCAGGTGTAGGCTATCCTATTAAAAACCTGCCAAAGGGGCCAGGAATTTAGCTCAGTGGTTCCACCACCTGCCTCACAAGTACAAGGTCTGGAGTTCCATCCCTGGAACAAAACAAACAAACAAACAAACAAGTTTTCATGAGACGTCCACGTGCAGGGGTTTGGGAACAATTCTAGGATCTTGTAATCAGTAGGTCACTCTTAATTCCCCAGCCAGTTTTGCTACGCCCTAATGTCCTATGTCAGAACTATATATGACAACTGAAACAATCTATAAAAAATGACCACAGGTTGCAATTGTGTTCCAGTATTCTGCTTTTCCTACTTCCTCTTCTCTTTTGGTGTTTTGAGACAGGGTCTCACTATGCAATTGAGACTGACCTGGAACTCACTATGTATCCCAGGCTGGTCTCGAACTCATAGCATTCCTCCTGCCTCAGCCTCCTGAGTGCTGGGATTACAGGTGTGTGCCAGCACGCGCTGCCTCTCGCTCTCTTTTTTAACCACTCAGTACTGGTGATCCCAGGATCTTCACAATGAGCTACATCTCTGGCCATTTTTTATTTTTGGAGATAAGCTTTTGCCAAGTTGCTAAATTGCCCAGGCTGGGTTCAAACTTGCCATCCTCCTGTGTCACTTTCCCAAGTGCTAGGATTACAGGCATGCACCACCATATCCAGCTTGTATTCCTTTGGATAAATTAATTTATTCATTTATTAAATATTAAGCTGTGGTTGAACTTTGGCTAAAATAGGAAGCAAAATTACTTTATAGATATATGGTAGAATAGTATGTAGCTATTTGAAATCATTATGTAAATCTGTATTTAATGACCTGTAAGATGTTCTTTGTCTTTTATGAATGGAGTAGGTTATATGCCAGACATGGTGGTACATGAGGATGAGGTAAGAGGATTACCATGAGTCTGAGGACAGCCTGGGCTACACAGTGAGTTCAAGGCCAGCCTGAAGTACATAGAGAGACCTTGTCTCAACCCCCCCACAAAAAGAATGAATTATAAATATATTATAAGCCTAATAAAAATATATTTCAAGAAAAAAACTAAGAAGTTCTACATCAAAATGGCAGTTTGTTATAAATATTTCATTACAATAAAAATGTAGCTGGTGAAGTTGGGGATTTAGTTCAATGGATCCACTGCCTGCTTCACAAGTACAAGGTCCCAAGTTCAATTCCCAGTACCAAAAAAAAAAAAATGTAGCTGGGCATGATGGCACATATCTATGTCATGGAATGGTAGGCGGTTAGTCAGAATCAAAAACTCAGCATGAATAATGCATTAAAGGGATAGAGTTTAAGAAAGGAAGCTGATTTATTTGTAAGGAAAAGAAAGACAGAAAACAGAAACAAGCTGCCCTGGAGAGAGAGCAGGAGTAAAAGCCCTTGTCCCTGGTATTAAGATTAGGGACACTTCTTTCCAGGTTGATATCTGGAATTAGTCACAATCTTAATTGTTCCCTAGGCTGTCCTTGGATGGGTTCCAGGTCATAAGACCCTAACCTGGGCACCTTTGCCTTTGTGTACATTGCTTTTTTTGGTGGGCTTTGTTTAATTTTTCTGCCTTTGTGTCGTTGTCCAGGGCCTTATCTCTGGGATGTATAGGTTGGTTAGGCGGAGCCTTATAGAAAAGGCAGTTTAGAGTTAGTGATTAAGTAAGGGGATTTTTTGTATCTGATGCAGTAATATAATGATTCTAGAGTGAATATATATATATATATATATACACACACACACACACACACACACACACACACATATATATAAATGCATAAGTGTATGTATTTTATATACTAAATGAGAGTTTCCTTTTAAATTAGATAATGCCCCCTTGTCTCCTTTGCCCTTTATTGGAGGTGTAGGAGGGTGGTTATTCTTGTTTCCATGCTCCTGGCTTTCCCCATGCTTTGCCTACCTGTTCTTCCTCTGCTAATCTCTCAATTAGAGAGCATACTTTCTATGTTATTTGTGCTATATGGTACCTTCTATATCTGGATTGTTTTATTTTTTCCCTTTCTCTGCCTTTGTCCTTTTAATAGCTCCTAAAGTCATTCCTCCAGTAAAGTTTTCTCCTTTACTCAGGATTAGCCAGTGAATCTAACTGTAGAAGCAAAAGCTTCTTTTAGTAAGATTTGTTACTAATTTCTTTAACAAAGCCTAATGAGGCCTTTATTCCATTCTTTCCCTGCCTCCAGACTCATCCCTACATCTGCAAGGCTGAGACAGCATGACTGCAAGTTTAAACCCAGCCTGGGTTACTTAGTGAAACCCTGTCTCAAAAACAACAGAGGAAAGTGGGGCTGGGAATGCAGCCCTGGGTTCAATCCTTAGCACTGCAAAAAATAAAAACAAAAACAAAATAAACCACAATGGCTACTTTTTGGTTGTATGATTTTTAAAATTATTATTAGTTATATGTACTTTCTAGTATTCTGCAGTGCATTTATAAATACTTTTTTTTAGATAAAGTTCCACTGCGTAGTTCAGGCTGGCCTTAAACTCTATGCAGCCCAGACTGGCCTCGAACTTGCACCAATCCTCCTGCCTCAGCCTCCCAAGTGCTGAGATTACATGCTTGTCACTGGAAATGTAAAAACTATGATAAATAAATGAGGCAGTGATTAAAATGAAAAAGACAAGCTGGGTATGGTGGTGCTCCCCTGTAATCCCAGCACTCTGGAGGCAGAGACAGGAGGATCATCTCTAATTCAAACCTAGCCTGGGATACATAGTGAGTTCAAGGCCAGCCTGAACTAACTATGTGGTGAGACCCTGTTTCAAAAAGAAAAAAGAAAAGAAAGAAAAGGACAAATAAATTAAGTCTGGTGCTCTTTTTAAGACAGCATGGTTCACTCTGGATTGCAGCTTTCCCTCTGTATGCTCATCACTAGAATAAGCCTTTCTGGATCCCTTTGAAAAATCTATCCATTAAGGCAATGATACTGTTGGACTGGAAGCCAGGAGAGCCCCACTACAGTACAGCAAGGAGCCAGGCTAGGAAGTGAAATGGTAAGAAAATAAAAATGATGCTCTTGAAATATGAAAAGATTTTTTTCTGCATTCCAAAAATAGTTCAGGAAATCAAGACTGGGTTGGTCTTAACAGTGAAATCTGGAAAAAGTACAAGTCTACAATCTTTTTTTAATTTTGTAGCTTTTTAGTACGCTTGCTATACATAATGATTATACTCATAGTGGGAAGTTGGTATATGTGCATAACACATCTTGATTCTTTCCCTCCCCTCCCCTCCCCTCCTCTTCCTCTCTAGTAGTACAATCTTTGTTTGCTTGGTTGGCTGGTTGGTTTTTGAGACAGGTTTTGCTATGTATTCCAGGCTGACCTTTAACTCATTATGTAGCCCAGGTTGGCCTTGAACTTCTCCTGTTCAGCCTCCTGAGCATTAAGATCACAGGCATACTCCACCATGCATGGCTCCTAGTAGCACTGTTGCAGAATCCAAGAGAAGGGAGAGACCAATGAAAATCAGGGGGACTTTATTCAGGTTTTAGGTGAACACTAGCTCAATGGACTGATGTCCAAAGAAAGAGTGATGGACAAAGAAAAGTTTTAGGGTTTTTTTGTTGTTACCGGGGACTGAACTCATGTCCTTCCACTTGCGAGGCAGGCGGCAGGAAAAGTTTGTTTGTATTTGGTGGAAAGTGGGTGGTCTTTTTAGTGCCACAGCAAGGGAGCTTACATGCACAGTTTTCTTAACTGTGAAAGAAGATAGTGTCTTATGAATCACATGGAAACAGTGTCATAAACTTTGTTTACAGGACATAGTTGTCAATTTTATCTGTACCAGAACAAAGAGTTACAGCTGGGGGGAAGGGCTGCCCAAGGCTGGGAAGAACTTGTTACTTAAGTCCTGCTTCAGTACAAGATTGAAAGATACTCTGTAAAGCTTTCTCTTCACTGACAACATTCAGTAGAAAAATGTCTGTTTCTTTGGTTATTTTTGTAGTGTAGGGATAGGTCTGTGGCAGGTAAAAAAATAGAACAAAGGCCTAATTAGGCTTTGTTAAAAAAAAAAAGACTAATGGAAAATTTTACTAAAAGAGCTTTTGCCTCTGCAGTTAGATTCACTGGCTAATACCAGATGTAGAAAGGCACCAGGTAGCACAAGTGGCATAAGAATTTGCAACAAAGGAAGGAATCCTGTCTAACGAAGAGATTAATCAAAGGAAGACCAGACAGGCAAAGTGTAGATAAGACTCAGACAAGGATAAAAGGAAGATGTCAAACAAAGCTTAGCAAGAGGAATGTATGTGTAAGCAAGAGTGCCAAAGTTAAGGTCTTGGGGCCTGGGACCCATGGGAAGACAGCCCCAGGTAACCAATAAGATTGTGTCAAGTCTCAGATATCCACCTAGAAGGAAGGGTCTCTAGCCCTAATAAAAGACATTAAAGACAAAGATTCACAAAGACTGCCTCCTTCCAGGGCAGCGCACAAGTCTTCTGCTTTTTCCTCTTTACAGTTAAATCACATTCCTTTCTTAAACTCCATCCTTCTGATTCATTATTGGTGCTGAGTTTTCAATCTGGCTAACTGCTCACTCTGTCCCGACAGTAGGCTAACATGGACCCACAAAATTCTGTTTCCTGGGTGTATTCACTTTCCAACTATTGACGTAAAATAGTAACTGTGCTTTAAAGAAAATAGTTTATTCTGGGCCAAATATATTCATGGCCCAGTTCCCCTGAATGACATCTTCTACCATGGAAGAGGTTACATGAAATTTTCATAATTGTGAAATAAAAGAAAGCCATAAATCAATACAGCAAAAATGACGTAGATCATCAATTGGTGGAAGTATCACATAGGCAGGCAACAGCAAAGCAGGGAAATCTTTTCTATAGATTCCAGATGTTACCTTAGAGATAGCACTCTTAGCTTTATGGCTGGTGGAGGTTAAAGGTCTGCTGAGCTTAATGGTACATTCCTAAAAGTTTACATAGTTACAAAAATGTTAGATCTGATTTGAGACAGGGTCTCACTATGTTGATAATTGTTTTATTTACCTAGATATCACATAATTCATAAAGTGATGCTGGTAACCATTGAGTTTGCCACATTTTGTATTAGTGATGTTAATTTGCTATTGCCTCAAAAAAAAGTTTTCTAACATTGATGACGTTCTACATAAGGGAACTTCCAAGTAAATGAAGTCCATTCAATGAATGAGTGAATGTAATAGTCTTTGAGCTAGTAGAGTATATCTATGCCAATCATTTTAACAAGCTTTACATGTGTTCTTTATACAGTCGCTGTCATAGTGTGGTTCTCAGAAAACAAACAAAATACAACACAAAGTCAGATCTGAGGGAAATCTCTTTGTTCCACAAAAGTACTTACAAAACAGAATTTGATCCCTATATTTTGTTTTCTAATATAAGATGTGTTTTTAACTTTTTATATCATAAACTAAATTTTTTTTGTAGCGGGGATCCGACTCAGGACCTTGCCCTTTGCAAGGCAGGTGTGGGGCCACTGAGCTAAATCCCGGGCATAAACTAAAATTTATAGTGAAACAAAACAAAAGGAATCTTAGATCTGATACAAAAGTTAAGTAAATGGCTATTGAGGGCCTAAAGTAGCCCACAATAATTTTGGCACTAGATGATCTAGAACATTCCATGTCTCTACAGTCACAATATTCTAATCACCCAAAACAAGGGATCTTCAACAGAAATGTGGCTTCTTCAGTGAACTTCAGTTTACACAGCTCCAGCATGGCATCAGATCTGCCCTTGTTGCCATCTAAAGATTGAAAGCCACTTTATATCATCCTTTTTACCCTCTAGAATTACGGGGAAGTGAGTGCTGTGGGACGTGGAAGGCTTTTCTTCCTTTCCCCCCCCCCCCAATTTGGAAAGTTGCCATCCATTCAGGTTTTACTCTAACTGGCCTTTTCCAGATCCCAGAATAAATTGTAGCCAGAAGCCCTGCTCTTTCTCAGAAGGTAACTGCAATCCAGATTTAGCTAGGCTCTTAACCTTCTTGCCCTGGAGCACAGTTTCTCTTTGTATGTATAAATCCTTGTTCTTTTTTACCTAAACAGGTGAGATACAGCCCCTAGCTCTTTCCAGGAAGACCCCCAAAATCCTAACATCCCCTTACCTTTTTTTTTTTAACTAGGGATTGAACCCAAGGCCTTCACTCTGAGCTATATCCCCAAACTTTTCTGTTTTGATTTTCAGATAGGGACTAAATCACTAAATTGCCCAAGCTGCAATGGAATTTGCGATCCCCCTGCCTCAACCTCCCAGAGTACTGGAATTACAGGTGTGTTTTTACCATTGCTCAGGTTTTGATGGGTCTCTGAAAAGCACACCTTTCTCATATCAGTGACCAAAATGCTTCACAATCCTTTCTGGTTTTCTTCATTAAATAAAACAAAATGAAAAGGCGCTTCTCTGTATTTTCATAGACCCCATGCAATTAACCTTCAGAGGAGTCACATGCAAAGTTGAGATGTATGGCCCTGCATAGGTTGCACTGAGTGTAACTCTTTCTCACACAGAACGTTAAAGCCAGAAAGTATGGCTCTTAACTTCATCAGAAAGTGCTTGCCTTTGTTTGGGATCACCTTTTCCTCTTTTTAAGGCAAAGGATCCCCTTTTATCATAGGATCATTAAAATAGTCCTATGAAAGGCTGGGGATTTAGTTAAATGATTCCACTGCCTACTTCACAAGCACAAGATCCTGTGTTTGATCCCCGGTACCCCCCCAAAAAAAATGTCCTGTGGACTACAGAGAGGGTAATGCAACTATTCTATATTTTAGTGCATATTTATTAGAATATTATTTATACAGAATAATGGGTTTCACTTTGCCTGTATTTATATGCATGTAGCATACGTTGGATCATTTCCATCCCCATTAGTCCCCCTGTTCTGTACAATGAATGTAGTGATTGCATGATTGTGTATAGATGTCAGAAGAAAGCTATCCAATAAAAAGGCTGATTTTTTATTGTATGTTAATTATTCCTCAATTAAAAACACCAACAACAATCCAGTTACTAAGATAGGAAAGTATGTAGAACACAAAGGCAGAAGAAAAGGAGTTGATTGTATAAAACTTTATGTGTGTATGAATAAGGAGGAGGAATTTAGAACTTTAAATTGTATTTTGTTGAATGAGGAGATACATTTTCCTTTCAGAAGATTCTTTGATGCTATGAATTTGGGGCTGTGAATACTGTTGTTTTTCTTGCTAAGTCATATAACTTTTTTTTTTTTTTTGGTATGGGGGATTGAAGATTGAATTCCAGACCATGTGCTTGTGACACAGGCAGCAGCACCACTGAGCTAAATCCCTGGATACTTTTTTCTTGAGATGTTGGGGACTGAATTCAGTCAGCTCATGGCTTTCAGCGAGCTAGGCAAGCACTACCAGAGCTACACCCCAAGCCCTATAAATACGTTTTGCAACTTAAAAAGTTTGTTACTATTATGCCTGACGTAAGTGGGACCCTCTCAGCAAACATGATGCCTTCCACAAATAACAGAAAACCACTAAAGGACCATGCTGTCATCAGTAAACAGAACAGATGGCCATAAAGAAAATTTAGGACGGGATATACAATGTCCAGTGTGGTATTATCTGCACACTTGCACTGACCGTCCTGGGTACCTTGACCCCAAAAGTTCCACTCCAGATTCTTTAGGATTACAACCCCTTTCCCCAACACTATGTAAACCTCTTCTCCTCTGGCTAAGGACTGACATCTTCCTTTTTTTGGCGGAACCAGGGATCAAACTCAGGACCTTGCACTTGCCAGGCAGGCATGGCGCCACTGAGCTACATCCCCAGCCCAACCGACATCTTTCTTAATCTGTGTGCCTGCACCAAAGCAGAATAAGTCAGCTTTTACTGGTCGCATGAAACCTACGTGCGGGTGTTTTCTTGTGGGCCGTTTGTAACAGTTACATTTATAAAAACGTATGGAGTTGTACACTTAAAATTAGTTTGCCTCATGAGCTCTGTTATGTTTCAAGATGTTTTTAAAGAAAGGAAATTTCTGGGTAGTGGTCATAAGGGTTTATAGTATACAGTATTAGAACTTAAAAATTCATCCGCTTAAAATTTGCGCTGTATTATTCCTCAAAAAAATAATAAATTGACGTTCTCTAAGCCAGAGCTGTGGTGAGCGAGAGGTCACACTAAGTCCACGAGATTCATACCCCTAGAACAAGGTTCCAGGGGCGTTCCCGATCCCCGCAAAACCTAAATTCTGGGGCGCGCCTTTGTTTCCCTACAGGTCTCTATCAAGCAAAAAGACGCTGGGCCCCAGGTCACGCCCTCAGCCTTCCCGCTCACTGGGGAAGTAGGGGTCAAGTACCCAGGCCCAAGGGC
>NW_022900949.1:43744071-43744306 GCF_012274545.1 Fukomys damarensis | reverse complement strand
GCGCGGCCGCGCTGACGTAACCGCCCCGTTCAACGCCACAGTTCCCGCCCCGCCCCCTTTCCCGGCGTGCGCCGCGGATAAGGTTCCTCGCCCTCGGCTTCTGCCTGTCGCCTCAAGATGGCGGACACAATGAGCCGGCGTCGCGCCTGTTGGCTCTGAGACCGTGAGGAAGACTAGTTAGGGAGGCCCCACAGTCCAGGCGGGAGAGTAGTACTTGAGTAGTAGGAGGAGGTGG
>NW_022900949.1:43734590-43743852 GCF_012274545.1 Fukomys damarensis | reverse complement strand
TGCAGCCGCTGCCACCGCCGCCGCTGCCGCCATGAAGCTGACAGACAGCGTGCTGCGGAGCTTCCGCGTCGCCAAGGTGTTCCGTGAGAACTCGGACAAGATTAACTGCTTTGACTTTAGTCCCAACGGCGAGACGGTCATCTCGAGCAGCGACGACGACTCCATCGTGCTCTATGACTGCCAGGAGGGCAAGTGAGTGCGGCGGTGCCCTGGGCTCGGCTCAGAGCACCTCCCTCTCCCGCTGGTGGCCCGCAGTGGCCCGCGGCCCGCCCAGAGTCCCGACTCCAGTCCCAGGCCTCTTTTGCACTCGCTCCTGACAGGGCCGCTTCCACCCCTCAGCCGTCCAGACATTTTTTCTCTCTCTCTTTTAAAAGGATGGTAGCCGTAAAGACGATCGCATGATTGTTTTTTGTGTCTTCGGCCTCCTCCTATCGCTTATGCACTGCTCACCAAACCCCACCTTGACCTTGACCTTTAAACGCCCTGGTTGCATCCCCGACCCCCGCAGCGAGCTCTTTTCCCCACACTGTGGCGGCCGTCGGCGGGGCTGGACGCCGCGCTGCAGCGCTGCACCCCGGCCCCCTCGCCAGCTTCAGGTCCCTGCCCTCCTCGCGGTGACCTCGATTCCGCCTTGGCGCACAGCCGGTGCTCTGCTACTCAGCTTCCCGCGGCCTTTACCTCGATCTGCGTGGGTTGCCGCTCTTAGCGGTCGGATTTACCTGTTGTGCGTCTCTGAGCCTCTTGGCCTTTTCTTCCTGTTCCTACTCATTTTTACTCTTTTTAAGCCCGATGCGCACGTTTATAGTGAACTTTTAAACTACATACTGAAACTTTTCCTCTTTGCCAGACACAAGCAAACGTAGCCTCCCATCCTGATCTCAGTGTGGGCTCCTGTTAAAACAAAGAAAGCATCCTAGAACAATTTCGTGTTTCCTCCTGCACTTGTTTTCCCCCTCCTAAACAGTTTATGGTTCACCTGGAATTACCAAAATTCTATATCTAATCATGAAAGTTTTATATTGTGCCAGATCATTTAGCGAAACACCACACCTGCATCTTTCTGCAATTCCTTATAAGCAGAGCTGGGATCCTTGTGCTGACCTTAGGCCTGTGGACTTGTCCCACGGTAACCTTTGGAGCAGACATTGGTTTATTTTAAATTTGACTTCCTCTCAACCACCTTTCCCAAGCAGGCCTGAGGGATGTTTGGTTTTGTCAGACTTGTTACCTAGTTCTAGGTCTTGTTTTCTGAATCCTTGGCTTTTTCTCTACTCTCTCCAGCTGTTCCATTTGCCCATTTTTGGTTTTGTTTTTTGTTTTGTTTCGAGACAAGGGTATCCCTTTGTACTTCAGGCTGGCTCAGAACTATGTACTAGAACTCACTATGAACCTCCTGCCTCAGCCTCAATGATAGGATTACAGACGAGCTACCAACTAGGCCCACTGTATTAAAAACAGACAGTGGCTTTTCTTTTTGAATTTATCGCTTCGTTTGTGAATTTGATTATCTAAAGTAGTGCTATTTGGTCTGAGCCATAATCCCCAGTATTTTCCTCAACGGGGACTATGAGAAAGTGTTATGTAACTGACTGTCGGCAGTTTGCGGAAGTGTCCTGCCATGATGCTCCTGGGGCGGGGGATTGTTAGCTGTGCACGTACTTAATGCTGTTCTTTAGTGGATGGATTTCTGTCCAGGTCTGGCCACTTGATTTGGAAGAAGGAGTAGCCTTTAAAGCTGGAGTTAGGGGGATGATAATTGGACTCCTGGAGGTGAAAGTAATTGAAGTTGATTTGTTTGATTTGTTGACTTTGCACAGATTAGAACCATCCACCACAACTTGAGGATGGAAATATATATACTATTTAAAGGAAATAAAGGTTATGATACTGTTTCATCACAGATTAATTCCCAAACGTAGCATAATTTCTACCTTTGGGAAGGATGGCAGTGACATAAAGTCCTGTTTTGTAAAATGCCAGTTCTATGAAATAATGTAGTTTATTCAGTCATGTAGCATTTTTGCATTATTACAGATTTAAGGAAAGTAAAAGAATGTTTCAAAGCACTTCCTTGGGGTTAAAAAAATACTTGAAAGAAATGTGAAAAAGTGGTTAAATTTTTCCCTTCTGGAGCCGGGGATTTAGCTCAGCGGTTCGGTGGCCTGCCTTCCAAGCACAAAGACCCGAGTTCAATCCCCGGTACCAAAAAAAAAAATTTTTGCCCTTCTGCTTTATCAGTCTGTATGTAAATATGTGTATGTATGCATTTTTTCCTGAGCCATTAGAGACTTAAATTGGAAGTATCAAGCATCCATATCTAAATTTTTTTTTTAAAGGCAAGGTCTTACTACAGTCCAGGCTGATTGAATTCCTAGTGATCTTCCTGCCTCAGCCTCTGAAATGCTGGGATTACAGCTGTGTTCCACATGCCTAGCTCCCTAAACATTTCAACATAGATTTCATAAGCACAAAGACATTCTCTTACATAACTAGAGCATGACTACCCAAATTAGGAAATTTAATTTTGCTGTAATACTATAGGGCATGCATTTTTGAATTTTCTCTGATCAGTTATGACTGCATGCCGTTTTGTGGTCTGTGGCATGAGAATGGCCTGGTAGTTAGGATACCAGAGTTCTGGTTTGGTGTTGTGACCAGGTGCAAGGCAGTGATCAAAATTACTTTTCTTTCGACCCTGTGATTTTAACTGGTAATGTTAAGTATTTTGTAGACCTAATCAACATTGGAAGAAAAGTAGAAATTCCTTAGAAGGCATAATATCTTATTGAATGTTACTGTTAGAATTGGGAGCCTCCAAGTGGCTAAAACATTTTCTGTGCATAGTGTTTTTCAGTTTATTGTCCATTTAAACTTTATAATGGAGTTCATCCATTGAGTGATGCTTCAACTTGAAAGAATATAAATGATGTTGATTGTGGTAGGTAATGCAGATTACTTGAAGAAGGTTTAATATTATTTTTTGTTCATACCTGGTCACCAGAACCTAGTTTAAGGGAAGACACTAAAATATTTGAGAAAGTATTATGCATGGACTTAGTAAAGCTACTTGAAATGGATATGAGACATTAAGACTTTGCTTTCAAACTAGGGAATAAAATGATGCAGTGAGCAGAGTGTAGTGCATGCCTGTAATCCCAGCAGTTGGGAGGCTGAAGCAGGAGGATCACTGTGAGTTTGAGGCCACCCTGGACTACATAGTAAGTTCAGAGCCAGCCTGAAGAAAGGGAGCCCCTGCCTCAAATAAATAAAAAATGATGTAGTAATTCTTTTATTCGAGACAAAACTCAGCATTTTAATAAACTTGAGGCACATAAGCCATACCTAAGTGGAACCCACTTTTTTTTCACCATTTGTTTTGTTTTGTATTAGACAGGATCTCTGTCTATTGCAGGCTGGCCTCAGACTCATCATAATGAGCCTTCTGCTTCAGCCTCTCGAGTCCTGGGATTATACCACACTGTTTGAAAATTGCCTTTCCGGGGTCAGACGTAGGGCCTCATGCATTCCCTGCAAGCCCTCTATCACTGAGCCACATCCCCAGCCCTGTCTTTTTCTGTTGTAGGTGGGCTGAAATACTAGGATTAACTTCTACCTCAGGTAGGTGTAAAGTCAGCTGAAATTAGAGAGCAACCACATGCATACTCTCAGGTTCATTATCGCTGTAGTAACTGTATAGCAGAAGCCTATAAAATGGACTGGACCAGGTAGCCTTTTTTTACTTTTTTTAGGAGTGAAATATTGTATTAACAAGGGTAAGCATGTGGAAAATCCAGTTCAGATGTTGTGAGAACTCCTGTTGAGAAATAGATTTTATAGAGAGAAGCCCTCAGCATTACTGACATTAACAAAAATTGAAAGTGACAGTGATTGATGTCTTAATGCTGCCTGAGTCATTTGATTGTTTAGCATCTAGGTTCCAAGAGGGTTTTACACTGAGAGGGTGAACTTTCTTTCATAAATTGGAACTCTTGGTAAACACCAGTACAGGTTTTTGTTTTTTTAAGACAGGGTCTTGCTATGTAGCTCAGGCTGGCCTTGAACTTGAGGCAGTTCCCCTACTTCAGCCTACCGAGTGCTGGGATTACAAGTGTGCACTACCACACCTGGCTTGGTACAGGATTTTAAGGTCCTTCTCATACCTATATGCAGAGAGCATTATGTTAGCTTTGTTACCTGACTTGGTGCATATGGAGAATTGTTCTAGCATTCAAATTGACTTTATAGAGATATTTGGGTTTTTTTAGAAAGACTAAGCATTGTGACAAAGCACTGTATTTAGTCACAAATTTTCCTGAGATCCATGTTAGCTCAGTGTTCAAGGTGGGTGGGTAATGTATAACTTGAAAATAAGTGATTTTACATTAATGTAAAAAGAAAAAAGCATTGCTAAGGAGAGCCAAGTATGCCTTCTAAAAGACTTTTGGCTGTGTATGTAGGGAGGCTGATGTCTTCAAGAGCAGGTTATATTAGGAAGGCAACTAGTTTTGCATCTGGTTTCAGTTTGATAAATCATTGCCCTCTTTAAGAAAGAGCTTTCTAAGTGAATGGCTTAAGAAAAGTTCTTGGGTTTAAGTATTCTCATATCCTTCTATGTTGTAATTTATAAGTTGTATTGTTTCCTGCGCCTTTCTCCCCAAGTAGATACAATACCCTTTTCTTTTTCTCAAAGGTTACTTTTGAACATTGTGGTAAAGCCTGAGTTTAGCTCCAACATTTACTTCTACTTCCTAACATTGGTCATAAGCATTAAGAGGTATTCTTTATAGTGTTTGATTATTTTTTTGGTGTGTGGATGTGTGTGTGTGTGTGTGTGTGTGTTTGCTTGCTAGCTGGCAGTGGCAGTATTGGCGGTAGAATCCAGGCAGGGGCTTCATACTGACCTGCAACCCCTACACTTTTGTTGCTGTTTATCTTGAGACAGGGTCTCACTTTTTTCCCCAGGTTGGACCTAAACTTGTGATCCTCCTGCCTCAGCTTCTCCAAGTGCTGGGATTATAGGTGTGCTTCCCTATCCTTAGCTTTTTTTTTTTGAGAAAGAGTCTTGCTCTTTTACTGGGCTAAAGCCATACCTCCTTCCTCGGCCCCTCAAATAACTGGAACTACAGGCATGTGCCACCCACCATACCTCTTCATTGATTGTTGTTTACTCCTTTTGTCTTTTTGTGGGTGCTGGTAGTATTTCTTTGGGTTTTGTTTTGTTTTTTTAGACTGGGTCTTACATATAGTTCAGGTTGGCCTGAAACTCACTGCAATCCTTCTGCCTCAGCCTTCCCAAATGTTGGGACTACAAGTGTATATCACTACATCTGCTTGATTCCTCCTTTTAGAAGAAATTCTGTTTTCTTCCATTAAAACTTACCAGGAATCCTCCCCTTGCCACATGCCACTCTTTATATTTGGAGATCTCAGATTATGGTGATGGAAGATTTTGATGGTGTTTTTTCTGTTTGCTCATTAGACCAAAGAGAACCCTGTACAGTAAGAAATATGGTGTGGACCTCATCAGATACACTCATGCAGCAAACACAGTTGTTTACAGCTCTAACAAAATAGATGGTAAGTAAGCCTTCTTTTGAGGAAGGTCATAGTTTCCTTTGTTAAATAGTTCATGGAACCTTTGTGACTACTTATGCTTTGTTATAGTTACTTTAAGTATTTTCTATGATGTTAGCAATGCTAATTACATCCTTACTATACAAGGAATGCTGGAAGCAAGCCAGTAGCACTTCTGAATGACTTAGTACTCAGTAGAAAAAATCTCTAGTTTACAGTGGGAACTGGAGGAGGAAGCAGCTATATTTGTGATTTGTACTTCTTGAAACTTGAAAGAAATGCTTTGAGAACAAATAAAATAATACTATGCACAGCAAGTGGTGAACTACTGGACCTTCCCATTTAAAGTGTGTGGATTTGAGAAAAGTTTTCACAAATGTTTGAACTATGATAGTTTAAGGGAAGTTAGAAAAGTTTTTGGTGTGTGTCCAGACTTTTATCGTCTTTGTCATAAAAGACAGTGACTTTATTCATCTTTAATTCCAAGGATACTTTCTTTTTTATTATTAGAGATTGAACCAAAGATCTCACATTGAGCTATATCCCCAGCCCTTTTCATTTTTTATTTTGAGATAAGATCTCAGTTAGTTGCCTTTGTTGTACATGCAATCTTCCTGCCTGAGATGCCTGAGTACCTAGGAGCCACCATGGCCCTCCCAGACATACTTTTTTTAAAATCTGAATTTTATTCCTTTTTACTCTTTACTACCCATTTTCCCTAGTGCTGGGGTCTTGAGCATGAGAGGCAAGTCTAGCCTTTTCCTTTTGATTTTTTTTTTTTTTTTTTTTTTTTTTTTTTTTTTTTTTTTTTTTTTTTTTTTTTGGTACTGGTACCAGGGATTCCTTTTGACTTTTAAGTGAAATCTTTGAAGAGGAAAGATTTTTTGAAATTAAAACTTGTGAATTTCTTTTTGTAATAAATGGTCCTATTTTTATCTTCATTTTCCCTGGGAGAAATCCAAGTTGACAGATTGTCTTGGTGATTAAGTTGTAACATTTCACATGTTAGAATGTTTTTTTCTTTTCAATTACATCACTGATTTATTGCCCCCCCCTTTTAATGTTTATTTTTGAGGCAGGGTCTCTATATGGTTCTGGCTGGCCTTGAATTTACAGTACTTTGTAACTCAGGCTGGCCTTGAACACCTGGCATTCCACCTGCCTCAGCCTTCTCCCAAGTGCTGGGATTACAGGTGTGTGACACCACACCTTGCTGTTTTGCTCTTTGCAGTAAGATTTTTCTAATGTCTTTCAACAAGGATTGCTTAGACTGTTGTTTGGGCTGTATGTCAGCAAATGGACAAAAGTCTCTTTTTTATTTAATGAGACTTTTCTACCTATACTTGTACCTGTACATATACTTGATTTGGGGGATGGTACTGGGGATCGGACTCAGGATCTTGGGCTTGAGAGGCCAGTGCAGTGCCACTAAGTTAAATCCCCAACCTATACTTGATTTTTAATAAATATATAATTTCTACCTTTCATATCTATTTCAGAAGTAGTTTTCAATGTAAGCAATGTAGTTGATCATTTTGTACAAGAATATAAAACATTAGGATCCTAAAGAAATATGTATATGTGATTATCTAAATGACTGGTGTATTTTTCTGTTGGGTTGCTTTTCTGAGTGATTAATGAGGATTCTTCAAATGTGGTGCAAGATGAGGCAAATATGTGGCACTTGCAGCTTTGCTGCCAGGCCTCTGCTGTGGGGATGTTACCTTTCCTGTCTCAAGTGCATCCTGAAGAGTTTCTCCAGCGCTACGTTTCCTTTTGCCTGATTCCAGGCTGAGGTAGTAGTTTGTACAGTTTGAGGGTCTATGATACCACCCGGTACAGGAGATAACTGTACAGGCCACTGCCTTGCCAGGAACAGCGCGCCAGCCACCAATTGGGGCAGAGAGGATGGTGAAGCCCTGCTCATCTCTGGGAATCCAGGTAATGGGAGGGAGTTTTTTCTTCTTAGGACTGGTGAGTACTTCTAGCATTGGAATAACTAGGAATGCTTGCCATTTGAAAAGTTTGAAGATGTTTTTAAGGAAGTGGTGTAGATCCAGGTATGAAACATAAAGAGTACCTTTTTTCCCCCTCCTAGGTTAAATGCATATTTATTAGAAAGCATCCTTGTGAACCACTGGGTGAACTACTGACACTTTCAATTTGTTTATTCCTATTTTCCATTTACCTTTACAATGTTCTTTCTATGCTTTTTTTCTCCCCTCCATACTTTTTCTATTACCTTTTTCCCAGTAACAGCTTTTTCTTTTTCTTTGTCTTTTTAGGAGCATAGTACTTTCCACTTTGGTTTTTTTGTTTTTTGGAAGTACCAGGGATTGAACTCAGGTCTTTCATACTGAGCTACATCCCCAGCCTTTTTATTTTAAGACAGTCTCAGAACAGCCTCTCAGAATGATAAGATTGCAGGTAAGCACCACCACACCAGGACTTTTCTTTCTTCTTTTTTGTGGTGCTGGAGATCATCTAATCCAGAGTATTGCACATGCTAGCTAAGCATTCTACCACTAAGCTACATCCCCAGATCTTTTTTATTTTTTATTTTGAGACAGTCTCACTGAGTTGCCCAAACTGAGCTTGAATATGGAATCCTATCTCAGCCTCCCAGAATGCTAGGAATACAGACGTGTATTACACCACCAGTTCAGTTCTTTTTTTGTTTTGTTTTTTTTTTTTTTTTTTTTTTTTTTTTTTAGTATATACTTGAGATACATCAGTTCTTTTTGAGGGGATGGGTATTGGGGATCGAACTCAGGACCTTGTGCTTGTGAGGCAGGTGGCAGAACCACTGATCTAAATCCCTGGCCCTGTCAGTTCTATTGTTTATGGCACTTCATTCCCCTACTGCTACCACTTTCTTGTTTCTTTTTTCAGATAGAATCTTTCAGTTTTTGTGTTTTTTTTTTAGTATATGTGCTGCCGAAGCGAGCACATCTTTCAGTTTTTTAAGAGAGTACATCTTATTTTTCCTAAGCAAAAATATTTGATTATTCCTTTCTGTACATCATCAAAATTTTACTGGTATAACTCAGTATGTTTCATGCATCTTAAGACATTACTTCTCCTTCCGTTTACTTTCAATGTAAGTTTTGTCTCCAGTTGAACATTGGGATGGGTCAGCCCTGTTGGAGAATCCTGGGTAAAAATTTACTGCCAACAGCTGGGGATTTAGCTAAGTGATTCCACCACCTGCTTCCCAAGTGCAAGGTCCTGAGTTCAATCCTCAGTACCAAAAAAAAATTTTTTTACTGCCAAGGCTGGGCATAGTAGTGTACCCCTATAATCCCAGCATTCAGGAAGCTGAGGCAGGAAGATCATTGCCGCAAGTTCAAGGCCAGTTTGGGCTACATAGTGAGTTCAAGCCTTACCTGAACTGCATAGCAAATGTAGATAGATAGATAGATAGACAGACAGACAGACAGACAGACAGACTAGCAAATCTAGACAGATAGACAGACTAGCAAATCTAGATAGATAGACAGACAGACAGACAGACAGATTCACCCACCGACCCCCCCAGCCAGCCAGCCAAGGTCCATCCTGACCTTCAGCTTAGTGTGTCTGCTCACTTCTTTGACCCTATTTCCTCAGTAGCCAAACAATTTTAGGTTTGCCATTCTGTGAGTACTGAGAACAGTGTCTAATTCTTTTTTTTTTTTTTTTTTTTTTT
>NW_022900949.1:43725950-43734576 GCF_012274545.1 Fukomys damarensis | reverse complement strand
ATTTTTTTTTTTTTTTTTTTTTTTTCTTTTGGCCAGGTTGTATTTGCAGGGCAAGTTGCATTATTCTGAAGAAGCCAAAGATTGCGAGTAAAAGTGATTTAAAAAAATTTTTTTTTAATTTTTAATATGTGGTACTAGAAATTGGACCCAGGGCCTCATGCATGCTAGCCAGACACTGCATCACTGAGTTGTACCTCTACCCCTAAAACATAAATTTTTAACTTTGCTTTACATGCTGTCAACTTAGAATTCTGCTTCTGAATTATGCGAAAATCTATGTACCCACTCTTTAGCTATCAAGACGAATTATTCACCATTACAAATTTACACTTTACTTGAATAATGGGTTACAGTTGGTTCTTTAACCTTGTCTTCTCAAGATGAAAATGCAAAGTAAATTCATTTTTTAAGTAGTACAATATCATCATACCTTATTTATCTTCCTACAGATACGATTCGCTACCTGTCCTTGCATGACAACAAATATATCAGATACTTTCCTGGACATAACAAGAGGTAAGAACCAAGTATTGTACAATGAGTTATTTTGTCCCTGAGGTAACACAGAATAGATAAGTGGAGAGATTTTACTGTTGATCTGAAGCTGCCACTTTACTGCTGTTTGACATTTTTCTTCAACTTTTTTTATTACTATGCCTTAAATAGTCAACTGGGCATGGTTGTACATGCCCGTAATCTCAGCACTCTGGAGACAGGCAGAAGGCTGAGGCTGATTCAAAAAGTCAGCTCTTGATTTAGTGTTGTTTTGGAAGGGGGACAGGTATGGCTTTAGAGATAACTGAAATCTCATTTATAAATAAGAGGTTGGAGGCTGTAGCTCATTGATAGAGCCTATGCTTTGCATGTGGAAGGCCCTACATTTCATCTCCAAAACCAAAACATACGGATGACATTTAGGAATGTCAGATCTTAGGTCAGTCTCTCTCCTTCCTCCTCACCTCCATTTTTATTTTATTTATTTATTTATTTATTTATTTTATATAAGACAAGGTCTCACTATATAGTTCAGGCTGGCCTTGAAATCACTATGTAACCCAGGCTGGCCTTGAACTCGAAGTGATACACCTTAGGTATCTCTCTCTCTCTCTCTCTCTCTCTCTCTCTCTCTCTCTCTCTCTCTCTCTCTCTCTCTCTCTCTCTCTCTCTCTCTCTCTCTCTCTTTGGTACCAGAGATTGAACTCAGGTCCTTGTACTTGCAAGGCAGGTGCCAGAACCACTGAGCTCAATCCCTGGCCCCTTAAGTATCTCTTAATAAAAGAATCTTTTATGCTTCTAAAGCCTACAATATAGATGGCCCCCATAGCAGGCCTTTACATAAAAATGTTCCCTTTGCAGTTTTTTTGTGTGTGTATGTGCATGTGCCTGTGTGCGTGCTAAAGATTTAACCTAGACCTTACTTATGCTAGACACAAGCTATACAACCAAGCTGCACCCTTAAACCTCCATTTGAAGATGTTAATAAAGATGTGAAAGCAAAATACTGTCCTTTGTTACTTTTTAAAATCAAGAAATTTACCTCTTTATTCTGTATTATGAATCAGTTTGCTTTGTTCTGTTCTACTTCCCTCAATTTTTTTTTCCTCCAATTTTTCAAGTTTTAGTTGAAATGTTAAACACATCTTTCCTTGTCAAATATTTCAGTCACTTGGGGTATTTCCTGCTTTCTTTTATAAATGTACAGCAATCCAGGACTATTTAAGAGTCTAGGAAGAAGCCCTGATAACAGATACACTGAGGGCTACCTGTTAAAATTGTGCTTCTGAGTTGGTTTCTGTGAAGTACCAGACAGAATGGCTCATGACAAGATGACTTGCTTATTGTATTCAAACTGTTGTTTACATATGTACTTCTTGCAATTAAGATTTGATACAGTTTATTGGGAGGCTGAGGCAGGAGATCTCTGTGAGTTCGAGACCAGCCTGGACTACACAGTTCCAGGTCAATCTCAACTACATAGTGAGACCCTGTCTCAAAAAACCAAAAAAAAAAAGAGAGAGAGAGAGAGTTGATACAGTTTGAATTTTTTTGTTTTGTTTTTGTTTTTTTGAGACAAGGTCTCACTCTCTAATTGAAACCGACCTTCCACTCACTATGATGTAGCCCAGGCTGGCCTCAAATGCAAATCAATCCTCCTGCCTCAGCCTTCCAAGCGCTAGTATTACAGCCATGGGCCACCAGGCCTGGCATTATTTGAAATTCTTTCCAGTCTTTTCAAGTACTCAACTTCTTATCTGACTCTTAGATTACTTTAATCTCTCCTTTTTAAAACTTTTGGTTTTTTGAGACAGGTTTCACTCTAGTTGAGACTGACCTGGAACTCACTATGTAGCCTGGTCTTGAACTCACAAGATCCTTCTGCCTCAGCCTCCATTACATGCTGGGATTGTAGGCATGCACCACCATGCCAGCTATTGATCTCTCCTTTTGTGACAACATCAACACCATCCAGAATGAGTTCTTTTGAACTTCTCTTTCACCTAAATTCCTTTCTTCTTGGAGCCCCTTCTTTGAAGGAGTACCCTTTATTCCCTGACAAAACTAACTTCTTTCTTTCTTCTTGCTTCTATCTTCATAATTGACCTTTACCTTGATGTCCACAAATTTATTCAGAATTCATTATCTTAAATTTATTTATTGACCTTATCACCCATTTCTTTTCACTATCAAATTTAAAAGAAGAATCTAAGCTGTGCATGGTGGTGCACACCTGCAATTTAATTCCATCACTTGGGAGGCTGAAGCAGGATTGCCACAAAGCAATCCTGGGCTACATAGAGAGTTCACAGAGCAATACCCTGTTTCAAAAAACAAACAAACAAGAACCTACACACTCCCCTCTCTAACTGTTCATACTTGTTTACTGTTAATCATTTCTGCCCACTGAAAGTGTCCCCCATGTGAAACTAGTAGGGCAGGGCAAGGAGGACAACAGAGGGGGTAAAGTGTGTTACATGCCTGTACAAATCTGCCAGAGTGAAGCCCATTAATCAGTATAACATTAAAAATTCACTTTTGTTGTAATCTCTTGGAGTTGTGTTGCCCAGACACAGGCTTCCTAGCCAGGGAGTTAGCTCAGTGGTTCTGCTGCCTGCCTGGCAAATGCAAGGTCCCAAGTTCAATCCCCCTACTAACAAAAAAAAAAAACAAGCTTCCTTAGGGTCAAGTTCTTTGTTCTTATAATCCCTGTACTTCCCAGCAGATAGAGTGTTTTGCATCAGGATAGACCTTCTCTGCACACTTGAGCCGAATACTGTAGCATAAAAATTAGCTGTGCTTTCTACTCACTGGTTTTTTGGTTTTTTGGTACCGGGGATTGAACTCCGGGCTGTGAACTCCGGGCCTTGCACTTGTGAGGTAGGCAGTGGCACCACTGAGCTAAATCCCCAGCCTTACTCACTGTTTTTTATTAGTCCTTCAGATTTTGACTTCACGGTATCTTAAACTGAGGAGCTAGTGCAAATGTTAATTGAGTTGTACTGGATAAAGAAATATTTTTACTGGGAGTGGTGGCATACACCTGTGTTCAAGGCCAGCCTGAACTACATAGTGCCCCCCTCCCGAAAAAATTTAAAAAATATATTTTTTATTGTTAGACTTGATAATACAGGTTGAATATCCCTTGTCTGAAATGCTTGGGACCAGAAGTATTTTGGGTTTTGGAATATTTGCATAATGAGACATAATTTACATAATGAGATATCTTGGGGATAGGAATCTGGGCTAAACATGAAACTCATCTGTGTTTCATATATTCCTTTATAGCCTGAATTTAATTTTATACAGTATTTTTGGTGCACCTGCATGATAACTGTGACCCCTCATATAGGGTTTGGTCTGCTTCTGGTATAGTGTTGGTAAAAATTTTAGATTTTGGAGTATTTCGTATTTGGGATTTTCATATTAAGAGGCTCAAGGGCCAGGGATTTAGCTCAGCGGTTTGATGGCCTGCCTTGCAAGCGCAAGGACCCGAGTTCAATCCCCGGTACCAAAAAAAAGTTTTTAAAAAAAGAGGCTCATATCAGGAATATAATTACTGTTATGTTAGCACAGGCCTGTAGATCTCTTTAAGTGTGGTTCCAGACCAGCAGTCTTAGCCTTCACTGGAAGCTTGTAAGAAACTCAGATTATCAGACTCTGCCCAGCCATGCTGGATTGGAAACATGGGAGTAAATTAATCTAAATTTTAACTCACCCTCCAAGTAATGCTGATGCCACTCCAATTGGGAAACATTAGTGTAGTCCACTGTCATTTTGTTCAGGAATCCTGAGTTGGGTCGGGTGGGATGGGGTAGGGTAGGTCTTTGTATCCCAGGCTGGCCACAAATTCACAGCAGTCCTGCCTCAGCCTTCCATAGTGTTGGGATTACAGGTATGTGCCACCATACCTAGCTTGGTTTTTTGTCTTTTGTTTTTGGTAGCAGGGATCAAACTCAGGCCCTTGTGCTTGCAAGGCAGACATGGAGTCACTGAGCTAAATCACTGGCTCCCTAGCTTGTTTATTGAGATATAGTTCACATGCCATAAAGTATCCCTTTTAAAATACACAAATCAGTGGTCTTTTTTGTGTATTCAAGAGTTGGACAAAGTTTATCACTAATCTACTTTTTGTGTCTATATTTACCTACTCTCAATGTTTTCTGTAAATGGACTCAGATAATATATGGCCTTTTGTGTCTGGCTTCTTTCACTTAACACGATGTTTGCAAGATTTATCTATACTATCATATAAGGCCAGGTGTGGTAGTACACACCTCTAAGTACTGGGGAGGCTAAGGCAGGAGGACCACTGTGAGTTGAGGCCAGCCTGGACTACATAGTGAATTCAACTACATAATGAGGCCCTGTCTCAAAAAAACACAAAAATCAGCCGGGCGTGGTGGCGCACGCCTATAATCCAGCACTTGGGAGGCTGAGGCAGGAGAATTGCTGTGAGTTCGAGACCAGCCTGGACTACATAGTGAGGTCCAGGTCAGTCTCAACTATATAATGAGACCTTGTCTCAACCTCCCCCCCCCCCAAAAAAAAACCTCCAAAAATCAAAAACAAAAACATTGTCACATGACTCAGTACTTCATTTCTTTCTATTGTCAAATAATATTCTATTGCATTGTATGTGTATACCACCTATTGTTTACTAGGTAATAGATATTTGGGTTGTTTCTACTCTTTGGCTGTTATGAGTAGTGATGCTGTGATACATGTGTACTTTTTTTGTGGACATACATTTTCAATTCCAGGCTTAAAATTTCTGGGATGTATATAAAATACTCTTGGAAAAACTGGTTTCCAGGCTATTTGTATCACTTTACATTTCCATCAGCAATTCCTGTTTCTCCACCATCCTCATGTTTATCAACATTTGGTATCTACTTTTACTACACTATGCTATAATGGATGGGAAATAGTATTAGATTTGTGTTAGAACCTTTTTTTTTTTTTTTTTTTTTTTTGTACTGGAGATTGAACTCAGGATCTTGCAATTGTGAGGCACGTGTGGTGGTGTCGCTGAGCTAAATCCCCAGCCCTAAAATCATTTTTTAACTGGGACTTCAAGTTTTTTTTCATTACTTTTTGCATACTACTTGTCTTAGATTATGCCAGATATGCTTGTTTGTGTTTTCTTGAATGGCAATTTTTGGAGAACAGCTATATGTAAGTAGCCAGAATGGCTTATAGTTCACATTTTTTGCTCATTTTGCTTTAACTCCTATTTATTTTTATGCATTGCAGGGTGGTGGCCTTATCCATGTCACCTGTGGATGACACTTTCATTTCTGGGTCTCTTGATAAGACCATTCGACTTTGGGATCTCCGGTCTCCTAACTGCCAGGTGAGTAATGGTACCTCAGAGTTAAGCTTTTTGAGCATTTTTTGCAATATTATTATCATCTGTCCTTTTCAAGAAAGAGATGAAGTGGTTCCATTCTGGAGTCCCAGAATCTTTTTTCTTTTTTTCTTTTTCTTTTTTTTTTTTTTTAATTGATTGATTGGTACCAGGGATCGAACTCGGGTCCTTGTGCTTGCAAGGCAAGCGGCGGAACTGCTGAGCTAAATCCCCGGCCCAGAATCTTTTTAAATGTCAAACAAAATCTGTTTTCCTGGTAGGTTGCTGCTTAGAAATCAAATATCCTAATGAAGTGCAGATTGCTTTAGACTCCGTAGTTTAGTATTAAAACAAAACACTATTCCTAAAGCCTTAGTCTACAGGTGATATGTTTTTATTTGAACTCTGATCAAAAATCTGTTATGCCCTATTTTGTTTTGTTTTGTTTTGTTTTGATACTGGACATCAAACTCAGGACCTTGGCTTGCAAAACCACTGAGCTAAATCCCTGGCCCAGATTCTTATTTCCTTATTCTGTTCTGTAGGTAGGTTAGGTTTCTGTTCATATTGCTAGTTTTCATGGGGAAAACAAATTATATAGTGGTGGATTAGTGGTAGATCCTGTATCCATTAACTTTTTTTTTTTTTAAGAGACAAAGTTTATGTAGTTCAGGCTGACCTTGGACTTACTCTGTAGCTGAGGCCAGCCTTGAATTTGCAGTGATCTTCCTGCCTCAGCTTCCAAAGTACTGGAATTACAGCTGTGTACCACTTGTTACAAGTGTATGCCTGGCATCTGTTAACTTTATCTTCTTTTCTCTCAGGGTCTTATGCATCTACAGGGCAAGCCAGTTTGTTCTTTTGATCCAGAAGGGTTAATTTTTGCTGCTGGTGTCAACTCTGAAATGGTCAAGCTTTATGACCTTCGTTCTTTTGACAAGGTAAATTGTTGAGTCTTTGGGCTATCTCATTAGGAAGTTGTTAAGTATGAGATGGTTTTGTTTGTTTATTTGTTTGTTTGTTTGTGAGTGACAGGGTCTCACCACGTAGTTTAGACTGGTGTTGAACTTGTACTGTAGCCCAAGTTGGTCTCAAATTCTTGATCCCCGCTGCTTCAACCACCCAATTATTGGGATTGCATGGGCTACCATACTCAGCTAAGGTGGATGTTAAGGGCCTTTTCTGTGATAGAGGAGGTACTTGGTAGATACTAGATGGCAGTGGCATCCTCATCTTTCCCAGTAAAAAATAATATAAAGGGATAGAATGGGAGTTGACTCTTGACAGAAGGAATTATTTATGTGCCTTGGGCCTGGTGGGGAGATTGCTATTTTTATCTTTTGCAGGGGCCATTTGCAACTTTTAAGATGCAGTATGATCGGACTTGTGAATGGACAGGACTTAAGTTCAGTAATGATGGCAAGCTCATACTCATCTCCACCAATGGCAGCTTCATCCGTCTCATTGACGCATTCAAGGGAGTGGTGATGCACACATTTGGGGTAAGTTAACAGCCTGTTACCATCTTCATATCTCCTGGGCCAAGAATTGTGTTAGCTGGTTAGTAAAGACCAATAATTATCCTTGGTTCACTGATTATAGTATGGGTTTGCATTTTCTTCCTGCAAGTTGGCTATTTCCTTTGAATTAAGACATTCATGTTTACTAAATGACCCACCCACGTTTGGTGTTTACAATAAAGTAATTCTTAACAACAGGTTTTTTTGTGCGCCCCCCCCCCAAATATGGAGTTGGGGTTAGGGAGTGGGTTGTACAGGTTGGCGGCCACTTTTGGAACCTTGGTTGCATGGTACATGACAAAGAGAGGGTTGCATGGGAAGGAGTGAGATACATGTGCTAGTTTGGTGTTTCTAGGCACTAGTTTTTATTGGTGGCTCTGTAACAAGAGAACTACTCTGCTCTGTTTCAGGGTTATGCCAACAGCAAAGCTGTCACACTAGAGGCTTCATTTACTCCAGACTCTCAGTTTATTATGATTGGTGAGATCACTTCATTTCCTTCAGGGTTATTTCTTTGGTAATACGCATATATTTGTCTAAGCAGACTGAGATATTATTTGTTTAATAGGTTGGGGGGCTTTTTGTTTGTTTGTTTGTTTGTTTGTACCAGGAATTGAACTCTGGTCCTTGACGCTTTCAGTGTAGGCAGCAGCACCACTGCACTAAATCTCCAGTCCGGGGCATTGTTTTTATTTGTTGTTGGTTCTAGGGATCAAACCCAGCACCTTTGGTGGTGGTTCCAACAATAGTAAAAAGTAGCTATGTTTATTGAAGTTCACAAACAGAAATGTTGCTGGGATGACAGAAAAAGAACACTGCATGTCACACAGACAAATCAGGCCTTGGGGCTCAGGAATGAGAAAAGGGGGGTAGCATGTGCTTTGGTCTAGGGTTGTATAGCAAGCTCCTAGGGTGCTGCCCGTGTACAAGTATGTGGAGGGGAGTGATTAAGGTAGGATGACCCTGGGGCATGACCCAAGCTGAAGTGGGTAAAGAAGAGTAGTTTCTGCAGCTCCCACTGTTCCCACATTCCCCCACTGAGAGATCTGGTCCCCAAAAATCTTTTTGAGGTGCTGAGAAAGAACCATTTTCCATGGCTCTGAGTAGGGGTGCTGGCCTTACTTATGCAGAGACTGAGGAAGTCTTGCCCTGTCTGATCTAAGAGTTCAAAGGGACCTGAGTTCTTCCTCTGAGGATTTCTTTTCTTTTCTTTTCTTTTCTCACTCTCCCTCTCTCTCTCTCTCTCTATCTCTCTCTCTTT
>NW_022900949.1:43709413-43725906 GCF_012274545.1 Fukomys damarensis | reverse complement strand
CTCTCTCTCTCTCTCTCTCTCTCTCTCTCTCTCTCTCTCTCTCTCTCTCTCTTTTTGATACCAGGATCAAACTCGGGTCCTTGCACTTACAAGGCAGGCAGCAGAACCACTGAGCTAAATCCCTGGCCCTTTCTAAGGGTTTCTTGATGAGCCGTGAACATGGAAATGGGCTAATATCTTGGGCTTAGGCCATTCATCACCAGTAGTTTAATGGCTGTCAAAGAGAAAAATTTGACCAAGAGATTAAGTTTATAAGATCTAAATAATAAGATTACTAGAAGCATTAATAAACACTGAGTCCAGGATAGCAATCAAGTTCCCCAGTTCCAGATATTTGGCCAGGACATCTATGACTCATGTAGTTCCTTGCAGATCTTAGAAGTGCAGCCAGACAGTTCTTATTTTAGGCTGGTTAACATAAAAACTACACTTTTCTTTTAGAGACAAAAATAACCCCTCTGTTTTGACAGTTAGGAAATCTAGTCCCTTATGAAGTCATATGGCCACCATGCTAGTGAATCTGTTTGGTCTTGAAGAATGGCAATACCATGGACAAATTCCTCTGTTCCAATGATGACGAACCTTTTAGAACTTTCAATGATACAGTCCACCGTGGCACACATGCCATAGGTTTGCCACCACCGGCCTAGTCTTTTTGCCTAGTTCTTAGAGAGCTGTTAATAATAGGAAAATGATATGATTACTTTTAAGGTTTTGTCTTATATAAGAAATCACTGTTCATTATCTTTATTAGAGGCAGTTTTTGAAGCATCTAGCAGGATCCCACAAGAAACAAACAAACAAACAAAAAAACTAAAAGAGGTCATATAGCTTGGGGCAAGGACCTCAAGTGTACCACAAAGAGTAGGTTTACTTATCTGGTTCTATAGGCTGGTTGAAAAGAAACTTGAGCCTTTATTCCCTTCACTTAGGAGGCTGAGACAGGAGAATCACTGCAAGTTTGGGGCCAGCCTGAACTACATAGTGAGTTCAAGGATACCCTGAACTATATAGTGAGACCCTATCTCAAACCACCCACCCCAAAAAAAGGATACTTGGAGTTACTAACTGATTGACAAATGTACACAGTTTGTGATCCCTCTTCACTTTTTTGTGTCTCAGGCAGCTTGGATTTTACTCTGGAAAGGTGAATCCAACTATCTGTTCCCTGTACTTTTAATGGCAGAAAGAGTGATTAGAAGGGTTGTGTAAG
Source organism: Fukomys damarensis (assembly GCF_012274545.1). NCBI lineage: Eukaryota > Metazoa > Chordata > Mammalia > Rodentia > Bathyergidae > Fukomys > Fukomys damarensis. The sequence goes on along the minus strand of NW_022900949.1, from coordinate 43,724,693 downwards.
GGCCTTTCCATTTGAAGGCAAACAAGTATTGGGAATTAGGATCCACTGGAATAGAAGAGAAGGTATCTTTGAGATCAAGAGCAGGGAACCATTCAGTGTCTACTGGAATCTGTGCTGAAAGGGTGTATGGGTTTGCTACTAATGGGTGAATAAGTAGCCCTGCTTCATTGATGGCTCTGAGATCTTATACTAGGTGATATTTTCCCAATAGCTTGATGGTTGGTAAAATGGCATATTACATGGGGCCTAGCGAGGCACCAGTAACCCTGTGGCCAAAACTTACTAATAATGGGCTTTATCCTCCACCTAGCTTTTTTCTTAAGGTAATACTGTCTTCTGTAAAGACATAGATTGGTGCCGTTTAGCTGAATGACTACTGGAATGGCCTTGACAGTCCTCCCCAGGTCCATCATACCATGTTTTGAGGATCAACTTCCAACAGAGATACTGGGCTCCATAGAGTCAGGCTAACTGGGTCCCTAGCAGCTGGGACACAGGTTACTAGAGATTTGAATGTTAGTGTGGCCTTGAGTAGAGAGAGTATATGTCTTCCAGTTATTGGCATGGGGCACTCTAATTAATCTCCATTGAGGCACTTGGAAAAGGAAATCTTTTAAAGAACAGGGTTAAAGAAAGTTATCCAGTTAACTCCCTCAAAGCCCACAACAACTTTAGAATGGGATGAAAGCTCACCCAAATAAGAAACTAGAATAACTTACCCCATTATCAGAGAAATATAATTTTTTGTAGTGCTACTTATAGAGTCTTCTAAGGCTCCTGTAAGGTGATGGGAATATGTTCGTGTGGGACCATGTAGGCTGCCACTTCATCCCTCTCTGGGAATGAGGACTTCATTGGAAGAGGGCTTCCAATGCCAAGGGTCTTCTCCCATGCTCTGATACGATTGGCAAGGGTTTGGTGGCTTTAGAGGGGATTCCTTTACCCACTGCCCTGGTTGCTTATAATTGAAGCACTCTGACTTGCTTCCATCACTCTTTAGATTGGCTCAGTTTCCCCTAGTATTCTGGGCTTGAGCCTTGTCCATTAGAGTAAGCATGGTTTTAGCCTGCCTCTTTTCCTTATTCAAATCTCATTTGTCTTCTACTTCATCATGGTTATTAAAAGACCAAATAAACTACATTGATCAATTGACAACCCTGATTGTGGGCCTTTTGGAGTTTCTGGAGCTGACTAATAAAATACCATCCTCAGATAATCTGACCACTTCTAGATTCCAGGTCTAAATTAATGTATTTATGGAATGTTTCTCAAGCCAGATCTAAAAGCAGCTGGATTTTCCTGTGTGTGTGTTTGTGATAGTTTCCCCATGTAGTTCAGGCCATTCTTGAACTCACTGTGTAGCCCAGGCTGGCCTCAGACTTGTGGCAATTCTCCCACCTCTGCCCCCACCCAAGTGCTGGGATTATAGGTGTGTGCCACCATGCCTGGCAAGCAGGTGGATTTTCATCAGAGGTTCATCTGATAGACCTGAGCTTATCATATAGTTCACAGGTTTGGGCATCCCTTGCCCCTAAAATAATATTGATGTATAACTTTCATTTGTCTACTCCACACTGTGTTATAATGCTACTCAAGCCCCCCTTGGGATCCAAATAATAGAGCAGTTGACTGATTATCAGAGCTGCAAAAACTTCACTAATCTGGGCCAGGGATTTAGCTCAGTGGTTCTGCCACCTGCCTCACAAGCACAAGGTCCCAAGTTCAATCCCCAGTACTGGAAAAAAAAAAACTACACTAATCTGCTTAGCAACTCTTATAATCCTTTTCTTTTCTCCTGCTGTGCAGTTAAGAAACCAGGATGAACTGCACATCTTGCCAGGTCAGATCAAAGGCCCTTGTTGTTGTGGTATGGAAACCAGTAAATTTTGGGGGGGTCCTCGGACAATCTGTCTTCTTTTTCCTTACATTGCTGAATACCCACAACTGAAAAAAGGGACTTATACCTGAAAGGGACCATCAGCACCCATCACTCTATGAAAGGGTAGAGCAGTAGCTGGCTGACAGGTTGAGTTCCCTGAATCTGGGATCCTGTGTAGGCAGAGCTAGATCTGTTATGGGCTGGGCTTTATCTCCTGAGAGTACTGACTAAAGTAGGTTGGTGAGGAAGTGGAATGTGGAGAGGAAGAGCAGACAAGAGGGAGTCCTGAACAGCATCAGCTCCTGGAGGGGGTGGGGGGATTCATTCTAGGGCAAAGATCAGGGCTTTGGTAGAGGGCCAAAAAGGTTTGAACATAAATCGCTTCTGCCCGTTTTTCCTGTTTCTTAACAATGAAAGAAATAGTTTAAATACAGCATTAATTTTTTTAGGTTGCCAAGGGGTAGCCCATCTCAGTTTCCCCAAGTGGACAGACATAGATATTTTGTATTATGTAAGAATATAAGATGGTCTTTCTGGAGGACCTTGGGTCCCAGTTTGTGAGGAGGCATCTGAGTGGGGAATAAAAAGGAATAGATGATACATTTCCCATGATGGGTCCATAAATAAAAGGAGAAATTAGGTTGTGATATCCTCACAGGCCTGTCCCTGGATTAATCCCAAACCATTAGTGGAATCCAGAGCCATCAAACCATAGAAACCTTTTACTTTCCCTGGGCGATTTTCCACATGAGAACCTTACAGGCCCAGGCCCCTCTCTAGGTCAGTCTCAGACCACTGTGGGAAACCTAACAGGCCTACCCCTGGGTTAATCCCTGATCTATTAGTGGTTATATTACAGAGCATCTCCTGGTGGTTCCCAGTCTTTCAGCCCGAGAATGTGACCTGATAGGGTGAAAGTTCAGTCAGCAAACACAGGTTGCACATCTTTTTACACAAGGACATAAATTTGAGGCCACCGTTAGGACCGCAGAAGCAAGACTGAGTAAAATGGAGAGAAAGAACTAACATTAGAAAAGTAACTCCAGAGTAACAAGTTAGAACACAAATTTCTGTCTTTTTCCCACATGAGGAAGCACTGTAATTTCCAATTTTTTGTTTCCCTGCATTAACAAAAAGCCAAATAATTTGAATTCTCCGATAGAATAAAGGCTGGGGGCAAAGGGATAAGAGGTGAACCAGAATTTGCTCAAAGGATCGGGGAAGGAAAGTAATAAAGTAATTCATAAGAGTACTTGCTCAGCGTGAGCCTGTGACTTACCAGGCCCCACAAACATCGCTGAAGCTATCCCAGTAGCTTCCTAAATCCACATTGTCCAGGGCCTGCTGCCAATGGTACTACCCCAATGAAAAGCAGTAACATTAGGTAGACTGAGCCCATGTCTCCCAGTCCAAGTGAAATATCAAGGAAGTGGGCTCTGTTCAGGGCAAAGCGTCTAAATCCCAGCTCCCCGGCCAGCTCCAGTGGCCAAGGGCATGTATAAACCAGCTATCTTACTTCTGCTTGCCTCAGCCACCTTTCTGAAGGTGTGAAAAACCACGACTACTTAAAGGAGTTTCCCATGCTGCAAGGACCAACAGTAAAAGGGGGTTCACACAAACACAGACCCACCCAATGTGTGGAAGCTCTTTTGGTCCCTGCAAAGGCCAAAGCCTTTCACTCTGCTGCCTGGTCATCTCCAAACAGCCATTCGTCTTAGGAATCTGTCTCATGTATCCAACAAGCATTCTTAGTCACTTGTAAAAAGAAGAGAAACAGTTTCCTCAAGAGAGGAGTTACCTTCCTTTGTGGCTGGGCTTCTTGGTTGCTAGTGTCTGGTGAGGTCTGCTGATGTCTCAGATATCTCCTGGCTGGCTTACCAAATGTTACTATGTGGTGGATCTGACAGATTCCAGGCTCTTATATACAGCAAGCCAAGAATTGCAACGTGTACACCCAGTGGTTAAAACCAACTACGTTTATTGAAGGTCACAGACAACTAAGTGGTGTCAAAATAACAGAAAACACTGGCACACAATGCAGACAGATGAGGTTTTCAGGCTCAAGCAAGAGAAGAAAAAAGGATAGCATGTTCTTTGATCTGGATTATACAGAATGTCTGTAGGGTGCTGCCCAAGCTCAAGTGGCTAAGGAGTGGGGAGTGATTTCCTCAGCTCCCATTGTTTTACCTGTACTACCTTTGTATTGAGTTACAACTTCAGCCATTTTTATTTTGAGATGGAGTCTTGCCAAATTAGTTGCCCAGGCTGGGCCCAAATTTGTGGTCTTCCTTAGCCTCCCTAGTGCTGGGATTATAAGTGTGTGCCACCACACCCAGCTAGATACAGTTTTATTTTGTGCTGCTTGGTTTTGTAGTATTGGGAATTAAACCCTGGACCTTCACACTGAGCTGCATCCCTAGCCCCTTTTTATTTGTTTCCTTTGAAATAGTGTCTTGCTGAGTTGCCCAGACTGGGCTTGAACTTGTGATCTCCTGCCTCAGCCTCCCAGAGTGCTGGGAGTATAGGTACACATCACCATGCCTAGCTTGTAACAGTTTTGAACTCTCCTGCCTTTACTGGAACTTGCATCTGTATTGATTGGTCTTCCCTGAGCCAGCATTAGTGTTAAGCTCTGAAAGTACTGCCTTATAGTATTGCTAACTTCCTGGTATAGCCCTGCATTCACTTGTCTTAGTGACTAAATGTTGGTAGACTAATTGTATTCAGCCCCTCTTTTGGATAAGAAAAATAAAGTTAGAGAACAAATGCCTTGTCCATAAATAACCAGGGACTGTCTCCCTTTTAATTTCTGCTGAGGATTAGGTCCTGAAGCTTGGCATATTTCCTGATTTCAATTCATGTTTCTTTCTCAGTTGTCTTTGTATTTTATTTTGAGTTACTATATTTTCTTTCATCATTCTATTTAGGTTCAGAAGATGGCAAGATCCATGTTTGGAATGGCGAGAGCGGTATAAAAGTAGCTGTGTTGGATGGTAAACACACAGGCCCCATTACCTGTTTGCAGTTCAACCCCAAGTTCATGACATTTGCCAGCGCATGTTCCAACATGGTATGTGAACAATGAGAGGTATCTTCCACATAGGGGCTCTCCAGTGGGAGTGGGGTGTACCCCAGTGAGCACAACAAGCTATTCTGCATAGGCATAAGTACCCAATTTCATGTTTCTCAACTGTGGTTTCCCAGTTCTCTTTCCATCATGTGATCTCTGGTTTCATTATTCTGCTCAAGATCTGGGATCATTACTGAGCTTCCAAGAGATTGCAAGCCAGTTTTTGCTTTGGTTTTAGGCCGTACTATCTAAACTGTGCTTGACAGCTATTTTGCTCCTTAAAATATTCTGAACCCGTCTTTTGTGACTGCATCCTTTCAGTTTTCCATTCTTCTTGGTTTATATTGAATTCCTAAGAAATCTTATAGTTGGATAATGACTCACTACTTAAAATTAACTCCATATCCGTGTCTCTTCCTAGATAATACTAGCAGAATGAAAGATCAGTGAGTCTCAGCCTCTGGTTTCCTCTTGGGGATCTTCTAAATCTATGTGGGTATTTGGGAATGAGCATTTTATTAATGCCTTACTCAGAGCACATTGCCTTCCCTGTCCTCACTTGCCTACCCCATGCTTGTGGTTGAAACCAGGGACTTCACCACTGAGCTACACCTCCAGCCCTTTCTATTTTTAAATTATATTTTCATGGATTAATTTGTTTGTTTTCATAGTGCTGGGTATGTGAAACCCAGAGTCTTCAGGCTTGGTAGACAAGGACTATATTACTGAACTACATCCTCAGACAGCTCTCCCTCCCCCCACTTTTTAACATCAAAATGATGTCTAAAAAAAAAAAAAAAGTACAGCAAAACTATCCAATCCCTTTTGGTTTTTTGTTTTGTTTTCAGCTCAGGCAGGAGAGCACCCATTGGAGGTTACCTGGTGATGAGTAGTGATGCCAGATTACCTAAACCCAAAAGGACTCTTTTCCTTAAAACACTGGACCACTGTGGTACACAGTAGACAGTGAATGCTAAAGGCAAACAGAACCAGCGTGCTTTCAGGGCGGGGGGTGGCCTGCCAGGGTTGGTCAGAGAGAGGGCCGCCTGTCCATAACTTCTCCAAAGCTGGGGTTGGACACCTCAGTGCTACAGGGTCGGGTATGAAGAACTCTCCATACTGAGAAGATGCTTGGATTTTTAAAGTCTACTTATGTTTTCCTTCCAGGCCTTCTGGTTGCCCACCATTGATGACTGACTCTGATGCTGTTTGGCTAATTCTGAATAGTGAGGGTGGCCAGCAAGAAAAACTCAGAGGGGACTGAGATAAATGATTGACTGGTTTGACTGGGCTGGAGAACATCCTTTCACATGGCCTTCCCCTGGATGTGCTGTACATCTCAAAAGAAAATCACTTTTCTGAGCTTCTTCAGGACTGTGGTGCCACAGATTCATTTGGGACTTGGCCTTCACAGCTGCCACCCCATCAAGCTCCTCCAGAGGAGTGACCAGACTTGCAATTAGGTTATAGTGGAACGCTCAAGGCGCCTTCAAGTTTGAATGTATTTGCTGCTGAGGAGCCAGTGAAGTTGTCGGTTCTGCACATCCTTTCTCCCACCCCTGTAAATGCATGGGAAGCCGAAGTTTGGTTTTGAGATGCTAGGGAAACTCATTTCCCCTTGCCCACTCCTGCATGTCTTGTTACTGGGTCTCCCTGTGTACTTGTGGCATTATTCCACAGTCATCATGTTTCTTAGGTGCCAAAACATTTACAGAAGTTAAGTCTTCATATACCTTGGGGTCAGAGGAAAGAGACAGATACTGTAAGACCTTGCTTGTCAGGAAGCCATGCATTTAGCCCTATGAGGATGAGTGCTCTGGGCAGGCCTCAGGCTCTTGTGTTGTGTAGGAAAAGGCCAAAGAGCCTAAAAGGGAGGGAAGGGAGTTGAGTTCCTGGAGTTGGAAGGTTTACCAGCAGTCTGGTGTAGTCCCCCCCCCACCCCATTAAGACAAATCCACAGTCATCCTGGGTGCCTACCAAGCTTGGTTTGTACAAAAGTAAGGTAGGGGTCTATTTTTGTACTTGACATGCATCACACTTTCCTGTGGGCCAGTATTGTGGAGTGAGTGAGTTTACACTGATGCCTTTCTTCTCTGCCCATCACAAATTGTGTACATAGTCTCCAAATGACACTCCTCATACCCTCTCCCCAGCTTCCACCCAAGAGCTGGTTCTAGGCCTGTGTTATATGTTATATTTAGCCTTTTTATATATGACCTTTGATTTGTTTGTACTTTAGCACAGTGTGTGCACCTCCATTTAAATATATTTGTGTATACATATATGCATATACCTGTATATGCATATCTATCTTGTCTGTAGTTTCTCAAAGTTCAGCCTAAGGAGATAAGAATTCTGCAGCCCAGGAGAAAGACTGCATCCTTGCTAGTAAGTATTTGCCACAAGTGTTAGTCTTCCCTGATACTTTTTTCCCTTTGGAGGACTAAATGAAACAAAAGTTCTAGTGTTTGCTGTTTCCATGGCAGCTAAGTGAGGGTCTTGGGATGACTTGTGTTCAAGCCACATTTTAGAGCCCTCTCTACAGTATTACTCTTTTTTGCCTGGTGATGCTCTGCGCTTACATATGTGTGACAGTCATTTTTGCATGACTTCTGTGCCTGGCTTGCAGCATTTGGGGACAGGATGCTGGAACCCTAAGTATTTTCAGTTTGTCTGAGGCTACTTTGCCAATTACAGATCACTCCCACTTACCTGTTATGTCTACTTTCTTGCTTCCTCTTAAGGAGGGGCTTGAACTAGGCCCAGGTTGATCAACGATGAACTACAGATAGGCCATTGCCTTTTCTTCCCCTGCATGGGTATCTCAGAGCAGAGGAAGTGGCATCTTATTAAACTCCCATCCAAACATTTATATAGGCAACACCCCCTGCAGATCCAGAAATCAGCCCAAGGTTACGACTTTCCCAAGGGTTTATAGCTGCTAAGGGTAAATCATGCCATCGCTGCCTCTGTTCAGTAGCAGGCAAAAGCTATGAATCACTATTAGCACTTTTTGTTTAAAGCAATTACTTTCTGGCTTGTTACTTAAACTGAAAGAGCAAGAGTATACGCCCTTCTCAAAAGTAGACAAAAATCTGCAGCTGCCACCATGCTACCCCTCTAGTTCTCCTTTCCCAGTGTATGGGGACTTTAGGAACTAAATGATCTGAGCTATTACTGACCACTCCTGCTTTTCAAGGTAGAAAATTTATATTAAGACTAACTTCAGAGAGAGGGCTTGAAACTGTGGGTTAACAAAAAAGACTGCATAACTTACATATCTTTTAACTACAGAATAACTTGCCCAGAAGCAGGAATAATTTGTATTTGAGTTCCTGTGTTCAAAGGTGAGACACCATGTCCTTTGAAAATATGACACCTCACAGCCTCTACTTCTGGGCCCAGAGTTGCTGAGAGAAGGGAAAAGATGCAGCTGCAAATCATCTGAGGCAATGGGGTGATGGAGTTAAGAGAAAGGGAGAATTCAGGCTGAGCCTGTGCTGCAGGGATGTATCAGTAGCAGCCAGAGGTGCTTAATGTTCTTCTCATTGGGGAGGGGCTGCTCACCACCTTCTGAAGACTCAAGGCCAAAGCCACTGCTTTATATGTGACAGTGATACTACAATGCTAAACCACCAGCTAGTGGGATATTTTTTAAATATCCCCTATTGCAATCATAATTATTGCTTATTAAAGAATAGCAATTTTAAACAATCAGTTTGCTACCCAAATGCTACATAGCACTGTTAATCTTTTGGTGTTAAATGTTCCTCTAGACATTTCTGTGCATAGATTTTTTGGTGTGTTTACATAGTTGTTATTCTACTGTACATACGATTTTATGTCCCTTTTGTACTTAACATAAACATTTTTTCCATGTTACCAGTCTTAAACAGAATTTTCTGGCTTCAGCTTCTTCCATTGAGTTTCTATAGCATTGTTTGTCTGGTTTCCAGAAGGGAGGAATGGGCTGCACTGTTCTGGCTCACATGGGGCCCCTGTAATGCTGTGCGAATAGATTGCTGGGCTACCCTGCTATCTAGGACCTATGGGCCTCAGACCTCAACCTCAGGCTCCAGTAAGCATCCATACAGCCAGAAATGAATGGTAAAAGGCAAGCTTCAGTCAGTCTTGATTTTCAAAGACTTATCTGGCACAAATCTCAGTCTACCTTACATACCCCACTGTTTACCTGAACTCTTGATCAGTTTGGCATCTTCATTGCATTGAGTTATCCTGTTAGGTTCTGGCTTCTGGAGAGCAAGGGCTGCTGAAGCCTCCAGGTCTCCTGTACCAGGTCTGGCAGAAAGCCTAGGCAGTTGCTTGGTAACCCATCTGGCTGGTGAGCTGCTAATTCCTAGATCCTAGAGTAAATCTAGCTCAGCATCCTCAGAGCTGCAAGGACCTACACCTCCTTCCTGGTTCTTGCCTGGCTCTGAACCAAAGAAGATGAAAATCTTGGGCTCAGCCTCATATAGTCACACATGCCTATAATCCCAATACTTGGGAGGCTGAGGCAGGACAAGTTCAAAGACAATCTGGGCTATATTGCAAGACCCCCATCTCAAAAAAAAAAGTGTTTGTGTTTAAAAGAAAAAAATCTTGGGCCTGCTGCCATTAGCCAAGTCTGCCACTTTGGAGGTTGCATAGGTTCTTTGACAGGTGGTAGAGGAGGTATCCTGGCTTAGGAGAGGTTGGCCATGCATAGGCTCTCCTGGCTCCAACTACTGTACCAAGAAGGAAGACTCCCTCAGCAAAGGCTGTTGTAGCCTTTAGCTTTTGTTCATAGAAGACATGAGCATGTAGATCTATATAGCCGCCATTGGAGCAGCCACTTCTCTTTTTGGCCTACCTGCAGTGGGAGAACTACAGTACCTACCTCCTGTGTTTTAGCCTTGTGTGGGGAGAAAGACCAGGAACAGGCAGAAAGCTGGGTTAGAAGCAGGGCCAACAGGCTGTGGGGGCAAGCTGGCTCAGCAGTTGATGTGGTTGAAGCAAGGACAGGATGTTGTCCACTGCTCAGGGAGGTGGGGGAAGGCTGTGCTGAGGGAAGAGGAAGTCATACTCCTGCAGGCTCCTATGCTTGCACTCCAGCATTTACTGGCTGCCTGACAGCAGGCAGGAGTCCTGTGAGAGACTGCAAGTGCTTCATAGTCCAGCCAGTTTGTCAGGCCCCAGTTGAGGACAGATAGGTTCACTCCAGGAAGTCCTGGGCTCTAGAATACAACTTTGTGAGGATGAGAAATAATCTGATGTTGCAATTAGTCTTTCCTATCTGCCCTGGACATTGAAACCAAAAATGAATTAATATGGGCAGCAAAGAGAGTCTGAGAGCCTCTCAGATAAACAGGTTTTACATCAACTCTTGGATCTTCCTGGCTGCAACCTAGGGTTGAGCTAAATGATAAGAGTCACCTCTGTTACAAAACTAGGAGTAAATCAAAAAAGAGGTAAAGCTAGGTCCTGAAGATGGCTTGTCTTGTAATTCAACAAATACTTCCTGAGCACCCAAGCTTATAAGTTTTAGATGATAAGTCTTGTGGGGAAGATGAATTAAGCTACTCATCAAACAGCAACCTGTAAGGCCCTAACCAACTTGCCTCCAGCCAAATCTAGTAGCTTTATACAAATTGGCCTTTAAAAGCAAGTGAAAAGCCAGCCATTCTGGTACCTCAAGCCCAGAGCTCACAGCTGGTGGTAAAAGTCTCTTCAGTTCCCTGGCAACAAGGGAAGGAAGGCAAGCTGAGAACTAGGGAAGATACAGTGTGGTAAAACCTGGGGTCTTAATTATACGCAAGCTTGCAAGGTGGAGCTAAAACAAATCCAATGGAAGGTAACATCAGAAGGTGTCCATGATCCGTATCATACAAGCAATTCACAATCCACAAGGGCTTTTCTGCATATAAACATTTAATAATAAAGATGTGGTACAGGGCAACAAAGCAAAGGCATTGGGGCATGAAACTAGGGCAGGGCTGAAGCAATCAACTAGGAGGCCAGGCACCTAGCCAACCTGGGACAACCTGGGCGCCTGCCCACCTAGCCAACTCGGGGACATCTTGCCCCTTTTTGCTGTGTCCTAGCTTTGGCTCCAGAGCCTGTGCCCTCCAGTGGTGAAGAACAGCAGGGCAGGGCCTGAGCTGATCTCAGGAACCGTCATGAATACAGTCATTTCACAAGGAACTCTGCACGGGTGGGGGTGGGGGTTGGGGGGGTGTTCAATGGATGCCCTGACATTCATAGATCAGAACCCTGGATCCAGATAGGCTGCCCATCCCTCCTGGCATCTTTGGCCGATACCTTTAACCCAGGTGTCCCTATCTGAGAATAGGGACACCTATTTGGGGTTACTGAGGATCCTGTCTGAGAAGCCTTGTAAGAGTTTCCTAAGTTGCAAAGTACCTCTGCCAGAGGGGTGTTGAGGTAAAAGGCAGGACCTGGGGGGCTGGGCTCTTAACACCCTTTCAGCTCTGGCTGCCTGGTACAGATGTTCCCCTTGAATTGGGTGAGTGGGAGAAGACAAGAACACTGAGCTGTGGCTGGGGATGGGGCAGCAGGGCCTGATCTTGGCCACAGAGGAGAGATAAGATGCCCAGACTGTACCAGCCCTGGAGTGGCCCTGAGTTGTAATGTGTGAATCCTCAAGGGCCACTGCCCCCTTGGCCCTGGCTGTGCAAGGGAATCACAAACACAGAGACATCATCGTAGGACACCTGCCCTTGCACCGTGGGACCATCCTCTTTCCCCTGTGTGCTTCGTATCAGCATTTGGGCCAACTCCAAGAACCTGTGAAGATTATTCTGTAGCTGTAGTCTGGGGCTAAGCAAATGGCAAGGTCAGCCCTCCAAGAGCATTCAGTGCATAGAAATGGACAAGGGAGACCCAAAAAGTGTCCAACTGTAAGCCAAGCAAGCAATAAGTCTGGTAGGGCCACAACTGGACCACAGGAATTAAACCAAAGATCATTGGGAGGGATCTACATCACACTCTCTCCCCTGTCCCATGAGACAGCTCTCATCCTGGCTGTCTAGCCTGAGTTGGGCTCATTGACAGTGCTGTCTTCTCAACTATGACTACCTGATGTTGCTGCTGGCACCAACAAAGGCCTAGGTAAGTCCCCAGAAACTACAGTACCTGTGTGGGTCATCTCGATTCCCGGGGAGGAAGCTCCGCACCAGCCATGCCACCTGCTCGTTGGACAGGACATCCCAGAGCCCATCTGTTGCCATGACAACCACATCATCCTCCTGAAGCTCTAACTGATCCATATCCAGCACAGTCACCTGCAAGTTAAGCCCAAGGATCCTTCAGCACTCCCTGCCTGGCTCCCACCAAGCTCATTCTCTTTCCGCGCAGATGGAAGCTGAGGTGGACTACCTTGCCCCCCTCACCTCTGGGACAGAGAGCAAGAATGGCTTGAGCTGGATGTTGGTGTCCAGGACTCTGAGCTGATGGTCTCCTAGGCCCCGGGAGACGGCCAGTGTTCCCAGTAACCGAGCCTAGGGCCAAGGAAAGTGTGAGATGATGATGAACAGCTGTAGTAAATGCCCAAGTGCTAAGCTATGGCACTGCTGAGCACAAAGGAAACATAGTCCATAACCCCTCAGAAGCCCTGGGCTGAGGGAGAAACATAAGGGGGCAGACCCCAAGAGATTAGCTGCAGCCACCAGTAAGAAAAAAAAAGAAGGCTGAAGATTTAGCTTAGTGGCGCCAGTGCCTGCCTGGTAAGCATAAGGTCCTGAGTTTGATCCCAGTTCTGGGAAAAACAAAAAACAAAAAACGAGCTCCCACCTTTGGGTAACAACTAAAGAAGGGTTCTTGGAGGGGAGCCAGACACTGACCTGCCTACCCTGTCCGTGAATCAGTGGGTATTTGAGATCTGATTTCTCCACACATTTGTAGCTCCTACCAGGAAAAGACCAAGCATCACCCAAGGTCTATACCCCACCTCATCTCTGCCTATGGCCCAGCTGTCATGCCCTCACAGTGCCCACTCTGCCCAGATGGAAGGGGACTGCCCCAAGCTTCTCCCTTCCCACCATGTACCCCCACCCCACCCTGCTCACCAGCCATTCATGTAATGATCCCTGAACAAAACCTTCTGACCCAAGTCATCCCCCTTCAATCGCCGAGGGAACTCCAGTCGGGTGAACTCACCAGCCAGAAGCTCTGGGTAGACAAAGGCCTGGGGTGGGGAGGCTGTGCTTAGGTCAGGTTCCCTTCTTTGGCTCCTTGTGGCCCTGGACCCAGGAGTTGGGGCGCCAGTCTCCCCTGCCAAGGGTACCTACCAGCTGCTGGATCCGCTGCCGCTCAGTCTCTGGGGTGAACTCAGAGCTCAGTGGTCTTATTTCATCTCTCCTTACCAAAAGAGCCCTGGTTGGGGTTGAGGAGTGGAAGAAGGGGTGAAACTATCTCCTCCTTCCTGCCAGCCCTCCAGCCACCAGAAGCCAACTCTGGCCATGCTGATTCCTTGCTCAAAGCCCCCTGAATCGTTAGGACCTTCAGGGTGAAGGCTCAGGTCTTTGGCTTGGCACTTGAGACCCCTGCCCTTCCTGGCATTCACTCTCTTGTCCTCATATTCAACATATGCCAAGTACAAATATAATACAAACAGCTCAGCCAATCTGTTTCTAACTGTCCACTTCCAGCCACCTTTCACTATACCCACAGCTTTTGGCATTCTGCCCACCCTCAAAGGTTCACTCACCTGCTGTCTCCAGCATTGGCCACGTACAGCTTTCCCTGCAAGAACACAGCCACCAGAGCTGTGCAGCCACCCACCTGGCACGAGGCCTCCAGCTCCCGCCCGATCACCTCATCCTGGAACAAACCAAGGCTGTTTAGTCTTAACTGCTGCCAGTTCTGCCACCATACATACCACCCTACAGTAGACTTCCACCTTACAGTTTACTTCCAACCAGCAGGCCTGTAATCCCAGCCCAAAGTCTAGTCCTAACTCCCAAACCTGTGTCAGGAGACCTAGACAAGGGAAGTGCTACTAAAAACAGGACAGGAAATCAGCTCCTGCACTAAAATCCAAGTGTGTGCAATAAGAGATGCAGATTAGGAGCACTTAGAACATAACAGGCACTGGGTATGTGGGTGGGGTTAGCAATGAGGCAGTAGCAAACAAACCCAAACTGTATCCCCAATCCAATGATCTGGGGTGACTATAGTTGTAGGAATGCCCCATCCCCTCAGGTCTCTGGGGCCAAAACCTTCCCTTCCTTCCCAAAGGTCACACTCACACATTCCTGGAAGGCACATTCCAAGGCCCCAATCACCAAGTCTTTTGTCTTGATGCCCTTTTCCTCCACAAACTGGGGATCGCTGAGGCAGACACAGTGGCCACTGAGGTGCATGGGGGGCTGAGTGGTCACTATGCCTTCTACCACAGCTTCCAGCTGCCGGCGCAGGCAGGAGTGCAAGGTGTTGGCAGCCAGGATGGCCGCTGCAGGACCGCCATGCCCATCAAACAGTGCCCAGTAATGACCTGTAAGGAACTATACCAGAAGGGCTCTGTGTCAGGTTCTGCCTGGCTTCTCCAGGCCCAGCCTGAACTAGGACACGGGGCAGCAAGGAAAATAAACTTCAGTCTACATGTCATGGGTTTGGCCTGTGAGAAGGTTGGGGCTGAGCTACACTCACCTCCTCTGTGCACAGGGTTAGCCACTCTTGGTCCTCTTCAGCCCCAAACTCATATCTCCGGATGCACAGCTTCCCACAGGCAGCTTGATCCTCATTGAATTCGGATTTTTCTGCATTGATGATCCTGAGACCAAGAAGTGGTCAGTAACCATTCAGGGACACACCTATGTCTCTGCAGGCAAGAGACCCCAGCTGGGCAACTGCTCCCAGGTGCTATCCCTGACACTCACCTGGGGGGACTACCATGTAGGCTTCCTAAGTTCAGTGGCTTAGTGCCGACCCAGGGTTGGGGAGGCAGGGTGGGCTCCCTGGGGAGATCTGGGGCGCCCTTCACTTCTATGTGAAGCCCTGTTCCATAGTGGTAGGCCATAGCCCAGGGTGGGGTGTGTGCATCTCCAAAGTCCAGAGCACTGGAATTCACCAAGTCTCCTGACTTCATCTTGCTAGCCCTAGGAGTGCAGGTCTTTCTAGACCTCCAACCTCCTCGAGAGTTGGTGACGCAGAAGGTCGGGTATATGGACGAGGTTGTTGAGGGTCGGGTTTTGAGGTGGATGAGAAGGGGTATCTACAGGTGGGGTGGGGGGTGTCACTCAGTATGTTTTCTAGGCCAGCACAGAGCCCTAGCGGGCTCGGCGGGGGCTGGGGACCGGGAACCAGGGACCAGAACGGCGCTGGAGGGGCAC
>NW_022900949.1:43676041-43708761 GCF_012274545.1 Fukomys damarensis | reverse complement strand
AGACACCTCTGCCCGCGGCCGCGTAGGAGGAAGCGGGCCGGGGCGGGGCCGGGTCTGTGGGCGGCCTGTGCTGTAAGGCTCCCTAACAACAGCAGAAGACTGCCGTTATCAACCCACTTGAAACGCGAGAAAACAGGCCTAGAGAGGCAAAGTCGCCAGCCAGCATCGCACAGCAACACTGAGCAGGATATGTTCACCCGCGTCTGTGGGGCAGTAACCTCAGAGAGGCAGAAAGTGTCCGGTCCTGTCCCTGTATGCGGGACGGTGTGTGTGTGCTGGCAGGGCCTCCTCCTGCTGCTGTACCATCTCACACCCGGGGAAGATGGGGACGAGGTGCGTCTTAGGTGTCCGACTGGCACGCTGAGGCCCTGTGCTCTCTCCTCACCCACCCAAACCTCCCTGGATGGGGCTTAATGGTCATCCTGACCTCCCCATCCTGAGTGAGATGGGCTGTGACCCCAGCTGTACTTATCTCCCAAAGTTCTGTACCACCAACCAAGATGTCTTCCCTGGACAGACAGCACGATCTTCACTAGAGTGTGAGTGACTGATGGACAAGAACCTATGGAGACTTAAAGGAGACTCAGTGGTCTCCCAAAGGTTTTAGCTGGTCAGATTTTAGACTTGGGACTGAGGAGTCAAAGATTTCCATCTGGGCTGAGGGTAGATGTTACATTCTCTTAACCCCTGGCTAGCTGTCACCATGAGGCCAGCAGCAGTGGCCCCCTTCACATCTGCGTGTGAACAGAGAACATGGTCACTGATCTGTCCCTTAAATCCAACCTGTGGTGCAAGACTGCTGTTTCACTCTCATAACCTAGGACTCAGGCCCACAGAGGGGAAGTCTCCGATGCCCGGGGTGCGATGTTCACTCTTCCCGTTATGACAGTATAGATGACTAAATCCTCCCCACAACCACCACCAGATTTCTCTTCCCCTTCCTTCTCCAGGAAGCCTACTGAAGTCCCAAAGGCCCAACAGCCCAGACAGCCTATGTCCCCTCGAGTGGCTAGAGGAGGAGGAATCCCTCCCTCTTTCTGCAATTCTGAGCCCAGGCCCATGTTCAACAGGTCCCACTTCCTCCAAGCAGCCAGCACTGCCCCACTGGAGGTTCTTCTCCCCCAAAGAGGAAGGTTCTTTGGGTAGAATGTGTGCCCAGTGCCCCTCCATCAATGATTCAGTTCCGGGCCGAGGATTTGGCTCAGTGGTTCCGGCACCTGCCTGGCAAGCACAAGGACCCGAGTTCGATCCCAGGTCCAAAAAAAATAAATTTAAAAAAAACAATGATTCATTTCCAGGATACTCTGGGGGTCTAACTTACTGGGCCTGTTGTATGTGCCAGGCCCACACTGGGCACAGCACAGTACTTGGGGGAGAAAAGCCAGGACCTGCCCACTGAGCCCCCTGTGGTATGGTGGAAATCTCAGTAGATAGTCCTTGACTATCCACTGGTGGTGGGACAGCCATGTGGCAGGACAGTCAAAAACTCTCCCAAAGGATACCTGAGCTGAGATCAGTCACTAGGACAGAAAGAGACCAGGGGCCCAAAGTGAGGCAGGCACAGTTCAGTATGTGGGGTCACTGCATCACCACTGGTTGATGGCTCAGAGGCTTTTTTAAAAATCTAAAATGGAAAAAACAAATTAAATGCTATCTTTCCAACCCACTTGTCTTGGACTCACCTCGACACAGTTTAAGTCCTGTCTGAGACGTTTTCACAGGAGCTGTAGGCTAAAATCCAGCACCCTCTTTCCTCTTTTTATCCCCCCTCCCTGCTCCAATACTGGCAATTTCTGAACCCAGGACTTTTGCACTGAACTATGTCCCCAGCTCTCCTGTTTTTTTGTTTTGTTGTCATTTTTTTAAAACTTTTTATTCATTAAATTGCCCAAGATGGACTTGAACTTGCAATCTCCCTTCCTTAGCCTCCCAGAGTGCTGATTACAGCTATGTGTCACCACACTCAGTTGCCCTGTCTTTAGATTGGCCTATATTTGTCTTTTCTCTTTCCAGAAACTTCCAAGTGCTTCTCTCTCTAGTACTTGAAATTGCAGCTGAGATTCTCTGGGAGTGGATTTTTCTTTATTTCTATTATTTATTTAGAGACAGGGTCTCTAAATAAGTTCAGGCTGAACTTGAATTCACTAGGTAGCTCAAGCTGGCCTCAAACTCGTGGCAATTCTCCTGCCTCAGCCTCCCAAGTGCTAGAATTACAGGCATGAGACTCCAGGCCCAGATTTTTTTTTCCTTAACCTTTATTCTTAAACTGAGCCCTTTCAGGAGCCATATAACCCCTCACACCCCAGCAACACCCTTCTCCCTGCAGCCACACCCTTCTCCCAAATGCTGCAGTGAACCCAAGCCTGCTGCCTTCTGGCCAGAAGCTTCTCACTGGCTAACTCCATTAGTTGATGGGGTTTGGGGGGCAGGGATGAAGGACAGGGACAATCAGGCCAAGAAAAAGGAAAAAGCTTTTCTATAGTTTTAAATTTACAACAAAAATGGCTTTGATTTAGCTACACGTGTTCTCTAACAAAGGTGTTTCATTTTGCTTTTAGACAGGATCTAGCTATGTAGTCCAGGCTGATCTCAAACTCAATGATCCTCTACCTCAGCCTCCTGGGTGCTGAATTACATATGTACGCCATCATGCCTGTCTTGGGTTTAATTTTTTAACTTGATATTTTCACATGACTCAAAATTCAAGAGGTATAAAAGTATAATTTAGCAGTAAGTCTTTCCTGTCACCCATTCCCTAGCTAGCCAGTTTCTCTTACTAGAGACACCTTAGGGCTCCTTCCAGAGATGTAAGAGCATTCTGTGCAAATTCAAGCCAAAAAAATCATACATATGTTTGTGTGTAAAATTTCTTCTTGCACATTATACACCTAATAATTTAGGCTATATTTTGCATCTAGATGTTTCATATAAGACCCCTCTGAGTGTGGGTTTTTTTGTTTTGTTTTGTTTTGGTTTTGGTACTGGGGATTGAACTCAGGACCTTGAACTTACCAGGCAGGTGCAGCACCACTGAGCTACATCCCTGGCAGCCCTCTGATGTGAATCCTTTATAAGCTGTCTTGCTCTTTGTTAGTCTCACTGCAAATGCGTGGACTTTATATAATTAGGCCCCAGGGATGGACATTTAGATTATTTTCAATGTTTTGCTTTCCAGTTTTTTGTGAGCACATACTGGTAGGATGAGTTCTTAGTAAGGAACTGTTGAGTCAAAAGCATTGTGTTCACAGCAGCACTATCACAAGAGCCAGAAGGTAGAAATAAACCATGTCCATCGATAGAGGAATGGACACATTGTGGTACAGATTGTGCATTCAATGGAGTATCATTCCATCATAAAAAGGAATGCGGTACCAGTATGTGCAAACCCATGGGTGAATCTCAGAAATAATGAAAAAATGCTAAGAGATATCAGCCTGACATAAAAGGACACATTTTGTATGCAATGTCCTGAATAAGTCCACAGAAGCAAGAAGAATGGTGGCTGTCAGGGCGTAATTGTGTAACCACCACCTGGACACGGCGTTCATCCCTGGACTATGAAGAGCTGTACACAAGCAGCCTTCTCACCTTTCTGCCTGAAACCAGATCTCAGGGGAGGTGGAGTCTGTTTTGATACCCTCTGGCCCTCAGGCTTCATGCCCATGTCCCAGGATCTGAAGTTAGCGGCACAGAGCTCAAACCCCAGTATCCAAGGAGATCTCCCTTCTCTGGTTAAAACCTCTCCCTGAGCAGTGAGAGACAGATGGAAGAGACCAGGGTCACTGCTCAACAAGACTTCCCTCCTTCGTTACAATTTATTGAGTAAAGGAAATTGAGGTTGCTGGGCACACTCATTACCATGTGATCAAATTGCTCACCTCTCCATACCTCGGAGGAAATTGAGGTTGCTGGGCACACTCATTACCATGTGATCAAATTGCTCACCTCTCCATACCTCGGAGTCTAGAATGGAACAGTGACACTCGGGCTGTCATTGTGATTAAATAAATATACCCTGCATGTAAAAAGACTGTGACACAAGCTGGGTGTGGCAGTGCACGCCTGTAGTCCCAGCACTCAGGAAGCTGAGGCAGGAGGATCTCTGCGAGTTTGAGACCAGCCTGGGCTACCTAGTGCCTGTCTCTAAAAAACAAAACAAAAAAATTGTGTGACGTAAAGACTTATACCAGGTATCAGGCAGGCCACACATTCCATCATGTCTCAGCAATCTCAGCCCCAAAACGCAAACTTCTTTCCAATCTTCCCATCCAAAGTCCCTGGACAGGGACTGACTGGACGCATGGGGTCCACAGAGGCCTGAAGACACAATATGCTGACTGGCTGGTAGCAGCAGGCAAGTGCTGCTAGGTCTGGAAATAAACCTATCAAGAGCTGGGAAGTTCTTCATATTCACAAAGTTCTGGCACTCCTTCAACCTCTAGGCCTTTGCACATGCAATTCCCCCTGCAGAACTTTCTCTGCGCTGTTTTGCAGAACTTTCCCTCTGCTCTGCTGATTACCCCATTGTGTCCCGCGGAAAATGTCGCTTCCTAACAGCCGCTCACATTCTGTGCGTAGAGACACTTCATCTGCTGGCTATCTGACAGGGAAGTGTGAGCTCCCACCCCATATGCCCAGAACCCAGCGAAGAGAACTCCGGAAACGCCCCTCAAGGAAGGGCCACCGCCCAAGCACAAGCATCCACCCGCTGGCCTCTTCCTGTTCCGCACTAAGTGCAGATCCGCCCCCGCACGCAAACCTAGCAGGCCCGGGGCGCAAGCCTCTTCCACAAACCACGCGGGGATCGGGGTGTTCTGACGCCTACGCCCCTAGCGCACGCAGGACTCTTCCCCAGCCGCTGCGCGCGAAGGGGTGAGGACTCTGCCCAACACACCACCTGGGGCCCCCCCCCAGGAGTCCATTGCGCACGCGCCAATGAGTCCCGCCCCCTCCCAGCCTTGCCCTTAGGGGCGGGGCGCCGCTGGGGGCGGGGCCTGCGGCACCGCCCGGGAAGCTGCGCGAGGCTGGCCGGCAGCTACCACATCTTCCTCCTCCGGGTCCGGCGAGTGTAACCCGGCCAGGGCCAAACGGCGGCCCCGAAGGCGTGGGCGAGCGGGACGCCGAGCCATGGCGCACCAGACCGGCATCCACGGTGAGGGCGGATGGCGGACAGGCAGGGGCCCAGGAGGCCTAGGGGTCGGCTCTCGGCTGTGCCCCCTACCCGGCTCTCGGCCCCTTCCTCCTCCTCGCATCAGCTAGGAGGAAGCTTCCTGTTCTCTGCAGCAGCCAATCGCCTGGGGTGGGCACTTCTCGGGGACTGCCATGCATAGCCAGGAGTGGGCGCGCACAGCTGAGGGTGGAGGTATGGCGTACCCGTCGGGAGGGGGGTAGTAGATGCCCCTCTTGTGTCTTGTTCCTTTCCGGGGGTGGGCATACCCGGATGTGCACATCTGGGAGAATGTACACGCATGTGCACAAGTCCCACTCTCCAGCTCCTGTGTGCACATCTGGATGTGACTTGCTTGTACACATCTAGGGACATTAATGCACATGCCTGAGTGGCTGTTTGGACACCGTAGGTGGCATGGGACCATCTTAGACATCACCATTTCGTGGTATTTCGCACGTCTGTGGGTGTCTCTGTGTATGCACAGTTGGGGCGCGTTCATTTGTTACCATGGATGCATGCACGGGATGTGCCTCATGGCTTGCACTGGTTTGTGTGTGTGTGAGGAGAGAGGGTCCAGACCTTTGCTCCTTTCAGGACTGTAGCACTCCTGCAGGTCAGGTTGGGGGACCTGACCTTGACCTCTGACCTCCCTCCTATTTTCCTCTGTGATCTCCCGAGTCTGCCACAGACAGAGTTGGAAAGTCCCAGCTCCAGTCAGGAGGCAGAAAAGGGTCCAGATAAGGGCATAGTTGGGGAGGGTCCTAGAGAATCCAGGCCAGCACCCACCCTCATCCTCTGGAAGCTCCTATATTCCAGTGCATCACACACACTGCCCCTCTCCCTGGGACCCCAGTTGGACAGCCTGGAAGAAAAGCTATGGCTGGGAGCCAGGTGCATTGGCCTTCCTCAGGCCTCAGTGTTCCCATCTGTCATTGGCTTGGGAGGGCTGCCTAGCTCGGGTAAGGCCTAGGCCACTTGCCTACGCAGCCTGGTGGTTTTGCCATGGGCCACTCTGCCACCACACTGCTGCCAAGTGCTGTCACCATCGACCTGCCTGACCGCCTGGATCTCAACTTGTGGTTGTGGTCACTTAGTGGCTACACCACCCAAGAGGGTTTCTCTAGCCCCACCCCTGCTCCTGCTTCCACCCTGCAGGACTAGCGAACACTGGGGCCTCAGTGAGGGCCAGCCTTCCGGCAGGGGAAAACTGCTGCAGGGTCACGCCCCTTCCTTCACTTTTGTCTGGTCACAGCTGTTGGCGACCTCCAGCTGGGAGGAGCTCCTGGGGAAGTTAGACACCACTGTTCTCTGCTGACAAACCTGGCTAGGGGAGCACTGGAGACTGGGCTGACCCCCAGCCTTCTACCTGTGCACAGCCCACCTTCCTAGTTTGGGCCGGAGGTGTCAGGGGAGATCACCCTGGAGCACCAGGGTCCAGCCCTGTCCTGGCCGTAGGTGTAGGGCTGCTGACCTCAGAGCAGTGCCGGGGAGGGACCGTAACCTGAGGCTTACTGGACTTGGGAGGGTGGGCAAGCTGGAGGGGTCATGAATCTTTGATGACAGAGGCTCAGGTGTCCCAGGCCTGGCCTCTGGATTATTGATGGTGGCTGGGGAGGGATTGGGGTAGGGTGGGAAGTCTCTTCCCCTGCTTGAGTGTCAGTTTGCCCTGGGAACATTAGAAAGGGACTCATCAGCCTCTCCCTCTGGGGAGCTTCCTGGTCTCCCCTCCCAAGGTGTGATCGGGTAGAAAGGGCCACTTAGCACAGCCTTCCCTCCACCCCCTCCAAGTGATTAATCAGGGGTCATTCCTGAGCACGTCATCCCTCTCCTCCTCACCACAGTCCCCCGAAGTTTAGGGTATTTCCTCCCATGTATAGGAGGTTTAGGGACATAAGGGGTCTCACAGCTAAGGGAGAAGTGGAGCCCTCAGAGGCTTGATGCTTCCAGGCCCTGCTTGGGGTCTCCTAATGGGAAGTTCTGCCCTGGCCCAGAGCTTTTGTGAGCCTGCTGGGCTCGATGGGGCCTCTGCATGGGCCAGTGACCTTGGAGGGTGGTGCACAGCCTGAGGGCTCTGGCTCAGTGTCACTCTGTGAGGGGCACTTGAGGACATGGCCAGAGTGTGTTTTCCAAAAGCCGCCCCTTGAGCTGCCCAATGCAGGCCCTATAAATACTCTCTGACCTCAGCCCTCCAGCTGTGCTGCTGCTGGGATTTTCCTGACCCCTGGGCATCCTCAAGGTCAGGCTGGCCTGGCCTTGCTTACCCAGAGACCAAACAGGGCCTTCACTATGGTTTCCCTGTTCGCCATCACTAGTGGATCCGAGACTATGTATGGCTCCCTAGCTCCAGCTGTGATCTTCACCCAGGGCAGAGGTCACTGGCTGTTACCTTCCAACTCTGGAGTCTAGGGTCCAAGGTGGAGTTTCTTTCCTGGTAGGTACCACTCCTCCAGGAAACCTTCCCTGGTACCTGAGGGCTGAAGGCACATTGCCCTCTGCCAGGGCAGGGCTGTGCCAGGGCTGGGGATAGCACCTCAGGGTCTCCTCAGGGCATGGAACCTGGCTGGGGGTTGAGGCTGTGTCACGTGTGTCTGTTTCTGTGTACCCTTTGGATGTCCACTGGCCTTGACATGTGTCTTAGCAAGCTTTTCAGTTGCCTGCCTATGTGTTTGTGTCTAAAAATATGTGTTCACTCATTTGACCAGTTGAGTGTGTGTTCTTACACAAGGTGTTTGTATTTATGCTCTTGTCTCTTACACATATTTTAGATCCACTCATGTAGGACTTAGCATGCCTTGGCACATGCAGTGTGTGCATGTGAGTGGGCCTGGTAGTCCCTGTGCAGCAGGGGGCACTTGTCTGTATTCCTTTGTCTGTGGATGTGACAGTGCTGGGAGTGTCTGAGGCCAACCCACTGCTGGGCCTTCACAGGGGCAGGGAACAGGCGGAGGCCATTCACTCCTGTAGCCTGGCTTGCCCAGGAGCTGGGCCTGTCTTTGGGTGGGCTGTCCCATCTCTGTCTGCCCCTCCCTGTCACCAAAGTTGTTCCAGCCATCAGGCCACCCGCTTCCACTTCTGATGGCTAAATTTGGGAGCTTGCATTCAGTGGCCATCTCAGGTTCCCAGTCACATGGGGGAGCATATTTAATCCTGTTCCCAGCTCAGTCACCAGACCCCACAGGACAGAGCAGGCCCTAGGTTTGTCCCTTCCATTCTGTCTGCTCATTGCTCACCATGTTTCTTGTTCTTGTAGCCACGGAGGAGCTGAAGGAATTCTTTGCCAAGGCACGGGCTGGCTCTGTCCGTCTCATCAAAGTCATCATCGAGGACGGTGAGTGACCCCACAGCTGGGACACAGGCTGAGGCTGGACCCATTTGCTTCTGGGGTGTGTGTGGGGGTAATTTTTGGCCTTTGACCCCTTCAGGGCCTCAGTTTCCCCATATGGGAGTGGTGGGGAGGCCACTCACAAGAGGTGCCTCAGGAGGGAGGGTTGGAAGTAGAGCCCTGTCCTGGGCCTGCCCACCTTCCCAGAAGCCAGGAGGTAAACTGTCATGGGCTCAGTCGGGGCACTGGGTTGGGCAGCAGGGCACAGCAGACAAGTGAGTCCAGGCACAGTCACATGGGCTGTTATCACCCACTTCTACCCACTTACCGTCAGCAAACTGGCCTAGCCCGGCTGCGTCCCATGGGCAGACCTTTCCCTTGGGATTGCCGTGATGGGGAAAAGGAACTTGTGTCCAGCTAATTCTTTGAGCAGCATGGGGCTTGGGCTTGGCTGGGCCTTGGGCTGGATCCTGGGACCTGGGGTTATACAGCGTGGTGCTGGGGTACAGGGGCTTGAGCTAAGGCCTGAAGTGGGGAAGGTTCTGAGAGGGATAGTACTGGACTGGGCTAAGGGCTTGGGAATAAAGGCCTCCTCCTGCTTTTCTTCTGTGTCAAGGGACTGCTACTGACAACAAAGGCTATAGACTCAGGGACTGGGCTTGGCCAAGTCTCCCAGCGGTCCAGCCCTTCTCAATAGCCATTCTGTGGGCTGGGGATTTAGCTCAGTGGCACCATGCCTGCCTCACAAGCACAAGGTCCTGAGTTCAATGCCCAGTACCCTCCCCACTCCCCGCCAAATAGCCATGCAGTGGCAGGCCCTTTAGGGGCTACTCCTCATGGGCTTGGTGCCCAGTTCACCTTATCAGGGGCTTCCCAGATCCAAATTTTTGTTCTTTTTTTTTTTTCCAAAACATTTATTGGTACATTTTAAATATTCCCAGATCCAAAATTAACCTCAGGCTTTAGGACCATGGCTGTGCTGGCCTTTGTCCATTATCCCCAAATTCAGTTGCCTTCATAGCCTGGTAGGGGACACTGAGGTAGGTCATGAGCGCAGCCTCCACCCCAGTCCTTGGCCCTTCCCCAGTCCTCTACATGAGATGTAAGATCTTAAGCAGGTGGGATCTCTAGATGGGCTCTTATCAGTTCTGAATTTTTTATTTTTATTTTTTTGGTACCAGGGATCGAACTCAGTTCCTTGTGCTTGCTTGCAAGGCAGGTGGCGAAACCACTGAGCTAAATCTCCGGCCCTTATCAGCTCTGCATTATAGTTGTTGGGGTATCTGGGAATGTCCAGAGTGTGACTAGAGCTCCTGAGATTTCCAGAGAAGCTGATAATTCCACTTACGTTTTTGGTTTGGGTTTGGTTTGGCTTGATTTGGCTTGGTTTAGGTTTTTGTTCTGAGACAAGTCTCTGTGTTGTTCAGGCTGACCTTGAACTCACTGTGTAGCCTAGGCTGGCCTTGAATCTACAGTGATCTTCCTGTCTCAGCCTCCTGATTGTTACAATTACAGGCATGTGCCATCACACCTGGCTAGATTTTACTTATGTAAAATTCCTGGTTTGAAACATTAACAGCAAATTAAACACCATGGACAATGCTGTTGGGGCCCACTCAGCGTGTGACTGCCAATGTTCAACCCTGATTCCATGTGAATTCCAGGCTGGCAGGCAAGGAGCCAAGCCTGAAGAGACAGTGGGACCGGTGGGTTTGGCCGGTTGGGGCTCCAGCACAAAGGCCTGCTGGTGAGGTGCTGGGCCCCCTGGACAGGCCCATTGCCCCTTTGCCCGGTGCTTCCTCCAGCCTAGGCCTTTGGTGCTCGGCTGAGGACCCAGCCCACAGATACAGCCTGATGCCCCTTTAGCCACTTAACACAAGACCTGTCAGTCCCAAGCATTAAGAAGTTGGCCCCTATTTTTTGTGACTTTTGGAAAGGGAGCAGAATACAGTTGAGGTGTGGTAGCAGAATACTTCTTTCCTGGTCCTCATGGCCTGGGCTGAGTGGGGAGGGCAGAGGAGATGCAGGGTAGGACTGTGCTCTGAGCAGCTGTCTGAGGATGGGGTGGGAGTGGCATGTAGCCGTGTGAGTCTCGTGAGGCCCTGCGTCCTCATGTGGTTGTGGGGGGTCAGGACGTACAGAGAAGCAGGCTTGCCCTTGTTCACTCGCTTGCTAAGGAGCCCTGGGGGTTCCTTAGTAAGACATTGTGGGAGGGGGCTGTTTCCAGTGACAGTAGGGTAGGGTGGCCAGCAGGTCTGACCTGGCCTTGGAGCCACAGGCAGAGGTAGAAGACAGAGACAGCTGCTCTGGCTCACCCGGCCTCTGCCCCCAGAGCAGCTCGTGCTGGGTGCCTCGCAGGAGCCCGTGGGCCGCTGGGACCAAGACTATGACAGGGATGTGCTGCCGCTGCTGGATGCTCAACAGCCCTGCTACATGCTCTTCCGCCTCGACTCACAGAACGCTCAGGGCTTTGAGTGGCTCTTCCTCGCCTGGTCACCTGACAATTCCCCCGTGAGTCACAGGGACCCTTGCCAGCCTCACTAAGCCCTCGGTGGCTCAGGGCCAGTGAGGCATGGGGAGGCAGCTGGGATGAGTAGGGTAACAAGGCTCTCCCCCAGGGAGAGAGTCTGACTGGGGAGCTTGGGTTCCCTAGATCCTTGGCTTTAGAAGGCCAGGATGTGGGCTGTCCTGGGGCTCCCCCTGCTGGCGGCGCCTCCCTACTGCAGCTTTGTCTCATGCTGCAACCCCCTTCTGGCTGTGTGGGCACAATGGTGACTGGGCCCTTCCCAGGGCTCCTGCATGCTTCTG
This sequence comes from Fukomys damarensis, assembly GCF_012274545.1. NCBI lineage: Eukaryota > Metazoa > Chordata > Mammalia > Rodentia > Bathyergidae > Fukomys > Fukomys damarensis. Next base: position 43,697,461 of record NW_022900949.1, on the reverse strand, counting down.
CAGAGTCAGCCCTGCTCATAGGGCTTCATGGTTTGGCACGGTTCGCTCCACCCCATCAGGTACGGCTGAAGATGCTCTATGCCGCCACTCGGGCCACAGTGAAGAAGGAGTTTGGGGGCGGCCACATCAAGGATGAGCTCTTTGGCACAGTAAAGGTAGGTGAAAGTAGCCGCCCAGGCCTGTACATAGCATGGGGCCAGGATCATGGGTCTACAGAAAGTGTGGCATTGTGCAGGCCACAGAGAACACCAGTGCCAGGCTTGGTGGTGAAATGGGAGGGCTGGGAGGCTAGGAGCTTCGAGCAGAGGTGCCCATTCATGCCTCTGGGTCTGCCCCCAGGATGACCTCTCCTTTGCTGGATACCAGAAGCACCTATCGTCCTGTGCTGCCCCTGCCCCTCTGACTTCAGCCGAGAGAGAGCTCCAGCAGATCCGTATCAATGAGGTGGGTGTGTTGGAGCCCATGCTCCTGCCGTGGCCATGCCCTGGCTGGACGTGTATGGACCTCCCTCACCATTGCCCTGCCCTCCAGGTGAAGACGGAGATCAGTGTGGAAAGCAAGCACCAGACGCTGCAGGGTCTCGCCTTCCCCCTTCAGCCTGAGGCCCAGCGGGCACTTCAGCAGCTGAAGCAGAAGACTATCAACTACATCCAGCTGGTGGGTTCTCAGTCCTCTGGCATACTCATCAGGCCCACTGCCCTACTGCTGCTCCTGATCTCCATGTTCCCGTGACATGGAACCCTGCTCCCCCAGCCTAGCTGACCAGCTAATCTGTGGACTCACAGAGCCTGTTATCCTCCCCAGCCCTCTCTTCCTGTGTTGGGTGTATGAATGCACCTGCCTTCCTGTCCCCAGCACTGTACACACTGCCCTGCCCCTGAGCCCCTTCCTATCCCAGACTCCCTGTGCAGCCCGCCTTGGCCAACCCTTCTCCTCAGGCAGGGTCCTTCTGCACCAGTGCTCCACAAGGTCCCTTTCGAGCAGAATGGCTTTACCGCTGAGGAGGAGCTGGCCCTTCCTCAGGAGCTAGTGCCTTCCTGAGGTCGAGACCTTTTGTACCGCCCCATCCTTTTGCCCCTGCGGGCATCCCCTCTCCAGCAGAGCCTGCAAAGGGGCAGTATAGGGCAGGCCCAGGTGCCTCATGAGAGGGACCTGAGTCCCACAGAGGGACAGCATGGTGAGGAGAGTCCTGCCTGCTAGCCTGTCCAATTTGGGGTTGTTGTCGGATAGAAAGATGCTCTCATGTGTGCCCCTGCTACTCCGTAGAAGCTGGACCTGGAGCAGGAGACCATTGAACTTGTGCATACAGAGCCTACGGATGTGGTCCAGCTGCCTGCCCGGGTGCCCCGAGATGCTGCCCGCTACCACTTTTTCCTCTACAAGCACACCCATGAGGGTGACCCCCTTGAGTCTGTGGGTGAGTGGCTGCTGCAGGGCCTTGGTGCTGGATGGGTGAAAGTCTGCAGGTTCCTGTCTGCATGGCTTACCCCCCGCCCACCCTCACCCCTGCAGTGTTCATCTACTCCATGCCGGGCTACAAGTGCAGCATCAAGGAGCGCATGCTGTACTCCAGCTGCAAGAGCCGCCTCCTCGACTCTGTAGAGCAGGACTTCCAGCTGGAGATCTCCAAGAAGGTGGGTGCCCATCCCCAGGGCCCATCACTGCAGCCTCTCTGTGAGGCATTGGAGTCCTATGTGATGGCAGAGCAGGACTCCTTGATTCCTTGCTGCCTTGTTGGACCCATGGCTGCCCAGCCAACAAAGCCAAAGCGCCTTTTGCCATTTCTCCTTTTCCTGGGTCTAGGGATAGGGAGGGACTCTGGGGTCAGGAGGCCCCAGGCTCGGTGTTCCTGAGAGTAGCATTCCAGGTGGGCTTCTGAGGGAGGAAGCCAGAGCTGGGTGAGAGAGATTAAAGGGCACCCCAGAGGTAGAGGTTACCAAGGGTGGTGTATGTCAGGGGCGTTCACTATTGGGGTGACTACTGCTTTATCCTGCGCAGATTGAGATTGGCGATGGGGCAGAGCTGACAGCTGAGTTCCTCTACGATGAGGTCCACCCCAAGCAACATGCCTTCAAGCAGGCCTTCGCCAAGCCCAAGGGCCCTGGGGGGAAGCGGGGCCACAAGCGCCTCATCCGGGGCCCTGGTGAGAATGGAGATGACAGCTAGGCAGCCAGACAGCCAGGCTGGCATGCGGACTGTGGAGTTGCCTGCCTCAGCTCCCTGTACCTCTCTCCTCCCCAGCCTGGGTTTCAGGGAGGTACTGACTGTGGGGCGTGAGGGCTGGTGGCTGAACACTTGCAGCTTTTAAGGGCCACTGGCCAGCATTTTGTGACCCTTCCCCATTGCCATCTCTGCTTCTTATGTGTGTCCCCAGAATGCCCAAGCCCCTCCCTGGTTGGGTCAGGGAGCCTGGATCAGGGGCTTGGCATAAATCTGGCCTTCGGGGGACCTGAGACTAGGATCCCAGCACAGCCTAGAAGCCTCTGCCATAGTAGGTAGGGTGAGCTGGGCTGGGGCTGGGGTCACTGCAGGACAGGATGGTTGAATGCTGTATTTTCTAAAGAATAAAATATTTTTAAATCAGTCCTTGTGTCTCTGGCCCAGGAATTGGGTGGCCCTCTCCCAGCTCGGAAACAGACTTGTCAGCCTGCTGGGTGGTGCCCTGTGCTCCTAGCCATGTGAGTGTGGGAGAAGCCATTTCTTCAGGGCAAGAGACCAGCACACCTCCAGTGTCACACAGGATTTGGTGTCTTGTTCCCCATGGCTGCTATTATAGAGGACCACAAACTTAGCAGTTTGAAAAACAATTTCATTCAAGACCAGCCTGGGCAATATGGTGAAACCCTGACTCAAGAAAAGCCCCACAAATGTACTACAGTTCAGTTTTGGAAGCCAGAAATGAGTTTTCCAGGGATAAAGGCTAGCTATTGGTAGGACTGACTCCTAGAGGCCTTGTGAAAATCCATTTCCTTGCTTCTTCCATTTCTAGAGGTTGCTTATATTCATTCCTTGGCTTGTGGCCTCTTCCATGTTCCAAGTCAGAGACATCTTGTCCGAGTCTCTGCTCCCAGGGTCATGGCTTCTGAAATCAGATTTCTCTGTCTCTGTGCCTCCAAAGCCCCTCATATCAAGATCCTTAATTTAGATCTTAGCCGCAAAGTCCCTTTTGCCATGTAAGGAAGCATGTAGTTTATAATCCCAAGACTCTGGGAGGCTGAGGCAGGTGGATACAAATTTAAACCAAGCCCGAGCAGCTTAGCAACTTTGGCTGGAAATGTAGCTCAGTGCTGGTACAATCCAAAATACACAAAAGCTGAGGAAGAAAACCCCCATGACATTCAGAGAAGTATGATATTGGTTGTGAAGGGGGCATTATTCAGCCTGCCACAATGGATGAGGGTACTTGCTGAGTTTCCAGCCCCTGTGGGGCTGAGGGCCTCTGTCTTGGTGCCTCCAGTCCATGTGTCTGTGAGCATGTGTTTGTGCACAGCTCTGTGTGGTTTACACACCTCTGTCAGTATCTTTGTGCCTCTCTAGACCTGCTTTTCTATCCCCAAGGGAGCCAGGGTGGTACTAGAGGTGCCAATCAGAGATTCTGGAAAAGTCTGTCCCGAGCCTGAGGTTTAGCAGGAGCCAGGGTTTCTTTGAACACCGCAGAGATAGATGAAGGTTTCTGTCCCAGACGGGTAGGACACATGCAGTTGATAACTACCATCCAGCTTCTGAGTGGGGCACTGTCTTCTAGTTCAGGCAATATCCCATCCCTGTGGCCTCCCTTAGGCCCTACTAAAGCCCCTGGGCTTGTCAAGGGGAGAGCTGGAACCCTAGAGTGGACCTAGAAGTGGTTCATTCTTGCCCATCCCACATGCTCGCTCCCAGTGGGCAGCTGCTGAGCCAGCTGGATGACTGGCACCTTGGAGCCTTCTGGCTATGACTCCTGCCCAGAAGTGGGTCCAGGAGGAGTGGGGAGGCGTATGTGCAGCCCTGAGTGCTACCAGCAAAAACCCCATTTGTTCATTCACTTGTTCTATTTCCACTTGGATATCTGCCTAGAGCTGTTTGCCGGGGACCCACAGCTTCAGCAAATATGCAGCACAGCTGTGTGCTGGGCACTGTGCTGCATTCCAGGGACACAGATGGGATCTGGATCCAAGAATCTGACATTCCATCAGGGGAATAAGACAATGCAATAACCATGAAGAGTTAACAGTACGGTGTAACAGCAATTGAAAAACATAAAGCAGGAACTGAAGTGGGCAAAGGGGCTCTGGAGAGTTATATCTGGGTTGGGAGTTGACTTTATGCCTGTAATCACAGCACTCTGAGGATTACTGGAGTTCGAGACCAGCCTGGGCTGCACAGTGAGTTCCAGGTCAGTCTCAACCACATAGTGAGACCCTGTCACAAAAAACCAAATCCCCCCAAAAGCGGGGTGGGCAGGGATTTAGCTCAGTGGTTCTGCCACCTGCCTTACAGAGGCAAGGTCCCAAGTTCGATCCCCAGTACCCCCTGCCCAAAAAAGAAGATCAGGGAAAGCCTGGTGGAGAGGGTGACATGCAGAGTCCTAAAGAAGGAAAATGCAGGCAGAAGGAAGAACAGGCTCAAAGGCCTGAGGCAGGTGGGCACAGGTGTGTCCCAGCCAACAACCAGGAGGCCAGCATGACTGCAGACAGGCCAGAAGTGGAAGGGAAAGTTCTCCAGAAATTTGGCCACCACATGGACTGTGACTATGACCCCAGGGACAATGAGAAGGGATCTAGGCAGAGGAGGAGCCCACAGGATACGTCCCTCCAGGGCTGGGATATGAAGAGGCTGCACAGTAAGCAGAGCCAGGCAGCCAGGCTGCTCAACCAGGCAGTGAAATGGAAGCAGAGGGGGCAGAACCTGAGGAGGGCTCTGGGGCACCCCAAGGCTTGGGGCCAGGAGCTCTGAGAGAGCTGGGTGGGGAGGAGCAGCCTCCGGAGCCCTGGCAGGACCACTGAGGTCTGGGTTCCCGTGCGTGTCGGGGACTGGGAACGAGGGGAGGAGGCCCTGCTCCAGATGAGGTGTACTCTGCCCACCACTGGGCTCTTGAGGCCACACAGAGCTCTGGGATGGGGCTCTAGGGGGCAGGAAAGGAAGAGCAGGAGAGTCACTGTCCCGAGAGGGGCTGAGGCTGATGGTGAGACAGCCCTCTCGGGACAGGGAGGACCTGGCATGAGTGTGAACCCATTATGCTTGTGAACCTTAGGCAACCTCTAGCTTTTGCTGTGCCCTGAATTTCCCAGAGACAGATGTGAGGCCCACTGGGGACCTCAGCTGTCTTGGGGGAGAGTGGAAAGAGGAAGGGGTTAAAGAGCTCTCTGTCAGCTGACTCACTGCAAACCACCTGCCCTCCCTGGTTTGGCTGAGGGGGGCAGCTGCTGGGCTGGTAGGGAACTCTCACTTCCTCTCTTCTCAGAGAGAAGGGACACTTGCTAGCTTGTCTGCAGCATCCTTCCCTGAAGCTGTTGCCCAGTGTACTGGCTAGACCCTCAGGAGAAGACCCCACGTCCTGACATGGTAGGACAGCAGCCCCTGGAAAAGGAGACCGTGTGGGAAGGGGGGAGGAAGGAGGTGGACCTAGCAGCTGCAGGCAACAGCAAAAGGAACAGTCATTCCCACGGTCCTAGGGACACTCACTGAACCCTAAAGACACCAGAGCAGAGGCCATCTCTGAGCAGAGAGGTCAAAGTTGCTGGTGGGTGAGAGGGCTGAGGCCCTGCACCTGCACTGGTTTGAGGCTGCTGGCTGGGCTCTGTCCATCCTATCCCCAAGCAGGCTGAGAGAGGGAGGAGAGCAGAGGATTAGGAGCTGGGCATTGTCCATGCTAGCCAGGGACCAGGGTGGAAGCCATCCTGGACCACAGCAGGACACTCATCCTTGCTGGAGTCTTAATCAAATGCAGGGGGATTTCAGAGTGACTGGAGGTAGCAGAGCCAGCTGCAGCTTTGTTTAAAAGGACAAGGTTTAATGGCCCCTAAGGAGAGGAAGAGAAAACAAGCTAGGGTGGGGTCTGGTTATATGTGAAATCAGAACTGTACTGCAGGCTCAGTCCTGATTCTGAGTCCACATTCAGAGTCAGAGATTGGTAGGAGGCCAAGCTGAGGTTCCCCAGGGCACCGAGAAGGTGGAAAGGTCTTTGGCAGCTGGAGCAGCAGTTGGAGGGAGGCTTGGAAGGCCTGCGCAGACCCCTGACGGGGAACAGGTGGGGATGGTGCTGGGGCTGGACACTCATACAGCCACCGGCTCCCACAGGCTCCCTGCCGAAGGATCCCGCACCCGCTGTCTCTCCTGATGCAGGCTGTGGCGCTGGCCGAGGCCCTGGCCCTGGGCGCTCTGCCTGCCTTCCTGCCCTGTGAGCTCCAGCCCAATGGTGTGGTGAACTGCAACTGGCTGTTCCTGAAATCTGTGCCCCGCTTCTCTGCAGCAGCACCGCGCAGCAATGTCACCAGCCTTTCTTTGCTCTCCAACCGCATCCACCACCTCCATAACTCTGACTTTGTCCACCTGCCAAACCTGCGGCATCTCAACCTCAAGTGGAATTGCCCGCCGACCGGCCTCAGCCCTATGCACTTCCCCTGCCACATGACCATTGAACCCAAGACCTTTCTGGCTATGCCCACTCTAGAGGATCTGAACCTGAGCTACAACAGCATCACCACCGTGCCTGCCCTGCCCAGCTCTCTTGTGAACCTGACCCTGAGTCACACCAACATCCTGGTGCTGGACTCCACCAGCCTCACTGGCCTGCCTGCCTTGCGTATCCTCTTCATGGATGGCAACTGCTACTACAAGAACCCATGCCATCAGGCACTGGAGGTGGCCCCAGGTGCCCTCCTGGGTCTAGGCAACCTCACCCACCTATCACTCAAGTACAACAACCTCACAACGGTGCCCCGTGACCTACCGCCCAGTCTTGAATACCTGCTACTGTCCTACAATCACATCTTTAAACTGGATCCTGGGGACCTGGCCAACCTGACCGCCCTGCGAGTGCTAGACGTGGGTGGAAACTGCCGCCGCTGTGACCATGCCCGCAACCCCTGTGTGGAGTGCCTCAACAAAACCCTCCAGCTGCACCCCGACACCTTCCACCACCTCATCCACCTCGAAGGCCTGGTACTGAAGGACAGTTCTCTCCACACTCTGGATCCCAGATGGTTCCGAGGCCTGGAGAACCTCACAGTGCTAGACCTGAGCGAGAACTTCCTCTATGACTGTATCACGAAGACCAGGGCCTTCCAGGGCCTGGCACGGCTGCACAAGCTCAACCTGTCCTTCAATTACTGCAAAGGAGTGTCCTTTGCTCACCTGCAGCTAGCACCCTCCTTTGGGGACCTGACCTCCCTGCAGGAGTTAGACATGAATGGCATATTCTTTCGGTCGCTCAGTGAGAACACGCTCAAGCCACTGGCCCACTTGCCCCTGCTCCAGACTCTTAATCTGCAGATGAATTTCATCAACCAGGCCCAGCTCAGCATCTTTGGGGCCTTCCCTGCTCTTCACTTTGTGGACCTGTCAGACAACCGCATCAGTGGAGCTCCAACACGGACGGCCCTTGGGGAGGCAGATGACAGGGAGGAGCAGGTCTGGCTGAGGCCTGAGGACCTTGCTCCAGCCCCACTGGGCAACCCCAAGCCTAGAGACTTTATGCCCAACTGCAAGCACTTCCCATTTACCTTGGACCTGTCTGGAAACAACCTGGTGACAGTGAAGTCAGAGATGTTCACCAACCTCTCTCGCCTCCAGTGTCTGATCCTGAGTCACAACTGCATTGCCCAGGCTGTGAACGGCTCACAGTTCGAGACACTGACCAGTCTGCAGGTATTAGACATGTCCCATAACAAGCTGGACCTGTACCATGGGCACTCATTCACGGAGCTGCCACAGTTAAAGGCCCTGGATCTCAGTTACAACAGCCAGCCCTTTGGCATGCAGGGCATAGGTCACAATCTCAGCTTTGTGGCCCGGCTGCACAAACTGCAGTACCTCAGCCTTGCTCACAATGGCATCAACAGCCGTGTGAACCCACGGCTCTACAGCAGATCCCTGCAGGTCCTGGACTTCAGTGGCAACACCGTGAGCAGCATGTGGGCCGAGGGAGACCTTTACCTCCACTTCTTCCAAGGCCTGCAAGGCCTGAACTTGCTGGACCTGTCCCAGAACCGCCTGCACACCCTCCTCTCCCGCAACCTGGACAGCCTCCCCAAGAGCCTGAAGTTTCTGCGTCTCCGTGACAACTACCTGGCCTTCTTCAACTGGAGCAGCCTCATCCTCCTACCCAAGCTGCAGGCCCTGGACTTGGCAGGAAACCAGCTGAAGGGCCTGACCAATGGCACCCTGCCCAACGGCACGCAGCTACAGAAGCTGGACGTCAGTGGCAACAGCATCAGCTTTGTGACCCCAGGTTTCTTTGCACTGGCTACTGAGCTGCAGGAGCTCAACCTCAGTGACAACATCCTCAGCACAATTGAGTCCTCCTGGTTTGGGACTGTGGCAGGCAACCTGAAAGTCCTGGATGTGAGCGCCAACCCCCTCCACTGCATCTGCGGGGCGGCTTTTGTGGACTTCCTGCTGGAGGTGCAGGCCGCTGTGCCTGGCCTGCCCAACCACGTAAAGTGTGACAGCCCCATCCAGCTGCAGGGCCGCAGCATCTTCACACAGGACCTGCGCCTCTGCCTGGATGAGGCCCTCTCCTGGGACTGCTTTGGCCTTTCACTCCTGGTGGTGGCTCTGGGCCTGGTGGTGCCGGTGCTGCAGCACCTCTGTGGCTGGGACCTCTGGTACTGCTTCCACTTGGGCTTGACCTGGCTCCCTCGGCGGGGCCCGCGTGGTGCCCAAGCCCTGCCCTACGATGCCTTCGTGATCTTTGACAAGACACAGGGTGCAGTGGCTGACTGGGTGTACCACGAGCTGCGGGTGCAGCTGGAGGAGCGCCGTGGGCGCCAGGCACTGCGCCTGTGCCTGGAGGAGCGGGACTGGGTGCCTGGAAAGACACTCTTTGAGAACCTGTGGGCCTCCGTCTATGGCAGCCGCAAGACGGTCTTTGTGCTGGCCCACACTGATCGGGTCAGCGGCCTCCTGCGCACCGGCTTCCTGTTGGCCCAGCAGCGCCTGCTGGAGGACCGCAAGGACATCGTGGTGCTGGTGATCCTCAGCCCAGATGCCCACCGCTCCCGCTATGTGCGGCTGCGCCAGCGCCTCTGCCACCAGAGCGTCCTCTTCTGGCCTCAGCAGCCCAGGGGTCAGGGCAGTTTCTGGGCCCAGCTGAGCACAACCCTGACAAGGGACAACTGTTACTTCTATAACCGAAACTTCTGCCAGGGACCCGCAGCTGAGTAGCTCAGTGACCGTCGGGTGTGGTTCCTCCGCATCTTGCCTCTCTGCCTGCCCCAAGTGTGCGCCCTGCCTTGCTCCATAGCTCTACTGCCTTGCTCCCCACTCTGCACAGCTAGCATACAGCAGATGCTCAATAAATGCTACAAACACGCTAGTCCTGAGCTCTCTGGAGATGTGGGTAGAAGGAGAGGGCGAGAACGCTCCAGGTCCCCACTGAGTGGAGTAGACAAGGAGCAGTTGGGGGAAATGTCCATAGAGAAAAACAGGGCCCATAGGACAAAAGTCTGCCTAAGGACAGGTTTACTTGCAGGCATTTTTAAGGGGGTCTGAAGATGGGCATTGAATGTGGGTGGATCTCCTTTCCCTCTCAATCTTGCCTCCATCCCCTGCCTGCCCTTCCTAGTCAGCATCCCTCTCTCAAGTGTTGGACTCAGGTATCTGCCTCCCTCCCCTCAAAGGCACAGAACCTGCAGGCCTGTTTTTTCTGCCTCCTCCCCCAGCAAAATCTTGAGAGTATGCCAGCCCAGGGCGACATTCATTCCCTAGAGGAAAAAGGAGTTAATGGCAGGTTCTGCTATCCATTGCGTCCCCTGGTGGCCGTGCCTATGGTGCTTGGAGAAGGCTGGCGTAGGTGGGGAGAGGGCCTGGGGGTGAGTCCCTGCAGCGGGCGCTGGGAGCCACAGGAAACGCCAAGGTGAGCTCATAATCCATTCCTTTCTGTTTCCACCAAATGGGGCGTGTGCGTGTAACGGGGTACAAGGGTAGGGCGCCCTTTCTTGCTCTTGCTTCCCTGATATCTTTGCGCTGAGGCTTGAGTTGGAGTTACATCTGACCAGGATGAAATATGTGTCTATTTTTTTCTGTCCTGGGGACTGAACCCAGGGCCTTCACACTGAGCTACGACCCTGCCCTCCCCCTTTTTTGAGACAGACTCTTGCTATGTTGCGCAGGCTGGACTCAAACTCGCAGTCCTCCTGCCTCAGCCTCCCAAAGTGTTGGGATTACAGGTGTGTGTCATTGTGCCTGACTGTGTCTTGATATGCATTATTGGTTTCAGAACACAGGGAGAGGACCAATGTTTGGAGACAGCTTGTTCAGCGTCTGCATTCAACAAGTGTATGGGTTGTGGATTTTGCCAGGCCCAGTGGCCCTGAAAACCCTTGTCCTAGGCTGACTGCCTTCACCATTACCACACCAAACCTTCCCTTTGAGAAGCTGGGAGAAACAAGCAGCCTGGAGGAGCTGGGGTGTGGAATGGCAGGAGAGCTGAATCAGTGTGGCCAGGTAGGCCAGTCTATGGGGAGAATTGCGGCTGGCCACCGACCATTACTCTTGTAGGCAAATTTCAGACAGCCTTAGTGTGTGTGGGTTGCTTCTCTAACCCTACCCACACCCGGGGCAGAGCTGTGAGGGAAGCGTGGGCCACCTTCCTCTTTCTGCCTTCACAGGGTTTCCTGCCATGGTGTCTTCTGTTATCTGCCCAAATAAGAATGGGGTGATGATCTGTGTCAGAAGCCTCATGTGGGTTCTGACTTACCTTGCTTCCTTGGCCCCCTGGGGAAAAGAGAAAAGCAAACAAGAGCAGTCTTTTTAAGTGCACGCCTATAGTCCTAGCACTTGGGAGGCTGAGGTAAGAGGATTGCCGCAAGTTCAAGGCCAGCCAGGGCTTCATAGATCAGGGCCAGCTTGTCACCAAAAAAAAAATTCTGACTTACCTTGCTTCCTTGGCCCCCTGGGGAAAAGAGAAAAGCAAACAAGAGCAGTCTTTTTAAGTGCACGCCTATAGTCCTAGCACTTGGGAGGCTGAGGTAAGAGGATTGCCGCAAGTTCAAGGCCAGCCAGGGCTTCATAGATCAGGGCCAGCTTGTCAAAAAAAAAAAAAAAAAAAAAAGAAAAAAAAAAGGGTGGGGGGAAAAGAGAGAAGAGCAGTCCTTTCCCTTTCCTTGAAGGTGGAGTTCTGGGGAAGTCCCTGATTAAATGACATAGAGATTGTTCCTGAAACACCAGGAGCAGAAAGCAGGAAGCAGGTTCCTGTGCTGGGCAGCATGTCTTGCTTGTAAGAGGCAAAACCTGCCCATCTCCCTGGATAGCAAGCCTGCCTCTGGCAGTTCCACGTCACACATCATCTACCTGCCTAGGGGCTGGTGACGCAAGCATTTCGGGGATGAAGCAGGGGAGCTGTGGGAGGGCTTGGTTTGGCTGAATGAGGGTGAGTCCCAGGTGCTTGGTTCCATGCTATCTATGGGACCCGAAGAGGCAGCACTGCACTATCTCAGGGCCTGTTGGAGATTTCTGAACTGGACAGGGCAGAGCTGGGTGGGGCCCAATCCCACTGTGCTATGATCAGGAAGCTGCTGGTGGTTGTCACAGGCCCCCTTCTCTGTATCTCCCCCCTCCCACACCATTCTCACCTGTGAACACTGATAAGGCTCAGGTCAGAAGGCCAGGGACCGCCCCTCTCCCCTCCCTCTGCCATTCATGTTGTCTTGAGCAGGTTACCTTCCCTTTGGGACCCTCAGTTTGCTCATCTATAAGGGGGTTGGCTAGAGCTACTCTGTAGTTATTGTAAGGGTTAGTGGTAATATGTATAGAGGCCTGCAAAAACCTCATTATTAGGTACTGGAACTCTTTTTGAGAATCTTTTTATTTTATTATTTATTATTATTTGTTTTTTTGAGACAAGGTCTTGCTATGTAGTACAGTACTGTAAGGCTGGCCTTGAACCCATGGCAGTCCTCCTGACTCAGCCTCCTGAGTGCTGGGATTACAGGTCACACTAGGGGTCAGTATTTATACTCAGGCCCATAAGCTGATATGGATTCATTGGCTATCCCTCCACCCAAAGAGTGAACCCCTCGAACCTGGGGCCCTATGCAGAGCACTAGCAGTGTCCAGAGGCAGGTGTGATGGAATCAGAGGCCGGGGAACCTGGGGATAACATCTCTGCCTGTGCAGATCTGTGAAGCCTGATGTTTCCTTCTCCTTTTTTGGGAGAAATCAGTTCCAGGAAAGTTGATTTAGGAAGAGCTGATAGGAAGAAGTTGTCAACATAGAGAAAGCTGAAAATGTAAACATGTAGGCTGGGCAAGGTGGCACATGGCTGTAATCCCAGCAACTCATGAGGCTGAGGCAGGAGGATTACGGTGAGTTTGAGGACAGCCTGGGCTATCCAGTGAGACCCTATCTTGTTGCAAGTTTGAGGCCAGGCTGGACTACGTAGTGAGGTCCTGTCTTAAAAAACAAACAAAAACAAAAATAAAACATATAACTTATGCTCTCATCCACTAGGACTTTATTTGATGTCCTAAACTTCTAAATATTCTTGGAAAACTTCCATGACATAGTACAATTTCACACCAGACTAGTTTGTAAAAGCCAGGTTTCTCAGTTTTAAGCAGTTCACATATCTGTCCATCTACCTACTGTGAATCCCTCATTCCCTCTCACAGACTTGCAAGGGGCAAAGGCCCCTGAGGGCCTGCGGGCAAGCAGTGAGGTAGGAACAGTGCCTGCTAGGGTGAACAATCCCCTTTGAAGTAAGTAGGCGAGGGGTGTTCCAGGCATGGGAATGTGAGGGACAATGGAAAGCTCTGCAGCAGAGCTGGGAAAGCAGAGGCGTTTCCCCAGCAGGAAGGAACCGTATCTATGTGATTCCGAGGCCAGGCAACTTCCATCACACCCAGTGGCCTGCCCACATGAATGGTTTGTCCAATGTGACCGTGACTCAGCTAATGACTCCCCAGTGTGTCCTGACTGGAGCATCCCCCACAAGCCCGAACCTACTCGTAGCACAACTCTGCCCTGGGAGAAGCACAGCTACTCTTTTTGGGGCTACCAGTCTCCTCACCTCCAGCTGTGTTGTTTCTTCAGCTTACCCGATTTCTAGTAGACTTAGATGTCACTGGGGCCCATTTTGATTCACTCAACACATTTTCTCAGTACCTATCATGTAGCAGGTTCTGTCCTGGCCTCAGGGGGGACAGAAATGAAAAGACAGACAAGGCACTTGTCCTCACACAGATGACATAACAGCAGGGCAGGGGATCAAATGGGAAACAGTCACTGTCATTGGTAACTGGAGCTTTAAAGGGCACAGGAGGCCCAATAGTGCCCACCAACTCAAGAGGGCACACAGGCAGGCATGCACAGGGGTCTCCTCAGGGACCTTGTCCTGGGTGAAGGGGCAGCTGCAGCGTGATCCAGTGGCAGGAAAATGCAAGCAATATCTGGTGAATACCAAGACAGGGGAGCTAAGAAACCTGGGTACTTGGGGCCCAGAAGTACATGAAGCAGAGGAGACAGGCAGGGTGGGATGAGTGACAAGGCTGGAAAGCTGGAAGGGATCCTGGTCCCAGTTTGGTCAGCCCTTGTGGGGAATCCAGAATTTAATCTTGCTGCAGCTGCAAGACGGGAACCCTTTCTGCAGGGGAGGGACAAGATCTGTATTTTCCTAAGATCCCCTCGGGCTGCTGCTAGGGTCAGAGCAGATGGCAGCAACAGAGGAGGTAAGAAGTGGCCTGAGGTGTATTAGGGAACTTGCGAACAGTGTGGGAAGGTCAGCTGGATTCCCCATGGGCCTGGGTGTGCCGGTAGTGACCAGGACAGACTGGATGAGAAGCAGGCAGGGGAAGGGTGGGCAAACCCAGGTGCTGTCTGCCAGGGGGGTCTGGGAGGTGCCTGTCAGACACAGTAGTCAGTGGTGAGCAGATGGAACCAAGAATCATGACTAGGAGGGGCTACATGGGGTAGGGGGAGCAGAGTGGCACCATCAGATGTGGGGATCTAGCTGGGAGACTGCTTCATGCGCAATTGGGTGACAAAGCCTGCTGCAGACCCATGGGAATGGGACCAGGGATAGCTGCAGGAACAATCAAGCAGCAATAGGACCCAGATACACACACTGAGGTAACAAACGCCCCTGCTTTGTTTTCCCCAGTATTGGGAACTGAACCCAGGACCTTTACCTGAGCTACAATCCCAGCCTTTTTTATTTTGACAGGGTTTTGTTAAATCACTGTTATCCAGGCTGGGCAGAAAAATACGATCTTCCTGCCTCAGCCCCCCAGATGCTAGGATTACAGGCATGCACTCAGTTAACCATGACTACAGGTCAGGAAGCTGAGGGGAGAGGCTGAAGGACTTGGGAGGCACAGGTGAGCTCATCCCTCAGCTGGACTTCAATGGAAAGTATGAGGTTAGGGCCGTGGCTGAGGAGCAAGCTGCAGCAGGGCTACTGGGTCCAAATTTGAGGCAGAAATTTTAGTGAAACTGGCTGCTTTTAGAACAGTTCAGTTGCTAAGGTAGCGCCGGATCCTGCTGGGTACAGGAGCCTTAGAGGTGGTCAGGTTCGAGGAGAGGGGAGGTCCTGCGGGAATTTCAGTTTATGACTCCTCTATGACACAGATGGAACTCCAATTACTTCTGACTCAGTAGCAAAGAGCAGAAACACCAACACTTAAAGAAGAATTTATTTCCAGGATTATAGGTTTAAGATTTAATATAATTTAATTCACATAGAAAGACAAATGTGGAGACTATCTGGGTATGATGGCCTGTGGGCAGGTGGGGTAACTGAGGTCCTGCTCAGGCCTGGGCTGACACCAACTTGCTCATGCCGGAGAAGTAGGCTTTCTCCCTGTCACTCATCACTTCAAAGTGCAGTGGCCGCCTGCAGAAGTTGCACTCTGCAGAGGAGTGTGGCTTCAGTTCCAGCCCTACTTGCTTCCATGTGGCCAGCAGATTCTCTGCAAAGAGAAGCAATTTTGAAACATTACATGTTTTCCCAAGAGAAATGAAAACATATGTCTACACAAAAACTTGCACACAAACATTCACAGGACCATTGTTTTTAATAGCCAGAAAGTGAAAACAGACCAAAGGTCCACAAGCTGATGAATAACAAGATGTGGAAATCTTTGGTAGTTAGATTACAGAAGTACTGATTATTGCTACACATGGATGAATTTTAACAAAACTGCCATGGGAGCCAGGCGTGGTGGCACACACCAATAATCCCAGTACTCTGGGAGACTGAGGCAGGAGGATCACAGGTTCAAGCCCAGTTTAGGCAACTCAGTGACTTGGTGAGATCCTGTCTCAAAATAAAATTTTTTGAAGAGCTGGGGAGATAGCTCAGTATGAAGGTGCTGAGTTCTATCTCTAGTAAACACACACACATATACACACAAATAATAATAAACAACAAATACAATTTTTAAAATTAAAAAAAAAAAGGGTTGGGAATGTAGCTCAGTAGTGCAATGCCTGCTTGGCAAGCACAAGGCACTTGTGCTTGGAACCAAAACAAAAAAACAAAAATCAAAAAAACAAAACACTGTGCTGTGTAGAGGCCAGGCATGAAGAACCACATATCCATATGGCTTCTCTCATATCAAATGTCCCAAACAGGCAAATCCACAAAGAGAAGAAGCAGAGAAACAGTGGGCAACATTGGGGAGGGCTGACTGCTAATGGGCTCGGTTTTTCTGGGAGATAAAAATGTTGTGGAATCAGATGAAAGTGATGTTGCACACAATGTGACTTCACCTAAAAACCACTCAATTGTGTGTGTGTGTATTGGGGGGTGAGACAGAGTCTCACTTTGTAGTGCAGGCTGGCCTTGAACTCACTATGTAGCTCAGGCTGGTCTCAAACTCTCATAGCAATCCTTCCACCTCAGCCTCCAAAGAGCTGGGATTACAGGCATGTAGCACCACAGCATGCTTCAACTATGTACTTTATCTTTTTTTTTGGTACTGGGGATCAAGCTAGGGTCCTTGTGCTTGCAAGCTGGCAGTGGCACACTGAGCTAAGCCCTCAACTATATATTTTTGTTTTTGTTTTTTTGTTTGTTTGTTTGTTTGTTTTTTGGTACTGGGGATTGAACTCTGGACCTTGCGCTTGCGAGGCAGGTGACGGAACCACTGAGCTAAATCCCCAGCCCTTTGTTTTTCTTTTTGACAGAGTCTCACTATGTAGTTGAGACTGACCTGGAACTCACTATGCAGCCCAGGCTGGTCCCGAACTCACAGTGATCCTCCTGCCCAGCCTTCCCTGGGATCACAGGCATGCACCACCACATCCGGCTTCAACTATATACTTAAAAAGAGTGAAGTTTGTGGCATATGAATTATATCTCAATAAGGCTATACAAATCAACAGAAGAACAGCAGCCAGACTTTATTTCATAAGTCTGCAGTGAAGAAGCTGCTCCAATGTTACTACACTGCAGTTTAAAACATTTTGCGGTCCAGAAGTGTGGCCCTAGCTGGGCATGGTGGTGCACGCCTGTAATCCCAGCACTCGGGAGGCTGAGGCAGGTGGATTGCTGTGAGTTCCAGGTCAGTCTCAACTACATAGTGAGACCCTGTCTCAAAAAAAAAAAAAAAGTGACCCCCTCCGCTCTTTCCTATTTACAAAAATTTTGTTTCCATTTTTTCATTTTCTCATATTCTTTTCCTTTATTCCCTTTCCCCCTACCCTTCCCACTTCCTCTACACCTTTAGCCCTTTTCTTCCTATTTCACATTGTCAATTATCCCATTTGCTTTTTTGATATTTTGAAACAGGGTCTCACTATGTAGCCCAAACTAGCCTTGAACTCACCATGAAGCCCAGGCTGGCCTAGAACTTGTGGTGATCTCCTGCTTCAGGCTCCTGAGTGCTAGGATTATAGGTGTGTGCCAGCACACCCATCAAGCACTTCTTTTTTTTGTACAGGGGATCAAACTTGGAATCTTGTGCTTGTCAGACAGGCGGCAGCACCACTGAGATAAATCCCTGACCTCCCAGCATGCATTTCTAATGAACATGAAGCCTGTCAGGAAGCTGAGGGCTCAGGAGAGCAATGTCCCTTTCAGTCCCTGCCTCTGGGTAGGACACCAGGGTAGATGGCAGTAGTACAGACACACAAGCAATGTAAAATGCTGTGCAGGGCCTCTGGGTGGCAGGTGCAGAGTTACTTCAAGGACCACAGTGAGGGAGTGGAGGAGAGCTCTGAGGAGAACTGTGAGCCGGCCTGTGCAGGCTGGGGCAGACTCAAGCCTCTGGAGGGCTCTCCTCTCCTGCTGAGCTCATTACTGTGCATCTTCCAGTGGAGGCCTGAGAACATGGCAGACTAGCAGCAGGCTCTTAGAGTGAGTCCAGCAACTGTTTTCTAGGGCTTTATGTCACCTGAGGCATTCTTAATTACCTTGTCCCAGAAGAATCAAATCTATCTGTCTCTGCAAGGCCTCAATGATTAACACTAGATAACAAACTTATGCAAGCCTCCAAAGAGGCCCCCACAGCCCCGAAGGCACTCACCCAGGAAGTAGCTCATCATCTGAGGTGTGTGGTGAGGGGTAGGCGCAATCCGAAGCAGCTCCTCCCCACGTGGTACTGTCGGGTAATTGATTGCCTGGACATATATGTTATGTCTGCTCATTAGCTCATCACAGACTTGTGTGTTTTTAGCAGCATCGGCAACCTAAGTTTGATGGCAGCAGAAGACAGGGTCAGAGCAGGATAGGCTACCTCCTGGCAGAGATATCACCAACAGCACCCATTAGGCTCAGGCTCACAGCCAGACTGTAGCATGTGCAAGCTCAGGGAAGGACAGCATTATCTGAACACCTGAAATTTATTTTTTTCTTAATTAAGTTTTTATTTTTCTGGTACCAGGGATCAAACTCAGGACCTTGCGCTTACAAGGCATGTGCAGCGCCACTGAGCTAAATCCCCAGCCCACCTGCAATTTTACAGTGCTGGTAATGTCTAGGGAGGACCAGAGAACCAAAGCCTCATTAGAAGCAAATTTCAGCCAGATGTGGTGGTACACACCTGTAATCCCAGCTAATCAGGAGGCTGAGGCAAGAGGATTACAAGTTTGAGCCCAATCTGCACAATTTAGATAGACTATCTCAAAATAAAAATTAAGAGGGCTGTGGATATAGCTCAGTGGCAGAGTACTTGCCCAGCATGAATAAGGTCTTGGATTCAATTTCTAACATTACAAAAACAAACAAAAAGAAATTCCACACTGCTTCCCTTCCAGGCCTTGTGTGGGAAGGTAGGGCTTCTTTTCATATCAGCTGGTCCGCATTCCCAAGATGTCTAGCCCTACTCTGGTTAACTAGCTGTAATCCCTACACTGGTTCACCTGGCACACCAATAAGGCTTCTGTTTGCAGTGGGAAAGGCCCTACCTATTTCAAAAAGTACTAAATTCAAAGCCACACTTCAAAGTTGGCTGAGCTCAGACTTTGGAATTTTTCTGGATGCAGGCTCTGTGTTTACCATTAAGGTCAGTGCTCTGAAGAGGGAACCTCTGCTCCAGTCTGATGGGTTCAAAGGCTTCATTCTCACTCTGAAGGCAGCCAAAGGCAGAGACACCATAGAGGGCTGCTGGCTGCTGGCCCTAGCCTGGCCTGGCAGTTTTTGTGCCCTAGTCCAACTCTAGAAAGGCAGAACCCAAACACCTGCACAGCATGTGAGGAGGCACAGCCCCGAGGACTCTAAGGAGGGACAGGCCATTACCCGCACAGGGATGATGTGGCTGGGGCAGTGGACCACTGGGAGGCCGGCATCCATGAGCATCTGCCTCATGAGCTTGACGTTGCGCTGGTGCTGGCGGCGAAGTGCCCGCCCCTCAGCACTCTTCAGGATCCGCACAGACTCCAGGGCTCCAGCTAGCAGCATGGGAGGCAGGGAGGTGGTGAAGATGAAACCAGCCGCGTAGGAGCGCACGGTGTCAACCAGAGAACTCGTGCTGGCGATGTACCCTCCAACACAGCCGAAGGCTTTGCCTGAGAGTAGACAGCTTCATTATAGAACAGCCAGGTGTTGCAGCACCTCAGATCATTTACTTTCTCGTTAACTTGTTTCTGTCCCAAGACAGTAGAGTGATGTCCACCATGGTTAGGATGGCAAAGGCTGAGAGGTTATGGAATGGTTTTGCCCAGTCCCAGGGCCAATCTCAGAACATGGTCTCCACAGCAGGCCAGCAGCCCTGTAACTGCCCAGTGGCCCGGGCCAACTGGCTGCCTCTCTTCCCACCATTTCTTCTTGCCTGCTTTTCCACCCAGCCATGACTATGGCTCTGCTGCCAGCCAAAACGCCCTCTCCTCTCTTCTGCACTTTGTGCTCCTGGGAGCAGGATGTGAGCTGGGTGCTTGCACCATCCTCACTGTGGACATAACCTGGCAGCTGGACTCACTGCTGTGTTGTGACCCATTACTTCCTACTTAAAGCAAACACCAAACCGACAATTAGAGCTTGCCAGATAAAAACAAAAAAAATCTGAACCTGTTAGGGGTGGTTTAGGGCCAGACTTGTTTTTCAGTTCTGGTCAAGTCCTTGTATAGTGTGTATCTCAAGTTTCAGGATTAAGGACTCTCGAAGAGTTCTCAAAGATCTTAACATTATGTTCCGTAATTAACACTTGCCAAACCCATGGAGGGTGATGTGGGTTCAAACTCCTACAGTGGAAAATTTCTCCCTTTAGCCTTTTCCACTTCACAGTGACCACACTTTCAAAGAGTGTGTGTTGTAAGAGTGCCTTGAAAGAGAAGAACCAGTGAACAAGTATCTTTCCTGAGGCCCCATCCAGACTGCCCCAGGTTCCTTAGGCTTGCATGGGGCCCTGTTCCCCTTGGCAGGGATGAAGGACGCTCTCTTTGCCCCATCATCCTTTACTAAGTGTAGGCCTTAACTTGGCATTTTAGCTGACTGCTACATGGGTTTCCAAACACTTTACCAACTCTTGGTTTTTAAAAAGTCCTCCAATGTGTACAATCTACATCTTTATCTCTTCAGGGTTCTCAAAGGCAAAGGCAGTGTCTATAGTAATGAGCTGCATGCAACACACGAATCTCCTCCACAGCATTCTTTTTGTTTTGAGACAAGGGTCTCACTATGCTCCCCTGGCCTTGAACTATGTAGCCCAGGCTGGTCTCGAACTCTCAGTGATCCTCTTACCTCAGTCTCCTGAGTGCTGGGATTACAGGTGTGAGCCACCATGCTCAGCTCTCTATAAGCATTTTGATAAAGATCTATTTATTTGCACTGTACTGACAAGGAAACTAAGGTGTGGAGAGACCAACTTCCATTGTGGTGTTATGTAACTTGTGAGTCATGAAGACAGAATGAAGCCCAGGCAGCAGGGCTCCAGAGTCTGGCTCCCCATCACTGTGAGGTGCTTCTACTGCATGAGGAGGACCAGAGGAAAGACAGGGGGATCTGCAGTGCTCCCCCGTGGGAGGCACGCACTTCCACACTTCACGACACCTTGGTCCTAACAACTGTTCTCCAAGAAAATATGGAAACTCCTTTTTAATTTAGATGAACAATCTGAGGCCTAGAGAGTAAAAACTTTTGCTATGGCATGTAGCTATGGCATAGCCCTGACTATGTTTGGAATGAGCTCAGACAGTAATAAATGATATTCCTAACATGCCTGGCTGTGAGGGTCTTTTGACCTCTAATAGATTCTGCTAAGCTGGGTTACTACTCACTGGGACCAAAAACATCACCCTTAAGAAAGTTGCCAGATTGACAAACTATCACTCTGTCTCGTCACCTGATCCCAGTCACACTACTCAGAGTCCTTGGCCTTGTCAGGATAATGTAATTTTAGTGCAGAAGAGAACATGCAAAATATGCATACCAAGTGTTCCAGAAATGATGTCCATCTTTGGCATGACTCCATCTCGATCACCAATCCCTCCACCTCGAGACCCATACAGCCCCACTGCATGGACCTCATCCACAAAGGTGATCGCTCCAAACTCATGGGCCACATCACACAGCTCTTCCAGTGGACACACTGCTCCTGAGGGAAGACCAGAGACTGCTCTGAAGAGCTGCCACTTCAAAATTTGTCTTGATTAGAGTCAGAACAAAGTATCTCACATTTGGGCCGGGGATTTAGCTCAGCGGTTCGGTGGCCTGCCTCACAAGCACAAGGACCCGAAGTTCGATCCCCGATACCAAAAAATAAAAAGAGCTCACATTCTAAAGTATCTTTTTTTTTTTTGTACCGGGATCAAACTCAGGAGCTTGGGCTTTCAAGGCACAGCAAAACA
>NW_022900949.1:43654867-43675840 GCF_012274545.1 Fukomys damarensis | reverse complement strand
TTTTTTTTTTTTTTTTTTTTTTTTTTTTTACCCAAAGTATCATTTTTAATGTTAGGAAGAAAACAAATTTCCCCTAATTTCTATATTACCTTGGTAGTCTCACAGAACCTAGTAAAAGTCAAGAGTGGAAAATCCAAACTCACACACACCTATACAATGACTATAGATTACAAATCACATCAGAGAGCAAAAGAAAAATATAACACAAAAAACAAGACACTATACATTAAAACAACAACAACAACAAGACACTATACATTGGGGGAGGCAGGGGGAATGTTATGGATCAAACCCAGAGCTGTGAGCACGCTAAGCATATATTCTACCACTGAGCTACACCCCCGGCCCCAAGACAGTTTAGGTCTCGCTTTTTCATTTCAGATTTTAGACTAGGTTGTGTTTAAACTTACCATCCATGGAGTGGACAGTTTCAAACGCAACAATCTTAGGGACGGAGGGGTCAGATCTTTGCAACAGTTCTCTGAGGTGGCCGACATCATTGTGGCGGAAGATATACTTTGGCACGCGGCTGTTTCTAATCCCTTGGATCATGGAAGCATGGTTCCCGGAATCCGAGTAAATCTCACAACCTAACATGATAAAACGTGCCATTTACTGCCACCTACGTCACAGAAAACTTGTTTTCTAGACAAAGACAGCACACTCTTTCCTGAAAAGGTACTGAAAATGCCCATTAGTAAAAGGAAACCCCTGTACCAGTTTTTGTTCTGGCATAACTAGCTCGTACTTCTCCTTTGAGAAGATTCAAAGGAATAATCCCGTGAAGAGTAGTCAGTCTGCCTTCACATCCAGGTACCTCACTCCAAACTCAATTAAGAGATAACTGAAAATAAGCAAGAGATTTCTCCAAAAGAATTTCTTGGAATACAAAGCACATCTAAGGGAATTAGCTTAAGGATATGGACTTTTTTTGTTTGTCTCAGTCTTGCTACATAACCCAGGCTGGCCTCAAACTCATGATCCTCCTGCCTCAGTCTCCCTAGTGCTGGGATTATGAGTGTGTGTCACCACACCCAGCTCATACCTTTCATGTTTGAATCTTCTTCTTCTTTTTTTTTTTTTTTTTTTTTTTTTTTTTGGTACGGGGGGTTGAACTCAGGACCTTGAGAGCTGGGCATGGTGGCGCATGCCTATAATCCCAGCACTTGGGAGGCTGAGGCAGGAGGATTGTGGGTGAGTTGAGACCAGCCTGGGCTACATAATGAGCTCCAGGTCAGTCTCAACTACAACTACATAGTGAGATGTGAGACCCTATCTCAAAAAAACCAACCCCCCCCCCAAAAAAAAACAAAGAACTCAGGACCTTGTATTTACGAGGCAGGCAGCAGCACCACTGAGCTAAATCCCTGACCATGAATCTTCATTTGTATCATGTTCTACAGTAACTCCTATGGTACAATTAGCACTTCATGTGTAAAGAGGAAATATTCCCAGCTAGGACTGTTACTCTCTCAGTTGAGGGCTTTGGTAAGTCACTGTTATCACTAAGAAACGCATGCCAGGATTCCTTACCTGGCATCATCTTAGCCAAGGTAAAGAGGGTTGAGTCATTGGCCACAAAACACGAGGAAAACAAGAGTGCTGCGTCTTTCCCATGGAGGTCAGCCAGCTCCTTCTCCAGGTCCACATGAAATTTACTAGTTCCAGAAATATTTCTTGTACCACCTGCCCCAGCACCATGTTGTTTCAAAGTCTCCCTGTGGGGATGGGGGGAACGGGGATGGAGAAAGGCAGAGACAGATAAATAAAACTTAAGGTTCTAAACACCATGTGAACTAGTCCTCCCTCCAGGATCCAGGAGACTAAAACTTATGTTGACCCAGCAGCTCTCTCATTATGAAACCTGGGCTTGAAGTTTCATCTGACCGCATCTTCAGAATAGTGGGAGAAACTAAAAAGTAATCTGTAGATATTTTCAAAGGCTAAGAATAGCATTTTTCTGTGCTACACTTTCAGGTGAATATTCCCCCCACAAAAGTTCTAATCTGTATAAATCATTAATGTTTTGCCAAGTAATGCCAGTGGTATTGGAAAACCAGGGATACTTACACAACTGCCCCACACACCCGTGGATGGCGACTCATCCCTAGATAGTCATTACTGCACCAGACTGACACTTGCTTTTTGGTGATGAGGGAGTCCGAATAGTCATCTGCCATGGGGAAAATATGTGCCCTCCGGTTCACAGTTTTAAAAACTCGATAGGTGTGGTCATCTTTTTTCTCATCAATTTTCTTTTCAAAGAAATGATCATATTGAAAAGTGGAAACAGCTAAAAGTCAAACAAAAGACAGTACAGTCTGAAGGTTAAGAAGCACATCTAGGATTTGGTGAAAGATACACCTGAGTTCAAGTCCTATTGTGGCTACTTCATAGCAGGGATATTCTGGGCAAGTGATTTTATGTTCTCATCTTGTAAGGGGTAAACCAGACTGTGCGCTGTCAAGTGTTTGGTACAACACCAAGAATGGAAGTGGCGGATTTGAAAAGAGAGAAAGCTGACCACCAGCACCACTTGTCACAAAGACCAAGAACACCTACTTACTCTAGCAAGGGCATGACTTTCGACTCTGAACTCACCACATGATTTTTTTTATCTGATATACATTTTTTTTGGTACTGGGGATCAAACTCGGGTGCTTGCTCTTGTGAGGCAGGTGGCAGCACCACTGAGCTAAATCCCTGGCCCTCTGATGTAAATATAAGTTATAAACTCTGTCCTACATCAGGCAAATAACAATGTGACTTACACTTTGGCAAGTTATCTTGAAGAAGATGAGATACTCTTTCTGGTCTTTGCTTTCGCATGATGTCCTGGAAATTTTTCAGCAATCCACTTGGATCCTCTCCATCGGTCCTCACACTGATCACACTGGGGTTCACTGAGGTTTGGGCAACCTCTGTAACAAAAGTTGTAACAGGCAAATGGGAGTGATATTCTATACTGAGTTTACAACACTTTTGAGATACACCATCCAGAATAGATTACTACCTAGTTCACAAAAAAGCTGATCAAAACCAAAGTTAGTTTTTTAAGTTTGAATATATTTGTGATACATGATAACAAAGTTAGTTATAACTGAGGTATGAAACATCTTCTAACTTATTTACTGAAATGGCCATCTTTCATGCTGCTTTATTTTTAGGCCTACTAGTTAATCAGCTTTAATGAACATTAAAATCCAGCTGGGAATGTCCGTAATCCCAGCACTCAGGAGGCTGAAGCAAGAGGACTGCCATGAGTTGGAAGCCAGCCTAGGCTACATAGTGAGACCCTGTCTCAAAAAACCAAAAACAGGGCCGAGGATTTAGCTCAGTGGCATGGTGCCTATCATGTAAGAGCAAGGCCCTGAGTTTGAGCCCCGTTACAAAAAAAGAAAAAGTAAGCAAGCAAGAAAGAAAAGAACAATAGTAAATAAATAAATAATTAAGATTTTAAAAATTCAAAATTTTCTAGCTGGTTAGTATGCCATTACTATTCCACCCCTTTTACTACCTGCCCTATTCTCTATATTTTTCATGGAAAACTATTTGGACCATAGGCATATTTATCTTTTCTTTTTTTTTGAGACAAGGTATTTTGTAGTGCACCCTGGCATTCAACTCGTGAGCCTCCTGCAGTCTCCCAAGTGTTGGGATTATGGACATGTACCTCTATGTCTGGCTCACACGTATAATGTCTGCTGGTGAAACTCTGGGGGCTTTGGGGCTCAGCTGGAATTAAGATTGCCATTCAGTGACCATCAGTAGAGCATGCGACTGGGGAGTCTTGGGATCAGCACTTACTGCAGACTTCAGTAGGATCATTATTTCTACCTTTTGTTCTATTAAGTGGTGGGAAAGACCAAAGAACAAAGGACTGTTGGAAGCAGGCAAGACTGGTATTTTGAGACATTAAACAGTTACTTAAAAAGCTGGCCACATCCTACACACCCACCAGAAAGAAAATCCTACATTTTGCAACATAATTCTCTATCTTGAGGACCTTCCTCCTTGTCCCTAAAAGAGGAAGATGTCTACACAAATACAGTCTTAATAATAGCTCACACTTAGAACTGAGGGTGCCAGGAGCCAAAATGACCTCTTCGCTCTTTCTAATGGTCACATCTCATCTGTTACCTTTCCGCACAGCACGTATCTCCTGTACATCCTCCTGAAGCTCCAGACTGGCTTTGCAGAAGACACTGCTGCCCTTCTGGCTCATCTGTGCTGCCAGGAAAGGGCATTTGCTCGCAGTGCCCTGGTTTGTGGCAGGTGAGGGATGACCAGACGGAAGCTGTGTGCTATCTGGAGTCTGCTGGGATCCATCAGGAGTCTGCTGGACAATGGCTTTGGCAGTTTTGTCTTCTGAGGGAGGAAATGGAAAAAAAAAATGAAGCATTAGACCCAGTTGCATGGTACACAAGAAAACCACCAACATTTTTCTTTCATTGCCTCCAAGATAAGCTTTGCATTTATTTTACCTCACAGTCCAGATGCAAGATTATTTTTATTAGGTCTTGCTAATCTGTTTTCTTATCTGCCTCACTGGAAGCAATGCTCCCGTGAAAGGCTCACTGGCACATTCCAGTTACAGCTCAAACACTGAATATTTCTCCTTAGAGATCCGAAAATGTATCCTGTCCTTGTTTTAGACAACCCAGAGCTCTTGAGTTGAATCACTGCCAGTAATTTCTACCTCACATGCACTCAATATATTTTAGGAGAGGAAAACTTTCTAAAGTAATCAAAGTATTCAGATAATTTTTCTCTGTTAATATTTTATAATATTTTAAAAGATATTTTATAACAGATTCTTGATAAACTTGCTTGTTGCTTAACAAAAAACTTTTAGTTTTCTTCTAAACAGACTAAAATTTATGTTACTATCTAATAAGAGTTCAAACTACTGTAAACTAAGGAAAAAATAAGGGTAGATTACATTCACATACCTCACCTACTTTTCTCTAAAGTCATCAAAGGAGGCTGCTGACTTAACACAGCTGGCTGGTAATTATGCTTCTATTTAGAATGATTCCCTTTCTTTTTCAGCAAGTTTGTTCACCTTCCTTTTAGCAAAGTCTTTCTTCATCATTTAGGAATACTTCTGTGAGTCATTGTCTAGTCTTTCCTACAATTTGGATAAGGTATCTCAAAAGTTTTCATTAAAATTTTCTACAAAGGAAAGCCAAAAGTTATTTTGAAGTTAGCCTTTCCTACAATTTGGATAAGGTGTCTCAGAACAGTTTTCATTAAAATTTTCTACAAAGGAAAGCCAAAAGTTATTTTGAAGTTAATTTCATTCATTATAAAAGTCATACATATTTGTTAAATAAATTCTAGAAAAAAGAAAAGAGGCTTGTAATTCAAAACATCACCACTGCAAACATTCTGGTAAAAAAGACAACTCCTGAGAATAAATCCTACAAAAGATTAATTCCTTCCTAAAGAAGAAAAAAAACACTCCTTTCTCACAGGTCCACACCTAGAGAATAAATGTAAGAGACAGTAAAGTGAAACACTCCCTAGGATTAAGTGAAATCTGAAAAACCTCTCCTGGCAGAACCAGACCAAGACTACCTTTACCTCTGGACTATTAAAACCAGAACTTAAAAATTTATACACAAAATATGCTAGGTGAGATGCCTGTAACCCTAGCATTCTAAGAAACTGAGGCAGGAAGAGTCCAAAGTTCAAGCCCAGCTTGTGCAACATGTAAGACCCCGCCTCAAAAAAAAGTGGGGAAAGGGAGGTGTAGCTCAACATGAAAGCCTTGAGTTTAATCCATCCCTAGAACCTCCCCCCCAAATTTAGATATAAAATAGACCCAGGTGTTTAAAAGAAAATCACTAACAAATACTGTACCATGGGATTTTTTCACTAGGTAGTTCAGGCTGGACTTGAACTCACTATGTGGCCCAGACTGGCCTTGAACTCACAGTAATCCTCCTGCCTCAGCCTCCTGAGTGCTGGGATTACAGGCAGGCAGTACCACACCTGGCAGGATTCCACTTTCATGAAGTTCTTAGAGCAGTCAAAATGATAGCAAAATGGTGGTTGCCAGGGGGTGGGGGAGGGAGAACGGGAGTTAATGTTTAAAAGGCACAGAATTTTAGACTGGGAAGATGAAGACACTTCTATAGATGGATGGTAGTAATCATTGTACAACATGTGCTCAATACAACTGAACTGTACACTTAAGTGGTTAAAATGGTTAATTATATATTTTATGCATTTTGCAACAAAGAAAGTCTTGAAAAAAAAATCACCTTTTAGAGGTTTGAGACTTTGAAGGCCAAGATTAAAATCAAAGACCAATTATTTACTGAAAGGTTGGAACAGAATATTCCAAATGAATACTTGCATGAGGCTCTAAAGAAACAGGCACTCCAGAAACCTGGAATGTGAAACACTGGCCACATTTCACCTTAAAAGCCAGGAACACTACAAGTGCCCACCCAAAGGGTTAAGGTGATAATGACAGGAATTAATTGGCACACAGATCTGAGCTCTCCCCCAGGGGGGCCTTCTCTACCACCAAGGCCTGGAATTGGTTCTCGTGTAGTAGGGAGAATACACATCGCCACCTGCACCTTAGCTGCTGACACTTACTCTCACTGGCCGGAGGGGTTTCTCTGATCTGCTGGCAGTGTACTGCTGAAGTGGTCAGAGCCCGAGGGGCTGGCTTGGCCCCAACTTCCATCATCTTGGGGCAGTTCTGGGCATAGAACAACAGAGATTTGCCTGCCTTCTGCAGAAAGGCCTGCGGGACACGAGATAAGAAGGGGCAGCGGCGAACAACAGTCTCCATGTTCAGGAAGAGTACGGCTCCTGTAGAAAGACTGATGAAGAGTGACATCAGCACTTGTTAATACTCTGGCAAATACAGTACCACACCGCAAGGTTACCGGGTTCAGGTGTCATCATCGGTTTATACCAAGAGTCCTTCACTCAACAACATCACTGATGCAGGACTCAAAAATGAAGTGGTGACCACACTGCCCAGGTCACCAGCTTATTTTTTATTCTCCAGCTCTTTGGAAAAATACTCAAAAAGTAACTTCACCAAACACAGAAATACAACTAATAGGTGGAGGCAGGCCTGATGGCACACACCTGTAACCCTAGCATTTGGGAGGCTAAGGCAGGAGGATCACTGAGTTTGAGGTCATCCTGGACTACACAGTGAGTTCAAGGCCTGCCTGAACTACATAGCAAGGCTCTGTCTCAAAAACAAACAACAAAAACAAACAAAATAAACAACATATAAACAACAACAAAATAACAGAGGGTGGAAAGATGAGGAACAAGTCAGGAACAGGTTCAGGAGGCTTCCTGAGGGAGATGCAATGTGCAGATAAGACATCCTAACCCTCACCAGGTGGAGAAGTAAGGCTAGGGAAGAAGCCAGTCACTTCAGGCAGGGAGGATTCCTAGGGATCCTGGCCTTCTCCGGGTCCCCAAGCTCCAAACCTGAGGAAGGCATCCAGCCAAGCTCTGAGTCCGAAGCAGGGACCCCTCCCCGCCACCGTCATGCCCGTACAGCTGCGGAGCTTAGAGAACGCCAGGAGCAGGGACGAGGGTTAGGCACGTGAGAGAATCCAGTCTGGTGGAAGGAATCCCGGGGAGTAGGGTCAGAAGGTACCGGAGTCAAGGGCTCGAGATAATGGGCAGGGTACGAGAAAGGAATTCTAAAGCAGCCAAGTCAAAGAAGGGAAGCGGAGGCATTAATTAGGCAAAAGGCCTGGAAGATGAAGGCTGGCCAAGGCGCAGGTGAAGGGCGGTGGGGGATGGGGTCTCAGTGGCCAGGGAAGCGGGGCCGGGGTTGGACGGACTCCCGGGAGCTCCTGATGCCGGCAAGCGACGGCTCTCACCTGAGTGGGGCTCTCGGCGGAGGCGGGGTCGGCGGTGAGTGCTCAAACGGAGAAGTCCAAACTAACCGTTGCCCTTGTCCGCAAAGTTTCAGGCCGCGACCCTGCCACTTTAATATACCGCTGGAGCGACCGCTGCGCAAGCGCAGTAGGCGGGCCTTTCTCTGCGCAGGCGCCGTGTCGCGCCAGATACTGGCGGGGCGGAGTGGAGACCTGCTGCGTGTGCTTGACGTCAGCTGGGGACCCCCTACGACCACACTCGCCTTCCTGGAGAATGAGGGTACGGCGCGGCGTGGCAGAGGCTCGCTTTCCAGACCTCGTCCTGTACTTCCTGCTGCCTCCCTACTCACTGCGTTAGAACCCTGCGTTTCACTGTTGGACATGAAAGGTCAAGGTCAGAGGCCAAGTGCCTCTAGGGCCAACTGAGGGCCCTGTTTTTACCAGTGAAAATGTATGTCTAGGATATGACAGAAGGGCCCTGGGCTAGGATCTTTGGTAGGTTGCACCCCACTGGGGGCCCAGAGGAAGTGCTTCGGGATTCAAGGAGGCAGTGGTGGTGAGGGTTCCGCATGACTGGAGGGAAGGAGTTAAAATTGGAAAGGAAGAAGCAGAAACTGGAGACCCAGCGGAGGATCTTCCTGACCCAGGATAATGAAATGATTCAGAGAGGAGACAGAGGAGTAAGGCTGGATGGAACTTGCTTCATAGCTCTGAGTATCTGCTGGAGGCAGGTAGGGTGGAGTTGGTGCAGGGTCAACACATATCAGGTATTATTCTTACTTTCCGTTGAGCAGTGTTCGAAATCCTTCTTTCCCACTCTGGGCACCAGCTGGATGGTTTAAGACTCCATTCCAGTGTTTAGAGCTGGGCCATGCCTCCAGTGAGCCTCTTTGAGACCCATTCTGAAGGAGAGGGCTTGGCAGATCCTTCTCAGGAATGCCAATAAGGACGCCTTTCCCAGTGTGGACCATATTGGTCTAGGCAGGATATGTGCCAGGTCGGAGCTGTACTTGTCCACTAGGGGAAAGGACCATTATGGTGCACCTTCCCTAACTGGGCACAAAGTCCAGAGCAGTGGCTGCCAGGGTGTGTTCAGGTACTTCCCAGTTCCCTCGCTCTCAGCCCTAGCCAGTTGCAAGGCTGACAAGGTGAGTCAGGTAGGTGCAGAGGAGTCTCCTGGGTCCCAAGTGGCACTGGGACCAGTCCAGGATGAGGGCCCTGGTCTGGAGTCCCAGACCCACCTCTGCCCAATCCCACTAATAGTCCTGGGCACAGGAGGGAATAGAGGTCAGCACTTGGCTTCAGACAGCTTCAAGTGGGGACAAGATAAGGATGGTGTTGATGGCTCTGTTCTGCTCTGGGTCTTGCTGTCCTTAGCTGGGCAGTGGGATAGTAATCCTTGTTCTGCCTGCCTCACAGGGCTATTTGGGCTATGAGCAGCAAAGTCGAAGCAGAAAGAACTGAATGTTGCAGCAGACCTGAATCTCCCTTGGCTGTGGCCATGGGCAATCCTCCTCATTTGTACAGCTCTCTCAGGTCTGCCACTTACGGTTGGCAGAAGGACCAGGAGAAGTCATGGATTGCACAGGCTCATTGTTTAAACCAACAATCTCCAGCCCTCTGGGAGTTTTCCTGTTTAACACAGAGAAAGGCTGGGAACAGGCAGCCTCACAAGGGAAGTGAAATAGAATGTTGTAAACAGTTCCTTATGCTTTACTCCATCAGGAAGGAGAGGGACCCCAGCCACCAGGAAGGCATCCAAAAAAGAAACAGGCACTGGCTGGAAGGACAGGTCTATACTAAGGCCTAGATTGAGAGAGGCCCAGGCCTGGGAGTGGGGGTTGAGTCAGCCTGAGTAGCTAGGCTCCATGGTTACAGCCAGGAGGTGGGGCAGGTCGGGTCAAAGAGGCCCTAATTGAGACACAGGGCTGCCCAGGGCCCAGACTCAACCACTGGAATACTGCTCAAAATGCAGAGCCCTATCCCATGTGGCTTTGATCCTGGTCCAGGAATCTGCATTCTAACCAGGCCACTCTTCTGGTGCTGTGTGGGTAGGGTGTCTTGGGGCCTCTTGTTGGGATAACCTTCATTGGCTAAGAAACCTTGAAAGTAAGGTTAAAGCATGAGTTCTAATCCTATCTGTGCTATATTCTGTCCCTGAGATCTTGAGCAAATTACCCCAGCCTTAAGCTTTGGTTCTGGTATCTGTGAAGCAGAAGTTACCTTTCCTGCTTAGGGGCTGAGAAGGGGTGGGCCCTATTCTTGACCGGTTGCAATCCCTAACTCTCCTTCCTGTCTCCTTCCTTTTCCCCCTGCCCCTCTGAGGCTCCCTTTCCTCTCCTCTGCCTCTTCAGTAGGAATACATCTTACATCTCCTCCATCCCTTGGTAAGGGAGCCCAAGCTGCTGCATTCAGCAAGGTCAGCTTTCATTCTGCTCCCAATACTGGAGCTATTCCTCTCACACACCCAGGCTGCATCTCTGTCAGGGGCTCCTGCACAAAGAACCCTTCTGGTGGTCAAGGCAGAAGGAAAATGGCAATCCTGCTCTGGAATCCCTCCTTCCCATTTTAGACCCCAGGGGCTGTTTTAGCACTGAGGGTCAAGTAGCTCAGTTTGAGCAAGCTTACTGCTTTTTCTGGGCCTCAGTTTTCTCATTGGTCAGCCAGACCAAAAAAAAAAAAATCCTGAGTCTTCCCCTCAAAGAGACTTCACTGGAAATGAAACAGCTTTGAAGACAAACAAAACATCCAATCTGGACTGAGGGTGTAGCTTAGTGGTAGAGCATTTAGCATGTGTGAGGCCTTGGGTTTGACTCCATTACAGTGGCTCCTTGGTACTCATCATTAATTTCCTTAGGAGGCACAAGTACCAAACAAATTGTTTTGACTGGAAAAGGTAGGAGCCAGGAGGCTGTCAACACCAAGTTCTAGCTTGCATGTTGAGTACCAAAACAAACAGTGAATACTAAGACAAAATTTTTGCATCAAAAAATACATCGTAGCTTGGTATAGTGGTGCACACCTGTCATCCCTAGCACTCAGGAGGCTGAAGCAGGAGGATCACCACGGGTTTGAGGCCAGCCTGGACTATATGGTGAGTTCAAGGCCAGCCTAAACTATATAGCAAGACCTTTTTTGGAAAAAACAAGACAAATCTCAAAAAATTTAGCCCCCCCCCCATTTAAAGACTCAGCCAAAAAAAATGGGCATTTAAAATGAATAGACACTTCTCAGATGAAGACATACAAATGGCCAATAAATACATGAAAAAAGCTCAGCATTGCTTGCCATTTGAGAAATGCAAATTAAAACAACACTGAGATTCCATCTCACTCCAGGAAGAATGACTATCATTAAGAAATCAATAACAAAGGCTGGTGAGGCTGTGGGGAGGGGTGAGAGAAGCCCCTCTCCATTGTTTGTGGGAGTGTAAACTGGACAACTACTGTGGAGATCAGTATTCAGTTTCCTCAAAAAACTAAAAATAGAAATTCCACTTGACCCAAGTATTCCCCTTCTAGGTATTGTCCCAAGAGAGTTAAAGATATCATGCCACAGTGATGCATACATACCCATGTTTATAGCAGCACAATCCATAATAGCTAAATCTTGGAAATAGCCCATATGCCCATCAACAGATGAATGGAAAAAATAGATGTGGTATTTATACACAGTGGAGTACTAATGAACCATAAAGGATAAATATGTCATTTGTAGAAAAATGGATACATCTTGAGATGATAATGTTAAAAGAATGAAATAAGACAGTTAATTAAATATAATGGTTTCTCATATATGAAAAACTTCATATATAAATAAAGCACAAAATAATAGGAAAAAAGGGAGAGAGGAAAAAGTTATTGTAATCTAGCATAGACAATGTATCTAGAGCTGGGGATTTAGCTCAGCGGTTCGGTGTCCTGCCTTGCAAGCAATAGGACCCGAGTTCGATCCCTGGTACCACAAAACAAAAACAAAAAGACAATGTATCTAGGTGTACCTTGATCTAGTATAAATGTTTTATATGTTTTTTGGCCTATTAGTCTAGTTGTTAATCTGTATGCATGATAATTTTATAAGGACTTATAAATAAATAAATCTGATACTAGCAGAAGTGGAGGGGAGGGAAGGAGGAAAAAAAAGAATTAAGATATATTATGTATGCCTGTAATCCCAGGGTTGGGAAGCTGAAGCAGGAGGATTACCAGTAAGTAGTTCAAGGCCAGCCTGAGCTACATATTGAGTTCAAGGCCAACCCGAACTATGTAGCGGGACCCTGTCTTAAAAAAAAAAAGAAAAGAAAAAGATGTATTATGTATATGTACCCATTCCGCACAATGAATGTTATCATTATGTACTACAAACATATATTAATAAAAAAATTTTAAAGACCAAAAAAGTCAACTGATAAGTTTAATGAGTTTCAAAGCAGTTGACTACCAAGGTATGCGTACTATAAAAACAAAACTCTAGTTTGTGCTGCTGATACTTGGTGTGGCCTTAGACTAGGGGTTCTCTGAACTGGCAGGTGTCTTGTACAGTGATGGGTGAGGTGGCTTAGCTAGAGAAGCTACAAACAGTGCAACTCTGCCCTGGGGGGGTGGGTGTTACAATGACAGGGCCCAGGAACCACTACATGAGATGGAACTGGAGAGGGCAGGGCAGGAGGGTTCTAAACCCCTAGCACCTGTCTTATCTAGGTTTGTCTTAGCCTGGTTTGTCTTTGGGATACTCTCAGGCTCTGGCTAACCTGGGACAGCCAAGGAAGGGCAGCACCAGTGTATGAGAAGCCTGTTATGGAGCAAGGGTGGGCCTTGGTTGGTGAAGTGAGAATGGAGCTGGAGTGGAGCCGAGCTGTTAAAACACTTCAGGAGGCAGATTTGGACTGGGGCTCACAGGGAAGTGTACTGTCTCCTGGAGAGCCCCAGAGGACCCCTTAATCCAGCCCAGCACCCACAAACTGTGGCCCAGGCATGCTTTTTTTTTTTGGCCTACACTGTGCTTATTTTTGTAGTAATTAAATGCTTTATTTTTTTTAAACAATCTACATGGCCCACCCTTCCTTTCCCTCTCTCCCTCCCCCCTCTTTATTTTTAAACAATCTAAATGCCTGCCTGCCTGCCTGTCTGTCTTCCTTTCTTTCCTTCCTTCCTTCCTTCTTTCCTTCTGTGGTGCTGGGGATGGAACCTAGGCAATTGGTAGGCAGCTGCTCTGCCGTGGAGCTACCCTTCCAGTCATTATTTTTTTAAAAACAATGCCTCCACTCTGTGTAGGTCTCAATCAGAGTAAGCCATATTCCCCTCCATGTCAAGCACCAACTGTCTGTGATTGTTCAATCTCTCTCTCTCTCTTTTTTTTTTTTTTTTTTTTTTTTTTTTGGTACCAGGAATCAAACTCAGGGACCTTGCACTTACAAGGCAGGCGGCAGAATCACTGAGCCAAATTCCCGGCCCCTGTGATTGTCCAATTTTAAATATGTTAGAAAACATCATGACTACTGAGGTTTTAGTAAATAATCATGCCATGACATGGTGCCAGAGCAGTGCAATGGCAGAAAAGCTGCACTTATTTTAAAATTTGAATTAGTTGTTAATATTTAACGATCAGGAGATTTCTCATAGCTTTTAACAAGACCCTGTCTTAAAGTAAAAAAATAAAAAAGGCTGGGGAGCTTAATGCAAAGCTTAATGCAAAGGGACTAAGTACATTCCCCCATTACAACCCTCCAAAACCAAACAAAACAAAAGTGACCCAGGCAAGATATTCTTTCTTCAATTGCCCATCCCCGGGGCAATATCCCAGCCCTGAGGATATCTGTGTGTGTCCCCAGCCTTAAGCAGTTTAGAACAGGGGAGGTCCCAGAGAGAGAAGACTTGCAAGTAACATTTGGACTGCAGTGGGACCCAGGTGTTCTGCTTTCTAGACCCACCCACTGGGTACACAATCTCTGAAGCAGTTCTGGGCAGGGAGTGGGGGAAGGATTAGGGTAGCTGTGAGGAGCTCTCTAGAAAGGACTGGCCTTTCCAGGGGTGGCTTGCCTGGTGCTTGGCCTCATGCCTCAGCCCTGCTTGTGTGAAAGGCCACAACAGGATCCTTTGAGATGATGGGCTACAGGCAGGAATCGCAGCAGGCTGGGTACTCTCTCTGACCAGATGATGGGTGCGCAGTGTGGGAGCCTCCTCTTGCGTCCAGACATCAAGAGAAGAGCTGTTGAAGGCCATAACAACACGGCTATGGGCTCTGACTAGAGAATGATGTGAAGGGATTGCAGGCCAGAACTGAGATCTGGTGTCAAAGAGATGCCACCTGGAACAGAGCAGCCAGGCGAGGAATCTCAGCAAAGACTATGGGGATCTGGAGTGGAAGAAGAGGGTGGAAGAGGAGTCAGAGTCTGGAGCCGAGAAAGAGGAGGGTGTATGGCAGACAGCCAGGCGATCAGGTTCCCAACCAGCTGCTACCAGAATCATGCCACTGCCAGCAATGAGATTATCTTCCAATACAGGAGTTTCATTTCTCTCTAGCCCTGTAGGCATTTAAGGCCTACCTAGCACTCTTTATTTTGTGTGTGTGTGTGTGTGTGTGTGTGTGTGTGTGTGTGTGTGTGTGTGTTTTGTTTTTTTACTGGGGATTGAACGGGGATTGAACTCGGGACCTTGCGCTTGCAAGGCAGGCAGCAGGACCACTGAGCTAGATCCCCAGCCCCTTAGCACCCTTTGGTCTGGAGGAGGGGGAGCTGGAACAGTGGGAGAAAGGGAGAGAGTGCAGCTCAGTAGAGGAGTAGTGCACGTGAGCACGGCCAATAAGGAGAAGGCCAGGGAGGATGGTAATGCAGTTAACAAGTATGGTGGTATCAGCAGCTGTTTTCTGACCTGGTGCTGTTACTTTGCACAGAGTATATCCTCAGGTGCCCCTTGAAGTAAATGGATAAGCCCGTTCACTGATTGGCCCATACATGGGACAGAAGCTCAGAATGGTCAAGTACTTGTCCAAGGTCACACAGCCAACCAACAAGCAGAAAGCATGGCTGACTTTCTGGCTTCTGCCTTTTGGTTTAGTCCTCCACTCCAGGGAGTTTGAGGGAGGTGGGAGGGATAAGGGTACAGCTGCACTGAAGGCCTTAGGTCTTAGCAGAGGTGTTTCCAACTCTGGGTGTGAGTTCCAGTTTGAATGCCCAACTAAGAAAGCTGACCATAGCTTCAGGCCAGTTACCAGATAGCCTGACTTAGAAGTTGCTTATTTCTGGGAACCTCTAGGTAGCCATGGCTTCAGAAAACAGTACTCCTTCTAGATCCTGTACACTTGGGGACATTGTCCACTTTCTATCTCCCACCTCTGGTCAGGGCCCTGGGCCAGGCAGAACTGCACCAGGGCTTGCAGTTTGGTAGAGATTGCTTCTCTGTCCTCTTCTTCAACCTCCTCAGGGGCCCTGGAAGCAGAAAGGGTTTTCTGTCCTACACTCCAGAACTTGTCTACCATCACAGGGAGCAGGGCCCCAGTACTCCTGCTTCCTCTCACAGGCCTGACACCATTCTATACCTTCTTGGTTGAAGGAACAACAGTCACCACCTGATTGAGGGCTGTCTCTGTACGGACCAGTCAAATGGAACCCGGGTTTTCAGAGTTTGCCCTCGTCGCCTCCAGCCTCCAGCAGCCTGCAAGGCCACCCTGGGAGTGATACTTTCTGTGATGGCTAAATGCTGCTTGTGACCTTGGCTTGACAATGGGCTCCATAGTTTACTTAAACACTAGTCCAGATGTGCTTTGAAGAGATTTGGTACTCGTGGCTACCATCTGAAAACAGTTTTTACTGGGTAATATGGATAGGTCTCATTCAATCACCTAATGGCTGTACGAGCAAAGACTGTTTTCCAGAGATGGTCTTCTGCTATGAGCTATAACGAAAAAGTCCTGCCATTGCGTCCAACCTGCCCACCTGCCTACAGACTTCATGCTTACATCCCTCTGTCCCCCCATGTCTCCCCTAAGAACCCTAATACTTCACACGTATAAGGCTGATGTGAGGCCTCCGTGGGACACTGCCTTGCTAGAGTCACCTGTATCTGCAAACAGCAGGAAGGTAGTGTTAGTTCTTGGCTACAGATGAAGTGAGACTTAGAAAAATGACTTTTCCAAAGCTTCAGAGAAGAGTTGGGATTTGAATCAGGCCTGTGTTTTCAAAGTCAAACCTCAGTCATAGAGTCCTTTGTCAAAACTCTTGCAAGGTAGCTGTTTTGGTTCAGTTGAAGCCCATAGCCTGGTTGGAGAAGTCAGACTAGAGGCATGTTGGCCTCCATGGGTACTGAGTTAATAATAGGTCCTTGTGCAATACAAGCTGTGTTGGGACATGCTGACGTTTATCCAATTTAGAATTGTCATGGCCCTGATGCAGCCTTGGAGTTGTGAGTAAAATCATCAAGGGGCTGATAGCTAAGTGATGATCCCTCTCCTTGGAGAAGTCAGCCTGCCCCCTACCCTGCAATTCTAATGAGCTAAGCCCTTTGAAGCACTGACTCGGGATTGGCTTTGCAGAGGCCCACAGGAACCTGGGATTCCCCCAGGCCACTGGAGGACATGCAGGAGTGGCAGCAAGGAGGAGCTGGAAGTCCATAGTCTTCTGAGCTCTCAGAAATCACGGAGTCTGGTATAGCTGATGGAAAGGGGGCAGTTGGCCCAACTAAGGGGACCTTGAGAGCCAGCCAAGAGATGGGCCTTGAGAAAACAACTCTGAAGCCTTGGAACTCAACCCTGGGCCTCACACAGGGTGACTGTGCCAGACCTAGCCTGGGGACCACAGGAGTGGAAGCCCACGTTTGCTCAACTTCCAGAGACTGTCTAGCTTGATGCAGTGCCCTGGTTGTGACACCAGCTTAGTGCTTCCTCTAGTAACAGCTAACAGACCACGTAGCCCCAGGT
The DNA here is from genome assembly GCF_012274545.1 of Fukomys damarensis. NCBI lineage: Eukaryota > Metazoa > Chordata > Mammalia > Rodentia > Bathyergidae > Fukomys > Fukomys damarensis. The sequence continues at coordinate 43,659,056 of NW_022900949.1, read as the reverse complement.
TCCTCTTTGCTGAACCACCCACACTGGAGTCCGTTGGGACTGTTTCTTCATAATTCTGGGGGTTTGGGGCAGGTCAGCAGGCTGGCAGTCCACAGGAGGTGTTCAGGGAGCATGTGATGGATGCATGAATGAATGGGGTGGGTATTAAGTGAGGACTACCTGTGGACTATGTGTGAATGAGTATAGAAGAGTAAGTCCCCAGGCCCCAAAGACAGGGCAGTTTGTGGGCAGGCTGTGTTAGCAAAGAGGTAAATGAGGACTGCTGGAAGCTGATAATGGTTAGCAAGGAGCATGGAGAGGAGCAGGAGGACCTGCATGAGGTTATTTTCTGGGCGTCCAGTATTTTAGGTAGCTTCAGAAACATGCCCTGGGAAGGCATATAAGCACTTGAATCCTGCCACACAGCCAGCACATGACCATTCATGCACTTAGCAGCTCACATGAGCCCTCCAAGGTGTCTGTACCATCATCCTCAACTCCTCCCTCTGTGCTTACTCTGGGATAGGCCACCTCTGATCTAGAGACTGATCTGCAGACCTCATACACATGTGTTTGAGCATGTGTGTAGCCAGGGGTTAACTGAAACCTCTTGGAGCTAAGATTTGTTGGATAGTCTACAGAGCAGGTGGCAGACAGTCATCTCAGACTCTAACACCCACTCTGGGTCCTTGACTGGCCAGAAAATAAAAAGATGCATGTGGTTTTGCACCAGAACCAGAAAGGATCTCACTTTTTTTTTTGAGAGAGACAGGGTCTCACTGTGTAGTTAAGACTGACCTGGAACTCACTATATATCCCAGGCTGGTCTCAAACTCATAGGGATCCTCCTGCCTCAGCCTCCCAAGTGCTGGGATTACAGGCATGCACCACCATGCCCAGCAGGGTCTCACTTTTATATTTGGAATCTCTCTCTCCCTCTCCCCCCCATATATATTTTTAAATTATTTTTTTAAACAGAGATTGAACTCAGTACCTTGTGCTGGTGAGGCACGCATGGTGCCATGGAGCTAAATCCCCAGCCCTAGCCCTGTATATTTTCTAACTACATCTAGAAGATAGTTTTTCCAAATCCTGCCTATGTCCTAGCAGACAGAAGACTGCTGGCCACTCTGAAGTGAGAATTCCTTGGGGCCAAGTTTCAGCCAGGGTATCCTGCTTGCCACATTCATAGGTGCACACACTGGCTCTCTCTCAAAATATACACAGTCCCATTGCCTAAAGTCACAAATGCCCACCCCACACAGTCACATGCTCAGCCCTCTGATCATGGTGACAGCCACTTAAACACCGAAAGCCACAGATAGGTATAAATTCTCATTGCTACAGGGAATACACAAATACAGCTACATGTGTCCCAGAGTTGTGAGACTATCACACATGGACAGCCACAGTGTGCTATGGTTGGGACATCATCACACATGGTAACCCATGCTCATGGGCTGAGCTGTGCAGGATTAGACTGTGCAGGGTTGTCACACTGCTTCATTCTTCACTCCTAGCTCCCGCACCTTCTCCAAGGGCTGCCAAGATCCCTGGGATGCAGCATCAGGGTCCCTTTCTCCTCCTGCACTCCCCACAGATCAATGACATCATCCCTCCCCTCTGCTGTCCTTCTATGTGGCCACCCTGTTCAAGGCTGTCCTGAAGGCCCTGAACACCCTGTGGAAATTTCCAGACTCACCAGAGTGAGAACCAGCGACACTCAAATCAGGTGTCTGACCAGAGCAGCCCCTTGTCCTTTCTAGGACTCAGTCTCTCCATCTATCAATAAAGGCATGGACCTGGTAGTTCCAGGTGTCTTCTAATACCTGTGACAAGGACAGCTCTGATTCTGTTCCCATTGAGCATTTCCTGGGCCATCTGGCTCCTAAGTCTCTGCTTAAACTTCACTACTGGAAGACTTGCTGATGACTGGATCTGATCTACAGTGAGGGGAGGTGGCCACCTCCTGAGGCGTCAGAGGCCTGTGCATGATGCTCTGCAGGAGCTGGAGGAATGGCTCCCCACCCTGGAGGCAGGGGCCGGCCGCCGCCACCGAAAGCCTTCCATAAATAAACTGTCATATGGGCCCAAAGGATGGTTTGGGGGCAAAAAACAATTTTTTAAAAAAGCTTCTAGAGAAGCTGTCCTGTGACTTGATTGCGAACTCAGGGGACAGGCACTCTGAGCACTGCAGGTGATCATTGTTCTGGGAAGGCCCAGATGGCAGCTCTCCCTCACATCATCTTATTCCTGGATTGTCCCAAACTCTTGGGCTCCCAGGGCAGCACAGGGAGTCAGCATACGTGTGCCTGGGGCTATAACGAAGCCTCACAGAGTCTGGAGAGAGGTCAGTCAGTTTATAAATCACCCAAGTCTAATCTGGGCTATCGTGGAGATATTTGGGCATTTTTCAAAGGGAAATTGTGGAGTGATCAGTCACTCTGTACCTGGTACAGAGAGCCAGAGAAAATAAACCAAAATACATTAAATTGGCATTTTTCCATGTGACTAAATGCTTATAGAGTGTTCTTGTGTGTTTCCAGTTGTTAGGAAAGCATATTATATAACTCACCTGGGCTGTACAAAGGTGAACCGGTTTTATTTTTGTGGGTTTTGGCAAGATATTTGAAGAGATTGTGTGTCAGCAGTGGCCATGGGTAGAGAAGCCACTTAAAGGTGCCTCATTTCCCACAAACACCTGACCGCAGGACCTGTTCTCAGAGCGTCTGGTGGGGTCTGGTGAACTCAGAGTTCCCCAGGAGCCTGGGAACATAGATCATTTATAGAGCACTCACCCACCCGTGGAGGTGCTGGTTTTAATTCTCAGTATCAAACCAAACAAAACCTAAGTAAATAAATAATAAAATAAAACCAACAACAAAAATCAAACAAAACCCAGAAGCACTCAAACTGCTGAGTCATCCAGGCAATCCTTGGAGGACTCTTCTGTGTTCCTCCCACCCCTTCCTAATTCATCAGGGGCCCGGGTAACCATGTTGAACAACTTTTCTGGTGTTGCCACTGACCACACTGAAAACCACTGATCTTCTATCAGAGCAGTCAAAACGATCATTCTAAACCCTAAACTGCATGGAGTTCCTCCTGTGCTCATAGCCCTCTTATGATTCCCTTCTAGAAGCTGAGTCCTCACAGGACTGTGCAAAGCCCACCTTGTTGATAGCCCTCCAACACATTTTTCAGGCCCTAAAATCTACCCAGTAAATCCCAACATTGGGCCTGTGCTTTTGCTGTCCCTTCTGTTTAAAACGCAGCCTCTTTCCCCCACCATCTCTCTACTCCCTTCCTGTCCTTGCATCCTTGGTCTCCCAAGAGCTCCTTCCTGACCTCCATAGCTTTTTCTACCCCCCTCCCTCCTCTTCCCCAGCTTGTGCCTAGCCTCCCTCTGCCCATCTGAACCTTATTATCTCCCTAAACTCTTGCCTTCAGGAGGCAAGGGCTATGCAAGGGTACATGGCTTCATCCCTGGTACTGAGTGCAAGCCTTGGCACCTGGGATGGGGATAATGGAGGTGCTGATAAATTTGTGGAGCATGGAGCAGCCTGGGGGTCTCAGCAAGGCTGAAGCTCAAGCCTCTAGGCCCAGCCAGGTCTGATCAGAGCGGGGCATCACACAGAAGGAAGCAGAGGGGAACTTTCAGGTCTCAGGCCAGGTCTGATGTCCTCAGAGGGCATAGGGAGGGAGTAGAGACTCATCTGTATCCTGTCCCTGAAGCACGCAATGTTCTTGACTCAGTGCCCAGGGGTCATGGCAGTACTAATAAACTCAGCTCACCTAGCTCCCCACAGTGACCCGATGAGCTAACAGGGTGTTCTGTAGCAGAAACCAGAAAGTTCACTGGGCATGGTGGCATGGACATGTCTAATCTCAGGTACTCAGGAGTCTGACACACAGGGAATCAAAAGTTTAAGGGCAGAGCCAGGCGTGGTGGTGCACACCTGTAATGCCATCATTTGGGAGGCTGAGGCAGGAGGACCACCATGAGTTCAAGATCAGTTTGGGCTACATGATGAGTTCAAAGGCAGTCTAAAATATATAGTAAGACCCTGTCTCAAACAAACAAAAAAATTTGAGGCCAGCCTAGGCAACTTTTTTTTTTGAGACAGGGTCTCACTATGTAGTTGAGACTGACCTGGAACTCACTATGTAGCCCAGGCTGGTCTTGAACTCACAGCGATCCTCCTGCCTC
>NW_022900949.1:43646295-43654475 GCF_012274545.1 Fukomys damarensis | reverse complement strand
CAAAAAAAAAAAAAAAAAAAAAAAAAGGTTTTTAAAAAAAGGAGTGGAGTTAGAGTGTAGTGGCAGAACCCTTGTCTAGGATTTGTGAAGCCCTGAGTTTGATTCCTAAGACTGCAGTGAGGGAGAAAAAAAGGAACCCAGGAGGTTCCAAGTTGGGCCAGAACCAAGATCAGGTCTGTCCTTCCTAACCCATCCTCCACTGGTCCTGGTCAGGACTTGGAGTGACCCCGGTGGGTCACTCTAACTGCCAGATCTGTAGGAGTCATGGGGAGGGATGCGGGAAATGATAAAATCCTCTGACCTTCTCCGTTGTCTGTCTTACTGCCCATAATCACCATCAGGGTTCTCACCACTGTCTGATTCTGAGTTCTGATTCTTGTCCCCAAGGGACAGGAGGGCTGGCAGCGCTCCATAGCTGTCTCGCATCATGCCAGCACTGTGGGTTTGAGTAGCCTTGGGCATGGGGGCAGGGGCTATCTGTGAACATGATGTCAGTGGTGACCTTGCTTAAGATTCTTAGGATTTTTTTGCTACACAAAACTTTGGCTTTGGCAGCCCTTCCACCCAGGAAGCTGATATTTCACCCTGAGTCTGGCCATGCCAGATAAGTGGCCTTCAGGCCCTGCGTCACCTGTGCCAACAATCTTGGGTGTAACTTACTTCCTGAGCAGGTATATCTGTACGTGTGTGCAGGTGTGATATGTGGTATATGGCGAAAGAATCTGCCAGCCTCAGCTCTCTCAGCCTCTCTCACCTGCCCTTCTTGTTCAAGTTACCATTTATGAAGAGCTTACTCTGTGCCAGGCCTTACAGCATCCCTACGCTCTAGGGTGTGTCCCACAAAAGACACATTCAAATTCTGACACCCAGGACTTATGAATGTTACCTGATTTGGAAATAGGGAATTCATAGATATCATCAAGCTAAAATAGATTCAGGAGGCTAAGGTCGGAGGATCACTGTGAGTTTGAGGCCAGCCTGGGCTACATACTGAGTTCATTGCTAGGCTGAACTACATATCAAGACCGTCTCAAAAAAATTCGTACTATATTAGGGTGGGTTCTTATCCCATGACTATATGCTCTTAAGGAGAGTGACACAGAGAGAATATAACCATAAGAAGAAAGAAGCAGATTGGAACCATACTGCTACAAATGTGGAGTTAATAGGGCTACAAAAAGCTGAAAGAGACAAGACGGCATTCTTTTGAGAGTGGCTGGCCAACACCAGAGCTGGTTTCCAGAGCTGTGAAATGAAGCATTTCATTCTGAGCCACCCCAGTTTGTGGTCCCTTGCTACAGTTGCCATGGGAAAGGATACACCTGGCTTCTGTTAGGGTCTGCATCTTACAAGAGGCAACTAAGGCCCAGAGAGCCTATGCTGTGGCCCACAGTTGTTCAGTACACTGGTGCTGTATCTGGGATTGGAGCCCAGTTTGCATAACTCTAGCCTGTGAGCTCAGTCTTTCCCCAATAGAGAGACTGTCCCCCTTGGCCTGTCTCCTTTCTTGTTCCCAACCCCTGACTCTCTACAGAGCCATGCCCCATCGCCAGGGGAGAACCTATCCCTTCACTGCTAATGCCTAATGACTCCTCTGACCTCCAAGCTCCAGCCCTGTCTCTCTCCTTGCCTGCACCAGCAGGTTGCAGGGATGCCCCTCACCATCCCTCTACACGCCACAGCAGCCTCTGCCTTGATGCCACTCCCAACTATTGGTTTGGGAATTCTGATTCCCATAGCCTGACGCTGGCCTCATGTTCTTTCCACATCTTTGTCTTTGCTTTCGCAACATTTCTGTGACTGGGAGCCTTTTCTCTTGCTGCTCGTCCAGTCTCCCAGCCCAAGCTCGTATCTCTCCCCCTCCCCTTCCAGGACCTTCACCGCATTGAAGGACACCTCCTGGAGACTTCAGACCCCCTTTCTTACCCCAGCTCCTCAGCATTACCTATCCTCTTTAGTCTCCTCCCACTAGTGATTCTTATGCTTTCTCCACAGCCTCCTCCACTCCCCTTGCCTGGTAGCCATCAGAGCCTGCCAGTCAAACCTGGCAATTCCCTCTTTTCCTATTTGCTTAGTCCCTTGTCCTCTGCCCTGTCCCAAAGCTCCTGAATTCCTAAACCTTGCTCAGACAGAACAGGCCACCACTCTAATCAAAGAGAATGTGGCACCCAAGACACATCACCTTCAGCCTTGGGTTTTTCATAGGCTACTCAGCTCCACTCATATAAAAACCTCCTCTAGATGAGGTGAGAGAAGGGCACACCCCTATGTACTTTTCAATTAATTTGTTCATTTTTCTATGCCTTCCACAAATACCTCCTAGCCTGCCACATACATCAGATGACCCCTGACCACTCCGGGAGACATTTGCTTTGGCTTCAGCAGCTTGGGTAGTGGGTCCATTCCAGATGACTCCACCCTGTGTCCCCTCTGGATGATTTTGCCCCTGTAGCCACCTTCAATCAGTTGTACAATGAGCCTTTCCCCTGTTGATGAATAAACAGAAAGTTGGACACTGCATGTGTGCAAGCCTGCCTTTTTCCCCTAGATAAAAGCAACCTCCCCATGCCTTTAGCAGGTCAGTTCATGCACCGTTCCCCTAAAGCTCCTTTTGGATGTCTTATTTTTTCTATTCATGATTTCTATCTTAAGAGCAGGCTGAGCTTGTACATTAAACATTAATGACACCTCTGGCACTAAGGGCTGTGTCACTGAAGACAGCTAGCAGCAGAGAACCATGGAGAGCAGCAGAGAATTGCTGGGAGCCTCCATCTTCAGGCATCAGAAGAGCTTCAAAGGGCTGCAGCTGCCAATAAATTGACAACCCCCTTTCTCACCCCAGCTCTTCTGCATTACCTATCCTCTTTAATCCCCTCACAACTAGTGATTAGGGCTGCTCACACTAAGAGATATAGCTGCTGGCATTCAAAGCTCAGGGCTGTTAACACTAACAGCGCCATCCTATGACTATTTGTGATTTCTATCTGCATTGAGAAAAAGAACCCTCGGTGGATTGGTGACACTGCCCCTAACAGTTTGGCCTCCAGCCCTGTTCACCGAGGTGTCCACAGTGAGGACTGTGCTCCTCGCCAGCTCAACCAACGCCACTGCCTACAAGGTAGTCTCCCTCCCCAAATGTCATTCTAGGTCTCCTCAGCTACTGCCTAGGCTCCTGTGGGCTGCAAGGTTGAGACAGAGGAGGCCTAGGTTTTGGTCCTGGTGACTTTTTCACAGTAGGGCCCTCCTTATCTTCCTGCAGCTGTATTTTGAACTTCAGTCTCTATCCTGGCCTGAGGGCAGGAACTGCCTCTGTCCAAAGTGGGTACAAATCAATTTGGTCAAATCAAGTACAGACTAGTGTGCTTTGGCAGATTCTGAGTCATCCTGGTCAGGGACAGAGGTGGAAAGGGAGGGAAGCCAAGGCCAGAGCTTCTTTGATTTTGTACTGACTTTTCCTTGAACTAGCAGAAGACTGCACAGAAAGGTCACTGGAGTTCCTGTGTCCGTGTGGCATGACAGAGTGCTGACATATGCCCTTAAATGTGATTGCACAGTGTAGCAGCTTGTACTGATACTCTGCCTGGTCCCCTGTTAATATTTTTGCCTTTCTTTGCTCCATATGCATCAGGCAACCATATCTTCTGTGAATGTGTGGATAAGCCCAACTCCTTCACTTCTCAGGCAGGATGGCCCTGGACATGTTCTGTGCCATGCCCCAGAGCTCTCTGGTGAGATTAGGCCTAGCTACCCACTGTAATAACTTGCTTAAAAACATACCCACTACTGCTGATTTCCCTTCCCTGTTTCACTTCCTAGTGTTTCCTAGAATCACCTCCCAAATAAACAAATGCTCCTTCAGTCATTTCTCTAAAGTGGCTTCCAGAGGAACCCCATCTCAGATACACAGTCTCACTAGGCCACAGTCACCTACACAGACAAGTACAACCACACATAGGTGTTCAGACACAGCCATAACCACACAGACCCCCCAAACGCACACAGAGACACCACAGACACACATTCACACATCCTGAAACAAAGTCACGGTCACACAAATGTGTGCCTGCACACAGAGACACAGATATATGGGTGCAATCTTGGCCACACATGCTGACACATGTACACACTCCTGCACACACACTTTTACCCATTTCATATGATGAAGACAGGACAGAAGGAACTGACAGGACTCTTCCCCCCAGGAACACATGGGTCCTCAGCTAGAATAAGATAAAGCTCTTGTAGCTGGAGAGGAGGATCTGGCCTGAGGGAGTCTGAGCAGCCTGAGCTTTGTGGGGTTCACAGGGGAGGCAGTCATGGGGGTGGGGACACCTGAACCAAAGTTAGGGAGCAGAATTTCTTCTGAGATGTTTGACCCAGGAGCTGCCCAGGTGGAGGTAGCATGCAGACAAGGTACAAAGGTGAGTCAGTATGGCCTGACTGGTCGTAACTGGGTGGGACACAAGGTGAGAGTGGAGAAGCAGAGCAGGTTGCCAATGGGGAATTTGGCCTAAACCTGAGGGCATGGGGAGCCACAAATGGGCTTTAATGTAGGAAGCGGATGGCAAACCCTAAGGACGCTGACAAGCATTATCACCCACAGCTAACCAAGACTCCACTCTCCTCCTCCAGGACCAGAGGCAAGCCCTCTTCTCGCTAGAGCTCAGCCCAGATGTATAGGAGGTGATTCTGTCCACTGCCTAAGGTGGCTGTGTGGCCCTGAGCATGTGAGTGACTTGTTAGGGTTGAATCTACCTGGTACACAGAAATGACTCACTGCCAGGAGGACTTTGTCACCCAGCAGGGCTGGGGTTAACTCTTCACCGCTTGCTTTGGCCATAATCAATACTATGGCCCCCGCTTTTGCAGGTGGGCTGAGAGAACACAATTCTTAAGCTGAGACCATACCAGTCATTGCCTACCTCAGCTTGGAGAAACTGTGTATTTCTGCCATCCAGGATTCTTCCCTTCTAGGGTCCAGGTACACATGTTTCTGTGGAAGAAATACCAATCTGTCCTTCAACAACCTCCATAGATGCCCCCACCCCAGGAGTTGTTCCTGAAAGAGAAATGCTATACAATAAGATCGGCCTTTGCCTCGCCTCCATTTTTTTTTCCACAGAATGTTTTGTTTTGGAAATGTAAGTTTGTGCTGCTGGGCTCCTGCCCAATATATCAAAATGGTTTGTGGCTGTTTGAATGGTGTGACCTTTCAGAAATGTTCTGTTAAACTCTGCCCCTTCACATGAAGGTTCTATTAAGCTCTGCCCCCTCTCAGGAATGTTTTGTAATTGATCAGTGTGTGCTCTGGGCTGCCCTCAGTCCAGTGTATCAAAATGGCTTGTGACTGTTTGAACTGTGTGATCTTTCAGGAATATTCTTTTAAGCTCTGCCCCCTCTGAAGAATGTTCTGTAACTCTGCCCCCTGCTTCACTGAGCATGCTCACCTGCCCTGTAGATCCCTATATAAGGAGGCTCTCGTTTCCGGTAGAGTGCTCAGACTTCTCTGAAGCTGTCAGGGCTTGCTGGCAGAGTAAGGGTTTTTTTCTCCTCCTCTTCTACTGACCATCAGTTTCTTGAGACTTCAAATTATGAGAGCTGTGACCCAGAGTTGCCACACTGAGCTCTAAAACTCTGCTGTGCCTTTGTGGCACTTGGCTGCAACACTGAGCTGTAGCACTTGGCTATAGCACTGAGCTGCTCTGCTCTGCTGCAACATTCCTCCTACCAACAAAGGCCTTTCCTTTACCATGCTGAGCATGAACCCTATGAGGGCATTCACCAAGCCTGATATGCTTGGTTGCCCTTTGCCTGTCTGCCTTCACTGGAGCAGACACTTGATGTTAGTCATCAGCTGAGCCTGGCACAGGGACTAGTATGTACCTGCCACTCTATAAGTCTGTGACTTCCAGAACAGAGCTGGGGACACAGCTGCATCCCACATACACCTGTGGAATTAGCCCTCCCTGCGTCCAAGCCTTGCTGTGGATGGTAGGAGGGATTTCCTGGTGCTCCTTGGGCCCATCGATTCCAGAGACTGATTTGTCAGACAAGTCTTACCAGGGAGATGTACATAACATCTGCGAGTGGCTATCAGGACATGGTCTTTGTCTTCATTGAGTTGATAGTCATAGGGAGGGACAGAGGATAAACCTAATATTATATAAACAAGGAGACTTGTAAGAGTGCTGGGCAGGGATCAGAGGAGGTGGCTCTGAGGTGATGTTCAGACAGAGGACAGAAAGACCACAAACCTGCAGTGCAAGATCTGAGGGTGAACAGGCCAGGCAGAGGGGACAGTCAGAACAAAGGTCCTCAGGTGGACCTGAGCTTTACTCATGGGAAGGGCAGCACGGAGGGGCAGTGTGGCATGATGAGGAAGGGAAGACAAAGAAGGCCTTGATGTGTTTCTTTTAAGAAGTCCCCAACTATCTCCGTCTTCTGAGACCAGAAACACCTTCTATACACCTGGCAGTCGGAGAGCCCCAGCTGATCCTCCTTTCCTACAGTTGCCCAGAGGGGTCACCCCCAAGATAGGCCAGGGCCAGGGGAGAGTGGGTTGGGGAAGACAAGCCCGATTCCAGTTTCCTCCTGACTCAGAACCTTCTGGTCTCTGCTGCAGAAAACTCCATTATTTCATCAGCGTCATTGTGGGAAGCTGGGTGCCCTTATTTTAAAGATGGGGAGAGGAGGCCTGAGATGAGACCACAGAGCTGGGACTTGGGTAGCCTTATGTTCCTAAGCGGACCATTATAGCCAGGTGAGACTTTGCTCCCCAACAACAAGGCTGGGCTGTCCTTTCTTACTGGGACCCCAGGATTACCACACCAGAATTTTAACAGGGGCTCCATAAAAATGCAGGTTCCTGGGCAGGGGATTTGGCTCAGTGGTTCCACCACCTGCCTTGAAAGTGCAAGGACCCGAGTTCGATCCCTGGTACAAATTAAAAAAAAAAAATGCAGGTTCCTAACTATTCCCAACCCCGACCCATAGAATAAGACTTATAGCAGGTCCAAGAGTCCACATTTTAAACCAGTTCCTCCATGGATTCTAGAAACTGAACCTTAGGGTCCCCTGTGGGTCTGGGCCTGGCAGACTTGCCCTATTTAAGGACCAACTGAATGATCTCTTTATGGCTCTGCTTCTCAATTGATGGATGGTAGTGAGGAAGATATACTACCACCAGAGTACAAACTGGGACATCTTCCTGGGTATTATCCCTACTTGAGTTAGCTCGCCCATCATTAAAATGTCATTTTGATATTAAAAAGAGACTGCTGAGCTGTGGGGTAGATGCTAAATTTATTTGACAGTTTATGATAAAGAATGAGATGACAAAGGACATTCTAGTGTGTGGTTAGCTGCTTTTGTCTAGAATTGGCTTCCCTCTCAGCTGTGGAGGGCAACTCTTGAAGCCTTCTTAATTTCCACTAGGACCTGAATTGGTTCAGGCTTCTTAGTCTGTCTCCCTAGGTGCATTAGGATTATAGGTTCAGGTTTGCAGACAGATGAGTTCTAATCCTGGTGCCTCACTTACTAGCTCTGTGCCTCCATTTCTTCATCAGTAAAATGGGCATAATACCGCACTGCTCCTGGAGTGGTTAAGACTTTATGTGCCTTGGCGTACAGTGACTGTAATAAATTAGAATTGTTACTTTACTCCTGACAGCCTGCTTCCAGGCTGGTTCTGTGCATTACAATTCAAGGCTCTGTGGAGGAGGGGAAAGTCCCATTATCCTCTGGCCTCCAGAGCATCTGGCCCTATCTTCCCTCCCCAAGAGTTTAGACAAGGACCAGTGGCTGACATCTGTCTTGCCCCAAGTCCCTAGGATTAGACTAATGTCTCCACCTGCTCCTCAACTGGGCAGCAGGGCACAGGGGCAAAAAGTTGCCACAGCTACAGTGGACTGGGCACCACACCTTCTGTGGCTCCCTGAATTCAAGAGGCTCAGTGGCTTACCTGAAGCCACAGAGACAGACCACAGCCTGGAGCTGTGCTGACCAACATAGTAGCCACTGGCTGTACATAGTTATTTAGATTTACTGAGTTAAATGAGTTAAGAGGAAATAAAAAGTCAGGGGCCGGGAGTTTAGTTTAGTGGTTCCCACCACCTGCCTCACAAGCATGAGGACCCAAGTTTGAACCCCAGTACCAAAAAAAAAAAAAAAAAAAAAAAAAA
>NW_022900949.1:43638383-43646059 GCF_012274545.1 Fukomys damarensis | reverse complement strand
AAAAAAAAAAAAAAAAAAAAAAAAAAAAGAAATAAAAAGTCAGTTCCTCAGCCACACTAACCACACTCCAAATGTGCATAATCAAATGTGACCAGTGGCTACCACCACTGGGCAATGCAGATGAGTATTTCCATCATACCAGAAAGTTCTTTCCATCAATGCTGGTCTAAAGCAATTATTCGAAGTCTTGACTGCCCACTGTTCTCACCCAGAAGGCTTTTTAAAACTGATGCCTAGGCTTCCCCTGTGGAAGTGTTAAACAGCAGCCAAGATGGAGACCTCACAGTTCTGAAGCTCCATTTACTTTATCTACTGGAAAAGTTTTCAACTTTGAGTCCAAACCTTATGTGTGTTTGTATGTGCAGGGCCAAGGCAGGGGGCTTCAGTCTTGTGGGATTTGTTCTTTTTTCCCAGCTGTGCTGTGCTGGCCCTTTCTCCTCTCCCTAGGTATTGTGAAAGAGGCCTGGCCTCTTTGAAGGGATTCATGGAAGGGAGGGAAGGGAGGAGATGGGTTGGGTTCATGAGACATGGGTAGGAGAACTTGGCACACAGACACTTTCCCACTCACCCGAGTGGGTAGCAAGGAGTGCAGCCACTGGCCGGCTTTGTGTCCACACACTTCCTGGAAGCTGCTCCTAAGGTACTTCTGGTTCACTGATGCCACTATTTCCTGGTATCCTATGGCAGCTCCAGTCACGCCACCCACTGCCTGCAATGTGGAAGCACAGGCCCAAGGTGGATCCTCTTCCAGAGGTATACTCTCACGTCCCTACCAGTGAAGACTTTACTAGAGTGGCATGGCCATTGGATGGAGGAGCAGGGCTGGGTGAGGCTGAAGGTTGATGGCCCCATTGGATCTATCCTCAGTCTGGGAGCATGGCCTGCCTTTAGAGAAAGCTGGCATGCCAGTTCCACATGTCTGGACCACTGAGGTCCAGAATTGCTGTGGGACTTCCTGGGGAAGTCCCCCACCTAGCAGGGTCACTGTCACAACAGGTGGGCCTAGAGCCACAGACCCATCTGTATGGAGCCTTTCTTTTGGCTCTTTTCAGCCCTAGGAGAGGACTCGTGGCTCCCTGGTCATTTAAGGCTACTCTTGTATACACTGGGTAGCCTTACAATCTGCCTCATTCCTGACCCCACCTACTCTGTCCTTGCTTATCACACCCCTGTTCAGTCCAGTTCCCAGATCTTTGTTGAGTCAGTTGCTTACACCCAGGCCACCCTTCCTCTTCTGAGTCCTACTCATATCTGTCCCCTGGAGCCAATATTCTTACGGGAAGAAGACAGTCAAGTCCAGAGTGTTACATGGTTATAATTTACTGGAGGAAAATAAAGCAGAGAAAGGGGTGGGGTTGGGTGGCATTTTAAGTGGAATGGTCAGAGAAGGCTACACTGAGATGACATTTGAACAGTCCTGATGGAAGTTAAGGGCACTGGTACAGGAGCCAGCGTAAAAGGGCTGAGATGGGGGCATGGCTGGTACCTTCCCATTTGATTCAGGTTCTGGCCATGTAGGCTGGCCTTGAACTCACTAGGTAACCCAGGCTGGCCTCAAACTCATGGTGATTCTCCTGCCTCAACCTGCCAAGTGCTGGGATTATAGGCATGCAGCACCACACCCAGCTTCTGGTTGGGTACATTCTTGTTTAAAAACAGTGGGAAGATCAGCATGGCTGAAGGAGAGAGAGCTGAGGAAGAGCAGTTGAATAAAGGTAGAGAGATGTTAGCCAGATCAATGGACCAGAGGAAGCATGATGTCACACAATATATATTAACTGACAACTTGATGTCAAGTTTGGGCATGAATTAATAGCTTGTGGAATTTCCCTCCCTCACCATGACAGTGTAACATGATTATTTTACAGTTGTGACCACACAAGCTGGGAGAGGTGGTATAGCTTGGAGGTGACAGGGCCTGTTCTCATCTCCATATCTGCTTGACCCTAGCAAAAGTCTTGAACTGCCCTGCTCAGAGTTTCAAATGGCAACCATCAGTAGGTGCAGGGAAAACTGACAGTATATGGGGCTTCCCAGGTGCAGGCTGAGTTGGGTTCAGTGGGAAATGTCCAGCCTTTCATCCCTCTTTCCCTGTACTGAGCTGGGATGGCCTTGGTCCTTGGTTAGAGGGGTGGTGAATGATCCCAGGATAACAGGCTCTGCCACAGGGACCTGCCTGTGGGCTCTGTACCAGGACAGAGACCTCCCCAATATGGTGGCACAGGAAAAAAGATGCTCCCCTGCAGCCACCTTTAACACCCTAAAACAGAGCTCTGGCACAATACGGAACCCTCAATCAGAATGGGAGTCCCGTCTAATGGAGGTGGCATGAGTCAGGTGCGGTGTCCCCACACCTCCTCCCTGGTGGGTAAGGATACAGAAGGCAGTAATCTGGGAAGACTGGGAGGGTGAGTAAAATCATCCAGTGCTGTCACTTTGAGCAAACCTAACATTTAAAAACCATTTTATTTATTTATTTATTTTTTGGTGACGTTGAGACAAGGTCAGGCTGGCCTTGAACTATGTAGCCCAAGCTGGCCTTGAACGCATTGGTGATCCTCCTGCCTCAGCCTGCTGAGTGCTGGGATTATAGGCATGTACTAAGATGCCTGGTTTGAAAACCATTTTACAGAAGCTTCCCTGAATTGTTTTCTAAAGTACAAGCTCCTAAAGATCAAAAGTACTCCATAGATAAAATTGACAAAAATAAAACCCCAAAACTAAAAATACCACCCAACAATTGATATAGTTTATCAATATAATTGATACATTGATAATATTGATATATTTTTCTATATTTTTTTCTTCTGTAATTTCCCCTTCTAAATGTTTGGCTGGTAGACAAAACAACTGAATATGATGGGAACGTTGATGGGGAGACTAGAAAATTATCCTTTGAACAGTGTTGAACATTTCAGGGTGTGGGTATGGGTGAGTGTGAAGAGCAACAATATTTGTTCTAAGGATATCATAGTTTCTAATTTATATTAGCCCAAACATTTCTAAGGTAAAGGAACCGGTCCTGTGCCACATCATGTTTAAAATGGGATTAAGTGTATGACTGATTCTCACCTCTGGCCTCAGACCTTTTAGGTCTAAATCAGAGGTTCTCCTGCCCTTGCCAGTTTGAGTTTACTGAATCTAGCTAGGATTTGCAGATCCAGGGACAGACTCTCAGGTCTTGATGTGTCGTGAAAAGCTTCAGAGATGGACAGAACCTAATCAGTGTTGGGAGTCTGGACAAGTTGGCCTGTCCAGGAGGGGAGGGAAAGTTCTTGAATCTTGTGAAACAAACCCGTTCAGGGTCACATGCCCCCTGGGAGGCTTGGTAGAGAAAAGGTCTAAGGACAGACTGGGCCTTTGGACCTCAAAAAGGGAGTAGGGCCGGCCTCTACTGGTCAAACTGCCGTACTGCCTCTTCCAACAGCTATTCCTGCGAAAGTAGGCTACATTCCACTCACTCGTTAACATAAACAGAGAAGCTGGTCCAGAGAGCACAGGCATATTTTCCTGAGATCACACACTGAATCAGGAGAGAACTGAGAGTCAAATCAAAGCAACTCTAGAGTTGTGATTCCGAGTGATCTATGTTCTTGTGAATCCACACTTGTCTCAAGCGCGTTCGGAAGGCCGTACTTAGAGTTCCAGGCAGCAAATAACTGGCTTGCAGTCAAAACTTGCGCGAGTGAAGGCCACTCACTTGTCCTTCTCCGGCATCCTTAAGGCAGTAGTTCCTGGTGATAAAACCTCGGCAGCCCCTCAGAATCTCGGGAAGTGTAGTTTTCTGGTCCTCTGGACTATAGGGTATGGGTGGCGCGGCACTGCATTTCCCAAAAGGCTGCGCTTCCCATGACGTAACTGGGCGACGGTATGGTGGAGCGAAGCCCTCGTCTGGGCTTTTAAAATTCTCAAGAGGAATGAGTGACAGTGGACAGAGACTCTTGGCATCGTGGGCTGTAGATCGGTTGGCTTGGAGGAGCTGGGCGCGGAGGCCGCGGTGTCGTCCGAACAGCTCTGCTTCCTGTTGGCTTGTAGAAAGCCGAGGCACTTTTCCTTTAACTGCGGTGGGCGGGGCGCAGCGACGCGCCCTGCGTTGCTATTGGCGGCGGTTGGCGGCGCGGAAACCGAACCGGAGCAACTGCCTCAGCTGCTACCTAGGGCTTCTCTGGCGCCCGTCATGGCGGCGGCCTCCCTGGTGAGTCATTGTGGGGGCGACCGCCCGGGCCCCTTTCTCCCCTTTGGGATGTTGGGCGCATGGCGGGCAGGAGTAGTGACTTCGAGAGGACCAGGCAGGCCACGCCATGCCTGGTTGCATTCTGTGTGGCGGGCTGGGTCCGGGCGCTTACTGAGCTCCCCCCCGCGTGTCCGGTCCCTTACCCCGGTATTGGGGTAAACCAACAAGACCCTCCCGCCGGCCTTTACGCCTTAGTGAGGGAGACACGAGCACAGTACCACTCATGTGTCTGGGTAAAAGGGTCAGTCTTTCTACCTTGTCTTCCCATCCTGAGCAGTGGGCAGCTGAATGGGGTCTTGAGCTATACCCTTTTCTGAGAGATGAAATCGGCCCTGCACCGGGAAGCCTGGGGCGGCCCAGTCCTTCAATGTGACCTGGACTCGGACTCCTCTCCTGGGTCCCAGGTTCCTGCAGATGCCAGAGTGGAACACTCAGTGGAATCTTTTCGGAGAGGCTGCTACCCACATGCTTGGCTTTCTTGTAGGCTTTCCTGAGGCGTCTGAGAACTTGGACAGAGGGCCCAGACTAGAATCCTGACGTTTGACTTCTAATCTGGTGCTTTCCTCCCTAACCCCATCCCCAGTACAAACTGGGGAGATGAGGCCCACATGCAGGAACTAACTACATGTCAGGAAATTTCAAGGGACCCACTATTTTTTAAAATTAATTTTATTGCTACATTTTAGGCATGCAATATAAGGACATTCATCATTGGATATTTGCACCTTTACATAATTCATCTTAGCTCTTATTTTTTCCCCATCCCTCCCTATCTACAAAGACTTTTTCATTATTTCATTTTCTCATATTAATTCCATTCCCTTTTTTCCTTTCCTTTTCCCCTCCTATTTCCCCTTCCCTTTTGTCCCTTTTCTTCCTATTTCACATTATCTGTTATACCTTTTAGTCCTTATTTATACTTTCAGTTTCTCACACTAGAGAAACTATTCAGTATTTACATGTGTGTCCTATTTCACTTGAGTATTGCCTCAATGTGCAAACATTTAGCTATAAATGTCTCTAATTTCTCAGTTTTTATGACCGAGTAGTACTAAAAGTACATTTTCTTTATACAGGCTCCCGTTGATGGGCAGTTGGGCTGCTTCCAAGTTTTAGCTATTACAAATTGTGCTGCTATGAACATGGGTGCACATATATCACTATGGTATGATTCTTTTAATTCTTTGGGGAAGAAACCCAGCAGGAGAATAGCTGGGTCAAATGGGACCTCCAGTCCTAGTTCTTTGAGGTATCTCCATACTGATTTCCACTGTGGTTGCACCAGTC
Organism: Fukomys damarensis; assembly: GCF_012274545.1. Lineage (NCBI taxonomy): Eukaryota > Metazoa > Chordata > Mammalia > Rodentia > Bathyergidae > Fukomys > Fukomys damarensis. Next base: position 43,640,538 of record NW_022900949.1, on the reverse strand, counting down.
CACACTCCCACCAACAGTGGAGAAGGGTTCCTCTTTCCACACAGCCCTGCCAGCATTTGTTATTGGTTGATTTCATGATAGCAGCCATTCTTTCTGGGGTGAGATGTTGTTTTCATTTGCATCTCTCAAATGACCAGTGATGTTGAACATTTTTTCATGTGTTTGTAATTTCTGCTTCTTTGAGAAATGTCTGTTCATTTCAGATGCCCATTTTTTGATTGGCTCTTTAAATTTGGGAGGTCTGATTTTTTTAAAATTCTTTATATGTTCTAGGTAGCAGACCTTTGTCTGAGGAACAGCTGGTGAAAATTTTTTCCCACATTGTGGGTTGTCTGTTCCCACTCTTGGTTGTTTCTCTTGCTGTGCAGAAGCTTTTTAATAAGAAGAGATCCCACTTGTTGATTGTTTATGCTATTTCATGGACATAAAATCCATGTTCATAAAATCTTTTCCTACACCAATGTCTTTAAGAGTCTACCTAACCTCTCTTCCAGCAAGGGACCCACTATTGAGTGGACCAGCACTAGTGAGTGCTTCTGCTTATTGTAGACACTGCCTGAGCCTTCTGTTTCTTTTTCTTTTTCTCTTTTCCTTTTTTTTTTTTTTTTTTTTTTTTTTTTTTGAGCCTTGTTTTTTGAAGAGGCTCAAATGAGGATCAGAGGCTGAATGGGATGCTTGCTGCTCTGTTGGAGGTCCTCGCACCCCCTGCCATTTCCTCTATTGGAAGAGGAACATGGTTGATGGTTGGGGGTGGAGCTGAGTACAGGTTAGGTCACAGCACTATGGGGTGGTAGTGGCTTGCTCTGACCCAGGGACATCCTTTCCCAAGACTCTCTCTGGTCTCTGGAGCACCCAGAATGCTTCTTTGAGGTTTCTTACTTGAGTAGGAGGGAGTTACATTGTATTTGGATGAATAGGGTGTAATCCTTCAAGTGCCAAGATACAAACTACTTACTGTTGAATGAAGAGTGTCTTCCTAAGCAGTAGCCTAAAAGCCTGTATTGTACTAATATTGGACAGAGTGGTGATGATGATGATGACACCAGGGAACTGCTAGGACAAACCCTTGGGTTCACTAACTAGTCTTAAGGAAGGATTAAGGGTGCAAGATTGACTCCTGAGATGAAAGGCGTTGAAAGGCCCCTATTATTTTTCCTTTTTGGGCTTTTTAGCAAATAACTTTATTGAGATACTCTATACCATGAAGTTCACCCTTTTTTTGAGACGGTCTGGCTATGTAGTTCAGGCTGGCTTTGAACTCACTATTCTATAGCTTAGGTTGGCCTCGAACTCTTCACGACCCTCCTCTCAGCCTCCCAATTGCTAGGATCGTGTAGGTATGCTCCACCATGCCTGGCAGGTTCACCTTTTAAAGTGTACAGTTTAGTGATTTGTTTTGTTTTGGTATTGGGGATCGAACTGGGGTCCTTGTACTTGTGAGGCAGACGGCAGAACCACTGAGCTAAATCCCCGGCCCAGTTTAGTGATTTTAATACATTTGTGGTGTTGTACAACTATCACCACTATCTAATTTCAGAATATTTTCATCATACCAGTGAGAAACCTCATATTCTATAATAGTCATTCTCTTTCCCTTTCCCCTCTGGCTTCTGACAACCACTCACCTACTTTTTGTCTCAACAGATTTGATTGGTTTTGACTTAAAAATAGTCCACTGGCTTTGTTTTCAAGGCTTATTATGTTATAGCATATATTAGTACTTCATTCTTTTTCATGGCTGAATATTTTGTTGTATGGTTGTACAACATTTGGTTTATCCACCTGTTGAGAGACACTTGAGTTTATTCATTCTTTGGCTAGTATAAACACAACTTCTGTGGACATTTGTGTACTTTTTGTGTGAATGTATTTCCAGTTGTTTTGTTTATTTATCCATAATTGATTGGTCATTAATTAACTGTTTTTGAGGAACTGTGGAGCTGTTTAACACACTGGCAGTTTTGTTGTAGTTGTTCTCTTTAATGATTTGGGGACTAGGTGTAGTGTTGCTCTGAGTCCAGAGCATTGCTGAGTTTGAAGCCAGCCTGTGCTACATATAGTAAGTTCAAGGCCAGCCTGAACTACATAGTGAGACCCTGTCACAAAAAATAAACAAGGAAAAATAGGGGGAGAATATTTACTTTCTTCCTATTAA
>NW_022900949.1:43624741-43638248 GCF_012274545.1 Fukomys damarensis | reverse complement strand
TTTTTTATTTTTTTTTTTTGAGACAGGGTCTTGCTCTGTAGTCTGTGCTGGCCTTGTACTCACTGTGCAGCCCAGACTGGCCTCAAATTTATAGCAATCCTCCTGCTTTGGCCTCCTGAGTGCTGGGGTTACAGCTATGTGCCACTATACCAGGCAAGTTTTCATATTAATTTCAGGATCAGCTTGTCAGTTTTTACAGAAATGACCCATGGGATTTTGATAGGAATTATGTTGAATCTGTGGATTGATTTTGAAGATTATTGCATCTTAATAATATTACCTTCCAATCCACAGCATAAGTTATCTATTTTTTTTTCAGCTTTGAGTTTATTGGTACATTTTAGGGATACAGTACAGTTACATTCATTGGTGGGATCTTGTACCTCTACATGACAAGTCTTGGTTCTCATTTTTTCCCTTTGTCCCTGCCCTCCCTTCACCCTCCCCTCCCCTCCCCATCTACAACCACCTTTATTTCCATCTTTTCATTATCTCACATTTTTTTCTTTTCCCTTTTTACCCTTCCCCTACCCATCCCACCTTCCCTACATCTTTAGCTCCTTTCTTCCCATTTCTCAATGTCAGTAATCTTATTAGGATCTTCTGTATTATAGCAGATTATTCACACCAGAGAAACTATTCGGTATTTACACATGTGTGCCTTATTTATTTCACTTAGGAGTATATCTTCAATATGTATCCATTTTCCTATGAATGAATCTATTTTCTCATTCTTTATGGCTGAGTAATATTCCATTTTGTAGAAAAACCACATCTTTGTCCAGTTTTGAGTTATCTATTTTTAAAGTTCTCTTTAATTTCTTTCAATGAAATTTGGTACTGTAGTTTTGTTGTACAGATCTGTGCTTATTTTGGTAAGTATCCCTAAGTATTTTATCTTTTATTTATTATAAATGGGGTTGGGGCTGGGGATTTAGCTCAGTGGCACCGTGCCAGCCTCTCAAGTGCAAGATCCTGAGTTTGATCCCTATTCCGGCGTGGGGGTTGGTTAAATGGAGTTGTTTCCTTTATTTTTCAGGTTATTCATTGTGACTATACAGAAATACAGTTGATTTCTTTGTGTATTGATTTTTTTTTTTTTTAATGGTATCAGGGATTGAACTTAGAACCTTGTGCTTGCACAGCTGGCATGGCACCACTGAGCTAAATCCCTGGCCCTGTGTATTGATTTTTAAATTTTTATTATTTATTAGTAAATGTTTACACTGCATAATGATTTCTTTCATTGTGATGAGTTGCTACATGTACATACCACATTTTATTTATTTATTTATTTATTTAAGCCCCTACTGTTCCTTCCAACTCTTGGTACCCTTCCTATTTGCAAAAGCTCTATTTTTTTCTTCTTCAGTTCTTTTTCCCCCACCCATTTCCCTCCTCTCCTTCTCTCTCTCTGTTTTTTCCCCTATCAATCTGAAAAAGCTCTCCCTACTTCTTATTTATCTTTCATTTTAATATGTATTGAATATATATTTTTTGAGTTTCTCATATAAGAAAAACCATGCAGTTTTTAAGCTTGTATGTCTGATTTGTTTCACACAACATTATGGTCTCAAAGTGCATCCACTTATCTAAGAATGACTTGTTTATTTTTATGGCAAAGTAGTATTCCATTATATATAAATACTACATTTTCTTCTGTATTAATTTTGTAGTCTACTTCCTTGCTGAACTTATTAATTACATAATTCTGGTAGCTTTTAGGGGATTCCTTGGGATTTTCTGTGTAAGAAAATCATCCTGTGGCCAGGCATGGTGGTGCATGCTTATTGTCCCAGCACTTGGGAGGATGAGGCAGGAGGATGGCTGCAAGTTGGAGGCCAACCTGGGCTACATAGTGAGTTCAAGACCAGCCTGAACTGCATAGTGAGACCCTGTCTAAAAGAAAGAAAGAAAATCATGCTGTGAGCTTTTTTTTTTTTTTTTTTTTTTTTTTTTTTTTTGGTTTTTTGAGACAGGTCTCACTATGTAGTTGAGACTGATCTGGAACTCACTATGTAGCCCAGGCTGGTCTCGAACTCACAGCAATCCTCCTGCCTCAGCCTCCTGAGTGCTGGGATTACAGGCGTGTGCCACCACACCCAGCAATGCTGTAAGCATTTTTAACCCCTACTGGCTATTGTAGGAAGCCTTGGCCCAGGGGCAGCTCCTTCCTTGACCAGGTTCACCCATTTGACTCTGGTTCTTCCACAGGAGGACCCCTCACTGGAGAGGCATTTTAAGGGCCACCGAGATGCGGTTACCTGTGTGGATTTCAGTCTCAATACAAAGCAGCTGGGTAAGAGAAGGTGCTAGGTTTAAGCAAGATGTGACATGGGGAGCGGAGCATGACAAGGATGTAGATGCTTTGTGTGGACCTGTGTTCTCCTTCCACCTTCCAACTCTGTGGCTGGGCTTCATGACCTCAATTTTATATGCAGAGTGTGAGGTTCAGAGGGGTTGGGGACCTTGCCAAGGTTACATAGCTTTTGAGAGTGAGACTGGATCAGGCTTTTCTGTGCCCACATCCCAGCCACTTCTTGGTTCTGTTCTATGTCACAGGCTACAAACAGCAACCTCTTTTCCTTGGGTGTTGGGTTCCATTGCCTACGACATTGTGGTACACCTTGTTATTGAGGCCTACCAGTGAGAAAGGTGTTGAGCAGGCCAGGAACATCCCACACCATGGTCCTTTTGCTGTATTTGGGTGCCCGCTTCCTTGCTCACATGTGGGTTCATGCACAGCTCACCTGGCTGTAGCTTTCTTGTTCCTGTAGATTCAGCTTACCCCTTCATACTATTGTTAAGGTCTCCTGGAGGCTGGAGGCTGGAGGCAGAGAGGGAACCGAGATAATTTTTGGTTTTGTAGGAATCTCCTTTAGTCTGACTGAGTCAAGCCCTCTCACTGGTAAGAGGCTGTTTGGGCTGGGCTGGCTCCCTAGTGTTGGAAAGACTTGCTCTTATGCCCTCAGGGTGTGTCTATGAAGTGACTTATGTCTCCTTGGGGATGAGTTCCTAGGGCTGGTGTGGGAGGTCCTCTGTCAGTCTACTCCTTAGAGAATTGCCAGGCCATAGACTCTCCAACCTTCTGGTGGGCAGTTACTGAGGTGTGGGTGATGTGGCTCTGTGGGGACCTTCTCTGTTTGTGGATGCCTGGGAATGCAGAGATTGGTGTGATGTCCCCCAGTATTCTCGGGGAGTCCTGAGGCCGGATAGAGGGGAAGATCACAGTATCACCTATTCTCCCCAGCCAGTGGCTCCATGGATTCCTGCCTCATGGTCTGGCACATGAAGCCCCAGGCACGTGCCTACCGCTTCACAGGCCACAAGGATGCTGTCACCTGTGTGAACTTCTCCCCCTCGGGACATTTGCTTGCCTCAGGCTCCCGTGACAAGACTGTCCGCATCTGGGTACCTAACGTGTGAGTTATAGACTTTGAAGGGCTTAATGGAGTCTGGGTCCCTGGTGCCAGAGCTGTCGCCACCCAGGTCCATATCCTGGCTCTGGACTGGCCATAGCAGGACATCTATACCACCTAACCTCTGAGGAGATGCCATCAGAGGCTAGAGCTATCTTGGGAGAGTGATTCTGGACTGCTTGCAGAGATCCTCAAAGGACTGCTACCTGATGCTGCTTACACGTGGGTGGGGATGTGAGAAGCAGGGTTCTCTCCTGGGGGAGGTTCTGGCTTCGTTTTTTGGAAAGTGGGTGCTTAGGCATGGACTGACTTTGGGAGGGATGTCTGAAGATTGTGAAGGGCTTTGATAAGCTTGTGGGCCTTTACCTCACTATTACATGTTACTGCCTCACTGTTGCACGTCACTATTACACCTCACTATTACTCTGGCTCTCTGTCCTCATAGCAAAGGTGAGTCAACCGTGTTTCGTGCACACACAGCCACGGTGAGGAGTGTCCACTTCTCTAGTGATGGCCAGTCCCTTGTGACAGCCTCTGATGACAAGACAATCAAGGTATGGTCGACACATCGCCAGAAATTCCTTTTCTCATTGAGCCAGCACATCAACTGGGTCCGCTGTGCAAGGTAAGCATTGCACTTGGAGAGACTTTGGGCACAGAGAGATGTTGGGTGCCAGCTTGTGACTATGGGCAGATTATTTAGTCACTCTGTAATCTTCCTGAGCCTTGGCTTCTTTATTTTGAAAATGGCCACTGTAATAGTTCCTGCATTGTATTTATTGAAAAGCTTCATGAGCTTAAGTTAGCCTCTCTCAAGCTGTGATGACCTTCTGACATCCATGCTGAGGGAGACCCACCAGAGGCAACTGGGGCCACTTCTTGAAAGTTGCAGTGTCAATGATAAGACATTGTCAGTGCTACTACTCTAGTTTCTTCTGGTCCCTCATGACAGTTCTGCCAGCCAGGTGGTATCATTTCTGTTCTACAGATGAGGAAACAGGCTCAGAGCACTGCAGTTTCTCATCCTAGACTTGATGGGTGAGTGGCAAAGGAGAGCTCTGAACCTGAGTCTGGTGCTAAGGCTGACCTACATTCCTCCACCTCAGACTTTTTATTTTGCTACAGAGTTTCCCTTTGGTGGGGGGACTGTGCTTTGTACATGGGGAGCCAAGAGACCTGAAGGACTTTTCAAGGTCCAAGAATTGGCAGACACCGATATGCCTACTTCTAGCTTATTGGAATTTTTAAAACAAAGCTTTCTGCTGTCGAATCTCTACCCTGGAGGATCGGGTAGAGATAGCTGGGAAATACTAGGAAACCATGGGAGACAGAGGTTGGGATTATTGAACTTTCTTCTTTTGGGGAACCTGTGCAAATACTCATTGCCTAGGGCAGCAGCATTCCTCTGTCCTGGGAGGCCTCTAACACTGTGAGAGGTCTCATGGTCAGGGTCCTCCAAGCATGAGGGACTGGGTCAGAAAAGTGGGTGTCATGCCCCAGTGGGTCTTGGGTGGTGGGTCCCCAGAGCCACCATGACTTGTTTGCAGATTGTGTTTTGCTGACGCAAAGGACTGGGAGCAGGGTCACTATTCTGCTTTGGGGCTTGTGGCCACCTGTATGGTAGGAATGCCAGCAGGCATTCCAGATGTTGCCACGTGCTTTATGCCTGTGGGGTTATTCTATGCATTGTACTACTCTGTCCTTGCTGTGGGGAAGGCATTGCTCCTATCCCTCTCACAGAGAGGGACACCACCTGCCTCCTGAAGGGTCCATTCAGGGATCTGGGCAGGACATGTAATGTCCTGATCAGTTAGTAGGCATGCAGGGAAAATGACTGTAGAAAATTGCTCATCAGTTCTATGACCCCTGCCCCTACTGGGTCAGGTTCTCCCCTGATGGTCGGCTCATCGTGTCTGCCAGTGATGACAAGACCGTCAAGCTTTGGGATAAGACCAGCCGGGAATGCGTCCACTCATACTGTGAGCATGGCGGGTAAGTTCCCAGTGCTGTCCCTCATCTGTGGGTGCTGCAGCATTGAGCTGCAACCTGACACAAAGAGGCCAGTGGCTTTCTGGAGCTGGATGTGGGGGGCGGTAGCCACACCTCTGCTGCTCTGCTGCTCTCATGCCATTTGTATAGGTACTGCATCTTTTCTTTTGTGCATAGAAGGGTTAGCCCCATCCCCATTCCATGGAGAACTTAACCTCTAGCTGTGTAATTTTTTGGACTTCTCTTTTCTGCCTTTACTTTCTAGATCTTAGAATTGCAACATATCTGTGAACATTTGAATTTAGACCCTCAAACTGCATTTTAAAGCTTCTTAGTATATTACCTGTGGCGATGAAATGGAAGCCTCACCAGGTGGTGGCCGTTTATATTGGGGTCTATTATTGAGAAAGGGAGGAGCCTGCATTTGAGTAGAGAGTCAACCTAATGCACCCCAGGTTCTACCTTCCTTAGACTGGGAACCAGGCAAGGTCTCTTTCAGAGAGCTTGTGTGGGTGTATTGAAGGCACATGGCCTGTCTCTTAGAGATAGGTGGGCCAGCAGCCCTGTGGCCCTGCTGGACCTTCCCACCTATTCATCAGCTGGCAAGACCTACTCTGGAGCCAGCTCTAGCAAGGGTACCAACTCCAGTTCCAGAGCCCCAGAGTAGCCCAGCTGACCTTTGAGTCTGAAGATGGCCATCTCCACTTGTATTTAAAAAGTGATGTGCTAGGCATAGTGGTACACACCTATAATCCCAGTCACTTTGGAGGCTGAGGCAGGATTTCAAGTTGGAGGCCAGCCTGGGCAATTTAGTGAGGCCCTGTCCAAAAATAAAAAATAAAAAGGGGATATAGCTCAGTGGAACAGTGCTCCTAGTTTTGATCCCTAATACCACACCACCCAAAAAAAAAAAAAGATGGTGGAACTTGGTCCCTGGCTACCATTCTTTCTTCATTTTGCTCTCCTGTGGCTATCTGAAACATTGCAGAAAAGAGTGTTTTGGTTTGAGGGAATAGCATGAGCAGATACAAAGGGATGGGAAAGCAGTAGACACTTGTGGTTCTATACTGGCAGAGCAGAACCCCTGTAGTGCATGATATTCCTTGTCTTTCCAGCTTTGTCACCTATGTGGACTTCCACCCCAGTGGTACATGTGTTGCTGCTGCCGGCATGGACAACACTGTGAAGGTGTGGGATGTACGGACTCACCGGCTGTTGCAGCATTATCAGTGTGAGTGCTGGGCAGCCTCCTGGGCTTGGGGGCAGCCATGGTTGGACTGTGTTGATGCTGGCTGGTTGGTTCATTGCTGTGGTAGTTCAGTGGAGTGCTGAGTCTTTGTCTGTTGGGATAGTCAGAAATGAATAGACTGCAATGTGGCTGTCCTGGCTGGAGCACTGGCCAGGAGATGAGGTGTGCTACCTCCTTATACCAAACCCTTTGGTGCCAGTTCTGAGATGACAGAGTCTCAGGAATACTGCAGCTAGGGATTCTCAGTGTGGGCCTGGCAGGGACTCTCCTCGAGAGCCAGTTCTTGCTGGCTGCCAGTGCTGCTGTCTTCTCTGCATCATGGAGACTGCCTTTAGGGCCAAGGAGGCAGAGATGACCATAGAAGTCAGTGTTGGTGGGAACTTGGCCACCTCTGGTCTCATGGAGTCCTCCAGGGATGTAGAGCCATGAGCCATGTATAAGATTGATTTAGCCTAGGGCCAGTCTTGGAAGCCAGGCCCAGGACTATGTACCTGACTTAATTGTAGCCTTTGGAAACATGGCGGGGAGGGGGGTGATACATGTGCAGGGCTCAAGTTTCAGAATGCCCCCCAGCACTCTCACAAGCACTTTTTGACTGTCTCAGATGCTTAAAGACAACACTTTTTGGGATAACTAAGGTGAGCCAACATCACACGAAAGGGGAGAAGATCTGGCTGGGACAACAGTGGAGGGTAGAATCCAGCTGGCTTCTGCATTCTCGCCTGTATGATACTGGACAGGTCATTTAACTCCCTGGAGCTTCTGGTACAGAGACAGGTCCTGTCTCACGGGTGTTGGAGGGTTTATGAGGTGGTTTGTGTCAAGAACTGACAGTAGCTGGGCATGGCAGTGCACGCCTATAATCTCAGCGTTCTGGGAGGCTGATGCAGGAGGATTGTGAGTTTGAACCCACCCTGGGCAATTTAGCAAGACTCTGTCTCAAAACATTTAAAAAAGGGGGCTGGAGATGTATCCCAGCACAAAGTCCCTGGGATCGATTCAATTTTTGGTACCCCCCCCCCAAAAAAAAACCCTGAGTAACTGGTACAAAATTGGAATAAGGGATGATGATGATGATGATGATGATGATGATGATGATGATGATGATGATGATGATGATGAAGAGAAGAAGGGGAGGAGACAGAGTTTTGTTCCTGGTATCCAGTCTGGTCTGCTGAGGCCTGTCAGGTTGGTCAAGGCCTGTAGTACCCTCTACCGCCACCAGGTGTCAGGGCCCAGCCATAAAAACGAAGTCTCTTTGCAGTGAGTCCTGGCGCTTGTCACAGATGCTGATGCTTTCAGTCTTCCAGATCAGAATGGTAGCAGGTTCTGCCCTCCATTTGGAGGGTTCTAGTCCTCCCCACCTCCAGGCTTAGAAGCCTTTATTCTGTTCTAGGCCAGGCCTGAGTTAAGGGACAGGGTTGGGAATGCCCTGTACATGGACAGTTAATGGGGTAGGGGAGCACTGGACAGGAGAGATGGGGTGAGAAAGTGATGAGGTGAGTCAGGAATGCAGGCTCTTTCCTCTCTGTGAAGGGGACAGGGCTGGGTGTGTGCCTTGTAGCACTTGAATCTTGGCATTGAGAGGAGAAGTTCTCTAGGTTACCCCAGGAGAGGCCAACCCGGATGGATCAGGTCCAACCCAGATGGATCAGGAACTTGGATTGATGTTCATGGGACACAGCGTCGGGTATCCAACTGGGGAGAGCCTCAAATGCCCTCTCTGGCCCAGGGTCTCAAAGACAAGGCTGGACTAGCATTGTTGGCAATGGCCTGTCACTCAGGAGTGAAGGGATGAGGGTTACCTGAAAGAGAAGAGCAGTGGTCTACTTCCACAGGAGGCTGGTGTACCCATCTGGTAGCTGTCCATGGCCAGTGTCAAGGTGAAGGCCTGTATCAGTGGGGCGTGGTCAGGCCCAGGGGCTGGCTTGTGGAGTTTGGGTAGAGGCAGAAGCTAACACTGGGGAAGGAGGGGATGCTTGGGGCCCAAGATTTGGCATGTATGAAAGGCTGAGGCCATACCCTGGGTCCTACCAGTGAAGAGCCACCGAAGAAATAGCTCCACAAAGTAGCCAGAGTGAGGGGCCTGATTCCCATCTCCCACATGGGAGGGCTGCAGAGGGTGGGGCCAGAGGAGGAAAGAGAGAGGGGTTTCATGGAAGGGGTAGTCAGGAGGTGAGTGGAGTAGATGAGGAGGATAGTGGGTGCTCAGGAGAGGGCCCTTGGTCCTCATGGAGCTTGGGGGTGGCAGGACTGTGGAGGTCCCAGGGCTAAGTGCTAAGTGGGCCTGGGTACACATGGCCAACAGTCCCTCCTGACACCTTTCAGTATGCTTTTGCTACTGTCCTTACCTCATGGAATGAAGCTCCTCAGTGAACCCGAAGCACCTTGTTTCTCACCCATCCTAGAACAGATCTGAGTCTGGGAGGGATTTGGTGCAACCTGTAAACACAGCTGAAGTCCCCTGAGCTCCCTGTCCAATGTTCTGGTGGGTGTTTACAGGAGAGCAAACCCATCTCCTAGCCTTGAGACTCAACTTGAGGGGCTCAGTGAGCCAGGTGGATCAGAGCTTATTAAATAGGGGATACACGTCTCACCCTCTTTGCTGATGGAGTGACCTGGCCAGGTTTGCTCAGGTCTAGGGGTTTCCCAGAGAGCTCCTTAGCTGAAACCCACTACCCAGGAGGCTCCTGCCCCCACAGGTACCATGGGGTCTTTGGAGGCTGATTCTCCAAGCAGAGATCTCAACACTGTGGTAGCAGATGCCTGATCTCTTTTCTGTCCCTGATTCCTATGAAACCCAGAAGAAAGATTTTAAGGATACAGTGATGTCCAGGGTCTCTCCTGGTGACTCTTGATGTGCACTAGGTACTTCCTAAGTGGCTAGTGGGCTCTTCTGAGAGAATTTGGTTAACTAAATAGCAGTGTGTGTCCAGTTACTCAGCAGTCATGCTCTCTGGAGGCCACTTTCTGTCCTGGGTTGAAGTCGAAGCCTGCTTGGGGCTTTGGGCTGCAGCAGAAAGCTGGCACTATTTGCCTCAGCCTGGCCAACTCTCTTCCAAGGCAAGGAGTTTCTTGGCTCTGGCCTGTCATTGCAGAAAGCAATTCTGATTTCCCAATTCAGTAAGGAGTCGACAGTCTGGTGGGTTCGTGGGAGTGCCAGTAGTCTTGGTTCCATATGCTCTGAGCCCACAGTAAGACTGTGCAGACATCTGAGCGGCAGCCCCCGTCCCAGCACCCACAACGTGTTTGTGGTTTAGAAGCACGTGCAGGTCCATGACTCACTGACAGGCCTGCATGGCTAGCAAGGCAGGACTTCTCCCCATTTCACCAGAGAAGTGTGAGGCTTACCCATGGTCAGTAGCCAGGAGGTTGTGAATCTGGATCTCCAGCTTAGGCCCTCCCAGTGTGGCATTCTGCCCACTATTTCCACACAAGTTTCTTTGCACTGTAATGACTCCATCGTTTTATAGGCAGAATTGGCTAGCTGATGAGAGCCTTAGCCTGTCCTCCAAAAGGTTGAGTTGGAACTCTTGAGTCCCAAGTTCTCTGGCCACTCGTCCCTTGCCATATCCCTGTACCTCTACCCTACCCAAAGTGTGGTCTTGGAGGTTCTTAGTTTTTTCTTTTTTTTTTTTTTAATGCAGTGCTGGGAATTGAACCCAGGGCTTCATGCATATTAAACACATACTTTACCACTGAACCACACCCCAAGTCCTATCTTGGATGGTTTTTGTTTTGTTTTGTATTTGAGACAGGGTCTTGCTCTGTAGTCCAGGCTGGCCTTGAACTTGTAGCAGTCATCCTGCCTCTGCTTCCTGAGTGCTGGGATTATAGGTATGTGCCACCACACCAGGCTGGAGGGTGTTTAAGCAGCTAACAGATCTGGGCTGCCCCCTTTATTTGCTGTTTTGAGGTGATAATTACGATTGGGTACAGTGCACCGTCACACCTGATCTAGGCAACTTATCTGTCTCTTTGCTACCATCCCACGGTGGGCATTTATGTGGTATTTGCCAAAAGGAATATTTAGTGGCATCCTTCGCTGCTAGTGTCAGAGCACTTTCATGTATGAATCCAAAGCCCTTTGGAAACCCAGAGCTACTGTGTCACTGGTAACACTAGTTACATACTACCAGGAACCACCTAAGTGCTTGAACATAACTAAATGACTGCTTATGGCAGGATATGGAGATGGAGCTTGGCCCTGGCATGGCCTGCCCCAGAAAGTTCCCTTCTACTTCAATATCCAGCTTTTCTTTGGGCCCTATGGCCACCTTGGAGCCAGCCTCTCAGGTCAGGTTTGCTGAAGGCCTCCTCATGCTGAGCAGTGCGGGCAGAGCAGATTGTGGGTACTCATATCTCTTCTTAGGTTCCAGCTGCCCATCACTGGCAGTTTCTGGTGTTTGGGAGCAAGGGCTGTGGCCACCTTGCCCTACCTTCCCTGGGCTCCTGGTGACCTATGAAAACTTGTTATTGGTGTATTCCTGATCCTGAGTTGGATCCCCACCTCTTTGGGGTGGGGAGATAATAGCTAGGAGTTCATAGTTGCCTCCCAAATGGCAATTAGTGTTATCACTGCCACAGAAACAGGAAAAGGTCCCACAGTTTCAGACTTGATGAAAAGTGGATTGTTCTTGGGTATTCTCTGCTCAAGGCATGTGACAACAGTGTCACACCCTGTGGGGCACTTGAACCCTTGAGTGCAGGGATGGTTCCTAAGATGAGGCCTGCCTAGATTGGTTCCTCTCCACAGTTCTCCAGAGGCAGAGAGCTATGAGAGTGGAGGCCAGGGTGGCCAGTGGGTGAGACAGGACAGCAAGAAGGGCATCTTCAAAAGCCTGGCATGCCAGGCTGAGCCCTTTGGGAGTAACTGGCTCCAGGTGTTTGGTATTCCTGGCATTTGTAGTGGAGTGGGACTTTTGTTGCCTTTCCCCTGAGGGATAGTCCCTTCCTTGAGTAGACTGGACCGATAGTGTGGTGACTACACACTGACTGCAGTCTTGGTGCTGGGGAAGCGCTAATTCCCTAAGCGTGCTTTCCCCTACCTCTTGCTCCTGTAACTGACTGCTCTTCTGCCAGCTTTGTCTTAAGTGGGGCAGGGGTGGCCTTCATCTCAGTGTAGGCTGTAGGCTTTGTGTATTTTGTCTCTATCATGGCTGTAGAGACCCTCAGGTCCTCTCTAGGCAGCCTCTTGGAATTCCTGGCACTTGGAGGGTGTTGTTCAGATATAAATATCTTGTTACATAAAGCCTTGGCTATCTCCCCTAATGTGCTTGGGAGCATGTCTTCATATTTCCCAGCACATCAGAACATCAGCCAGACTGGCATCTGAGGGACTCTGCTGACGGCTGTTCATGGTGGATGTGTTTGCTGGCCCAGCAGTGGTTCCTGTAGCCTCTCAGTGCTGTGAAGAGGACTTGGTTTTCAAACTTGCCTTTATGTTTGTGCAGTGCAGACTTGGGAGGGCTATGATTATCAAAGCCCCACTGGTTTTCCTTACCAAGTCTATGGTTGTGGATATGGAGGCAGTCTTCCTCAGCAGCAACTCTTTTTTTTTTTTTTAGCAGTAACTTTTTTTTTTTTTTTTTTTGAGACAGGGTCTCACTATGTAGTTGAGACTGACCTGGAACTCACTGTGTAGCTCAAGCTGGTCTCGAACTCACAGTGATCCTCCTGCCTTGGTCTCCTGAGTTTAGCAGTAACTCTTAAGAGGCTGTGATAAGTGGGTTTACACATTGCTCTGCCCACGTGACCCCCTTGGATCAAAGGCTGGTTCTACCAGCTCCACTCTGAACATGCCCTTGTCCTTGTGGAATGGTTGTACAACCATTAGGCCGGACAACCAGCCTAAGGACCGGCTTACTACCCAATTTTTGAGTTCCTTGCGGTGTGGGGAGTCAGGGTCTCAACTCAGGCCCTACTTGGTAGAGCTTGTGATGTCCTGGAAGTCCTGGGAGACCCGATCTGGATCTGATAGGTGTATGTAAAGGTGAAGAGTGAACTAGTGAGATGCCTGTAGTACTTGGGAAGGATATAAGTGAAGGGGACCCAAGGTCAGGGGAAGCTTCCTGGGGGTAGTGACTCTGAGGTGAGCTTTAAGGCCAGGGGACAGGGAGAGCAAGTCTTCTCGGCCCATGGGGAGCAGGAGTGAAAAGGCTCTATGTCTGGAGGATTCAGTAGAGCTGGGGTAGTTGGTTCTTGCAGAGTGAAGGACACGAGCACAGGTGGTGGGCTTGAGCTGGGATGGTAGGACAAAGAGAGCTGTTGAGTGAATAAAATGACAAGACCTGGAGTTGCCCAGTACACCTAGCAGAGAAGTGGGGGACGCTCATGTTGACACTGGGGTCTAAGGCTTACTCTCTGAGCTTTGCCTGGTAGCATCCCCTCTGTACCCTTGACAGATGGGCACTGGTACGTATGGAGAAACAGGCTCATTGTGGTTAGGGTGCTTGTTCAGGGTCACAAGGGGGCCCAGTGAGGAGGCTGGGATGGGAGCCCAAGCCTGACTTGACTCCTGAGAGTATCTTAGTCTCCTGCTTGTGAATCCTCCAACCCATCCAGTAGAGCACTGGCATCATATTGGCATTTTTGAGAGCTGGCTTTCCATTTGGTTTCCCTAAAGTAACATAATGTAAAGCAGATTAAACTCTATGTTTGAGTGTTCTCTTCTGCTCTAGGTTGACTGCTGGTTGTTGTGTGAGAGGATGAAGAACTCGCTTGGTGCTTCTGGCTTGCCACATGTGTTTCTTCCTCCTGTGTCTCTCATTGCCCACCCTTGGCTCTGGCTGAGTCTTTTCTCAACCTTTGGTTGTACCACTTTCCTGGGGAAATCGTGGTGGCCGTGGCG
>NW_022900949.1:43598472-43624690 GCF_012274545.1 Fukomys damarensis | reverse complement strand
GGGTGGGTGCTCTTCCAGCAGTGGCTATCCTGGCCCAACCTTGTTGGCCTGTGCAGAGCCCCATTTGCCTGTCTCAGGTTTTAGCTGTATTCTCCAGGCCTCCTGGCCAGCTCCTGACTGATGTCTTTACTCCAGTACACAGTGCAGCAGTAAATGCCCTCTCTTTCCACCCATCGGGAAACTACCTGGTCACGGCCTCTAGTGACTCAACCCTGAAGATCCTGGACCTGATGGAGGGCCGGCTGCTCTACACGCTCCATGGGCATCAGGTGAGGGGGGGATCAGCCTGGTGCTAAGCAGTGTGGAGTGGGGATGAGGCGCAGTCTTTCTTTTTCCGTACATGCTCGTGATCCATAATGAATACATTCATAATGGGGAGTTGGTATATACACATTGTCTTAGTCCCTTTTACATTGCTTTTCCCCTTCCTCCTTCCCCATTCCCTCCATCCCTAAATCTTCTTCTCATCTGCAAAATGTTTTACCTCTAATGGTCTTTTATTTTGCTCTTTAAATTATTTATATTTTGAGTTTCTCATTTATGGAAACCATACAATATTTAACCTTCTGTGTTCGATTTATTTTGCTTAGCATTATAGTCACGTGGTGCATCCATTTTCCTATAGATGACTTAAATTTACCCTTCTTTATGGCTGAGTAGTACTCTGTTGTGTATATACCACATTTTCTTTATTCATTCATCTGTTGATGGACGTATATGGGCTGTTTCCAAGATTTAGCGATTGTGAGTTGTGCTACTGTAAACATGGATTTGCATGTATCACTGTAATATGGTATCTTTAACTCTTTTGGCAGGATACCCAGATTTCTGGGTCAAATGTAATTTTCTATTTTTAGTTTTTTGAGGAATCTCTGTACTGATTTCCATGTTGGTTGTACTAGTTTATATTCCCACTGACATTGTAGAAGGGTTCCTTTATTCCCATGATCTGATCAGCATTTGTATTTTGAATTCATGATGATAACCATTCTTCTGGAGTAAGATGGGCTGTCAGTGTTGTTTTGATCAGCATTCCTTTTATGGTCAAATATTCTACACATTTTTTTTCAGATACTTTCTCGCCATTTGTACTTCTAAGTGTCTCTTACCTGACCATTTTTTTGATTGAGTCTTTTATTTGAGGGGGGTCTAACTTTTTTCAATTCTTTATATATTCTAGATATTAGTCCTTTGTCTGAGGAGAAGCTGGGGATTGAACTCAGGACCTTGTGCTCGGAAGGCAGGCTGCCTATCCATTTTTTGATGTGCTCTTCAGTCTCTTTTTTTCAGGATACTATAGTTTATGTTATAGAAATCTTATACTTTCTTGGTTGAGTTAATTCCTAAGTATTTAATTGTTAAGAAATAATTGTGAATGGGATTTCTTAATTTCTTTGTTGGTGGGTTCATTGTTGGTGTACAAGAATGCTAATGAGTTTTGTGTATTTATTTTGTATCTTGGTACTTTGTTGAATTTGTTTATTATTACTGGGAGTCTGTCAGTGGAATTTTTTTTTATTTATGTAGAGGATCGTGTCTTCTGTGAATAATGACAATTTGACTTATTTTCCTATACATTCCACCACCACCACTTTTTTTTTTGGTACCAGTGATCAAACTCAAGATCTTGCGCTTGCCAGCCAGGCACTGTGCTGCTGAGCTACATCCATGATCCTACATAGTTATTTCTTTCTCTTGCCAGATTTCTGTGGCTAAAGTTTCAAGGACTGTATTGAACAGGAGTGGTGAGTGGTCATACTTGTCTTGTTCTTGATTTTAGAAGAAAAGCTTTAATTTTTTCCACATGTGTTGGCAGTGAGTTTGTCATAAATGGCATTTATCAGTTTAAGATATGGTCATCTGCATTTCTTTTCATTAGGGTTTTTATCATAAGTGAGTGTTGGAGTTTGTTAGAGGCTTTTTCTGTGTCTATTGAGATGATTGTGTGAGTTATCCTTGCCTCTGTTTATGTGATGTATTGCATTCATTGATTTATATATGTTAAGTCCTTTTTGCATCCCTAGGAGTACTCCAACTTGGTGATGGTGTTTGATCTTTTTAATGATTTTTTGGATTTGGTTTACCAGTATCTTGGTGAGGCTTTTTGTATCTATGTTCAGTAAGATTGGCTTGTAGTTTCTGTTAAGTCCTTGTCCAGTTTTTTTTTAAAACTGCAAGGTAAAGATTTAATAATTTCATGCCTCTCAATCCACCTTTAATGTATATTTCTTATATCTCAGTAAATTAAAGATCAGTTACAAGATTCCAGTTAAGTGTTAACACTTTTATCTATTTAACTTCAGGATAGACACTGACTTGCTCTAGTAAGATATTTGGTGAATAATCATTATCACCCATTTTTCAGTTTTGTAACTTAGGAAATTGCTTCTTTAAACCCCTGAGACATAATTCAAAAATGTTCTTGAGACATAGGTCTCTGATCTTTAGGTCAACATTTATCTAAGCATGTCTGCAAACATTGAGTCACAGGGAGAAGAAGCATACTGAGCAAACCGTCCTCCACAGACAGCTGTGTTTCAGAGCCTGACACCCTTCTAATTCTGAAGGCACTGTTTCCAGGTAATTCTCAATAAACTCCAGATGAGTGAGGTTTGATAGCTCATCCACATGAGGGGACAGCTATTTTGGGGCCATTTCTCCCCAAAAGCAAACACTGCAGCTTCTTGCACTGAAACAGCCCATCTGGTAGTATCTCGATATTGTTGGTCAGAGCGAAGTACTGTGGATTACTCAGATACTGAATTTCTTCTGGAATGAAGGTCAGGTAGTTAGAGCTTAGATCCAAATAGTGTAACTTGGTGCATAGAAAAAGCTTCAAGGGTATATTCTCAGTATTATTATAATCCAAAAAGAGTTGTAGGTTAGATAATGCCCCAATCTGGGCAGGAATATAAGCAATGCTATTGTGCCACAACTTTAGGCAGGAAAGATTCTGAAGATGTTGAAAGCTAATGAACTCTTCCACAGTTTTCAGGTTATTTTCCTTTAGATCTAACTCATGCAAATTGTTCAGGCTGAAAATGGAGGGTAGAAGTCATTCCAGGTCACAGCTGATCAGTTCTAGGCTTTTCTGATTGACCATCTGTTTCAAGTTGTTTAACACAATCAGTTTGTTGCCCTCGTTATCAAGGGACAGTTTCTGCAATGAAGGTAAGAGGTCTGTAATGACTTGGGGGATCCTGGACAGGCTGCTGTTCAAGTAGAGGGTCCTCAGGTTTTTCAAGTCCAGCTGCGTGGTACTCAACTGCTTAGGGAGAACACAGCCTGACAGATAAAGTTCCTTGAGATTCTTTAGGTGAAATACCCAGCATGGGATTTTCCCCATTTCAGTGAATTTCAGACAGAGAATTTTTAAATTCTCCTCCAGGAAGGCCAGTGCAGGATGGTTTACCACTAAGGACAAATGGTACACCTGAAGCTCCCTGGGATTGATCAGCTGCGAGACTGCAGAGGGTAGCTTAACCTCAGGGCTAAGTTCCAGGTTTAACACCTCCATTTCCATTAACCCAAAGACACTGTCAGGAAGACCAGTGAGCATAAAGAGTGAGCATAAAGAGATGCAGCTCTATGTTGTCCTGGGAGTTTTTCACAATCTTTTCAGTTTCTCATTTGTCCATTCGTTGTTGAGATTGATCTGTTTCAGTTTGTTCTCGCTGACCTCTGACATGAGTATGGAGAAGCATTTGGAATAACTAGGATCATACTGATCAGCCAGATGAAGGATGAGGGCAAATCATTCTTTTTTCCACTGAGTTTATTGGTACTTTTTAGGTATACAGTACAGTTACATTCATCATTGGGATCTTGTACCTTTGTATGTCAGATCTTGGTTCTCATTTTTAACCCATATCCCTGCCCTCCCTTTACCCCCTCTACCCTCCCCTGTTTACAAAGACTTTGTTTCCATTTTTTCCTTTTCTCACATTTTTTTCTTTTCCCTTATTTCCTTTCCCCTACCTTTCCCACTTCCCCTACCCCTTTAGTCCTTTTCTTCCTATTTCACATTGTCAGTTATACAATTTGGATCTTATTTACACTTTTAGTTTATTACACCAGAGAAACTATTCGGTATTTACACATGTGTGTCTTATTTATTTCACTTAAGAGTATGGCCTCAATATGCATCCATTTTTCTATGAATGACTCTGGTTTCTCATTCTTTATGGCTGAGTAGTACTCCATTTTTCAGAAAAACCACATCTTCTTTATCCAGTCTCCAAGTTTTAGCTGTGACAAACTGTGCCGCTATAAACATGGGTGTGCATATATCACTGTGGTATGATGCTTTTAATTCTTTTGGAAAGATGCCCAGCAGAGGGATAGCTGGGTCAAATGGGGCCTCTAATCCTAGTTCTTTGAGATATCTCCATATTAATTTCCACAGTGGTTGCACCAGTCTGCAAGCCCACCAGCAGTGGAGAAGGGTTCCTTTCTCCCTACAACCCCGCAATAACATTAACAATTAACAATAGCATATGTTATTGGTTGATTTCTTGATAGCAGCCATTCTTTTTGGGTTGAGGCGGAATCTCAGTGTTGTTTTCATCTGCATCCATTGAATGACCAGTGATGTTGAACATTTTTTCATATATTTACTTGCTTTTACTTCTTTGTCTGAGAAATGTCTGTTCATTTCAGATGCCCATTTTTGAATCTGGTCTTTATATTTTTGGGGGGGTATCTGATTTTTTGAGTTCTTTATATATTCTAGATAATAGTCCTTTGTCTGAGAAGAAGGTGGTAAAATTTTTTTCCCAAATTGTAAGTTTTCTCTTAGTTCTGTTGGTGGTTTCTTTTGCAATGCAGAAGCTTTTTAATAAAATGAGATCCCAGTTGTTGTTTCTTTGTGCTAGTTCCCATGCTACTAAGGTTTTGTTCATAAAGTGTTTTCCTATGCCAGTGTCTTTGAGAGTTCTACCTAACTTATCTTCCAGCAAGTTTAGTGTTTCTGTTTTAATATTTAGATCTTTAATCCACTTGGATTTTAGTTTAGTGCATGGTGAAACATAAGGGTCTAGTTTTAATCTTTGGCAGGTTGAAATCCAGTTTTTCCAACACAATTCATGTCTTCCTCCACTGAGGATGGTTGGCTCCTTTGTCAAAGATGAAGTAGCTGAGTACATCTGGAGTTGTTTCTGTATCTTCCAATCTATTCCACTGATCCTCGGGTCTTTTTCTTTTCCAGTACCATGCTTTTTTATCACAGTAGCTTTGTAGTATAGTTTCAAGTTGGGGATTATGATAGCCCCTGCCATGTCTCTGTTGCCTAGAAATGCTTTTGCTTTTCTAGGTCTCTTCTGGTTCCCAATGAATTTTTGGATCATAAGGCAAATCATTCTTAAAATCTGGGATATCACTGTAGTTTTTCTCCTAGTGCTTCAAAGGAATGTTGCTTCAGGCAACTCCTCAACATCCACCACAAGCTGTAGGAGGAGGCAAGACTGTAAAATTACCAAAATGACATAAAATGGAGCCAGAACCTTAAATATTTCTGCCAAGGAGCAGAAACACTGGTAGCGCTTATATCCTGTAAAAGCCTGCACATCAACTGAACAGTCAGTCAATTTCAAGAGTGATGTAGGTTAAAAATATGGAACATAAGTTCTGATGAAGATGAACAAAATGACCTCCAGTATAATCTGCTTCAGATATACTGGATAAATGATATCCTTCTACTCCACATTCATTCGGAACCTTTTCACTTTTTCAAAGATGGCTTTGGCCTGTTCACCCTCATTCTTGTCTAGGACACTGGAAGTTGGGCTATTTTCTATGTCAGCTGACTCCAGGCCCAGCTGTGGATAGGGCAATGACTGCTTGCTAGAATCAATGTCAGCTGAACACCCCAAGGCTGAAAGCAAGCTCTTGGGCTTGGAGAGTTTCAGGGTCCTCACTGACTGCTTGGCCACTGTTTCTGAAAGGACCCAGGTGGTCCATGGAGAATCAAAGCACTTGTGAAGGATGGGCACAGAATGCTCCAGCCTGGAACTGGTATTGGGGTAGTGAAGCCAGAAGTTGCTGCAGGCTGTAAAGATAAGAGTGTGTGAGAGCACCAGGTAGGGGAAGAATTTTGCAAACCAGTGGAGCTACTTAACAGACAGCATCAGTGTAGGAGCCCTGCTGCTGGTGGAGGTCATTCTGAATTTGGAGGGGGAGCGGAAGTGGGGTCCCAGAATTAGAGGTTGTGTTCATGGTGTCTTTTAGGATGTCCCAAGGCATGGTACAGTGATTGTTGAATTCCACTTTGAATGGAAGACAGCACAGAACCCTGCTCTGCATAAGCTGGAGAGCTCCAATCAGTACAGCCACCAACTGCCTGATGAGGGTGATGTAATACCAGAAGACATCCCACCATGGTTTTAAGATGTGATGATTGGGCATCTGCTAAACATTTTAGCTCTGATAGTGTAATCATGACTTTTCTTTGTATGAGAACAGAAATATAATGGAAAAAAATGAATCAAATATATCAGCTACGCTTCGGTTCAGAGGTCTACACCTTTTGAAGTTTCTTAGACACACCATCTCTGAACCTGTCTTCATTCTGCGCGTTCCTGGCCCTGGGTGCCAGCACTCCTGTCTTGGCTGGGCATTGGCTGGTTGCTCGATTTCAGGCTGCAGGTGGCCTCGGCCTCAGCGGGAAGCCTAGCACTGTCCAGCTGGTCACCTTGGAGTTGGTGCATTGTGAAGTAGCATGTGTGGCCCACAAGTGGGTGTGTGGTGGAGTGAACCACTGACCTGTCCAGTTTTGATATCACTGTAATGCTAGCTTTTAGGAATGAGTTTGGTAGCACTCTCTCTTTCTCTCAGTTTCACTGAAGAGTTTGAGGAGTATTGACTTTGGGTCTTTCCTGAAGTTTTTGTAGAATTCAGCAGCGAATCTCTGGGATTCTGGGCTTTTTGTTGGTGTTCACCTCAGGAGGCCTTCCTTTGGTACCCACTTTAGTCCCCTGAGAGCCTGGGTGATAGAGTGAGATGCAGAGATAAGCCTGCAGGGAAATGGATGTAGGCCTTTCTTGTGACCTGGGTTGATCACCAGGCCTGGGCCTGCTGTGGCTTTGAAGGGGGTTAAGGGTTCAAATTATGTGGGGTGTTGGATGGGCACCATCTTGACATGGTTGGCAAATTTCCCCTCAAGGGGCTGAAAAGAATGTGTTCCCTAATGGCCTCAGGCATCCTTTGATTTAGTGGTTGAGTAGAGCCCTAGAATCCATGCCCTGAGTCACCATCATCCTGGGGATTCTGGGCCAGGTTGATAACCCATGACTTTAGAGACATTGACAGTGATGTGTGCTTTGCAGAGAGAATTCTGGGCTAGGCTGAGGCAGAAGAAGGAAATTTGCATACATGTTGTTTGGGAATTACTGAAATTAAACAGTAGGAGCAGGGGTTTTCTATCTGAGCAGGCTTCAAAGCACCCAGTACTCTAGGCTCCTTGGATAAGCTGTGTCCAGTATATGACCCCTGTGGGCCAGCTCTGAGAGGTGGGCTTCATGTTTCCCCAGCAGCTGGCCTGGTTTCAGGCCTCTCACATACCTCCACCAGGAAGCTGTGGCCTAGCTGTCTCCTGACAAGCACATCATTTATCACCTATTAAGACATAGTTACCATATGCAAGTGGGACAGGGACCCAGAGATTTTAAGTTTGTCTCTTTCTCCACCTGAGCCAGAGCCAGACAGAATGGAGAGTAGGGTAGGCCCTCAAGAGCCAA
The DNA here is from genome assembly GCF_012274545.1 of Fukomys damarensis. Taxonomy (NCBI): domain Eukaryota; kingdom Metazoa; phylum Chordata; class Mammalia; order Rodentia; family Bathyergidae; genus Fukomys; species Fukomys damarensis. The sequence goes on along the minus strand of NW_022900949.1, from coordinate 43,616,957 downwards.
GGAAGGCCCTGGGAGTGGGTGCTCATGTATCCTAGATCAGCAGCCACATGTGGAATGTCTAGCCCAGAGCTCTCTGAGCTGCTGTTTGGGATCCTGCTGCCTTTTGAATTAGGTACATGGGGCCATTTGGCCATGGCTTGGGGGTAAGGATGTAGGCCTGTTCTTTGGCTCTGTGGAACCTGGAGGCTTCTTGCTGCCCCCAGCCTTTGTCTTCCCTGTCAGAGACAAGCTCAGTGTTCAGGACCAGTGGCTTCTCCCTGGGCAGGGATATCCAGGTGTGATATGCATCTGGTCAGTCCTGGAGAGCCACCTCTGTTAGCTCTTGGGCAAGTTGATGCTTTAGGGGGGCAAGTGAAAGCTATGCAAATGTTGCTACTTTATTTGCTCCCCATGAATACAACAAAAACACTTCTCAGAAACACTGTGTAAGTGGGTACTTATCAAGTGATCACTAGTGCTTTTCCTTATTTTGTACGGGTCCTTTAAACAGCCATGTCCCCTCTTAACCTGAGGACATGTCATTGTGCTTTCTAAACCGTCCTTCCCAGTGTTATGGTACCGCACTCAGCATACAAAGGCAAACCTATTGACATTGTTCTTAAAAGTGGAAGGGGATCTCTGAGCTGGCTTGTGCAGCTGTTTCTGTTAAACCTGGACACCAGACTGAGGGACAGGTGACTGTTTAGGGCTGTGGAGTCTAGGAAATGGCTCCTTGGAAATTCTGGGTTATTTCCTCTTCAGGGCACCAAGCTCATGGTGCCAGAAGCAGGGAAAAGAAATAAGATGAACTCTGTTCATGTGGTCATATGTCCCATCATCATCTGCTCCCTAGCTCACTAGATTGGGCAGGAGGGGGACAAAATGGATTTCACGGCCCCACCTCCATGGCCTGGGAATTAGGGGACTCCATGGGGAGGCCGATAGAGCTGCAAGCAGGGTGAGATGGCTTAGGAGGCCAGGGAGGCAGGCTGAGTCTTAGGAGGTTGTTTCTGGAGCACTGAGTGGAAGTTGGTAGGCCCTGCCTCTGTCTCCCATGGTGCAGTTCCAGTGGAAATGGGAGTCAAGGTGTGAAGCCCCAATTTTTTTCTACTTGTAAAGAACTTCCCTCAAACTTCCTATCCAATGTAGAAACTTAGGATTGATTGGCTTGCCACAGATTTTAGGGGTTCCTCCTCCTCCTCAAATACCCATGATGCCCAGCCCTACTAGAGTGTACTGTAAGTGCGAGAGGTGGGAGCCCCTGGACTTGACCTTGCTCAGGGCTCTTTGGGCTGTTTCAGGAAGGCAAGGGCTGCCCAAGGTTTCCCAGATTGTGCTGTATCCCTGCTGTGGTTATAATCCTTGTCTCCTTCTAGAGAATGCTCTCTGCTTCTCAGAGAGCACCTGAATGGTATATCCCTCCCTCTGTCCAAGCCTTTTTATAAGGGCACCTCATCTCATTCATGAGGACAGAGCCCACATGACTCACTTACCTTCCAAGACCAGACTTTCCAAAACTGTACTACTGCATTGGGATTAAGCTTTAACTTAGCTGTAGCAGGGATGGGTTTTGGTTATGTTTACCGTGGGCCTGAAGAATTCTGGCACATCTCCTTGTAGTCTTGGCTTTTCGACTCTGGGCTATAAAGGGCCATTTAGCTATTCTCCAGAGCAGGGCTCCCTGGCCGGACCTGGGGTCCACATGGCGGTTTAGAGGTGTCCATAGGTGAGTGTTGCTGAGTGATTGAGTGGCGGGCCAGAGAGGTAGGTGGGCCCTGTTTTTACTCTGACCTACCTGGGCTGTGGCCCACTCGATGGCCTTGCTGCTCCAGCTTCAAGGGCACTCAGCAATGATTAGAGGCAGCAGTTGGCTACAGATTTTCAGAGCAACCCTGTGCAGATATTGACCCTTTTCTCAGCAGTGGGGACAGGACAGCTTCAGACAGGAGCCACTCTGGGTAGAGTGGACAGGTCAGGGAGGTGCTGCCTGCCTAGACATGGTGTAATGTACTCCTCCCTCAGCCATTGCCCCAAGACATCAGAGTCAGCTCCTGTCACTTTTATAAGCATCTTCTTTGACTGAGGCCAAATCCTGGGATGTGTTTGGAGAGTTCATACTGCCTTGTCTGGTCAGTGATGATGTTCTGTTTTCAAGAAAACCCCCAGTATTTCTAGGAAAACCATTTCTGGTTTTGAAAAACCATTGTATTTATGCTGAGCAGCCTGAGCTTCAAGAGGCTGCCAGATAGTGGCAGAAAGCGATCGGGTATCAGGAGCTGACCATTTCAGCTTTGCTACTTACTGTCTGACAAGACAGTAAGAGCAAGACCTTGGATAAGACCTTGACTTGATCTTCTTTCCTCATCTGTGGCCTTGACATCCCATTATCTGCCTTATGGGAGGGGCTGTGTGTAGTTGGCCCAGCACAGCACAGCACACAGTAGGTCCACACAGTTGTTAGTTCCCCGTCTGCTGAAGTTCTTAGAAAATGATACAGTGCTGCTTTAGGTGAGTGATTTTTTTTTTAAAAAAGCCTTTTAAGACCATGGTCCTGGCACTGTGGGTGGAGTGGGTGGGCAGTCAATGTTTAGGAAAATGAGTCTGAAGATAGTCACCCCGTTGTTGGGCACAGGGCTTGGCTGTCAGCTTCTCCTGCTGAGATGGAGCCTGCCTGATTCCCCCTCCTCGCATGCACCCACAGTCTCAGGAGTTTCTCTGGCTTTGTAGTTTTCTTAAGAGTTGTTGTCATCTCCTCCCAAAAATTTGTTTTGTCTTCTTGTCACACAGCTCCTGAAGTCATCCCCCAATAAGTGGGCTGAGGCAACTCCCTTGACTCAAAGGCGCTTGTCCCTGCCAACCTTTAGTGGGCCCCCTGGCCTGCTGCTTTGGTCTCTAGGTGCATTGGCAAAGCCCTTTCTTCCCATTCCTTCATTGAGTCGTCCTCTTCAGGGCCTCACTCCTAGAGGACACACTCATATGTGGGCATCAGGAAACCATGGTGGGGACAGTTAAGCAGGAAGAAAGGAGGATCCTGCTTCTGACCGGATGTAAAGCAGATGTGGGGATGTCAGCTGCAAGGGAGCTGAGTCGTGGCGCACTACCTCATTTTATGGATGGGAACATGGGCAGGAGAGGGAAGGCTTTCTACCAAAGGTAGCTATCGCTTGAAAGCTCATGCCCTAAGCAAGGCCCTCTCACAGCTCTATGTGGCAGGTGTAGGGCAAGATGCTAGAAATACAGATGTATTTTTCTGTTCTTTCTGAAATGCAATCTTGAGACGTGCTCCTTTGGTTTAAATCCCCTAGAGCTATTTGGGAGAAGATGGTGGGTGGCCTGTGGGCAGGGAGTTAAATCTGGTGTTGGTGGCTGTGCAGTTGGTAAGTGTGTCGCTGTAGTGACTGAGCTGCATGTGATTCTGGGCACCCCAGCTGGACCACAGTGAGGGTGAGCAGCCTTGCTGTGAGCCCAGACCCACACAGGGGCTGCTAACTGCTCAGTGGTGAGCACTCAGGCTTTGAGTAGGGGACTGATGGGCGTTTCCTAGGTGCTTGTACCATGCCAGGCCCAAGGCCAGGCCTGGGAAAGTGGCAACAAAGGGGGCTCAATGTTGAGGAGGGGAGGCAGCAGTATGAGAGTTCTAGGAATGTGGGCTGCCCCTACGGCTGCTGCAGGCTGAAGAGACTCTCAGAATGTGCCACTCCCTCTGTGAGGACCCTGTGGCTCTTGTCCAGTCATTTCATTTTGTAAGATTATTTTGGGGTTTTTTTGTGTGTGTGTTGATTTTTTTGAGACAAGGTCTCACTGTGTAGTGCAGTCTTGCCTTGAACTCACTAGTAGCCCAGGCTGGCCTCAAACTCTTGGTGATCCTCTTGCCCCAGCCTCCCAAGTACTGGGATTATAGGCTTACCATTACCACACCTGGCTGGGAGGATTTTTTTTCTTTTTTTCTTTTTCTTCTATCGGGGACCAGGACCTTGTGCTTGTGAGGCAGACATGGTGCCACTGATCTAAATTCCTGGCTTGATTATTTTGACACAATAGGAAGTTCATGTTGAGCTTGGATGGTTGGCTCCTTTTGGGAGATAAGGAAAGAGAATGCTTATTTATGTCAGTCAGGCCCTGCCAGCAACCCAGAGTTGAGAGCTGGGAGCAGGTGTCTTGAGCTAGGGTTGGAAGAGTCTCACTCCCCAGGCAGCACCTCTTCCACAGAGGCCACGCTGGTCCACTGGACTGTGATGACCCTGGGGACCAACACTCAGACACAGGAGCCCAGCCCACAGCAGATGCTGGCAAGTGTGTGCTGGAGCTCCCAGTGGGGATTTATGGAAGAAGCAGCCCAGTGGGCTGGGCTGTAGTTTCTCTACCTGAGCATTGGGCTCAGAGGCCTCTTGGGCCCCCTTCAGTCTTTGTGTCTGTTTGATGGCCACTCTGCTTTTCCTTCTGACTCAAGGGCATGTGATGCAGTCTTATTTGTTTGGTGGCATGCTGGGTACATGAGAGTCAAACATTTCACAGCTCTTACAAGGTGGGAGGTGGCAGTACCTGGCTGAACTTTTGCCACCATGGCTGCTGTGGTCCAGCAGTCAAAACTCAGGCATGCAGGCTGCCTCTGAATCCAGCAGGAAGGTGAGGAGAATAGATGGCTGCTGGGGAAAGTCACACTACAATCTAATCACCATGGGCTCTGAGTGCTGGGAAACTTTTGGGGCCTATCTAAGGTAGTCATCAGAGGCACATTTGTGGCCTTAAATGGATTTATTTAAAATGAAGAAAGATTGAAAATCATTGAATTAAGAACTTGGTATAGGATCTATAGAAAGAAAGCACAGAGAAAGAAGAGCTTTCTGACTAATCATCAGAGGAGGAGCACTGAGGCCGGTTGGATGGAGTGTTGGTGAGGGGACAAGGAGAGGCCCTGGCCAGGATAGCCTGGATGAGGTTGCCTAGGCCCTCATAGGCCAAACCTCAAAGCATATCAATGCTAGAGAGTTCAATCTACAGTCATGTTGTGCCTCCCAACAAGGCCATAGTCTGAAAAATGCATCATTGGGAAAACATCATAGCATGAGTATGTGCTTATATAAACCAAGAGGGCCATGTTGTTAGGTTATATGCTTTCATGGGACCACTGTTGTGCATGCTGTCCTTTGATTCCTCGGGTGCTTGTGAGGGTAATGGGATGATGAGCAGGAGCCTCCTTGGAAGGTTGTTCTTTGCAGGAATGCAGAGGTGCTGGTGGAGGAACTTTGAGGTCCTCCTGGTAAATGGGCCCTGCTTGGGCAGACTGCAGGCCTTACATGGCATGCTGGTCACTTGCCCACTCCTGAGTTTTCTGAAACTTGGTCCTGGGGAAAGCACCATCGTTCTTGACCTGGAGGACTCCTAATACGTGCTGTCTGGTCCCTGTCCTGCTGTTGTCACTGCTTTGCCTCTGACATCTTGATCCCAGATTGGCATCTGGTGGTTGAGCAATTACAGGAAAGTAAAATGACTTGCAAGTATTTATTTGGTCCCTTAGTTGCTGTGCCTTCTTATAAACCTGCCATTACTCAGCAAGCTCTGGGGAGGGAAAGGGTCTATCTTTTTTGAAACTTCCTTCTCTTTTCTTTGTTTCCTGTTTTTCCTCAAAATCATTTTATTGTTTTATTTTTATATTGTAGTAATGCTATATACTTATTAAAGATTCAAAGTGTGAAAACAGCAAATATTTCCAGAATCAAGTAAAGGCTGTCTGAAATTGCACCACCTTCCTCAGTAGGGCCTGTTAACCTCTTGCTGACTATCTACCTGGAGGGATATCTGAGTGACTCAGCCCTGTCCCCACTCTACACTCATCCTCTGCGCGTGCAGCTGGTATTGCGCAAATGACATCCTGTGGCCTGCAATGTCTTGCACCTGGTGTTTCACACTAGCTGTTCCTAGGCATTGTTCCCCTTTAGTAAAAGTGGATCTACTTTATCCGGGTTAATGGCAGCGTAGGATTCCTGGGACTCCTGGAGGCAGGGCATGTCTGGGCTTGAGGCTCCACCTGGGTGGAGAAAAGGGGGGTGACAAGCAAGCACAGGCTGGAGGCTTTGTGTCCCCTGGGCTTTGTTCCCTCCACTTGGAAGAGTAAATGCGCATATTGTCCTCAGAGGATTAAGTGGATTAATGCAGGTGAAGTGCCCTGAGCCACTGTTAGCTGCAGTTTGCACTCTTCCTTGTTAACTCCATTATGAGTACCTCTGAGAGGAAGAGCTGTAGGTGGATTTTGGAAGGATGGGTAGGCATGTGCTCTCCTGTCCCATGTGCCTGAGCCAGGGTGGCATCGCTTCACTTGCCTGTCTCTCCTGGAGAAGCAGAAACTGCCTTGGTCTCTGGCTTTGACATCCCTTTTTGGCCCAAGCCATAAGTGGTCTTTTCTGGCATTGAGTGGAAAGTTGCTTCCCAGTGTTCCTCTCGTCTCTAGCTGAGGCTTTGCTGCTGGAAGCTCTTCTCATGGGCAAGGGACTCTTGCCATTCATTCCCTGCACTGGCCTGGTGGAACTGAAGTGGCCTTTGTGACAGTGGCTATGCTGTCCTCATCTAAGAACCTCTTATTTAGTTTTGCTTAGAGAATGCCGGGTACTGCTATAATAAAGGTTCAACTGGAGAAAGATAGTTGTGGCTATAATCTTGTGGCCAGAAGGACTCTTGATGTATCTTTCTAGAATGGATTTCAGGCGAGGAGAGAAGAAACATGTTTCTCTGTCAGGAGATCATGCTCTCCTCCCAGCCAAGACATGCTCATTGGCCTTCCAAGTGCTGCATGGTATGTGAGCCTTACAGCTAGAGTGGATACTGTTCTCCCCAAGGCCCAAACACAATCAAGTGGCATGCATAATGCAGGAATGTGTCATATTGGTCCACTGCCCAGACACCTGCAGTAATGCCCACCCCAGCTTCTTACCTGCCTCCTGGGGCCCTGACTGTGTCCTGTTCACATTAGCCATTGGTTCTTCCTTGGGGCTTCCACTTCTCTGGTCAGCAGTGGAGTTTCTTTGGGGGAAAAACATAGTCTTGAGTCAGAGAGGTAAGTTCTGGTCCCAGTGCTGTGGCCTGGAGCAAGTCAATGCATCTCTCCATCCTCTAACTTCTTGTTGTGGATGTGAGCATAAAGATAAAGCCACAACTGTCAGCATGTGCTATCATGTTCACTCACTTTTGCCCATCTGTAACCTCATAGTCTGGAGGTCTCCACGGTGGTACTTACACTTAGCCACACACAAGCTTCTAGAACCAAGGATGGGGAGGACTGGAAGCTGAGTGAGTGCTCAGTCCTTTGTTCCCTGGCTATCATCATTCAGGAACTGCTCATTTTCCTGTGTATTTAGACTCTAGATGACCTATTGTATTTTTTTGTTTGTTTGTTCTGTTAGGGACCTGCCATCACTGTTGCCTTTTCAAGAACTGGGGAGTATTTTGCTTCTGGAGGCTCTGATGAACAGGTGAGTAAACAGTGTCCTGGGGCCTCTGTGCTGATCCTGCTCAGAACCCAACAGGAGGTTTGCGGCCATATGGAAGATGGGCCCTGATGACTTTCAGTGACCACAAAGGTCCTTCTGGAGCTTGTGGTTGGGGTGCTCAGGTCCAAGGCCTTTGGTGCTCAGAGCAGGTTTCTTGTAGGTGCTAGCTTTGTGCCAGAGTCCCAAAGCCCTCACTACTCAAACTAGCATGGGTTGGAAGGAGTTTAGGTCATTAGTACCATGAAAAAATTGAAGTTTTTTTATTAGGTTCCTTCCTGATTATGCAAGGTATTACTGAAAAATATGGTGAATATTAACATTTTTGCAGTAAAAGATGTATTTCCATTAATCCCCCTCACTTCAAACACACTAATCCCATCATTTTTGCCACTTTCTGAAGCAGTTCTGGAAGTCCTTTTTCATGTTTTTAGTTACATTGTTATGGCTGCCTTAATGTCTCTGGGGAAGAGCCAGAAGCCTTGTGTTGCCAGATCTGGTTAATAAAGTAAATGATGTTTCTACAAGCCTGTCTTTTCTTTGTAGTGTTTGTTTGTTTGTACTGGGGATTGAACTCAGGACCTTGCACTTTTGAGACAGGGGTGCTGCCACTGAGCTAAATCCCCCACCCCTGTCTTTTCCTTTGGATGGTGCTCGGCAACAGCATTCAGTGTGTTTTGAGGTTTGTGGGGGGGTACTGGGGATCAAAGTCAGGACCACCACTGAACTAAATCCCTGGCCCCATTTACTGTGTTTTTAATCGTACTTTGTAAACATACTAATGAAAAAGGATTTTGAAGTGGGGGGGAATACTTGGGAGGGGCTTAATGGTTTTGTGTGTGTGTGTGTGTGTTTTAATTTATTTAGAGACAGTGTCTCACCATGTACTTCAGGCTGACCACGCTCACAGTGATCCTCCTGCCTTGACCTCCTGAGTGTTGGGATTACAGATGTTCACCACCACACCCAGCCAGCAGTGTTCTTTTTACTGGTGTTTAATTTAAACATTCACCATATATTTTGATCACCTTAGTATACCAATAGATAAGAGTTATTGGCTACTTACTATAGGCCTGATAATATAGTTAGCATGAAAAGACCATCATACCTCATTTAGTCCTCACTATATAGCGCTATGGGTCAAGACCTCTCATCTCATTCTATAGATGAGGAAACTGAATCCCAGTAGATAGCAGAGCTGTAATAACACTGAACTTGACTTTGGAGCCATGCCTCTGCCTTGGGAGCCTCTGACCCATGGTCTGCTGCCCTTTGCTCCCAGCCCAGTCCTTTGTCCTTTATGTACTGTTGGAGGGGGCAACATTTTCAGTATCCTTAGCTGCAGAGAGAGGGCATTTTGAGGTTTCCTCTCCCACTTCTTCACCCTGTGTGTTAAGGCTTCAGCCTGTCAACCCTGGCACCCTCTGCCCAGGCTGCTAAATGCCAATGACCTGTCTCTTGGTGGGCACCCTGCCACTAGGATCTAGCCCAGAGCCCAGCACTGGTGAGGCCAGGAACACTGAGAAGTCTGCCTGCCTATAGTCCTATAGTTGCTCCTCAGACTATCTGCACAGTGCTTCTTGTCCAGATAACTGCATTCTCTTGGGGAAGAGAGGAAAGGACAGCTGCAGTGGGCCACTGTTGACCTGCTGGGTTGCTGAGAACATTCATGCCCTGAGTGCCAAGCCCCATGGCTCAGGCATCTTAGCTCAGGCAGTCCCACTGGCCCTTCGTGAGCCCTGCCCAGGTAAATGTAATGATTTGGTTTTGGAGTCTGCCACTAAGGCAGAGGGTTGTAAGGTGCTCCTTGGCCATAGCCTAGTGCTGCCAGCCGAAGGAGGTAGAAGGCAGAAGGGTACCCCAAGCTTCCCTGACTGGAGACCTGGCTTGTTGCTTAAAAGACACAGGAACTGCTACAGTAGACACAAACAGTAAATAGAGTTATGGTAAAATAAATTTGCAGCCAAGTGTCTGGTGGAAAGTAGGGTTTACACTTGCTCTAACCCTTCCTCAAGCAGCCAGGCTATAAGCTCTCTGGCTGCCTGGATGGATGGATGGATGGATTGATTGATTGATGTTGGGGATGGAATCCAAGGGTGCTGTACTTTGAGCTATATCTCCAGCTTTTTTTCAAGATCTTCACACTTAGCTATAGCTCCAGCCCATTGTGTGTGTGGGTGTGTGTGTGTGTGTGTGTTTAAATTTTGAGACAGCGTCTCACTAAGTTGCCCAAGCTGGTTTGAACTTGTGATTCTTCTACCTCAGGATACCAGAATGCTGGGATTAGAGGTCTGCACCACTACACCGGGTTTACCCAGCCCTTTTTGTTTTTTGAGGCAGATCTCACTGTGAGTTCAGACTGGCCTTGAACTCACTGTATAGCCCAGGCTGGCCTTGAATTTGCAGTGATCCTCCTACCTCAGCCTCCTGAGTGCTACACATCCCTTTTTAAAACTTTTTATTTGCTAAGATTATAGGTGTGCACCAATGCACTTGGCTCCCCTGACTGCCTTTCAAAAGTCTTCTTGAAAGCTCTTTGGAGTAGCATTTGGTACTATCTCTTCATATTTGTGCTTGTCACTCTGCTCCTAGGAATTTATTCTCCAGTTAGGTCTGTACAGTCATACAAGGATTCTATACAAAGGTGTGTGCCTGTGAATGTTTTGACTGTAAAGTGATGAATGAGAGACCCACTTGTGCCCATCTCTGTGGACGAAGTAAACAGTGATGCTGCTCAGGGAAGGAGTGGTGAGGGGCCTCTTGTAGAGCCAGGCTTGCAGCAGTGTCTTGACAGGGATGATGCCTAAGGCATGTTGAGCATCCACTTTGTGTGGATGTGGTAGTTTACTGTGACCTCTGCTGACCATGCTCCGTATTTCCTGTTGTGAAGCCCAACCCTGGAAGTAGTCCTAGAAGCACCCAGCTGCTCGTGGCCAACAGCATCCAGCAGGGAGTGCTCTTGTTCCCCAGCAGGGCAGCTTCTTCCAATTTTGTAGAGTAGAAGCAGGGCAGAATCCTTTTTAGAGGAAGATACTCAGAGTGGGGTGAGATTTTTATGGCTGAGCTTGGCCTTGGGATAACCAGAGCATTACCAAGCACTCCCTGGTTGCCAGTGTGCCAAGCTGTGTTGTATGAGGGCCCCAGCAGCTCTGGGAAGCAAGAACTGTGATCATCCTCCTTTCCTGGAGGAGGGCTCCGAAGCACAGACTGAGTCCACTGTCTAGGGCCCACAGTGTCTTCACCACTAAACCCGTGTGCCAGGACAGACCACCTCCCTCAAGAGCTTCCATTTTAGTGAGGGGATAGATGTTAAACAAGGACCAAGAACAAATAAATACCTTCTGAGTCTGATGCTAAGACTGATCCTGTGATATCTGAGGCAGAAGGACCAGCAAGTGCCACGGCCTGGGGTCCAGCACAGTGACACTCTGTTCTGGTGGCTCATCCAGGTCCTCTCGAGGCTTGTGCCAAAAGCCTGCTCCTTGGGAAGGTGGGACAGGTCCTGTAGTTGAATTGGAATGCCAGGAGTGAGGGGTCCACCATGACTAAAGTTTGGGGATGGGCCCTGGGCCTATTTTCTCAAGTGAAAGAAGCTGGCACGGTGTTTTTCTCCCCCTCATTCTATGTGCTTCTTGATCTTGGCAGGTAATGGTTTGGAAGAGTAACTTTGATGTTGTTGATTATGGAGAAGTAATAAAAATACCAAGGCCCTCAGCCACAGTGGCCACCTCAGCAGGGAATCTGGTAAGTAGCTTGACAGGTGTGTTCTGGGCCTTGTGACCATGGGCTGGGTCATGGTAAGCAGCACTGTGCTCAGAAATGATGAGGGGTAGAAGCTTAGGTTGATTTTGGGAAAGGGACCCTGCTAAGATCTTGTCACCTATCAAATAATACTGTGGCACTTACGGTGCTAGATTCCAATCTGAAGTGAACAAATGAAATGGAAAGGGCTGGAGGAGCAGCTCCCAGGTGCCAGGCCCCCAGGCTGCTTGGATGGAGAATGTTTCCATGGTATGTATTGCTGCTGGATTTAGGCCCACAGAGACAAAGGAGCTGACCCATGCCAAGCCTTGGGCCACAGGACCAAAGTGTGGAGTTCCTAGAGGACTCAGGGCCCATAGTCACTGCTGGAACAAATGGGAAAGGCCCCAGTCCTGTTGTTTTCACTTCTTTTTTTAACCACGGGGAGGAAGTTCCTCACCCATGAACCAGTTTTAGTACCTTTGTTGATAAAAGGGCAGTTAATGTTCCAGAATTAAAACTAATATTTTGGACACATTTTTGGGAAAATTGGTAATTTTTATAGTCTCATTAATTTAGGTCATAATCATTTTTTGGCTGAAATAAATGTTAAAGCAAAAGTTATAGAACCCCAAGGATTTTAAGCTTCTATAGGCACAGGTTGTTTAAATCTCTCTTCTGTGGACCTTTGAGGCATCGTAGCTTCCCCCACAGGTGGAAACTGGCACAATCAACAGGAAGTGGCTTACCCAAGCCCCCCAGCAAGTCAAGGCTAGGGCCCAGAATAGAACCAAAAAGCCTTCTGAGTCCACCCTGAGGTTTTCTGTCACTCCAGCAGATGGATGCCTCCCCATTGCATACAAACAGGCCATTCTTTGTGTAGTGGCTGCCTCTAGGAATAGGACAGTTTGGGTTTAACAGTTCTCCTCCAAAGATCACCTTCTCAGCTGGCCACTGCAGCTGAGAGGTTTGTTCTCCCTCAGTATTTGCTAGTGAATGGCCAGTCCTCAGCTTTTGGGTTTGTATGGCTGGGTTCCATGATGGTCTGCTTGCTGTCAGTTCATCTTCCATCTAGAAGGGCTTTTCCAATGGCAAGTTTGGAGTCCCTGCCCTCTGTTATGACTCCTATCGGGCACTTAAGTTGAGCCAGGAACAGCCAAGGCCTTTTGTACATACTGCCCTGTTCATTCTTATCAGAGTGAGTAGATAACTGCAGGTAGCATGGCTGCCTGGCAGCTCTTGCTCATCCTAGGATGGCACTGCCATTTGCCTCCTGAGAATGGTTAGTATCCACCACCTAGGGTGAATCCCTTGTTCCTTTTCTTGTAGTTATTAGGAAAATACTCGTACGAGTCACTCCTTGCTTCTTTAGTCTTGGCTCAGAGATGAGGCACTTTTGCTTCCTAGTACTTGAAGGCCTGAGAATCTGGAATGAAGTCATGTGGGGTGGAAGAAGTGAGCCTGACAGGACAGGGCATGGAGAAATTAGACCAATTGTTCCCAAACTACTTTTTAGGCCCATATCTGCACTGTTGTCACAGCTCTGCCCACTGAGCATCCTTATGTGTGACTGAACTAGGAGACAGAATGTGGGCTCTGAATAAATGGGAACAAAGCTTTTGGGTTAGGAGGGGAAAGGGGGAATGGGATAAAATAAAATTTATTAAAAAGAATATGGGCCCTAGAGTCAGAACCAGGTCTGATCCTGGCTGTGTGGCCTTCATTTCTTCAGAGGGTCCCAAGTAACCCCATAGGCAGGCTCTGAGGACCCCGTGTTTAACGTCAGCTGTTGCCCCTGAAGTGATTTGCTAATCTTACAGTTATTGTTGGTTAAGATTAGAGCTTTTTGTTTGTTTGTTGTGAGCCCCCGTGAATCTCCTCTAGACAAGCCCTTGCCCAACACACTCCACAATACTCTTCTCTGAAAGGGAGAAGAGTATTAGTGGGTGATTATATACATATACATACTGTAAAATTGACCATTTAAGCCATTGTTAAGTGTACTGCTCGCTAGTACTTTGTTTGTTTGGTTTTTGGTTTCTTGAGACAGGGTCTCACTATGTAGTTGAGACTGACCTGGAACTCACTATGTAGCCCAGGCTGGTCTCGAACTCACAGCGATCCTCCTGCCTCAGCCTCCTGAGTGCTGGGATTATAGGTGTGCACCACTACACCAGCTTGTTTGTTTGCTTTTGAGTATATTTATTTTTTAATTTATATTTTGAGTATATTTATACTGTTATGCAACTAGTACTATCCATCTCCAGAACTTTTTCGTTTTCCCAAACTGGGGAGAGATGGTTTTTATAACACTGTTCATTGGTTAGATTTTCTCCTGATATAGGAAGGGAAGCTGAGTGTGATCTTGCCTTTTTCGTCTGACTTTCCCTGGCACGGATTCCCTGACTGACCAAGGTGTCCCAGCTCCTCCAGGGGAGCCCAGTAGCACAGCCATATCCCATGAACTATGAGTCTGACAAGCCCCTGCCCTCCAGCTCGGGCCACATTCTTTCCTTCTAGTAGCCCAGGGCTGCTCAACTTCAGCAGTGTTCATATTTTGGACCAGATAATTCTTTGCTGTGACAGCTGTTCTGTGCACTGTAGGAGGTCCAGTAGCCTCCCTGGCTTTTACCCTCTAGATGCCAATAGCATCCCACCCCACCTCTGCAGCAGGATTGACCACAGATATCTTCAGACATTATCATAGGTCCTCAGGGGTGAGCCCAGAAAGCCAGATGTGGTGGCGCACACCTGTAATCTCAGCACTCTGAAAGGCAGAGGCAAGAGGATTTGCAAGTTTCAGCCCTACCTGGGCAATTAAAGACTTAGTGAGACCCTGTCTCAAAATGAAAAAGGGCTGGGAGAGGGCAGGGACAAGGGGAGAAATTGAGAACCAAGACCTGTCATGTAAAGGTACAAGATCCCAGTAATGAATGTAACTGTACTGTATACCTAGAATGTACCAATAAACTCAATAAAAAGAAAAAAGAAAAAAAGAAAGAAAAAGGGCTGGGAATGTAGCTCAGTGTGAAAACCTTGGGTTCAATTCCCAGTACTGAAAAAAGAAGAGGAAGAGGAAGAAAGAAAAGAAGAACAACAAAGGAAGTTGACTTAGCAACGGGAGGTTTGAGGGAGTGGGGCTGTCCTAGAAAGAGTACAGGGAAGGGGTGGGAGGAACAGGAAGAGCAGGGGGAAGTGGATAAGTATGGAGAGGGAGCTCGGGAAGGCCAGTTTCAGCAGCCCTGTGTGAACACTCTGCTCAGTTGGGGCAGATCTGGGGCTGTACTGATGGCTGTGGCCCAGATTTCTCAGCTTGGGTTTTTAGCAGGAGCCCATTTTATGGGAATGTTATTTGGCTTTTTAAATTTTAGACTCTTCTAGGGATAATGGCAAACAGCAAAAAAAGACTTTGTTGTTAGAAACTTGGTTTTCTTTACTTAAAATTGGAGTGTATTCCTGCCATTCCTACCAAAAGGCCTCCCTGGCTTAGAAATATCCGAGAGGTTTGGTGGCTGACCAGGGTGGCTTGACTTCTCAGAGCCCATGAGCACACAACCATGCCTCAGGAACTCGGGAATCTGATGACCTTGTGCCCCCTTCAGCTGTATTTACACTTTGGGCCGCAGGTGCTAAAACAGCATGAAGTGCTTTTGGGCATTAGGGGATTCTATGAAGTCCTGGGTCATAGGTGTGGATGTGGATGTTAAATACCTGATCATATGTCTGTTCCAGCATGGCAGTCCAAAGCCAGAAGGGCAGACACTGTTTGGGTCCCTTCTCTACATACCTATTAGCAAGAGCAGCCCTATCAGCCCGTCGCAGTCCCTCTATCCTGGAAAACCCCTTGCCCATAATCCCTTCCTGACTGCAGCATTTTGGATTTTCAGATCTCCAATCTTGGAACTAAGGCTGTCCTTGAGCCTACTCTGAAAAGAGCTCTGTTCACTGCAGAGCTATTTTCAACCTCTGGTTGAAACTCACAGCTTATTTTTAGGCACATTTCATGTTGAAAAGCAAAAGCCATTTCCCAGCCATTCAGAATGAGAATAATGGGTTCCATTTCCCTCTATTCTTGGCTGAACTGTGCATGAGGAGGAGTTCAGGACTTGTGGCTGGGGAACTTTCTCTGCTTGGAAGGTTGCAGATAAAGGATTCCAGATCATGCTGTGGGCTGAGGATAGCAGGAAGCTCTGTGTTCTACCATGTGACATGCTACAAGGCTGGAGGAAGGGTGGAAGGGCCACTTGTGGGCGGGTGAGCACCTCCCTGACCCGCTTGAGTGGGGGCAAGGGGTGGGGGCCCCAGGGGGCTGTCTGTAGCAGGTGTTTTCTGGGGTCTAGTGCTTACCTTTGTTCCCTGCCCCAGCCCTGCTTTTTTGTCCCCTCCACACTTGTCTACCCTCCTGTGTGCCTTGTGACCTGTCCCTATTACAGAAGGACCCCTATATCTTGGCTTACTTTGAATTTAGCACCCTTCCCCCAGGCACCATAGGACAGATTTCTGCCCTAACCACAGAAGGATTTTAAAACCATTTTTAAAAAGTAAAGATGCATTATTTGACTTTACTCTTATTTTTGCCCTCCCTCCAGACATTCTGAGACCTGTTATGCAATTGAAAAGGAAGGTTTTCCTGGGTGGAGTGGGAGAGGAAGAACACAGAGTTCTAGGTAATTCAGTGAAACTGAAAACAAAAACAAAAACAAAACTACAGTATTTCCTGAGTTCTCAGTGTTGGCTGCTCTACCACTCAGCCATTAACTTTGAGTTGTGGAGTCAAGGGCTTCTCTGTGCACCTTTCAAGATCTTACTTAAAGGAGAAATGTCACCTTCTTAAGAGTTTGAGTTCTGGCTTCTGACCAATTTGTGATTGATCAGAATCCTGCCCCCACCTAGCTTAGGTGGTGTGACTCTGGCCTAGGGGCTGGATCTCTGTGAGGCCTGGCTTCCTCTTCTGTCAAGTGGGGAGATGCCAGGCCCTCCATGAGATTTCAGGGGTGGCATGCCAACCAGCACTTGGCTCTGTGTCTGGCACATGGCAAGGGCTCACCAAGCTGTAACTATTTTAACAATGTTCCTTTTCCCTCTCCTCTCCCACTGAGAAGCAGTGCTCAAACCTGCTGGGGTGGGCTTCAGTGCTAGAGTTGTTCCCAGGAAGAGTGGCTGGGTCAGCCCAGAGTATCTAATCTGAACCCGAGACCTCCTTATTTCTGAGGACATCCTGTGCTCCTCTGGTTCTGAAGGCAAAGTCCCAGCCACCTTTTGTGCCTACACTTTAGCTCATGTTTCTACTTTGGGGTGCTGGGTGGGCTTGACTGAAGGGTCCTTCACTGGCCCGTAGATTCTTGGCACCAGGACCCCATGCTGAGACTCTGGGGTCCTGGGTATCTGTAGTGGTTGCTCAGGGCATAGTGTTCACTCCAGGCACCTTGCTTGAGGAGTCATAGGGTTGTGAAGTGGAGAAAGAGACCTGTTTCACTTGCTTCATGGATTTTGTTTTGTCTCAGTCCATTTGGGCTATTGTGTCACAATACTGTAGACTAAGTAGCTTATTAACAACAGGGATTTATTTCTCACATTTCTGGAGACTGGATGGTCCAACAAAGCAACATCTTCAGAGTCTTGTGAAGAAGGATCTGCTTTCTAGTGTATAGAAAGCTCCTTCTCTGTGTCCTTTTAGTAGTTGTCTAGATCTCGGCTCTCTTTTATAAGGGCTCTAATCCCAATCATGAGGGCTCCATCTTAATTACTTAAGTGCCTCATATAGGCTTACCTCAGTACCATTACTTTGGGGATTAGGATTTCAATCTATGATTCTTGTGAAGGACACAACACTCAGATTACAGCACATTTGCTTTCTCTCTTGGAACCATGAAGGATTTGGTCTCTTTCTGAGAACACAATTTTTTGGCTTGGAGTTTGCTTTCAGTAGTGGGGAGAAGTATGGATTCAGGAATATGCTTAACAGGAGGGGCATGGTGAGTGTTTGAAGCAAAAGTGAACTCCTAGTCTGTGTCTTAGTAAAGAGCCCCTCTCTTTCCCACTTAGCCCCACTTCTTAGCTCCTAATTTTTTTCAAGACTTGATGAGAATGCTTGGCTTTCTGCCTGCTGCCAGTGAATCAGAAAATGCCAGGCAGTTACGCAGCATGGAAGAGGGTTGGCTTCATCTGGCCTGAACCCTTAGCATATTGTGTTACCCCGCCCTTGGGCTCAGGGCATCTCTGGGGACTGAGATGTGTTGTGGGTTCTTGCCTTATTCACAACCTCTGCTTGAGTAGCTGGCTTTGTCCGTAGTATCCTACTTCTGGGGGAAGAATAAGGACATTTGTGTGAACAAAAAAAAAAGAACAAGGCAAAGCAGACCCTTCTGAGGTGTACCATTCTGTCAGGTTTGTCTGTTGTGAAGCCTTCTGGCACCCAGACTTTGTGGACTGATTTGGGAATCAGTAGGGACTTTGTTTTCATGTTTCCTAGGACTTTATCAGGGGGTACATCTCTGTGTGACTCCTGAGACAAAATCATCTCTGTCTCCTGTGCCACATAGAGGAGAACCTGGGCTTGGAGGTTATCTGCTGATGAGTGGTCCAGGCGCCATTCAAGCCTGGGTCCTTGTGTTTGAAGTGGACCAAAGCTAAGAGGCCTTTGCCTGAAAAAGAGCAGGAGGGAGTCTCCCCATCTCTCAGTGAGCAAAAGGAACCCAACATCCTTAGCTCCTAGGACAAATAACCAAGCCTTTCTCAGTGTGTGTGTAATGTGTGTACATGAGTGTGCTCACACACATGTAGACCTCTGACATTGGTCTGTGCCTTTTCCTGTTATTCCTCCTGCAGAACCTGTGGTTCCTGTTCTATGGGGCATCACCAGATTACATGGGCTGTCCTGAAGATGCTGCTATTTGGGTATCTTCCTGGAATGAGAATAGGAATTAAAATTACGATATTAGAAATTTTGGCCTCTGAAAGGCAAGTTTGCTTTAAGAACTTGAGGGGCAGTACACTGCACTGCCCTGTGGTATGCTGTCTCTGGCTTATTGGCCTAAGCCAAGGCTGGGGCTGTCCCAGTGCCTCGGGCAGGTTGTCTTGATTCTCTGCACCCTGATTTTTCCCTACCTGCCTGCATTACATCTTCTGGGCATTTTCCTTCTTGTGAGCACTTTGCAAAAGACTGTGTCCTGTGGAGTGGTGGGCATCACAGCCTTTGCTGACTGCATGATGAAGGCCTTTAGGCAAGATACCTCCTTTTACACCTTTACCTGAAGTCATGCAGAGTTTTTTTTTTTTTTTTTT
>NW_022900949.1:43548663-43598186 GCF_012274545.1 Fukomys damarensis | reverse complement strand
GTTTTTTTTTTTTTTTTTTTTTTTTTTAAATCTTAGAAGTATTTAGGGGGCCGGGGATTTAGCTCAGTGGTGCTGTTGCCTGCCTTGTGCAAGGTCCTGAGTTCGATCCCCGG
Organism: Fukomys damarensis; assembly: GCF_012274545.1. Classification (NCBI taxonomy): domain Eukaryota; kingdom Metazoa; phylum Chordata; class Mammalia; order Rodentia; family Bathyergidae; genus Fukomys; species Fukomys damarensis. Next base: position 43,598,073 of record NW_022900949.1, on the reverse strand, counting down.
TACCAAAAAAAAAGACAAGTGTCTAGGGCTGGGCCTGGTGGTGCACACTTGTAATCCCAGTACTCTGGAGGCTCAGACAGGAGGATCACCACAAGTTTGAGGCCAGCCTGGGTTACATAGTGAGTTCAAAGCCAGCCTGAAGTACTGAGATCCTGCCTCAAAAAAAACACAATATAAAAGAAATTTCTAGGACTTGTTGAGGCTATAGCTTGAGAGAGACAAGTAGAGAATCAGTGCTCCTCTCAGCCCAGTAGTGGAAAGGGGAGGTAAAGGAAAGTGTTATGGCTTTGATTCTATCTCTGATGTTAAAAGAAATCCCAGTGTTACCTTGTGAGCCTGTTAAACCCAGAGGCACCCACCAGTCTCTGTTTAGAATCAGAAGTATAGCTTGACTACCAGAAGATAACAGTAAGAAGGAAGAGGGATTTGCTATGGCCTTCTGGTCCTGTGTTTCTGTCTCAGCTCCTGACATACCATTTAGTTATGTCACCATTAATTCAGTCACTTGTTCTTGAATCTAGATTCTGTAGGTCACCTACCTCCTGCATGGCCCTTGGTATCTCCTCTTCCTTTTTTGGTGTCCCTGCCTCCTACCTCATACCCTGTAGACATGTGTAGCCAAGATCAATCAATTCCCTCTTCTAGGGAGCCTACTGCCTTTAGGGAACCCTTTGATGAAGATCTTAGGTGAAGCCTTTATGGAATATCTCTATGGTAGCAAGAACAAGGAACCAGCCCTGTTCAATGACAGTAGCAGTGGCAAGGATGGTCAGATGCCAGAATTATCTTCTTCAAGCTGATTTTTTGAGGAGCTGATGGTAGTTTCTTGTCTCTGGAAAACTCCCATCCATTCCACAAGCAAGTAGGTCCCTCTCCAGAGGACGGTAGCATAGTGCTGATGAAGAAAGACCTCTATAATGACTTAAAGCGATGAGAAGTATGTTCTCAATATCGAGGGCATGGCATATTAAGATAATCATGGTGCTCTGAAGACGGAGGAACCTGACTCTGGAACACCCGATGAAGCCTAGAGTCCCTTGGGTCCTGCTCTGCAGGTGCAAGACACACCTGGCACATGAATCTGTCTACACATTGCCCTCTGAGAGCTCTTGTTACCTCTTTCAAGAGTCCCAGAACTGTTTGGGGTTCTCCTTTTTCCCTGGCAGCCAAAGCTAGGGTTGAGAGTTATTAACAATCCATATCTGCGTGAGGGGAACTGAGTCTCAATCATGGGATGAGGACAATAGAATCTCAACATTGTCATGTTTCAAGGCACACATGGCCCTGAAACACCTGCTTTTATAGCCACTGGGGCCACTGCTATGACATAGCCATTTTGCTGATGGTGCTACCAAGCCATCTACACCCTTGTCAGACCACACTGACAAGTCACCCCTACATGAGAGCCAGTAGAAGCCACAGGAAGAATCTCTTGCCAGTTATTTGGTGCAGAATAGAAAGAATGGATAAGAGCCGAATTTACGATTTAGGTGAAGCCTTTTTGGCTTTTTAGGATCTTGTTTTTCTTTTTCTTTTCTTTTAGTTCCATCTGTTTTTTTAGACCCAGAAATCTGAAAGTGGAAAAAATGAGCCACATGTAGAAATCCAGTTAAGTCTGATTATGCCTATTTGGGTCACTCCTCTTTTCTTAGTGGAGTTGCACTCATCCTTTTAGTCTCTTTTCAGATGGAAACCTTCCCCATGTATCCTTTCCCAGGTCCTGACAAGTTGTAAACTCTTCCTCCCCTGCCTATCCAGAGCACTCTTCCTGTAGTCCCCCCTCCCCGCCCCATTGTCAGTTATTTGCAAGCTTAACAGTCTTCTGTAGGATTGAGACCTTACCTTCCCCATGGTGCCCAGACATCAGTTAAGACACATGCCTATAGGCTGTAGGCAGCATAGGTTGAGTGTACAAGGCTAGCCAAACTGTCCTTTTGGCCTTTGATGGTGCCAGACTTAATGAAGGAGGAAATTTTGCTTTCATTAGTCAGTTGATGGTGTGAGGTGGGATGGGTGGTGTGACTGGGCCATAAAGGGCAGTAGAAACTGAATGTCTGGAGCAGAGGTTTCAGAACTTCTTTTCATTTTGAGTGGAAAGAACCCTTTGTGGTTTCTGTTTTCCAGATTGGATAGCAGTGTTGCCCATGTGGTATAAGGATGTTGGATAATGCTTGTGTTTATGTTCTTATTGGTTACCATGGGAAAAAAATCATAATAGATGGTTTCCATGGAAATTATCTTACAGTTTGTCGCTTTGAAGGTCTGGACACTGCTGTGGGGCTCACTGAATAATGTTGATGCCATCAGGGGCTCTCTGTGACAATGCCAAAGGCTGGTCGGAACGTTCCATGGGCTTACACAAAGTCATCTGCCTCCCATGCTTGTAAATCCCAGGACCACTGAGGTGGCAGTAATCCTGTGGCTTAGCTTCCTGTTGGGGTTCCCTCACCTGGCTTCAGGTCCACAGCTTTTTCCTTTCACTGGGAAGCATTTTTCATTAAACATAACAAAACCTTTGTATTATGGAAAATTTCAAGCTACTGTAGCGCAAAAAAATGGGGAGAATAATATAACAGCCTCTCATGTATACCATATCTAGCTTCAACATTTTGCCAGTCTTATTTAATCTTTCTTTCCCACATTTCTTAGAAGTTACAGTATTTTTTTAATCCCAGATATATCATTTTACCCTAAATAAGGGTTTTTGTTGGTTATATAATTAGAGTTCTCTTATCACACCCAACAAAATTAGGTTACTATGGCCAGATATCTAGTACACATTCACCTTTTTCTGCGTTGCTTCTGCATCCCACGGTGGCAGTGCATGGAGGGGTTGAGTGTCTTGTCTGTAACTGTAGTCAGGCCAAGGGCAGGAGGAACTTCTGGGCTCACTTCATCTTCTCTATCCCGGGTACAGTTTTGTAGTGTGAATGACTTGTTCCCTTCTGAATATACACTGGGGCAGGTGGGCCAGCTACTGTTGGTTGCCTCAGGGCAGGCATCCACTGGGGGGCGCTGGCCCTCTTCAAAGCTTACAGAGGGAAGAAGGGAGCCAGATGATGTAACTCTGGCTCACAACAGCTGTCTGCAACATCAGTTTCCAGGAAAAAGGAGGCTGTCAGACCCTGTAAGATGCAGCCTCCTCCCTGGAAGCATGGGGCCTGGTGAAGGGCTCTGACCAGTCTCCGGCCTCCTGCCTCTGTGGGTTGGGCAGAGCCAGTCCTCGATATCTCTCTTGGCAGGTATCGCACATGTCCTGTGATACTGCACAAAAGATCAATTACCAAGCTTGGGAGTGATGCCTGGAGTATGGTCAGTAGCTTTAACACTCTCCATTGAACTAAGTGCAAGGAGAGTTTAAAATAGCCAGCCTTTGTTCCGAGGTTTTAAAAATTCAACTCCAGTAGTTACAATGAGCTGTCTTCAAGTGGATCTATAAATAAACTGCTACTGTTCCTCTTTGTCACCGAGAGCTTCGGCGTCTTCCAGAGACATCGCTCTGCCACTCGTCTTCATTAGATCCCCTCATCTGTGGGGCAGCTGTAGTCATCAGCAAGCTGGGCTGACAGAGTTTGTAAGGACAACACTGTGTTCCCTTTTACACAGATCCCCCAAATTTAACTACACAGGGAGAGATGGTGAGTTTGCATTGGAGAAACCTAGCAGAGAGGTAAAGGGCCCCATGACCAATGGCGGCACCACCGGTATCAAGTATCCTCTGATTTCACGAACATTGCTTTTGAAGAAATGTAAAAAATTTGTAAACTGCATTCAGTCATGTAAAACATCAGACAGACCCAAATTGCAGGACATTTGACAAGATAACTGATCGATATTCTTCCAAAGTATCAAAGTCATGAAAGACAAAGAAGGACTAACCAAATGACACAGATTATAGGAGGCTAAATATGTAATAAAATGTGATGTGAAATCCTGGATCGGATTCTGGAATGTTGGGATTCAAGGACATTAGTTGGAAAACTGGTGAAGCTCAAATGGCTTCCTTAGTTTGGTTAATTATATTTCCCATTTCCTGGTCTGATTTTTCTCCTGTGGTTATATAAAATGTTAACACTGGGAGGGAGGGATATATGGAAATTCTCTGTACTATTTTTTGCAGCTTTTCTCCAAGTCTAAAATTAGTTCAAAGCAGTTTAATTTAAAAAGGAAAAAGAAAAACTACAGTCAACACTTGGGCTCCATTGGAAACCTTGCTCTCACAAGTACGTGGAGCATGTGCATGTTCAAGGGAATGCTCTTACCCAGGGGCTGCTCACCAGCAAGGGCCCTACAGGGCGGTGTTAGCGGTTGCCTATATTGTAGTTGCTGAGGGTGCTTCAGAGGTGCATCTGCTGTAAAAGGTCCAAGGCAGACTATACAGGAGTCCCTGCCCAGGATGGTCCTACCTCCTCCAAAGGCTTGTGTGGACTATGCAGGTCCTGGATCTTACTGCTCTTCCTGTCCCCTTCTCTATGTTCTGGCCCCCTTGCTCTGCTTTGCTGCTAGCAGTATATTCTCTGGCTGTGACAAGTGTGGTGACCTGGAAAGGCTTCAACTCCCAAAATCTGGGGGTTTTCCTACCCCTCCAGGGAAGAAGGCCAAGGATCTCTGTGCCAGAGTGTTCTAGCTGCATGGTGGGCGTGGCTGCCTGCTTTATCAAGGCCTCTGCCAGTCTGGAATTGCCTTTGTATGGCTTCCTTCCTCTGTGGGTGTCATTTCAGTAAGACAGACCTCCTAGCTCTACTTTCTCCACAGAACATTTGTAGAGTCTGAATAAGCTTTGGTTTCCTACCTGCCAAGGCATTCCTTCACCTTTTTGAGGATGTGCCATCATCATTTGGGGAAGTATTTGGAAACTAGAATGAGGCTGTGTAACCTGAAGTTGGCTGGGGACTGCACCCAGAAGTGGCTGTGCCAGTACTGCAGTGGGGGTTTGGCTTTGCCATGACCTGGGTGAAAAAAGTAGAGTTTATCTGTTTAGCATCTCCCTCATGCCTTCAGGCCTGTGAATGATACAGGCAAATAGGAACACATATGCACATGTGGCTCCTGCCTCTTTGAGGGGGAATGAGAGATGAAGTGCATCCTGCTGCCTGTGGTCCTGAGACCCAGGCAGCACTGGTTCTGTGTGTCACAAGGCCTGGAGTACAGATGTTGGTTAGGCATGCTGATCCCTCCTCTTCTGTTTTAAGGACACCCTGTCAGTTTTCCATCCGTGGGGTCCTGCATTCAAAGGGTAGTCTGACTGTGAGCTGTGATGTGGAGCATCTGATTCAGTTTGGAGGTTCCTGTGCTGGCCCCAGGCCCTGAATCTCTAAGGCCCTGAGCTTAACAGATGACACAATGTCTTGCTCTCTTCAGATGCTGGCTTGGAGCACTCAAAGGAATGTTCTTACCTCTAACTGAAAGCAAGCAGGAGTAATGTGCTGGTTTGTGGGCTGGCTTGGGAGAACATTGGTGAGACTACCAAACAATTAGATGATACCAGAATTCCCCGGGGATTTAGCTCAGTGGTTCTGCCACTTGCCTTGCAAGCACAATGTCCTGAGTTCAATCCCTGGTACCAAAAAAAAAAAAAAAAAAAAAAGAAAAAAAGAAAAAACATTTTAAAAAAAAAAAAAAAAAAAAAAAAGAAAGAAAGAAAAGATACCAGAATTCCTCTTTGGTTCAGACCTCTGTTTAGAACCAGAAGTTTCCTCTCTCGTTGGATTCCAGGCAGGAACTCTAAATTATAGGGCAAACAAGGCTGTATGTAGTATATCTAGTCTGCAAATAATGTGTAGTGAATACAGTACCAGGTTTCTTTTGAGTTTTGATTTGGCAAAACAGGCCTGCCTTTTCCTCTTAAGCTAGATAAGAGGCTAAGCTGGAGTAATCTCTATCCTTTCCCAACTTTCTACCTCAGGACCGGGTTTAGCAAACACAGTGGCAGGCAGACGTGAAGCCCTGTTAATTTTTCATGAGGACAAGCCATCAGAGCCAGAGGCCTGAGGTCAGGACTAAAACTCCTGTGTCTGAAGCTCTTCATGCTCACTTAGACTGCAGTGAAAGATTGAGAGTAGGTAGCCTTGTCCATTTCTTCTAGACTTATGCTAAGCACTGCTTTGGGAATGGTGGCCTACTTTGATGTTTTAAGTAGACAGTGCCTGGAAAGGTTACCTGCTTGGACCTGTATAAGAAGGATACTAGTAAGACAGCCCAACCCAGCTCTTGGCCCTAGATCACCTCCCTCTCCCTTCTCTGGCCTTCTCACTCAAGCTGTGGATCAGTTCCTGGACACTTTTGTCTATTACAGAGTTTTAGTTTTAAGAGCAGACCCAACAGAGGGCAAGGTCCAAGGCTAGAAATGAAAAGAAAAGGAGAAATTTCCATTTTAAGTAAGTGTTAATCATCCATTCTACCTACCAAAGGTGGAGGGTTGTTCTGTCAAGTCAGCTTATAATATTTTATGGTCAAGCTCCAGCCACTTCTGGCTGCTAGCCAGCCATGTGCAGCTCTTACTCTTGATTGTTCAGCTCTGTATGGATCCCTAAGTGGCTGAGGAATAGATCTTGAGAAACTCTGCCTAGGAATGTCTACTGCTTTCTCACCTTCCTCTAGGGAAATTAAGACTTTGGGAATTGAACTGAACCGAAATGAGGTTCTTTTTGGAACCTATACAGTAGTTCCAGACCAATGGCAGACCTCTTGGACCTCACCTGAGATCTTCAGCCTGAAGTTTGGCCCATTGGTAGTGCCCTGTGGACAAGCAGTGGTTTTCACCTCAAGTGCATAGGAGCATGACACATGTCAAAGGTGTCATGGGTGGGTGAGCTCCTAAGGGGATTGCAACTGTAACTGCCTCTGCATTTTTGGTTGTTTGTGTATTGGTAAAGCTTTATAATTTACAAATAGTAATATGCACCATTGAAAAGGTGAACAGTTCTGTGAGTTTTGACATTAGAATAATATAACCACAACCACAACCAAGATACCAAGTATTTCCAGGCTTGGTGACACATGCCTGTGATTCCAGCATTTGGAAGGCTGGGCAAAAGGATTTCCATGGTTTGAGGCCAGCTTAAGACTATATACTGAGTTCAAGGCCAGTCCAAATGACACAGCAAGACCCTGTCTCCAAAAGAAAAAAGATACAAAATATTTCCATTATCCCAAATTGTTCTTCTTTGTATGTAATCCACTTGTAGGCAATCACTAGTTTTCTTTCTGTCACTATGACCTGTCCATTTTAGAATTTAATATAAGTGGGATTATAGTTTGGTTGGGTGTGGTTTCTTTCAGCTTATTTTAAAATATATCCGTGTTTTTACATATCTCAGTGGTTTATTACTTTTTTTGACTGAATATTCCATTAAATAGATGGCTATACAAGAATGTATGTGTTGGTGAACATTGCATTCTTTGTGTTTTGGGCTATTACAAATAAATTGGTATGAACTTTCATATATGTTTTTTCCTATGGACATATGCTTCTGTTTTTCTTGGGGAAACCCTTAGGAATAGAATGGCTGAACATATAATAGGTATATGTGCAACCTATTAAGAAAATGTCAAACTGTCTTTTTAAGTTATCACACCATGGTACATTCATACCAGCAGTGTACAAGAGTTCAGGTCCACCTTTTTTATCCAACATGTTATGGTCAGTTCTTTTAACTTTAGTCCATTCTGATAGTCTTATTGTGGTATTTCACTATGATTCTAATTTGCTTTTCATTAATATAGATGATGTAGAGCATCTTTTCATGTGTTTGGTGCCATCTTTATATTTTGTTAGGGGGAGTGTATGTTTAAATCACCTAGCTTTTGTGTGTGTGTGTGTCCGGGATTGAACCTCAGGACCTTGTGCTTGCCAGACAGGCATGGTGCCACTGAGCTACATTCCCAGCCCCATCTAGCTATTTTTTATGGTGTTTTTCTTGTTGTTTTTTTGTTTTTTTTACAACCAAGATACCAAGTATTTCCAGGCTTGGTGACACATGCCTGTGATTCCAGCATTTGGAAGGCTGGGCAAAAGGATTTCCATGGTTTGAGGCCAGCTTAAGACTATATACTGAGTTCAAGGCCAGTCCAAATGACACAGCAAGACCCTGTCTCCAAAAGAAAAAAGATACAAAATATTTCCATTATCCCAAATTGTTCTTCTTTGTATGTAATCCACTTGTAGGCAATCACTAGTTTTCTTTCTGTCACTATGACCTGTCCATTTTAGAATTTAATATAAGTGGGATTATAGTTTGGTTGGGTGTGGTTTCTTTCAGCTTATTTTAAAATATATCCGTGTTTTTACATATCTCAGTGGTTTATTACTTTTTTTGACTGAATATTCCATTAAATAGATGGCTATACAAGAATGTATGTGTTGGTGAACATTGCATTCTTTGTGTTTTGGGCTATTACAAATAAATTGGTATGAACTTTCATATATGTTTTTTCCTATGGACATATGCTTCTGTTTTTCTTGGGGAAACCCTTAGGAATAGAATGGCTGAACATATAATAGGTATATGTGCAACCTATTAAGAAAATGTCAAACTGTCTTTTTAAGTTATCACACCATGGTACATTCATACCAGCAGTGTACAAGAGTTCAGGTCCACCTTTTTTATCCAACATGTTATGGTCAGTTCTTTTAACTTTAGTCCATTCTGATAGTCTTATTGTGGTATTTCACTATGATTCTAATTTGCTTTTCATTAATATAGATGATGTAGAGCATCTTTTCATGTGTTTGGTGCCATCTTTATATTTTGTTAGGGGGAGTGTATGTTTAAATCACCTAGCTTTTGTGTGTGTGTGTGTCCGGGATTGAACCTCAGGACCTTGTGCTTGCCAGACAGGCATGGTGCCACTGAGCTACATTCCCAGCCCCATCTAGCTATTTTTTATGGTGTTTTTCTTGTTGTTTTTTTGTTTTTTTGGGTTTTTTGAGACAGGGTCTCACTATGTAGTTGAGACTGACCTGGAACTCATTATGTAGCCCAGGCTGGTCTCGAACTCATAGTGCTCCTCCTGCCTCAAATATGAATGTAAGTACAGCTGTATGCTAAGTGCTGACTTCTGGTGGTATATGACAGGCAGGTGACAAAAGAAGTAAGAACCCCGGGTGATAATCCACTAACCTACTGAGGGAGCACAGGATCCCACACCAAGGTAGGAGAAGGGGCACCTGCAGATCCCAAGTGAGATTTCTACAAAGTCCAATTGATTCATCTTTTGAGATTTGTCTTTTTTGTTTTGATACTGAGATGTTTATATTGGATGAAAGTAAAAAGTTGTTGACTTGGCATAGGTCTGTGTGTGGGTTAATCCTTGTTATGGTTTTACTTACTATATACGTGACTGAGAGCCACCAGGCAAAGTCCCCCCAGGATCCCTTGATGTTGAGCAAACAAAATGCTGATGTGATTTTTCCCCTGTACATGCTACTGTAGTTTTTCTGCCCACGTCGTTATTCATGCCCTTGCTTTCTCACTTATTTGCCAAGCTGTGCAGGAAGCATACCAGCTCCAAGATATGGGAGTGCAGGCGAGTGACTGCAGAACGTAGGGGCTGTGAGGACACTTGGGTAGGTTTCCGTACAGCCAGTGTCATCTGCCAGAGGCTACCTGATGTCCAGGAAGAGTCTGCACTTGGGTTCAGATCTCAGCTCTCATTTGCTGGGTGACTTAGCTTCTTAACTTTTCAACATTTCTTTTTTTTTTTAATCAGAAAGGTAAAGTTCATGATCCTTGTTGCAGAAAGCCATCATAAAGATTTAATGAGGTGATATGTATTAAGCCAGGTGAGGGTAGGTGACAAGTAAACCACAGCCATGACCAGACTGGTAGAATTTTAGGTATTATAGTGTCTTCTGAAGAAGGGGGAAGAATGCTTCAGGGTAGCTCTGGGGGTTGAGGCAAGGGACTTTGGGACAGTCATTTCCTACTTTAACAAAGCCTATGAAAGCATAATATACAAGAGCTGCTCAAAATATACAGTTAATGTTTAAATATAAAAAACTTATTACAGTATCAGACATGCTGCCATTAATCCTCCTCAAAATACTTCATGCTTCAAACACAGTATCCTATTGTTTTTGCCACTTTGTTTTTTTAAATCTTTTTTGAGCCAGGGTCTCACTATGTATGTAGTTCAATCTGTTTTTGAGCTCACTGTTTAGCTGAGGCTGAGGCTGGCCTGGAACTTATGGCAATCTTCCTGCCTTAGCCTCCTGCGTGGTGGGATTGCAGGCGTGCATGACTACACCTGGCTTGTTCTTGCTACTTTTAGAAGCAATATTGGAAGTCCTCTTTCCTGAGTGTTTTTATGAGGTGTGATCAAAATTCAGTGAATGCTGTTGTCAAGTGCCATCCAGTGGAAAGTAGGCTTGTAAAACGTGTCCTTACTGAATAGTTTCTTGGGTGTGAGAAACTAAAAGTGTAAATAAGATCCAAATTTTATAACTAATAATGTGAATAGGAAGAAAAGGGCTAAAGGTGTAGGGGAAGTGGGAAGGGTAGGGGAAAGGTAATAAGGGAAAAGAAAAAATATGAGAAAAGGAAAAAATGGAAACAAAGTCTCTGTAAATAGGGAAGGGTGGAGGGGGTAAAGTGAGAGTAGGGATATGGTGAAAAAATGAGAACCAAGATATGTCATGTAAAGGTATAAGATCCCAATAATGAATGTAACTATACTGTATACCTAAAAAGTACTAGTAACCTCAACGGGGAAAAAAAAATCTCTGTCCTTATTCACCAGCCCTGGCACCATACAATTTTTGAGACTTCCCCAAAGTCAAAATGACTATGAAAAGCAAACATTTTTAATTGATTCAGGACGCTGAGGTAGCCACACTAGTGCAAATAAGGACATTCAGACAAAAAGAACTTCCAGAACTGCTTCCAAAAGTAGAACAATGGAGTGAAATGTGTTTGAAGTGAGGGGAACACTTTGAGGATGATCAATAGCAATGTGTCTTTTATTGTAAGTTTTTAAAATAAATTTTAAAATTTAGAAAAATTTAAACTTTAACTGTATTTTTCAATTCCCCTTCATAGATGGGCACACATAGGCTGTCTAGCTCTGTGGCTGCAGTCAGTCATCAATATTCCTTTGGACCTACTCAGGCTCAGAAGGGAGGGTTCCTGCAGCTAAAGTTGGTGGTGCTCTGTCTCCACCCCTGCCACATCGTCCTCTGTTTCCAGGAGCACAGCTCCACACCTGTAGTTTTTGAGCCATTCTGTAGAAACACTCAGAATTCCCATTCCCTCTTCTCAGGCAGCAGGCAGCACCCATTTGGACCAACTCATAAGGATGCCTGCTACTGGGACAGATGAGTTACACCTTCCCTCCAGAGTCCTTTCCTGGAGGAGCTGTATGGACTCTGTTCAGGGAAAGAGTGCTTGTCTGGAATGAGTAGGCATGGGACTGGGAACATTTCTGAGGGCCTGATGGTAACCTCAGATTAGTGATTCTCACAGCCTAGCCCTTGAAGGCTGCTCAGTGATTGTCCTTATTTTATAGATGAAGAAGGAGAGGCCCAGAGAAACCAACTTCTTGTTCACTACCACCTTGCTTGTCAGTACTAGAGCCTGGATTTCAGCCAAGGCTTGAGTCACCATTCTTTACCACTATACTCTGCCTTGTTGCCCAATGGAACTGCTTGGACCTGGGGGTCCCTGGGGTGGGCTGAAGACTGTCATGGCAAGGCTGGTGGTTTCCTGAAATGTTTCCCTTTGGAGTACGCTTCTGGGTACACACATTGAAACTTAAAATGCATTGACTCTGGGAGGACTGGAAGAGCCCCCAGCCCTTTTGGGGCTAACAAGGGGCCACAGAATGCGGCAGACATGCTGATGATGGCATGTGACCATGCTGCTTCTGTTCTCAAGAATGTCTCCCTGGCTCTTTTCTCACATTTAACTTCTTTACCTGTGAGGGCCTTGGCTTTTTAAGTTCTTCTTGAGAGTTTGTGGTTTATGAGATTAGAATGCTTTACTAGTAAAAGAGAATATGAGGTATGATCAAAATGTATGGTGAATCTTTAAATTTTTAGAAATTTATTATAATAAAAGGCACATTGCCATTGAAGCCCCCCCCCCTTACTTCAAACACTTATCCCATCTTTCTTGCCACTCTCTGAAGCAGTTTTAGAAGTCTTCATTCCTGAGTGGTTTGGTGTTTTTTTTCCCTTAGTACTAGGGATCTAACTCTGGACCTTGTGTTTGCCAGGCAGATGAAGCACCACTGAGCTATATCCCTGGCCCTCCTGAGTGTTTTTATAAGGTGTGATATTTGTGAATGGTACTGTCAAGTGCCATTCACCTGGAAGACGGGCTCGTAAAAACATGACAGGTGTCCTCTACCACCTTATTCACCAGGTCTGACACCATGCAACCTCTGTCTCTTCCCAAAGTCAAAATGACCACAAAAGGTAAACATTGTGAATAGACTCAGGTCATTGAGGTAGCCACAGCAGCACAAGTAGAACTGTTTTCAGAAGTGGCAAGGACAATGGCATAAGTGTGTTTGAAGCAAGGAAAAGCATTTTGAGGGGAATTAATGGCAGTGTGTCTTTTACTATCACAAATACTTAAAAATAAACAGTATATTTTGGTCACACCACATATGCTAGTGGATCCATATGCTGAACTGCCGTTTCGGTCCTCTGACAGTTCAGCTGATCCTATTACAAAGCCAGTTCCTTTCAAAGACTCTGTGTCTGCCCAGGTGAATGTGTAATGCAGAGGATCTTCCCGGGGCTAGGCTACTATAGGTTAGTCCAAGAGATGGGAGACTTAGGAGAAGCAAGCCAGCAGGCAGCCTGTTGTTGTCAGGGCTGGGCAGTGGGTGGACACACAGGCATCCTAAAGAGCCCTGATGATAGCATGTATCCTCAAGTGGCAGTGGCACTGGGGGTTGGAGTGCTGCTGGGCTGCTGGGTGGATGGAATAGCCTTGGCTCTGTGGTACATGAGTAGCTGGCGGGCTTTGAGCCCAGTGATGAGTGCAGGCAGGAGGTCGGAGAGGCACAGATCCATGGACAGGTGATGGCCCCTATAGGCAGGCCAACACCGATTCATCTACTTAAGTGTCCTGCCTCTGACCCAGGAGATGCCATAGCTGAAGGGACAGAGCAGGCCCAGATGTACAGGAGCACAAGGAAGCTTCTGATTAGGAATGAGAGGTAGAGAGGGACAAGGAGGATGGGATACTTGGAGCAGAGAGAGGGCATCGCTGATGAAGAGGACTATATGAGTTGGGCGCGGAGATGCAGAGGCCGGAGAGGAGTTGTGGAAGGAGGTGGACTGGATTGGAGTACCTTGCCAAGGGGCTTAGAGTTTCTCCCAAAGGCGACAGAGAGCCCTGAAGGATTGGCAGAGCTGAGGAGTGACATGCGAACATTTGGAATGCCCATTAGTGAAGTAGTGGTTTAAAGCCCAACCCCAAATGTGGTTGTATTTGTGGGTCATTGAGGCTTTGCAGCTGGCCAAGAGTGTAAGCTGCACTGAGCAGGGCAATTCCAGAGGGAACAATTCCACAAAGGAATTTCAGGCTTTAAAACCAGAACTGAGGCATTTGCTGGCATTTGCTGGATACTCGGGATCCTGCCAGCTGAACACATGCACAGTGCTCCCTGGGTCAGGAGATGCCTTCTGTGTACAGATCAGGATCCAGCTTTTCTGATTATGGAGGCAAAGAGCCTTAGGTGGAAATGTTAAGTGCCTCACATTCCTAGAGTCCTGTGGGAAACAATCCTGTGGTGTCTGTTTATGGATTCTCTCTCCCAGTATTCGACATCCACCTGGCCAGGATATTCACACAGGAACCTTTGTTTTCCATCAGGATGGAGTTGGAACAGCCCCTTATCCCCAATTCTGGGGCTCAGTTGCTGGGCCCATGGGAATCCATTGGTAACTGGAGCTATCCTGTATTGTGGGGGAGGAATTGGAGGTGGCTGGCCAGAAAGAAGGATGACTTCAGGGCCTGGAGTCTTTGGTGCTTCACCAGGCTGCCTGCTGAACGGAGCACTCTCAGTAAAGAACTGGGAGATGAGCCAGCCTCCTAGTGTGCCTTCAAGGGCAGGGCAGGCTGGCCCTGGCCCACCTGCTTATTCACCCAGCCCCTTTGAAGCAAGGCTGGACTGCTGGGTGCTTCTATTCCTCTCTTCACTCATGGCTTCTGCTGGGAAAGGTGAGCATGTGTACCTGGATAGGGAGAACCCACCACACTACTATTTCTCAGTGACAATTGGAAGTCAGTTTTTTGTTTGCTTGTGGTTTTCCATGTAATCCTTTGGAAGAGCTAATCCTCCCTCTGTGTTTCTTCAAGTGTTGAGTAGGCTGAGAGACCTTTTCTTTCTGTCTCTAGCCAGAAATGGATCTCCCCATCCCCCCAGGCAGAGGCAGGAGTCTAGAGTCTGTGCCAAGCCAGCCCCAGGAGCCCATCAGCATGCCCCAGACATTGACCAGCACGCTGGAGCACATCGTGGGCCAACTGGACGTCCTCACTCAGGTAGGCCATGATGTGAGTTCACCCAGTCCACACTTGGTCTGGCATTTGGACCATCTGAAATTTGCCAGGAGGTGCTAGATTTTTTAAAAATATAATGAATCTATTTTCCAGTTCAAATTAGTGAAATAGCAGTGCCTACCCTGGGATCCTCGCTCTTGGAGTCATCCAAGCCCTGGCTAGGCCACTAGATTCCAGAATCACCAGTCCTGTGTCCTGCCAGAGTACACCCTCCCAGATATCATCTGGGCCAACAGAATTTTGAAAGAAACACTGCTTATCCCACTCCTCACTGGTTGGGCCCTCCAGGAACATGCCAGTGAACTGTAAGCAGTAAGTTGAAGCTTCCAAGACCCTGGGGTCTGGGTTTGAGCCTGGCACTATTCCTTATCCTTCAATCATCCTTGGGAAAATCCCTTTGGTTTTGTAAACTTTGGTCTGTGTATCTGTAATGTGTAGGTGGTTGTAGACTTGCCTTTCATGTTTGTGGTGAGGATTAAGAAAGATGACTTTCTGTGAATTGTTTGGAGCAAGCCAAGCTTATGAGTGGCTGGTCAGTAAATGTTCACTGTGGCCCTGACCGTGACCCTCACCAACAAGGCAGATGTGAGCCCCACACTAGAGCTTATGTCAGCAGCTTGTAACACAGACTCACAGTGCAGCAGTCCCAGGAGGACCAAATGCCTGCATAAGAGGTGGCAGACAGTGCTGGGGAATGGCCAGTGAGGCATCTCACATGAGAGAGGGAGAGTGGCCTTGGGAGCAGAAGCAGCTGCCTGCAGATCTAGGGGGAACTGTGGGCAGATCTGGAGACTAAGGAAAGCCCAGAGTGGTAGCATGCGGTGGCACAAGCAGGGAAGGATTTAAAGGTCCTCCAGCTCCTTGGTGCCAAGCAGGGACTCTGCAGATCCCTGTGTCCTATGCCAGCATATGGTGAGTGAGGCTGTGACACACTTAAAAAAGTAAAATGTGGAAAAGCTGGAGAACTTGAGAAGACGTGTCTCTAGCCCACCGCAGGGATGCAAAGGATACTTCATGTCCCTAACCATAGTGGAGCTGACGTGGCATAGCATCCTCTCCCTGCCTCTGTATCTGTACGAAGTGACAAAAGCTCCGTGTCATGTCACGTCTTGTATGGTGAGTCCCTTAGCCCAGCTAGGACTGCACATCTTGGGCCTACCTGTGGACGCACACAAAGAGGCCAGGTGTCAGTACCTGGAGGGTGCAGTACTCCCAGGCAGAGCAGACAGACATTTTGGAGTCTCCTAACCCCTGAAAAGAAGGCCTGTGTTGAGAGAGATGTGAGCCATGAGCAAAGATTTAGAAATCCTCTTCAGACCTGTCAGAAGCTGCCTGACGTTCTTCATGGCCTCATCAAATAGGAGATCAAGGCAGGTGGAATCAATTAGAACTTTGTAGGATAAAATTGGAAATTAAGTCTGAAAAGATGGTTAAAAATAGCTTCATTGGATCCAGAGGAGTGTAGCACTGAAAACATTTCCTATAACTGTTTTGGGGGTGCACATAGAAGGCTTTGTTGTGATTTTAGCATTAGGGACATGATAGAAACTTTGCAATGAGCTTGTATCACAAAGCATAAGTGAACACTTTCCTGGGACTGTGGCTAGGTGTCTGGATGTCCATGTGGCACCCTTGTCACACCTCACACACTCAGTCCCTTTGTACATTGTATGGCCCCTCTACCAGATGCCAAACCAGTCACTTTGCAAAACTGACGATGCCTATGTGTTCCTGGACACCACAAAGTATTCCTAATGGACTCTACATGTCCTGAGGAAACTTGGATTCCATAGACGAGGCCTAAGATTCAGCCTGTTTTTGTACAAGGTACATTTAGGATAATCTAGCTATGTTCTCCTGGAGCTCACCTGTCACTTTTGTGTCATTGGCTGACCTCCCCTCCTGTCCTTGGGGCTCTACCTCTGGTTCTCACCACCAGGGCATTTTGGATTCCCTCACACCTCTCCCCTTAGGTTTGGCTCAGCACAGGGCAGACCCACAGACTGACGAGCCTTCTCTTGAGACCCAGAGCCACGCAGCCACTGCCATGCTGCTTCACACATGACTTGTTCTCCTGGCGTGGTCTATGGACACTGGCCTTGGGGCTGTACTCTCAGTAGATGCTCATCATCCGCTCAGTCCTGAAGTGCCTCTGGCTCAAGTCAGGAGCCTTGGCCACCCTAGCACTGACTCCTGCTTCAAAGACGTCTGGCTGAACCATGCTACCCTGCCTTGTCCTACCCCACCTCATAGTCCCGTCTCCTATGAAGAGATCTACTTCTTAGTGGCCTCCTAGAGGAAAATGGTGCCTTCCAAATCCCTTGCATCTCCATTCTGCAGAACATCCTTCCCGGGGAGAACCGCTGGGACTGTAGTAGTCAGTGGTCAGGGGTATTAAGTCACAGCTTCTAGCCCCTGGGTGACATGAATAGCGCACTGCATTATGGAGGTTTATAATCCTCAAAGCCTGCCTTCTGCTCAACATGGCTGGGTGTTGCTACTGCTCATATGTCAGGTGCTGGTCCTGCTGCTGCCCCTGTCACCACCAGGGCTCAACGGGTGGGGCATCTTCATGACAGGACCAGCAGTGCCTCCCCTACTTCTCTACTGCTTCACAAAGCCAGACCCAAGCCTGCTCAGAACCATTTCTTGGCCATCAGAACAGAGTTGGCAGCTTCCCTCTTCACACACATCCCTGAGATCCATTCCCATCCTTGAGAAGTCCAGGATGAAAGTTGTGGGTCAGAGCCAGGCCCCCCAGGGACTGCCTGCTAGAGCCACTGGCGATAGCTGAAACTGTGTATTTTGGGGAGCCCAGCATGCCAAGTCAAGGGGGCAATGGGTTCTCTGGTGTGTAGTAACAGAAGCAGCAGCCCAGGAGTTTGACCTCCCTGCAATGGAACACTGAGCAGAGTAGAGTCAGAGCCTGACCCAGGCAGAGACTCTGGGGTAGAGTAGAGACAGGGACATGAGGAGGCCAGGACTTGGACAAAAGGCAGGGCTGTCATGACTCTATCCCTGGAAAAGAGCCTCTGCAGAACCTTGAAGCAGGGTTCACTGAAGGCAAAAGAAGGGAGTGATGAGAGAAGCAGGATCGTGGCTGCCCCTGTGAGACTTCTGTCCTACTTAGCAAATGGGCAACAGGCGGCTTCCCATCCTTCCCAAGCCAAGGGGCCTCTCAGTTCAAGAGGAAAGAAAACTGCCCTTTGGGCTTGTTTGTGCAGCATCAGAAACCTGGTCCTTTAACTCATGAAGTGGGGTTGTACTGTCTTATTAAGGAATTTTTTTAAAAACTGCATACATTATTTTTCAAATGTGCATTTACATGGGGAAGATAGACTTTGAGATGACCCATCTAGAAATGTGCCCTTTGACCCATCTCCCACCTGGTGGCCTCTCCTTCAGATTGTCCTGGCATGTCAGGTCTCCCCATATTGTTATTTTATAGGAAGGTCCTCAACAATGTGGGGCTTACATCCTCATCATAGTTATCCTCCTGCAGCTTGTCTGAGGTCTGCAGCTTTCCGAGGGCTTCCCTTTGCAGCCCTCACTTTATCCTTGCATCTGGTACCCAGTAGGCAGTGCCATGCCAGTGGAGATAGGACATGAATGATGGCTTCTTGTGCTGGGCATAGTGGTATACACCTATAGTCCCAGCTATTGGGACGGCTAAGGCAGGAGTATCACAAGCTCAAGGCCGGTGTTGGCAGCTTAGAGACTTAGACCCTGTCTCAAAATAAAAAATTGAAAAAGGGCTGAAGATGTAGCTCAGTGCAAAGGCCCATTCCCCTAAAAATGAAGGAGGGGAAAGGGAATAATGATGTTTTGTTCCTAGACCAGTCCTGGGGTCCCTTAGGCCTGAGTCTTCTCCAGGAAGCCAGATGATCCTGATCTTGACCACTGAGTCAGAGCATCCCCACTTCCCTTGCTGAACACTTGGTGGAGTTAGGGCTGGCTTCACCAGGAATTTGGGGCAGGCAGGGATGGTCAAAGTCAGTAAAAAGAGTAGAAATCATCAAAGTATGTTACATACATGTACAGATCTGCCAAAGCAAGTCCCATTAATCTGTATAACTAATATACACTAATTTTAGAGAAAGTTTCCCACAAATCAAACTTGACTTTAAGAGATAAGACCGACAAATATTGCTCAGGGCTCTACAAGTACAGAGCCCAGTAGGCTGGCCTCTGAGGTAACCAGCCATAGTGCACACACCCTTGCCTGGCCTGCTTCTCCTGTAGGAGAGCCTCTCTTACCCCTGTGAGGTTGCCATTTGGAGTTCCACATGTTCCTCTGCTGAGCTCCTCGAGGCCCTGATCTCAGCTGACACTATGGTCCCAGCAGCTGTAGTTTGTCAGCCTGACACATCCCTACTGGATGTGGGCAGGAACCACCCTCCCCCTGGGTTTGAGGGCTGCTCTACTCAGCCAGTGAGCCACCTATCTTTCTGGATTTGAGGGCCAGCACCACCATTGATCACCTGGTAACCCTGGCAAGTGATGCCAGTCCCATATCCTCAGTTTCCTCCCTTGTGAGTGGATAATGGAGCCTGCTTGGTCCTCTGAACACTATCCTGAAGCTTGGTGAACTAGGTGTGCTGGACTGGTGTGCGCTGGATGGTGAGGCACCAGCGAAAGGTGATTTTGTGTGAGGGCTGCCTGGGGCATTAGAGGTACAGAGGTGGACATTTCACTGGCCTCTGACTGCTGGATTTGAGTCCCAAGAATGCATGTGAGCTGCCAGTGAGAGGCCAGTGAGAATGAGAGGAAGAAGCGGAGGTCTTTCCCCAGCCCGAGGAGGGTATATGAGGTTATAGAGGCTTGAGGGTATGTGGGGGTCCTACTCAACACAAGCTTTATACCTAGACCAAAGCATCAGGGCCAAGATTGAAGCTTTTCAGAGAAGTGTGCTTGTGATGGTCATTCTTTGACTGGAGTTATCATAATGTTTTTTTGGGAAAATATGTGTCCTAACCATGGAATTAGGTTTCTCTGGGGGACTTTTTCTACCTCAAACCCCCATGGGAATTCTCAGGACATTTGAGGACTGAGGCCAGGCAGGTATTTGTTGTGCTACACATTCCTCCCTCAACACATGGCTGACCCTTGGGTGCAGGGCCTCTACTGTGATCCTATCCTCAGCCCCTACCCTTTCCTCCCAGCACATATCTGTACTATGGCTGCTGCAGATCACTTGACTGCTGGGCCTGCTCAAAGGCTGCTGAAAAAGCTGGTTCCATGCCAGAAGCCTGAGGGGATCCCAAGAAAAGTCAAAACAGAGAGTCAGAAGCTCCAGTAGCTCCTGCCCAACTTGGTTTCTTTCTGGTTTTCTACAGGGTAGCAATCTTAGTCCAGTGGCTAGAAGCCTGTGGAATGTCCGTTTCTGGTGCTTCCATGCCGGAGGCCACCTTAACTGCTGCCCCACACTGCCTGCATCACATAACATCACCTTACCTCTGTGCTTTTCCACATCCACCTGTCTCTTAGGGGGGCAACAGAGTCAGTGTCCCAGGTAGGGCAAGGACTTCTCTTAGGGCCTTATTTTTTCTGTCCTGTCCCTAGCCAGACCTGTTTATTGTGGCTGCCCTGGAGGACTTCAGGCTGGACTGTTGCTGTCAGGCCTGCCTGGTTGATGAAGGCTACTCTCTCAGACCATAGGAATTGCTGTGCAGGGCTCGGCTTCCATCATGAGTGACAGAGGTTGGAGTGGTGTCTGCAAATTGCAGAGGCCCTGGGCCCTCATTAGGGCAAGAGGTGAAGTGCAGAGCTGTGGACAGTGATCTAGGAGCCTGGGAGGCTGCTATAAGGGGTCTGGCACAGACTCAACACCAGCCTGGTGGTTTTGCCTTAGAAGCCCACAGCAAAGTTATTTTTTACTCTAGTTTCACGTCTTGCTGCTTTTTAAAAATACCAAACCATGAAATTCCTTTTCTGACTTTTTTATGGCACCCATTGCTTCAGGCTGGCCCCAGCAATTCTGTGATGTCACGTTCACGTTCGGGTTCCTGTGACTCATGGAGGCTGCTAAAAATGCATGCAGTGAGAACCAGGCCCACCCAGTCCTGCTGGTTCAGGTCTCCTTTGTGGTTGAGTTTATTAAATGGCCATGTTACTGATCTCTACTAATTTAACTCAAGGGGTCAAAATATTTTACCTGTTTGATAGAGTTAGAGGGCATGGCCCACTTACCGAGATGCCCTAATGACCCCTATCCCCTTGGTCCTGACAGTTTCTTCTCAGTGAGCTGCTCAGGAAAACAGGGAAGGTGGGGCTGCTGGACTCTGCTGTGGGCCAGTCTGCCTAACTGCTGTCTGGGGCTCTCTGTGTCCATCTTTGTTAGGTAGCCTAGCTGTTATTTGTGGAGACAGACCCTGGATTTCAAAGTAGTTGTATCATTTTTCCCTCAAGGTTGGTCCTCCCAGATGTGCCCAGACCCAGCTGGTTGAGAAGGTGTGGAGTAAAGGTTCCCTGCATACCTTGTGGTGATCCTTGCTTATCGGGCTTGAGCAGCTTTCCTGGCCTTGCCCCACTTACAGGCAGTGCCAGGAGTGTGGCTGTTTCTGTCAAAGCAAGTCTTTTTCCATGTCAGCACCTCTGGCCACCTGGAACACTCAGTTCAGAGGAGATTTAGCTATCTTACTTTGTGGACATCCATGGGCTACCCTTTCTGCCAAAGTCAAGTTTGGGATAGTTTGGGTCACCACCACTTGCTATTTAGAGACAAAGCACTTGTCCTCAGTAGGAGGCTACTTCTGGGAGACAAGGGGCTCAAGACACTGTCTGGTCTGTGGCAGGGACGCATTTGGTGTCTGACTCTGGCCAGGTGAGGAGAGAAGGGAAGAATATCTATCTAGACCTCTGATTCCTCTCCAGCCCTGCTGCTCATTCTGGTGTTTTATTCATAGCCTCTGGCTTTGCAATGGAGGGAGACTCCTCCTCAAGTACCAACCCAGGGCAGCGTGTGACTCCCATATAGTATGCAGTGTGCTAACTGCCTCAAAACTAACTGGTATTATTGCACAGGGCACTGGCTGGCAGCTCCCATGGGTTTCTGGCAGAAAACTCTTGCTTTCCATCGCTCCCATCTGTGGTTGTGGCGAAAAGCACCCTCTCTCTAAAGAAGCTGCAGATTGAAGGCCCTGCTTGCCAGATGGGCCAGGCAATGGCTGTGGTTACCTCTGGAGCTCAGAAATATTCATAGTTGGTCATACAAGTGTTCTTCTGAGGCTGTGAGCAGTCCTGGAGTGTGGGGTGAGGGAGGCCCATGCAGGGACATCTCAATCAGGCTGACTTGGGTGTGCTCTGAGAGGGTTAGGGGCTCCAAGTGATTTGCTTATATTCCTTAGCACCTGAAGGCTCTCCAAGGAAGGATCAAGCACATACCACAAGCAAGGGCCTGTGAGTGTTGGGACTGATAGCCCCAAAAAGGCTTGCAGGGCTTGCAGTTTACTCTCCCTAACCAAGTGTCACTCCTGCGGGGACAGGGAAGCTGCAGTTGGGCCTGTCGTATCCCCTCCCCCCACTCACTCTGATTTACACCTGTGCTGTGGGTGCAGCCCTTCATCGTAGCCAGAGGAGCCTCACCTGGGGGGAAGAGAGGACCCAAAAAGAATCCTCAACCTTAGCATGGCTGGCATTTAGGGAGCGGTTCTATACCTTCCCTGTTCTGCTGTTGGACTAACTGGTGGCTCCAGAAAGTAGACCAAGGTGGCAGGACAAGGGGAGGCCTGTGAGATCCTGCCTTGATGGCCAGTGCCCTTCCCTGTAGTGGTATTATAGGGCAGCAGCTGCTGGCTATCCTGCCAACTGCTTTCCAACTTGCTGCTGACAAACTTGCCAGGTGCTGAGGTTTTCCAGCCTCCAACAAGCTACTAAGCAGTTACTCAGGCTTGGGATGGTGTTGTTCTGTCAGGTGTTGGTAAAGGAGCTCCTTTGTATGGCCTGTTGGGAAAGTCAGCCTCTGGAGTAATGGGATACAGAAAGTGGCCAAGGGCAGTTTGTGCCTGTGCTTATCTCTGCTGCACTCACCCTGGAATCAGTACAGCAGAGCTGAGGGCAACTGGTGTCCTATATCTTGGGTCCTGTCTCTGAGACACCTGGCTTCCAGGTGGGCCTACCTATTGGCCAGAGAAGAAATCCAAAGGGTTGTGGGACAAGTCTTCCCTCTGGGTAAACAGTGCTTGATGGACCCTGGGAACATCCATTTTTTACAAATGGTGGTAAATTGGCCTATTTTTTATAGTTTCTTCTTTTAGAGAAAGCAGTGATATGGAAAGACAAAGCTAGAAAGCCATGAGGAAGGCAAATTAGTCAAGATTCCTTAAACTGACGGCTAATCTACTGACAGAAAAGTGTTTAATGTAATTCCCGAAGAGAGGTGGGGACGGTGGGAGGAAGCATGTCAGAGAAATCCTATATCCCTGAGACATGTGAAACAGCAAGGAAACCAAAGGTTTTCTTTGTGCTACTTACAGGAGACCATGGTAAATGAAGGGGAATGGTTAAAAGATAGCTGCTGGAGCCAGGTATGATGGCACACACCTGTAATCCCAGCACTTGGGAGGCTGAAAAATTGCCCTGAATTCAAGGCCACGCTGGGCTATGTAGTGAGTTCGAGGCCAGCCTGACCTATGTGGCAAGACCCTGACTCTAAAAACAATAATTAACCAAATAAATAAATAAATGACAGTTGCTAAACCCAGAGGGATTGAGAGGAGTTTCTTTAGATATTCTGGGCCTGGCCACTTTAGTGTGCCCAACATCAGCATGAGAGGGAATCTTCATTCCTTCTCTCTGAAATTTAGGCCTTGAAGCTTTTAGCCATCATCAAATCAGGTCCAAAGTAGGAAGGGGAGGAATTGTACTATTTCCTTGACTCAACCCTACTTTATCCATTCCTACTTCCTGCTGAAGCTAGGAGACATCCTCTTTCCCCAAGGCAGCTGGCAGGTGGCCCCTCTTACCTACCTACCTTCCTTCCCCCACCATCTCCTCAGGCCTTCCAAGCCCAGGATCAAGCTGGGGGGAGTGTTCCTCACCAAACAGGCAGGCTTATCCCCAGACTAGGGCTGCTCTTCAGCTGTGGGAACCCAGGCACTGTGTTTTCTGCATTCTCACAGGTCTCAGGGCCAGGTTTTATCCATCTAGCATGTATGCACACCTCCTATATGCCAGGTGTTGCCTGGGAACAGGAAAGCAGTGATGAGCAAGAACAGACAAGAACCTATCCTCATGTTGCTGGCACTAGAATAACTGATGTGGGCAGGCTTTTGAAGGCCAGCTTTTGTACCCCCTGACTCATTCGCCCCGTGCCACAGATGTTAAGCACTGGTCAATGACTGGGCTTGGAGGCAGAACCTGGGTGTTGGGAAGGCAGGAATCTGGGCTGGTCCCTACACTCCCAGTCACCCTTGACATGTGGCAGCATCAGCAGGACATGGCGCCTGTGCACATATACACGCATCCACACACATTAGATGTACAGCCAGAGGCAGAGCTCCAGCTAGGACAGGTGGTGAGCCTAGCAGTCCCACTTTGTTTTGATAGCTCACAAGACCCCACAGCAAAGAGACTCCCTTTTATCACATCTGTTTTAGATCTTTAGAATCTGAGTGAAGTCAAAACCGTACTACAGGGGAGATTAATTCCACATTTTCTATCTTTGCAATGAAACCAAAGGAAAGTTAGATATTGTGTACAGCACAGTCAAGGCTGGGGCCATTGAGCCAGTGACCAGTCCTAGAACATTTCCCTGAGCCTGGCATGAGTATCCCCAGTGGTGAGGCAGAGTGATTTTGCTCTCTTTGACCGAAGGCAGCTGGGATCTTCTACCTCCAAATAATCTGACTCCTGTGTTGGCAGGAGGTGGGGGCAGGGCTGGAGAACCCCAAGTCCTCCAGGGAGACCTCCTAGGGGAGCCCAAATCAGCCACAATTCTGGAAATGATTAAAGGTAACTTTCCATCACAGGAGAACTTTTAAGAAGCAACCATGTACCCTGATGCTTCAGATCCTCTCAGGCCTGACAACAGCCCAGCCCGTTTGGGACCTCAGCAAGCCCCATCTGTGCCCAGGCTTCCACCTTCCCTCTGTGTCCCAAAGCTCAGGTGAGAAGGTAGCCTGGGGAGTCACACTGCCCATAGTGCAGCCCTGTGTACCTAGCCTGACACAGCAATTTCTGCATAAATATTAGCTATTAATATGTGTGTGGTATTGGCTACAGAAGAGATGCATTTTGCAGACAAGGAACTGAACCCTGAGTGATATAACTTGCCTAAGTTACTTGGCACATAGTGGTCAAGTTCATGTTTGAACCCAGATCATTCTACACTGGAACTTGTGTGCCTTCACCACACAGGACAAGGCTCCTCATTCGGAATCACTCTAGTGACATTTCCCACAGTGTGCTGGGAGCAGAGGAGCTTGGGGGGTGTCTCTGGGGGAGAAGTTGGAGCAGCCTTGAGGAAAGCAGCAGTGACTAGCAGCAAAGGGCCCAGAGTGCCACACCAAGGAGTCTGGCCAACATCCTTGAGATCTTGGTCAGGGAAGGGACATAGCCAAAGCTGTGAGGAGGACAGGGGTAAAGGATGACCCAGGAATAGAGCAAGGAGAATCACCAGAAGGTAAGGCCTGGGGACAGGATGATCAGGGTCGGTGGGAAATGAGCCCCAGAGTGCTAAGAGACAAGTGCCTGGGCCCAACACTGAGCTGATGGTGGGTGTCTAGTGCAGCCCAGTGGAATAGGGTGGCCTGCCTGACTGACAAAGAGCCGCCTATCAGCAGATCCCCAATGTGACTGTCCATGCAGATGGTCCCTGGTTGGTAGGATGTGACACAGCAGCCAGGGGACCTCGGGACATCTTGGCCCTGCTGTGCTCACCATTCCCATGCCCCTGTCCCAGGCTTCCCCTAGCTGCTGCCTCTGCCCGGCATACTTCCTGTCTCTCCCCATGTCACCCATCAGACATAGATGCCCAGGCTCCTGGCTTCTCCGCCAGTCCAGGGCAGAGTGTTAGGTACACAGCTAGGTGTCTGCCTCCATCTGTCAGCCTGACTCAGTCACCCTGTCCTCCCTTATGCTACTTGTCTTCAGCTCTTAGAGGAGTCCCAGGAGGGACTGCCACCCTAAAAATCAATATCAGTAGCCCAAAGGGGGCCTGGGCAGCATCTAGGGCTCTGCTTGGAGCAGGACATGGACATGAGGAAGTGCCCTAGCCAGAGTGAGCACAGGGCCTCTGAGAAGAAGGGCTGCCATAGAGCTAGATGGGGAGCGGGGGGCTGGGGGTGGGCATGGAAGTATTTTTAAGGGTCTAGCCAAATAGTGGGAAGCTCAGATCACCCTCATTCTTCTTTTGTCCCCTTAAGGTGTTAGTCACTATCTGTGCTGGTGGAGCAGCTTTGTCAAAAGGTAGCTCAGACAGGACTGGTGTACAACCTCAACAATGCCGGAAAGTCCCCGAGAATCAGTCTCTTGTTTGCTGTGTGTGATGGGTCTTGAAAATATGGAAGAGTGAGAGATATTAGATGCCCCCAGAAGGATTATAAGGGCCGCATGAGTGTCCTGTAGCCCTTTGGGCTCCAGCTTCCATGACAGAGGCCTTTAACAAAGATGGTGGCAATGGTGGTTCTGAGAGAAGGAGCTGCTCCTGGAAGAGACTTGTCTCTGAGTGTATGCCCTTGGTCTGTGTGCAGAAGTACCAGTTCAGTGCTGCCCTTCACACTGCTGTAGGACCAGGTAACAGAGTTCTTTCTGGAACCAGTGCTCTGAACACTGGCCATAGGCAGTGGCAGCACCATTATTCCTAGCCATGTCTGCTCAGACCTGAGTCTGGTGACAGCCCCAAGAAGTGGTATCTTCCTTGTTTTCTTCCCTGTCTGACTGAGAGCCTTGGGGCCCCTTCCTCATCTTTCTTATGGCCACCGTATCTCCCTTCCCTGCTTCTCCACTCCAGGCCAGCCACACTGATGTGTCAATTACAAAAGTGTGCTTCAGGGCCTTTGCACCTGGTGTACCTCATGCTTGAAAGCACTTCGATCAGCCCATCTTGTGGCATTTCCTCACAGAGACCTTCCTCCCAAAGGTGGCACTCTCCTTCCCACATCTGCCAGCTCCAGTCAACATCAGCCCCAGAGAAGGTGAGCCATGTTTGGGCTCAGCCCAAACATGGTTCAGGTACACCCTACCCTGTTCTTTCCTTCTTTCAAAAACAAGTGAAAAATGGGCTAAAATAGGAAAGAGGAGAATTGAGAAAAAAGAGCTTAGAAAAAGATGCAGGAGAATCCCTCCTGAAGGAGTAAACAGCCAGGAAATAAAAGAGGCCAATGTAGCTGAAAGAAACGAAGGTCAAACTGGGGAAATAGTGAGACTGGACATCGTTGGCCAGCAGGAAAAAGAAGGGACAAAGGAAAGACCTCCACAAGGCAGAGGAGCAAGCAGGCCCATCGTTCCTGCTCCCATTTGCTATTTCCCCACTTCCGAGAGTGGGAGATTCATTCTCTTGGGGAGCTGGGAACCTTTACCTCCACAGGACACCCCAAGAACGCTTTCTGAGCCTATGCAGCATCCATAGGAATGTTGTAACTACTTGTGCCCCTCGTCAGCTGTGAAGTTAGGTAGAGGCCCTCCGTGGTGCCCGTGGCCAAGTCCCTGTCACACTAGTCAGAGGAGCCATTGGCCGCCACAAAGGCCAGCAGAGATTTACAAACCCGGTTCCATGTCTGGGCCATTGGTGTGTGTGTGAGGGATGATGGGAACAAGCACAGCTATCCTGGGTCCAAAAGCCTGGTGGGCCCCAGCAAGCCTTCAGCAGACACAAAATAACTGCATGCTGGTGGCGAAGCTCGGCCTCTGAGGTGGCAAGGTACAGAGTAGGGGCATCTGTGTTTCTCTTCCACTTGGTGTGGGGGCCAGGTGCCAGACATGCCTCTAAGGACTGGCATCTCAGTGCAACTGCTCTGGTACCACTACAGTTTTTAGGGGGCTAAAAATAAAAAGCCTGTTTCTTTAAAACAGTTCTTTTTATATGCTCAGAAGGCCCTTAAGGGTGTTACATAAAATGTCTTACACGTTCTTAGCTGTGAGTGAGAGAAGACGCAATTCGCCCTGTGAGTGTTGCCCCCGTAGGAGACAGATCGTCACATCTTTCTCCCCTGCACAGGAAAATTGGGATTCAGACAGAATGCCATTGTTTCCCTATCCTGCAAGGATCTTCCTTGGAGAGCTCAGGCAATGATGAGCCACACTAGAAACGAACTAACTCCTAGACCACTGTCTGGTCTCTTGCTGTGTTTGTGATTTTTTTCCCCCTTTCTCTCTTCCCCTTGACCCCCATCCATTCCCTATATACAAAAGCTTTCTTTCCATTTTTTCCTTTTTTCTTACCCCTTCCTTCCTCCCCCCCCTCGTTTCCTTTCCCATTTGAACATTTTCTTCCCATTTCTCAATATGTGTTATACATTTTAGTTCTTATTTCTCCTTTTAATTTCTCACACCAGAGAAACACTGCAGTATTTAAACGTGTGTTCAATTTATTTCATTTAAGAATATGGTCTCAAAGTGCATCCATTTAGCCAGAAATGTCTCAAACTTGTCCTTTATGGTAGAGTAGTACTCCATTGTATAAAAAAAATCTTTATTCACTGGTTGATGGGCGTTTGGGCTGCTTCCAAGATTTAGCTATTACCAATTGTGCTGCTATAAACATGGGTGTGCATATATCACTGCGGTAAGATGCTTTTAATTCTTTTAGGAAGATACCAAGAAGGCGCTTAGCTGAGTTAAATGGAACTTCTAGTTTTAGCTTTTTGAGGAACCTCCACATTGATCTCCGCAGTGGTTGCACCAGTCTACATTCCCACCAACAGTGGAGAAGGGTTCCTCTTTTCCCCACAGCCCTGCTAGCATTTGTTATTGGTTGATTTCATGATAACATGTGCTCACGATTTCGACCTGTACCTCAGCACCTGCCTTCTGTTATTTACCTGAGTTGGACAGACCCTGCCTGGTTGCCTACGAGGAGCAGGCTGCTTCCACAGGGCTCACAGCATCACCTGCACTGTCCTGAGTCCTCAAAGGGCCCTTGGCTCATCTGCCTTGGTACCTGTCTCTCTAGGGTGCAGGGGCTTGTGGAGTCACTGCTCTCCCTCCTTCCCCCTCACCCCTGGCTGTCCCAGTAATGAAGATGGTCTCAAAAGTATGAAGTGACTGCTGTCGACTGTGCTGCTGCCCAGATCACCCCAGCTCTACCTGGCCTTCTCAAAGGGGCCCCACCCTCCACCTGTCCCTTTTGTGCCAGTTCTTGACCTGCATCAGCCTGGAACAGCCTTAGAATGTTACTAGATGGTGTTAGGGGCTGCTAGGTGACCCTGAACCTGTCTCTTCCCACTGCAAGGAGCCTATGCTCATGTAACCTGGAGTGGCTAGGCCAGGTGGCCCAAACCAGGACAGAAGGTAGCCACCGCTGTTGAGGACCAGGATCCAAGATTTTCTCCTCAGGCTGCTTGGGTTGGGCATTGGCGGGGGGGTTATAGAGGCAGGGAGGGACAGCAATATGCTAAGGCCTCAGAACCAGCAGCACTGACATGGTCAGAGGTGAGTGGAGGGAGCAGGCAGGAGCCAGGCCTCTCCATAGGCAGGCTCAGTGGAGGCAAATCTCAGGTGCATGCCACCTGAGGCTTTAGCATGCACTGTGAAGCCAGGTTACACTGGCATTGATGACCCATGTTTGTCATTGATGAGCTGTGTGACTGTAGGCTAGTTGTTGCTCTCGCTGTGCTTCCATTTCTTCATCTGAAAAATGGATGATAAAAAGCCCCTACCCTGAAATGTTATTGAAGTGTTCTGGGGATGACGAGGGCACTTTGTGACATTGTGAGCACCGTGTGGATGTCAGTTGCTAAGAGAAGCTCATGGAGCAGTGTCAGAACTCCCCAAAGCCCAATCCTAGGACTTCTTACTAACCTCCCTTGAGTCTGGGTGCCACACCTGTTAGAACTTAGGAATCAGCAAGGGCAGCACAAGGACAGGGAGAGGGAGTGAGTTGCCTGGATCCTACAAGGTTGAAAGAAGGGACCTTGCTGTGGAAGAATCTGAACTCACAAAGAAAGTTCCAGGGGGTGGACTGTATTTCCTGGCCTTCTTGCCACCCAGCAGCCAGGGCCTTAGAGACACCTGTTTTCAGTTTCCTCTTCATCCTGTCTGAAAGCCAAAGGCCAGTGGATAATCCGTGTCAGACAGGTGTTTGCCCCCTTTGGTACCTGTCTCCTGCCTGCTCTTTCTTGAGGACCTTATGAAGGATGAAACCGGAGATGAGCAGTCTGAGTCAAAAACAGCTCTCACTTGCCCTTGAAGTAAAGAAAGTCACACTGCAGGGTCAGGGAGTTTGAACTCTGAAAGACTACAAAAAAGTTCATCTTTAAAATACTCCTCTCCCTCCAGAGCAGGTATAATCTCCTCTCCCAGCCTAGCCAGAACAGGTCCAATGTGGCAGGAGGAAAATTGCCAGGACCTGACGCAGAGTAAGGCCCAGGGAGTAGCCTGTATGGCTGGGGATGGATCTGGGGTCCAACCCCATCTCCCTTGCATGGCTACTTTTGTCCTTTGGATACTGAGGCAGCAGCATGCATGGAACTAAGTAGAGCTTCACTCTGCACCTGACACTGGTGTGGGCATGTATTCACCTTCCACTGCTCCAGACTAATAGGTAAATATCAAATACATCATTAACAAGTCCACACCATGTGGCCCAAAACTAGTCCTTGCTGGGGATGCTCCCATACACCTTGCAGTGCACCCTAGGTGCTTTCCTTCCCTCCTTGCCCACACAGCTGGGGAGGCAGAGTGGTACTGTGGTGGCCTGCACCTGGCCTGCCAGCATTCCTGCTTGTCTGTACCACTAGCCCCAACCGAGCATGATGCTACTTAGATGCCTCTGATGGGGGCCTTTCCACCACTGGGAAAACCCTGTCCCATGTAGAAGGAAGGCATATCAGCAAAATTTAAGAACAGGATTTCTAATTTCAGCTTTATCAGGGAGATTTGTGTGAGAGGTATGTGTGGGGATATCCCATGCTTTACTGGAGTAGAATTATTAAAAATATGTGGAGAGAACATCAGACAGTATTCTGATGGACAGAAGTCCAGAAATCATCCTTCTTTCTCAGCCCATTCCCCATAGTCAAAGTGGGGTTCGGTAGGATCAGATGTGGCTGGGAAGTGCTTTGTAGCCTTGGCCCTGTTTGTGGCCTCCACCCCACCTTCGCTGAGTAGGCTTGAAGACAGAAGGGACAAGGAAAGTGGAGACCAAATACAAGGATGGCATGACTACTCAGAAGCTTGGCCAGAAGGGGGAGATGCAGGTCTGAGGGGCGTTTTAAGTCTGTCTCTCTGTAATGTACTAGGAAGTACCCACTTAAAGTTCAAAAAGGAAGCACCACAACAGGGCTGGCACCTTTCATTTGGAGCTAGTTGTGAAATAGTTCTGTTCAGAGGAGTCAGTATCAATACACTTAATGGCCACATCCCTGCTGTGCTACAGTATAGGCCCCCATGGAACTAAGTAGAGGCTTGTGGCTCAGCCATCGGCCTCACCTGCCCATTTTCTTGGCTCACTGTCTTCATGTTTAAAGTTGGGTTCCTGGGAGAAATTTTAAAAAAGAAAACAGAAAAGGGAATGCAGCAGGCTGGGTTCCCCCACAACGGCCTTGAGTCTAGGCTGTGTGTTGGCAGGAGGCTGGGTAAAGTGATTTGGGTTGTGTGAGTTTCCCAACAGCCAGTGGAAACTTCCAGGAATGCTACTCAGGCCAGCCGAAGGCTATTTCCGCTACCACTTTTATGAGATGTAGACCTTTCCCCTGCCAGCACTGGGAATATGGCAGTCTCTTTCAGCTTAGCTCTGCCTCTCAGGTGCAGTTCATGGGCCAGGGCAATCATTTTCCAGGCTCTGTCCGGTGACCCTGGTTCAGAACCTGCTGTCCCTGGTTATCTTGTGAGAAGAGGCTGACACCAGGCAGTGCACCCTCCTTGGCAGCTGACATTTGTGCAGGATGCTGCACAAATTTATAGCAGCCTTAAAAGGAAAACCCTCCCAAAATGTTTCAGTGTTGTATTAAGTGTATGCAAAGAAAGGTTTCCTTTCCACTGGACCAAGGTCCAGAGCCTGCATGGAACTTTGAGAAGGGGACAAAACCTCTTGGGTTCACCTTGCTCCAGTGAAGTTAATGTGCCCCTTCTAGTGTCTGCAAGCTGCACAGTGGAAAAATCAAGCCTGCCATATTCACAGTGGCCTTGTGCACGTGGCTTCCTCCACAGTGGGAGCAACCATTGGCTGGTGTGCCTGGTGTGCAGTAGCCACTCAGTAGCCCTCGATGAAGGCAGGAAAGTGAGAAGCAGAGCCATCGGGCCAGCCTGGGCCAATCTGAGCAAATGTCAGGGTGGGTGTGGCAGGCCTGTGGTGAGCTAGTTATTTAGCAGAGGTGGACAGTGCTGGTCTTTGCTGACACTGCCCAGAGCCTATCTGGAAACTGACTGTAAGGCTGGCCCTGACCTGGGAAGCGAGGGCTCAGCTTCAGGAAGGTGGCATGATGACAAGCATGGGGAGAGTGGCAACACACTGATTTACCTATGCTGTACACTCCATGTTGTGCTCCCACTTAGGAGGATAAAATGGCCAAGAGACATTGCATGTCACTCACTTGTGGCTGCCCTGGGCCTGACCCTAGATGGCACACTCCTACAGTAATCCTGTTGGACCCACACAGGCGGAGACCTGCCTAGACTCTCAGAGGTCCCGGGGGTATAGAGGAGAAGGGCCACAGGTGGAGTGTTCTTATTTGTTACTGTTTCCTGGCCTTTGGAATGGGGATGGCTGATGGTCTCCAGTTGTTTATTGACAGAGCCTGGCCCACAGGAAGCAGGTTGTGCTCCAGCCTAATGCCAGGGTACCAGGGTTGGGAATACATGACCCATGGTTGTCTAAGGTGTCTAGAGCTCTGAGACCTGCCATCTGCTTTCCCGCACTGCGTCCTCTTCTGCCCCACAAATAGTAGGAGCAGTAGGCATGGAGACGAGGGCTTTCACCAGCAGCCACCAGAGACAAGGGCCAGGCAGAGCCCCTTGTCAGGAAGAGCCAGCACTTGGCATCAGTGCCAGGCTGCACCAGCTGGAGAGAGGACTGGACAAAGGGATCCTTCGGGCAGCTGGGTGGTCCCTCCATTCTGAGCCCAACCACCATTTATTTTACAGACAGTGTCCATCCTGGAACAGCGATTGACACTGACAGAAGACAAGCTGAAGCAATGTCTGGAGAACCAGCAGCTAATCATGCAGAGAGCACAACCATGATCAGGGGAGTGAGAATCAGGAGCTCAGTTGATTTGGGGGGTTGGCAGGCCAGGGATTTGTACTGTGGGTCTTGGGGAAATAAAGAAAGGAATTCAGCTCTGTCGCAATAACAACTATAGTGAGCCCCAAGGCTTAAGCAGTTGTGCCCTCCACCTTGCTGTTTGCACCAGAAGCCTCTCCACTTGCAGCAGAGGGCTCCAGGCCAGGTCCTGTACAGAAGGGATGTTTGAGACCCAGCTGGCAGGACCACACTTAGTTTGATGTAAAAGATCCACTTGAAATGTTTGCTGCCTCAAAGACCTAAGGCTGCAGAACTTTCTCTGGATACCCTTGCCTTTCACTTACCCATGTGTTAGTTACTTTTCTCTCATTGCTGAGACAAAATACCTGACACCCAAAGTTGAAAGGGGTTTATTGGGCTTACAGTTCATAGAGGTTTCAGTCCATAAGCAGCTGGCTCCAAGGCTGGGATGGCAAACAAGCATCACAGAGGAGAAACAACATGGTGTGCACAAGACAGAAAAGGTAACAAGAGGGAGGCAGTTCATGATGTCCACACCATAGCAAAGGCAACAAGGTAAAGAACCTTCACTGCGTCTTTCTGCCTCTTCTGTCCCATCCAGACTACTAGGATTGTGGTGGTGCTGGACCAACTCACATGTAGCTGTTTAATGATCATGTCCTCTTAATCCCAGCATCACACATTCCAGATTCAGCTACCTCTGACAGAATGAGGATCTGGGGTGGGAGGGTGGGGCATCCAGACTCAAACCATAACACCTTACTTTTCAACCACGTGATTGGCTTTTTTCCTGGTGTGGCTTGGACTTTGACTGCTCTTGTAGTTGGATAGACTGGAAGTTTTCTCTATATCTGACAAAGGCTCATCTAAGGTTTGTCTGGGAATAAACAAGTTCTGTGGAATGGGCACTGGCCTTGACTTCTGTTCCACATTTGTTCACTGGGGTTTGGTGGCTTCCTTCTTTCTACATGTGTGAGAGCAAAGGAATCTGAAAATTCAAATTGACTTTATAGATCTTGTTGCAGGGATGGCTTGTTCTGGATGATACCTAATCAGCCCTCCCCCATCCCAGAGTCACAAATGGAAAATGAAAATGGCAGCTTAGGAGGTCTCTGCACTCGGGTCCAGGACACCCTTGTTTATAGCTGTTGAGGGAGCAGAGCAGCCAGAGCCTTCCATATACTCACCTTCCTCAGGCTGCTCCCTCTGCTTCTGTTGAGAGCCAAAGGCCTCAGGTATCCATTTTTCCATTTACTCATGAGGGTTTCCATGCCTCCTTCCTCTACATCTGCCAGAGTGAGTGTTTTCCATATGTCAGCATGTCCTTCATATCTTCAGCCTCCGGTGTCTGGGGGCTTTGCCAACACAGAGGTCCTTATCCTCCATCAAACCTGCCAAGGCCTGGGAGGAGGGTGGTAATGGTAGATCTTTCAGTAGTGTTTGGTATCATGTGGTTAGGGGACCCCAGGCTTTACAGCTTCCAAGGGGAAGCACCTGGAAGCCTCGGAACTTGGGGTGACAAGGGACAGCCTGTGTTTCACTCTGATGAATGTCTAGGATGGGGAAGCTGCCTCTGTCTGCCTGCACTGGGCAAGGAGAGCCACATTCTGGGGTCAGGCCTTGGGCTTTGCCTCTTTCTAGCTATGTGACCTGGACATTGTGGTCTAATCTCTCTGAGGTTAGATGATAATGGTGATAATTTCATACTGCTAGGGAGTGAACCCAGGCTTTGTACATACACTGGTAAGTATTCTACCCCTGAGCTATATCTATCATCCGCAAGCCTCAGGTTCCTACCTGTGAAGTGACAGTGACACCTACTCCAAAGGGTTGCAAGGTGTGTACTATACCCTAGCCACTGCAGGGCATGTGCTCAAAGGAACCCCATCACTCTGACCCCACCAGTCACCTAGGACAATGGGGCTGCTGTTAGTGACAGTTCCCTTAAGGTATGAATGGGAGAGATCTTTTGGTGCATGGAAGAGCCTGGCAGGCCCAGTGAACTGTGCTGAACTGGCAGGTAAGGCTCTCAGCTGCCTTGGGAGGTGGTGAGCTCCCCATCCCTACAGATTTAAGGAGAGCCAGGGCAACCAAGGTTCAGCCTGCTCAGCTTGTGGGACCAGCCTTGTCATCCCACCTATGCCAAATCTCCCTGTAAACTGCCCTAGGCTCCCTGTTCTGATTTCTGGACCTGGAGTTGGAGCTTCCAGGCATTGGCACTTGTGATTTGAACAGCCAACCCAGAGAAAGTTCATCTCCAGAAACAGTGGTCCATGAATGAGGACAGCAGAACCTAAGCAGGATCTCCAAGGCTAGCATGGCAATTCTTGCTCATGGGCCAAACCAGGGTTGCTATTGTCTCTGTGTCCAGTTTATACCATGATCAAGTTTAAGAAAAATGGATGTTACAGAGATGGCCTGTGCATGATGTAGTAATCCTCTGGTGGGTTACTGCCAGCGGAAGTTCTACTACTTGTCAGATATATACTGGAGGAGCACTCCCCAAACACACTTTTTCTTGTAGGATGATAACTGCACAGCCTGGATGGGCTCTCTCAGGGAAGGCAGGCTAGAGCTATGGCCAAGCTTGGCTAAGCCCACATGTACTGAACTACACAGCCTGCTGGGCAGGGCTCACTATAGTGGACAGGGACCCTCCTGATGTATTTCCACAAGCTTGCACTCACTTACTGCCTTGGTGGAACCACACCTGGACCTGGAATTTGGAGGACCCATGGGTCGTAGTAGGCAAGCACTATACAATTGAACTACATCTCTTAGCTTACAGGTAGTTTTTTGGAATGCTGTGCTTCTTTTAAATAGGGACCTGCCCCTGTCTCCTCCATACCCACAATGCAGCTATGGCGTGGCCAAGTTCCTAATTTGGGGCCAAGTTCTTCCCAAAATTCATGTCAGACCCAAGTTGGAACCTCACTGTTCTGAGAATCTGGGGTCAAAAGTCATAGCTAGGGGAGGGGACAGGGGATCTTACGGAGTTCTGACTCCTGCGGGCCCTATCTAGCCACTTCCATCCCTCATCCTGTGACGACACAGCAGGAACCTGAACTGACAAACATCTGGGATGATGAATGGATAGGACTGGGTGTGGGGGCAAGTGCAGGGCCTAGGTGGGATCCAGGTGGCTGGACAAGGTTGTGGGCCACATGACAAGGCCTTTCTTGTATCTCCCAGATGACACTTCCTGTAGTCCTATCCAAGGCTTCCTTGGGGCTGGGCTATTAGCAGTTCCCACTCTTGCTGTCAAGCACAAAAGTAGCCTGCACAAATTGCAGATGTCTCAGCTCACCCTTCATCTCTCCTAATTTTGAATTTTGGTAACTGAGTACCCAGAAAACGGACTTGGAGCTCTGTGTATAGAGCTGTCTTTGTCTCCTTCTGTTAGCAAGATGGGATGAGTACCTCAGCAGCAGTTCCCAAGACCCCTGCCCACCCCACTTCATGTCCTCATCTTTCTAGGAAAAGAAAACAGTAGGAGTCAGGTTTAAAGTACCACTCCCTTTGATCTTTTATCAGATCCTTTGGGATCCAGGAATGAACCCACATTTCCTGCTGGAGAAGCTGAGGCAGGCAGGCCAGATGTTCTTGGACCACCGAGCCAGGAAGCCCCCCAGGAAGAGGCTTTGGAACCCACCTATGCCAAGTCCCTCCTTTCTGTATCACCATATCCCGGGACCCCTGACAGGCTGAGTCTAGGGGTCCCCGCAGCCTGTGAACACTTGCCAGGGTCTACAGCACTTGCCAGCCTGCCTTGGTAACACTACCATGCTCCTACCCAGCACTGTCCTGTGAGCTGCTTGCCATGTCTCTGTGAGTTGTCGTGGTAGGGCCATGGGGACAAGGGCACAGCAAATCAGAGCTGAACCCCACCCACCCCAGCTCCAAAACCTCGGAGAGGCCCCTGTTTATAAGATAGAAACTGCGCCAGGGATTTAGCTCAGCGGTTCGGTGGCCTGCCTCGCAAACGCAAGGACCTGAGTTCGATCTCCAGTACCACAAAAAAAAAAAAAAGAAACTGTCTCACTGGGCACTCGAGTGAGCGTTGTCTGTGACTGTCCATGTCACTCCACAGCGAGGCCTTTTCCCTGGGACTTGGCTCCACATGTCAGTGGGCACAAGGGGTGCCCATGTCCCAGGGTCCTTTTGGCTCAAATTCTCAGTGGCCGGTGTGACTGTCTCCAATCTCAATCTCTCTCCCTCTCTTCTCTCTCTTCTCTCTCTCTCTCTCTCTCTCTCCCTCTCCTCTCTCTCTCTCTTTCTCTCTCCTCTCTCAACACTACAAATTTGTATATCATCCTTTCAAAGGGGCTGTGCTGATCTCTGAATTGTTCCAGCTTTAGTATATGCTGCTGAAGGGACCCCACTATCTCCTACTCTCACCCCCTCCCCACTGTTTGCACCCCCAGTGGTGAGGAGAAAGTGGGCCCTTCACACCGAGGGGATTAGTATTCCAAAGCCACCTCTTCCGCTTCACTAAGGCTGCCACTCCAGCCAGTGCAGGCTTGGGGTGGGTGTTTGTTGTTGCCTGGAATCCCGGAAACCCAGCCCGCTGAGCAAGCAAGAGCATGGTGAGTCACTCTGGTGTCCCAGCTCCCTGTCATTAACCTCATCTTCCTAAATGACTTGCTCAAGATGGGCCCCTGATGACTCCTGCCTTGACTGACTGTTGTGTTGCTATTTACAGTGGACCAGGAGGTGCTCCAAGGTTCTGTCCTGCCAGGTACCCCCACTCCACCCTGTCCCACCTGCCCTAGGCTGCTGAGGAGAGGACCATGCTAAGGCAGCAGTGGTAGCTAATATTGACCCTGGCACTGTGGGCTCACTCCTTATCCACTTTGGGGAGTATTCCCAGAAGCTTCATACTGCCTCCCTGCCCCATGAAGGCCCAGGATATGGGCTCTCATGACCATGCTCAGGATGAGCCTGGAGCCTGCCCAGAGTGCCTGCGGCAAAGCCATTAGGAAGCATTCTGTGCCAGCCCCTCCTGCCAGGCCATGTGGAAACACTCTCTCAAGAACCTATTAATAGCGCAGGGCCCGGGAGTGTTTTCACTTTAGGTGAGGCCACCTAGGGCCCATCTGCCTGGAGCATGGCTGTGGCCAGAGCCCCCACCCCTCTCCACTCTCCCCTACTGCATGTGAGAACTCTGAATGCAGGAACAGGAACTTCAGGAGATAAAGTGATGTCTCAGCCCTCCACTTCTGTTTGAGGCACAAGCGTGTGTATCCAAAAGTGAGACTTAGGCATGTTTTGTGGGTACCTCGTAGGCAGAGGCCTGGCCTGCAGGAACCAGGACAAAGTTAGCCACACACACACCAGCACCTTCCCAGCTGGGCACCTTGACTTGGCATGGGAGTCAGTCCTGGTTTCCAGGCCATGGTGTCCCTGAGTACATGCGGCACACATTGAATGAGTCCTTTTCTCTTGGTCTCAAGCCTGACTCCTGCCTACCCCAGCCAGTCTACCCTGTGTGCTTCCCTTGCTGGCCTCACACTGAGTCCTTGCTACGATCTGGTAGGTCTCTCTAGAGCCATCCAGCTCCCTCAGAAGCTCTGATGATGCCTATGCCACCTCTGTCCTGGTCTCCCCAAACTCTTGCCCTAGCCAGACCCCAAAGACATACTCTCATGTCCAAGAGGGCCAGCACATCACCTCCACTACCAGCTCAGGGCCCGGAATTTTCCTATGATAGCTGCTCCTGAATTTGTTCCTCAGAAGCCTCTGAAATGTAGAGCCGGAAAAGCATTGTAATTAGCCCTCGCTGTACCTCCAGGCAGCACACACATGTGCCTGCTAACTGGAAACAAGATACTTTCTGTCACAGGCCAGGGCTGCTGTGGGACTCTGACTGGAGCTGTGATACTGACCTCTGCTCCTAAGGTTGCCCCTGGTACTTGGGCCATATCCAGTTCCCAAGGGGCTGGGAATAGAGCCACTTGTGAATCCCCACAAAGCTGCCTATAACCCTTTGAGAGGTGTCCAGAGTTTTGGCAAATATGTCTAGGGAGTGTCAGGCTGAGGCAAGTCAGGTGGGACTCCTTCCAGCCTCCCCCAGGAGCAGGAAGCAGCTTACCTCTCAGGCCATCCTGGAGAGAGCCCTAGGGAGCCAGGCTGAGATGGTGCCTGCACGTTTCCTACCTAGCCTCCCACTTCTGCCCTTGACCCATTCTATCTGTTTTCAACGCTGCAGCCGAAGTTTGCCAAAATGTAAGGGCAAAAAACAGTTATAACCTCATACCACCCCTTCTGAAGCCATACTCCTCTACCTGCCCTCCCCATCTGTTACCCTCAAGCCATAGGGGCCCTGCTTACTGTTCCAGCTTTGCACCTGCTGTTCCTGATGCCAGGAAGGCAAGACTGCACTTTGGAGTCTCAGCCTACTCATCTGTAAGATGGGGTAAGAGTAGAAATGACCCCACAGGGCTGTGGGGAGATTTGCTGAGACAATTCATGCCAGGCTGCAAGGGCTCCCTTTGTTCCCACTGGGCTTCCCTACTTAGGGAAGTAGGTAGGAGGTGGTAAAGGGATGGGCCTCAGTCCTGCATACTAGACAGACAGTAGGCTCAGCCTGTGCTGTCCGATGGACTTGCCTGGGGCTCAGCTAGTACTTCTGTGAGGGGGTCCATTGTGCCTGGCAAGGCCCCAGCTTCTGTGGGTCTCTGGATACTCCACATGCCAACATGACTTCTGTACAGCCTCCACAAGAACAGGGAGGGTACGTGGCAGCCCCTCCCTGCCCCACCGTGCCCTGTGTGCCAGTCCACTAGCTGAGAGGGGCCAAGCTGGGAACCAGGGCCAGCAGGTCAGTAACCTTGCTGTACCAGGACCCCTCTGGGGAGGTGGGGGCAGCTGGGCCAGATCTGAGTAAGCACCTCGCTGTGGGCTGGGTAGGGGAGGTATAGAGGGGTAGGTTCTGTCATGCCCCACAAATGGCTCAGAAACCCAGCCAAGCACAGCCAGAGATTTAGGCATTTTCTGTCTGAAGGGGAAGAACACAGTGGGCCTCTCCAGGGCTTCTTGTGCACAGCACACTGCTCCCCCAGCTGGCCACTGGCCTGGGGCTTCCTGCAGAGGGGCCTGTGAGCTTGGCGGTCAACCTGGGGGTGCACTACAACTTCTGGGGATGCAGTCTCTCCTCCCACCCCTCTTCCTCCACAAACACATGTTTCTAATCCCCTCTCAGGCCCCTCTCCCCGCACCCCCTTCCCATTTCCTCTCAGAGGCATCACACATGTGGAACTCATTAGGGGACCCTCAGGGCTCACAACCCAACTCTGGCCTGGGTGTGGGGAGGGGGGGCCTTGTCCTCAGACCCCATGCTGAGCCTCAGCAGCCTCCCCACATCTGGCCCCTGTCTGGCCTGTGCAGCTCCAAGCTGAGACCACAGGAGCTGGTCATGGCTGAGAGCTTGCAAGGCTGATGGAGGGGAGTGTGGCCGGGCAGCCTGTCTCCTCTCCTCCCTGCCCGCTTTGGACACCCTTTAAGCCTTAGCCTCTGCAGAGGGGAAGTGTCTGATTTCCCAGGGCTCCCAGAACAGTCCAGAAGGCCGTGGGGTTCTGGGCAACTTATATGACTCTCAGCTTCCCATCTGAAAAATGGGAAGTTCAAGGGAGGGAAACGTGTGTGGGACAGCCCCTGAGCAGTATAAGACCACATGCTCCCCTACAAGCCTGGTTATGGCTGTTAGAGAAGATTATGCATAAAACTAGTGCTGCAGGAGTTGAGGCAATGCCAAATGAGTGGGTAAAGCCAGCTACTTCCCTGAGAGGTTGCCAGTCCCTTTAACACATTCCTGTACTGTGTACTGGGGCCCTGGGTGCAGTGTTTCCAGACATGTGACCACATGACCCTGTCTACGACGGTGTGCCTGATAGGCCCAGTGTTCTGTGGGATCCATTTTGGAAAATGATACAGGAAGAATAGTTAAGGAGGCAAGCAGGAGAGGTCAGAGCCCCCTAAGGGGGAGGGTCTCTGTGGAGTCTGAGCAAGAATTGTCTGCTGGCTCTGAGGAAAGGATGGGAACTAAGGATGGGGGTTGACAGATAAGGAGTGGGAAGCAGGTGCCCAGCAGGGACTGGTGCCTTGAGGCCTCTGAGTCTCTTCCTAACCCAGTGCTCTCACAGCAGAGTAGGCAGGTGGGTGGGCCGGCATGGGTGTGGAGGTGTGGTAGTGGGCAGGGCCTTCCTCATGAATGGGACCTGCACAGGCAGGCCCAGGCTGTGGGGAGTGTCTGCCACACCAGCCTGGGGATGGGGCAGCCACCCACCTACTTAAGGTTCGTGTTCCTTTGTCTCTGCTTCCGCTCTTGTTCTGGCCAGCCTCTGCCCGTAGCCCACTCTGCCCACACTGCTGGCATAGCTATCCCCAGGCTCTTCACCCCTCCATGCACCAGGAGGCCTCCCACCAGCATCCCTTGCCTACCCTAGGCCCTCTGGCCTTGTGGGGCTCAATGGGAGCTGAGTTGGGCTGGCGCCCACACACAACACTTTCCCTCCCTTCACACCCCCATTTTCCAGAGAAAGCAACTG
The DNA here is from genome assembly GCF_012274545.1 of Fukomys damarensis. Classification (NCBI taxonomy): domain Eukaryota; kingdom Metazoa; phylum Chordata; class Mammalia; order Rodentia; family Bathyergidae; genus Fukomys; species Fukomys damarensis. Next base: position 43,556,653 of record NW_022900949.1, on the reverse strand, counting down.
AGGCTTGGAGAGGGAAGGCTGGTGGTGGAGTGGTATTAGAACCAGATGTCCTGGTCAGACTTCCTAATTTCCACCATGGTTATCCCCTGGGAGTGAGAATAGGCAGAAGGTTCTGCCACGTGTCATAATTGGGAAGATGGAGGCTAAAAGAGCTGGGGCCCTAACAGGAGCCACCCAGGTCACAACAGGCCACAGGGCTGTGTCTTTCCTGGGGCCCAGGGTGGTTAGTGTGTGTTCACATCTGTGGAGGACTCCAGTGCCAGCCAAATGTCTCTCACCAGCCCTCACCCCCACTGCCTGGGCACTAAACCAGAAGGTTGTCCTGTTGGGATGGGGTCAGGGCAGTGCTGTCTTCTGAGGGGAGACTGCATGAGCCACACTAGAAGCCAGGGTAGGGGTCCCAGCAGAGCTGGCCCCTATCTGCCCTGTCCCTACTTCATAGTGCACAAGGATTCCTGCGGTTCATCATTCACTGAACCGCTGGAAAGGAATTCAGTCTTTTCAGGGTTAGGGCTCTTCTAAGTCTTGGAGGACGTATCCTGTGGCAGGAGTAGGGCTGGGTGGGCCAGTCCAGAAAGGGAAGTCCCCCAGACTGCATCCTGGTGCTGCGTACCCAGGCAGCTCTACAGGCAGCTGAGCCCATGTGGGATGGTACTGGGCTGTGAAGCTTCAAACCAGCAACCTTGTGCCTAGGCCAGGCCAGCTTGCTGCTGGGCCATTTCCCCAGCCTCATCGTGGTCACTGTTATTGTCACCCTCAATGCCTCATAGGAAGGATTCCTGAAAGACGGGGCTGTGTAGGCTAGCAGGGAGGAGACCAGACAGGCCCAGGCAGCAGGTAGATGCTAATGAGACAATTAGGTCTCACAGCTATAGAGACCTGCCCACTGAGGCAGGCTCAGCCCAGGGCCCGGGCACATCCGCTGCCAGATGCCCTGGGAATTCCTGGCCTGCCCCACCCTTCCAGCCTCAAAGGTGCTGGAGATTCCAGAGAAGGGAATGCCAGGGGCAACCTCCAGCCCTCCCTACCCTGAGTCTGAAGGGAGGGACTCCTTTCCCTCCCTCTAATGCCTGCCTCTGGGACCCAAGGAGATCCAGCAGTCTGCCTGGTTCCCTGAGTTGTTGAGTGTCCTCTCCTGATCTCTAGGGGTGACCTCGGTGTCAGCAGAAGGGGTGTCCAGCTGAGTCAGCCAGCCCAGCCCCTTTTCCAGGCTTGAGGGTACTGGTACATGGAATGAGAACCCTGGCTTGGGCCCCAGGGACCATCTATGGGGAGGGAGGGTTCTAACAGGAAACTTGAGGCCTGTAGTCTGAGGCCAGATGATGAGAGCAAGTGTCTAATTCTTCATGACAGGGAGACTTGGCTCCAGGGATTCTCACTGAGTGGCTTCAAAAATAAGGCAAGACATGCAGCCCAAGTGGGGAACAGAAGTATAAGGCAGGATCATTCACTCATGGCTGATAACACAGAAGATTGTAGTCATAGGCTGGCATTTGACTCCTGGCCCAGCCACTGTCCCCCAGGGGACAGATGGGCCTAGGGAAGGATAGGAAGGCCATCAAAGATATTCTTATATTTATTTATTTATTTATTTAGGTACTGGGGAGCGAACTCGGGTCCTTATATCAAAGATGTTCTAGATGAGGATCAGTCAGGGAAAGTCCCTGCAGTGGAAGATGGACATTGTCACAGACTGGGGAGTGAGGGAGAGTGAAGGGACACTGAAGACCCTGGATCCTGAGGGGAAAAAAGGGGTAGGACCAGGTCACCAACATCTATGCTGGCTGCAGAGTCTCAAGCCTGGACTCTACATCAGGGACTTCCAAAGACTTCTGTAGTTTCAGTGTGATGACTAATGGGCTGTAGGGATGGAGGCAGAGGCCCTGGAAAGAGGCAGGTGAGGAGCCCCAGGGAGAGATCAGAAGGCCTGGGCTCTATAGTGGTGGCAGAAGGCAGATGTTTTTTGATAGTGGGTCCTGCGGTGGATTACCTAGTCTGCCAGAGAAGTGGAGAAGGTATTTGGTAGCCCCTCTCTTTATGAGGATGAAAGCTACCTGTCCCCTAAGTTTGTTTCCACCCTGTCCTTGGACTTCCCCAGGGACAAGAAAGCCCTGGCAGAGCAAGGGACTCATTGCAGAGGAAGTGGACCTGGAGGACCCTGCTGCCACCCGAAAACACTGGGCTAAAGGAAAGGAGCACTGGGTCTTTAGGACTCAGTCTCCTGCCATCGTTTGGTTTGTCACCATGGACCTCAGGGACCTCAGTTTCCTTGTCTGTCAAAGGGCTTGGCATCTGTCCAGGGCTGACACAAAGTCCAGATGCAAGGCCAGAAGCTAATGTGATCTGAGGCAGGTGTGCACCTCCCAGTAGCCCATGGTGGCCTGTGTGGGGGCAGGGACTAATAGCTAGGAGCCCTGGACGGTCAGATTGTCCTTCCCACTTGTTCCTTCCCCCAGACCATCCTTCCCACTTGTCCGTGTATATGTGTTTCCTTCCCATCACCTGGGCCACCGTGATTCACCCCAGGCCCAGTGGGTAAGTGAGCAACAGGTTGGGCCTGAGCCAGACCCTTGGACAGAACACTTCCCTTCCAGTCCTCAGCTTTCCCATCTGTAAAACGGTCAGACAAGCCTTGCTCTACTCCGCCTCCTGGGGAATTGGGGCAAACGCAGGGCTAAGAATGTGAAAGCAAGGGGCTGCAACGGAGTGAGGGCAACACAGTCCCTCTGGATGCCAGTCACAAGTCAGCTCTGAACAGAGCTTGAAGTGTCCAGGCCGACCAGCCTGGCAGCCCCTGCCCCTCCTAAGGGTGCCTAGGATAACATGCGGTGGCTGGCAAGGTGGGGCCATGAGGAAGGCCTGGCCCAGCCCCAGGGCTCTGGGTGACTATGAGGGGTAGGGCTGCAGTGATGAAGTGGGGAGCCTCACTAAGTGAAGTCACAGGGGTGAGACGCCTCCAGCAAGACCCTTGTGGGCTAAACTTCCTTTAAGTGAGTTTAGGATGGAAAATGCAGGGCCCCACAGGGGATGATTGGGAGCCAATCTCTTCCATTAGGCAGGGAACACTTCCTGAGACTGAGGCCCCTCGGAAGCTGGAAATGAATTCAGAGTAGAGACAAGGGCACTGTGTCCAGAGTACAGGGTAGGAAGCAGAAGAAGGTCACAGTGAGGCAGCTTGGGACTCAAAGGCCAGAGCTAGTCTGACTGTGAATTGGAGCCACAGCAAATCGATTTTATCTCTTGTGCCCACCACGGTCATCTAGTCATAGCTTTGTGGAATGGCTTAGAGGCCAGAGGATAGTTCAACAAGAAAAGATGCAGCAATTAACTAATAATGTCTGCCAGTGACACAGCAAGGAAGAGTGGTAAATGGGTGTCCTCTATTTTCCATGCTTGGGCTGGCTCCTGTGAGTTGGGAATATGGTTGGGAAAGACTCTCCAGCAGTGGTCTTGGGGGCTCCACACATTGAGGCAAGCCACAGCCCTGCTCTGTCATTGCTGGGTGGGGCGCTGCAAGGGAGGAATTAGGTTGATCTGGCCTCATGTGAATCCCTACCTTATAACCCTGTACAGTCCCTGGCACAGGGCAGGTACTCAGGAAACGTTTGAGAATGAATGGGATAAGAAGGCCTGGCTGACTCTTCTCTCCCCCTTGCCTCCAAGCAGGCCTCCCAGACCCTGGCCAGGTCTTGGGTTCTCCTTGCCTTTGGGCCTGACCCACTCTCCCACCAGGCTGTTTGCTTCTCAGGGACCCCCCCTTCTCATCCCTTCTGGACAGGATCAGTTAGTCATACTGCTGTCAACCAGGGTCTGGCAGCCCCCTTCTGGGAGGAATGCAAGGGAAGAGCCCTGCTCCATGCGCAACAAAGATCCCAGCAGTAGCCAATAGGAAAGGGTGAACTCAGGTGACTGGACTACTGGTGAGAGGATTGTGGACCCCACTCACCCAGGAACAAGCCCTCTGGAAGATCTGTCTGTGGGCCTCCCTCCGACAGGAGTGGGAAGTGACCACACATGGGCCTCAATGTGTGTGTACGTAACAGAGTATCATACACATATAAATTGTATATTTCTGCACATATGCATGGTTCGGTATGTTTCTGCATATGCTCATATGTGCCTGTGAACATATGTGGATATATAAGTGGGTCTGTTTGTTGTGTGTACTTACGTGTATATGTGTATATGGATGCATAAAAGTGGTGTGTATGTATGATCACAAGTTCTGTACAGGAGAAGAGAGTTGTCAGCTCATTCACAGTGCTTTCCTGGCCTGGCTTAGATTTCATCTGTCTAGACACCAACCCAGGAGGATATTGATCAGGGGTTGGGCAAGAAGCTGTCCCAAGTATTAAGGGTAAGCAGAGTGAGTCTGGGTCTCAGCAGACCTCCATGGGTAGCCTGAGGGAGCTTCATTGGCACAGACTGGCTAAATCACCAGCAGAAGGTACCATGGACTGCAGTGCCTCGCCCCTGCTCGTCTGCCATGGGGAATGGGATTTAACACCCATCAGAAAGATATCCTGGTAGCAAGCAGGAGCTCACGCTACATTTGTCCTAATCCCCATAGGCCTCTCCCTCCCTCGAGCATATGTGCTTGAAACATGGTGGCCCATCTCAAAGGAATCCATGGGCACCAGAGGGGAAAGAAAAGTGTTTCCAGGATACTTACTGTTCTTGGTGACACAGCTCCTTGGTCACCAAGCCATGTGGATGGGAGGTGTGGTATGTGCACACTGGTTTATATTTGCCCTTGGGAACCTCAGCTTCTCTCTGGAGCAGCAAGGGCCAGAAAACAGCCTATTATAACCAGGCCTTGCCCTGGAAGGAAAGCCCTTTTTTGTATGGCTGTGGGTTGGATGTGTATTGACAACAGAAGGCAGCTCCAAATGTGCCTGGGTGGTCTGGGCCTGGCACTTGGGTGAATGGGATGAGGCAGGGAATGAAGGAGGAAGAGGCTTAGGGGAGTGCTGACATGCCATCAGACATCCAAAGTGAGCAAGTCTGGTGGGGGAGGCTAACGGGTTTTGGTGGAATGTGTAGTAAAGACAGGGGCAGCAGTCCTGAGAGCCTGCAGCAGGGGAGCTACTCCAGAATGGAAGATCAGAGGAGGCCTCCTGGAGAGTGACATCTGAGCTGGGATCAGAAGGTGGCCAGAGGCTGAGGGTAAAAAAATGTCCAGGCTGAGGGAGTAGATAATACAAAGGCCTAGGGTTGTGTGGGATAGCAGTACAGCCCTCAGAGAGCTCAGGTCCACCTGCTAGCTCCTCAGACCAACTTCCATTCAGGGACTCAGGCCTATTCTGGGGGGCTTTTCCCACTCCTGCTCCCCAGAGACCCTAGCAAGCTGGACACCTCTTCTGGGTGCTGCAGGCAAGGAGGGCCTGAAACAAGAAGAACAAGAAAGGCCATCTTCCTGAAAAGAATTTCTTTGATACCAAGGCCTCACCCAGGGCACCAGGTTTCTGCCAAGAAAGACCCTCTCCTGGGTACTCTCCTCCACCATCCTTGATGGATGCTCACAGCTGCAGGGCAAGCCCTGGTGAGGGGCAGTTCTGGGCTCTTGGTTTGACCATCAGCAATTTCCTGTCCTGCTCAGGGCCTAGTAAGTCTGAGGGCAAAGTTTCCTCAGCCCACCCACCCACCCAGTACAGCCCTGCTGTGACCTATTTTATTCATTGCAGTTTCACAGTAGCTATTCTAAATAGAGGCAAGGCCTCCACTTAGAACCTAGACTTTGGGCTTTTCTTCCAACCTGCGTGTTGGAGAGGGACCCTGCTGGCCAGGCTAGTTTTCCAGCCATCTCTTTGTTCCCATGGTCACCCACTCCCCACATTTCCTGCCTTCTGCACTCATCCAAACCTTGCCTCTTGTAACATTCCTGTTCAGCCTGCCCCGTCCCCACCCACCCAACCTCACAGATCTTCCCTCCAGGCTGTGTATCCTCCTGCAGGACTTGAGGGGGAGGGGATGAGAGACATCACCAGATAAAGTGAGGCTGCTGGGCTCATTTCCCCTCTCTAGGGTGGTGGGGGGACTGCTCAGGAACAGGGAAAGCACCCATTTCAGTTGAGCCCTCAGTCATCACAGCAATGGCTAGTTCTCACTAGGCACTTAGAAGCAACACCTCAGTATGGGACACAGCCCAGTCTCACTTGAGGACAGCATGAGCTTCCTGTTCATGTAACTCTGGCCTGCCCTCAGGGAATGTTACTCTGATTTATTGGACACTGACTTTTGTCTTTGCACTGAGGTACATCTCTGCCCCCGCCCCTTTTTGAGACAGGGTCCTGCTAAATTGCTAGGGCTGGGCTTGAATTTATCGTCCACCAGCCTTCCAAATAGCTGGGATTATTGGTATTCTCCACTGCACCCAGGTCAGGTCTCTTTTTGAGTGCTGCCTCTGTCCCTGACAACCAGCACCCAGAATGTCCCCTGCAGGGTAGAGCCTTGGAGGATATCCTCCCAGCTGGATGCATCCGTAGACTGGCTGGACACTGTCCAGGCTAGCACTCTCCTACATTGGGAAAACAGACTGAGAGGTAAGAATCATATTCCGGTCACACAATGTATCAGTAAACGGCAGGAAAGAATCTGAATCTCAGCCTCTCAGGCCTGAGAAGCTCTTTACAGGACCCAGGGAAGCAGTCTCTGCCCAGCAAGCTGAGGTCATCCCTGGGCAGAGAGTTGACTGATTTAGCACTCTGACCCTCCAGTCTGGATAAGATTATCTTTGGCTGCACTGCGGTGGTGATGAGAGAAACCCCTGCTCCTTTGCGACAGAACCCTACTGAGAAGACAGAACCTTGTAGGCAGGCTGTCTCGGAAGACTGAGGAAGCTGGAATTGCTTTTTGTGTCTTCTGGTCAGAGATCAGCTGAAAGCTGAAATGCTCTAGCTTCCAGTGGTCCTCATTGAAGCAAGTATCAAGTGCTATCACCCCTTGACTCGACGCCCCACCCAGCTGAGGGTTGGGGCAAGGTGGCTCAGAGCTGACCAGCTAGAACGGAGTGAATTAAGCCCCAAGGACATTAGGGCACCCAGCTGGGCGGAGAATGGATCAGGCAGACTACTCTCCCCTAGGTGAAAAAGCCACCCTGGTTCGGTAGGGACAGCATGGCAGGTCCTGCACACGCGTGCCGCCCAAGTTGATCAGTTTTGTTCCAAGGCTACCTAAGGTCCATTCACCTCCTCTGCCCCGCCCTCCAACCGAGCAGATACGCTAAGCTTACTGAGGCCCGGTCCACTTCCCACGCGGGGTGGAACCCGGGGCGGACCCCGCCTCCCCCAACAGCTCCTTCGTCAGTGACTGGCGGTCTGCGCAGCGCGTGCCCGCCTACCTCGAAAATTGATTGGTACATTAGGAGCGCGCTAGAAGAAAGACAGCTGATTGTAAAGAGCACTTCCCTCCTACCCGCTTGGGTGGAAAAGTCACGTGGCATTTCGCTCCGCGTTTGTCACCACCCCACTCGTAAAGCTTTCTTAAAGGGCTCGCGCTCCTTTCCCAGGCCTCTCTCCCAGCCTAGGAGGGTGGCAGCAGCTCCGAGCCATTCTGCCCAGCCAGTCACCTAGGTACCGAAACGCCTGAAAGCCCGCTGGGGCTGAGACCCTCCAACTCCGATCTCGGGGCCTGTGAACCCCCCCGGGATGCTGCGGTCGTTGTCTAAAGCGGTGTCCGCCTAGAATAGTGCCTGACACGTAGTGGGTGTGCAGTTTCAGTTTGTTGAATGAACTCGAGGGAAGATGAATGAACAAGATGACCGGGGGGAGGAGGGGAGGCTGGCTTGGTGTGACTGCCCCCTCGCCCTGCACCGCAGTCCCCGGGCACCTCTACTGTAAATGCAGGGTGCCAGCCCTGCGCCGGCGAGAAGGGCAGGTACAGAGAACCCGGGAGTGCCAGGACTCGGCATTCTGCGAGCAATAGCCAGTTTCCGGCCGAGCGAGACAGCAGAAGCGCTGGGTGCGGGGCTTTCGGCACAGCCCTGGGCTGG
>NW_022900949.1:43547268-43548238 GCF_012274545.1 Fukomys damarensis | reverse complement strand
GCGCCGAGTGGCTGCAGGAGGAGCTGGAGGCGCGCGGTGGCGCGTCCCTGCTGCTGCTAGACTGCCGGCCGCACGAGCTCTTCGAGTCGTCGCACATCGAGACGGCCATCAACCTGGCCATTCCGGGCCTCATGCTGCGCCGCCTTCGCAAGGGCAACCTGCCCATCCGCTCCATCATCCCCAACCACGCCGACAAGGAGCGCTTCGCCACGCGCTGCAAGGCGGCCACCGTGCTGCTCTACGATGAGGCCACAGCCGAGTGGCAGTCCGAGCCCGGCGCCCCCGCCTCCGTGCTTGGTCTGCTTCTGCAGAAGCTGCGCGACGACGGCTGCCAGGCCTACTACCTCCAAGGTGAGGGCAGTGTCCAGACCTCTTATGGGATCGAGGCTCTCCCCGCACCCCCCGCAGTCCTCCCAGCGCCCCAGCTGCAGGCTGTTTCCTCTGTGCGCTTTCCACCAGGCCGGACGCCACGTCGCCCCTGGCCCGTGTCCGCCCTCCCCACAGCAGGGGTTTTAGGCAGACGCTGGAGGTCCCTCTCTGTCCCCGTTCTGGGCACGATTCAACTGAGTGGTACAAACTTTTCCTCACCTGGGGTGTTTTTGTTTTGTTTTGTTTTTTTTCTCCCGTTAATGAGGCGGCAGCAGCACCCATGCTGTAGCCGAGCTTCTCAGAGGAGGGGCAGAGGCTGCCTTCTGGAACCCAAAAGTGGCAGGGCCCAAGCCTTAGCCTAGAATTCGTGTCACGGGAAGGCCAGGGTAAGGACAGGCACCTTTCATAGCACCATATAACCTCCTTTACATGGGGACCGTTTCTGTTGAGGTCTCGGAGCGGTATGACCCCTGCCACCTGGGGATTGTTGCCTGTTGGAGAGCTTGCACGCAGTGTCCATTACTCTGGCTCAGGTCTCCTAGGGCCCCAGTTCCCCAGCCTGCTGCCCCAGAGCTTATGGAAGCGGGAGGCGGGGGGGGGG
>NW_022900949.1:43512838-43546970 GCF_012274545.1 Fukomys damarensis | reverse complement strand
GGGGGTGCGGGTGACGGCTGCAGCCCGTGTTTCCAATTAACATTCCAAAATGGCCTCTCACTGGCAGTGGGACCGGCAGCAGGGGAGGGGAGGCCTGTAGCACCCTCGGGCGCAGGGCCCATGCCTAGCTGCAAGGCGCTCCCCATCTTTCCTGTCCCTGTATAACCCCTGTGCAGTTCCAGTACTGAGGGGCCTTGTGTTTTGAGGGAGGGCTCCAGAGAGACAGACCTGGGATCCCTTTGACAAACTTGCTTCTGTTGGAGGGAAGACCACCCAGTACCTTCATACCACCCACCTCAGGAGGCTTTCAGGGGTAAGCAGTCACCACACTGTCAGGGAGCAGAGGCCCCTCTGTGCCTCTGGCTGACCCAGATGTGGCTCTGTCCCCCCAGGGTCTCATCTGTAAGGGGTTGGCAGATCCACAGGTGCTGGCCTGAGCTGGTTTGTCTGTTGTTCTTTCCCTCTTCATTTACTGAGCACTGTTGGATGCTAAAATGGACAAGGGAGCTGCAGGAGAGGAATGAGCTGGGGCCTATCCTCACGTGCCCTAAAGCTGGTAGTATGACTAGGGGCCCTGAAGTGTTACACGTAAAGGTTCAGAGCTCAGGCCTTAGCTTTCTTATCTGTAAAGTGGTCACAGTTTAGACAGAATGAATGAGAGAGTTCACATGTAACATCCTTGGTGTGGCCATGTTGCCCATGGAGCTGACATGGGGAGCCCTGGCCACTGGTGGTCTTGTGAGGCCCCTTTAGATTCTGACAGTATCTCACCCCGACTACAGGTGGTTTCAACAAGTTCCAGACTGAGTACTCGGAGCATTGTGAGACCAATGTTGACAGCTCTTCCTCGCCAAGTGACTCGCCACCCACCTCGGTGCTGGGCCTGGGGGGCCTGCGTATCAGCTCTGACTGCTCAGATGGCGAGTCAGACCGAGAGCTGCCCAGCAGTGCCACCGAGTCGGACGGCAGCCCTGTGCCATCCAGCCAGCCAGCCTTCCCTGTCCAGATTCTGCCCTATCTCTACCTCGGCTGCGCCAAGGACTCCACCAACTTGGATGTGCTCGGCAAGTACGGCATTAAATACATCCTAAATGTTACCCCCAACCTGCCCAACGCCTTTGAGCACGGTGGCGAGTTCACCTACAAGCAGATCCCCATCTCTGACCACTGGAGCCAGAATCTCTCCCAGTTCTTCCCCGAGGCCATCAGCTTCATTGGTAGGTGGTGCTGGGAGCTGCGAAGGGTGAGTGGGTGGATGGGTGGGTGCATAAGGTGTGTGCAGGACTCTGGGTGTCGCCCCTGCCTAACTGGGTACTTCTGGGCTTGCTGAGACCTGTGTGTACCCTGCATGTGCCAGCGTGTGCCTGTGGGTGTACCCATGCCTGCTGTGACTCACCGAGTCCCTCAGGCCCCTCTGCCTGTTCAGACCTGAGCAGTCCCCTGAGTTCTGGGCCCTGTGCTGTCCAGCTTAGGTTTGCTTTGCTGTTGTTTCAGGATGAGCAAGCTGAAACATCACAGCTCACAGACTCCCACGGGCCTCGCTTGCTCTGTATCACGCCTCAGCACGTGTCTCTCTAGGATAGGGCTGTCCTACTGCCTCTGTGGGCTTTACTGTGTGCCTGAGAGGACTGAAAGATAGCCCTGGAGCCAGAGACTTATCCAGACAAAAAGCTGTCAGGATGTAGCACCCTAGAGGGTCTCCATGGGACCCCAGCTGCTCTTAGCAGCCTGTGGCATTTGTTCAGAGTAAAAGGGGCATACAGAGAAGGTGGGGGATCCTGAGAAAGGGCTATATCCCAAGCCTCAGCACATTTGGGCTCTTCTTCTCCTGCTTCCTCCTCTGCTAGCTGAAGGCTGTTTGACTACAGGACCTCTCCTGGTCCTGGGTATCACCCAGGCTGTGAGGAAGGAACACAGGCTCATGGTGAATGTAAAACTTGTACTCTGAGCCTGGTGACCCAGTGTTCCTGCCAGCCTCCATGGCAAGATGGGGGTGGCCTGGGCAGTCTTTTCCCAATGGCAACTGGCTGTGTCCAGTGGAGGGCATTTGGTGTCAGCTGGGCTGGGCTAGTTCTAATAACAGGAACTGGGAGGCTTCCTCGCCTCATCCGCTTACTGGGAACCAAAAGTAGGTGCCTGGCTGGGAAGGAGGAAGGAAGCTAAGGCTTGGAGGAGGGACCTCGACTGGTGCTGCCTAGAGCTTCCACCTTGCCCTGGGAACATTACCAAGTGGGCTATGGGTGCTGTGCTTCTCCATTAGGGGAGGGGGCAGAGAGGAGACCCCGATTCCCCAGGGCTGAAACTGGCTTGTGGTACTTTTATCTTTCTTAAAGATTCCTCCACATCTGGTGAGGGAAAGGTGGAGGGAATAGGATGTAGATAGAGGTTGAGGCACCTTTTCCCTTATTTGACAAGTGAAGGAGTTAAAGCCCTAGCACTATGTGGATTCTGTGGGACAGGCTCTGAAAGGGCTCAAAATAAAGCCATCAGGAAAAGTTTTACTTTGAATATCCTTGGAGGAGTTTTGGGACCAAGCGGTTCCCCACACCGTGGTGTCACCACTGGAAGTTTTTTCCGCCACTCCCTTCTCTTGTCCCAAATCTCAAGGTCAAACTATAGGGGGGAACCTTGGCATCTCCCTTCTCCCCTGCTAGTCCTGCCTCCCATGTCACAGCAAGGGGTCCCTGTGTCCGACTCTGAGTGTGGATTAAGCACCTACTGTGCACTTAATCCTGGGTCCCCTCCAGTGAATGGAGATGGAGAGAGGAAGCTCTGTCATCCAGAGACAATGAAGAATAGTTTATGAACCTATGTGTCATCCTGTAGGAGAGCACTGACTAAGGGCTGACTTTGTGCCTGGCTTTCAGTAGGTTTGGTGTCAGGGAGATAGGAGCCACAAAGATCCTAGGCTGCTTTTTAGTCTGTGTCCCTGGTGTGGCTATGGCACAGGATCCAGGGGAGGACAGATCGCAGGGCTGAGCTGCTTGGGTGTGCAGCCAGTTTTACTGTCCAGACCCCAATGGCTATGGAGGGAGATGTTACTGGCACATGGGCCATCAAGTTGGGACTGTGGCCCCCAATTAAGCAGATCCCACTTGAGAGACCTCAGATGTCCCTACATCCAAGTCCCCAGGTCTTCAGGAGCTGGAGCTAAGGCCTTGAGGACTAGCTGGGCAGAGCACAGAGCTGAGTAGAGAGCAGTGAAGGTCTCCACTTCTGCCAGGGAAGCCTTCTTCAGGCCTGCTTCCCAGGAGGCTCTGGGAAGGGCTATGAGTGTCACACCAGGAGAACAAACAGTCCTCACCCAGGTCACACTCTGACGGCAGTGGGTAACAAATTAGAAGAAACCTATATGTTGCTTTGTCTCTGTACCTATTTCTACTTTGATAAAATGGCTTATTGACTATGGTACAGGTGACCTTCCAGGGTGTGAGTGACACCTTCAGCACCAGTTTTAGCAACAGCAGGATGAGCAACAGCAGGATGAGCAGTGATTACAGCAGCATGTAACAGCAGTGCATGTCTGCCGACCCCTTGCTTGGCTCAGATCCTCATGAGAGCACCATAAAGATACAGGCTCAGGTGAGGTACAGAAGAGGACTCAAGGATACAGGTATAGGGGTATGCAGGGACTTGGAGCAGAAGCATGCCATGGCCTTCTCCACAGCACTGTGTCCCTACACTGGCCAGGTCCCTCAAGAGTTAGGTGGGGCCACTAAGCTGCCTGCGGAGCCCAGTCTCACTGCTGGCACCCTTTCTGAAGGATCCTTGGAGATGGCACCTCCCTGACCCTTTTCTGTGTGTTTCAGATGAAGCCCGCTCCAAGAAGTGTGGTGTCCTGGTGCACTGTCTGGCAGGCATCAGCCGCTCTGTGACAGTCACTGTGGCCTACCTGATGCAGAAGATGAACCTGTCACTCAATGATGCCTATGACTTTGTCAAGAGGAAAAAGTCCAACATCTCGCCCAACTTCAACTTCATGGGGCAGTTGCTGGACTTTGAGCGGACGCTGGGGCTAAGTAGCCCATGTGACAACCATGCGCCCAGTGAACAGCTCTATTTCTCCACACCCACCAACCGCAACCTGTTCCCACTCAACACACTCGAGTCCACGTGAGGCCAGGTCCACAGGGCCTGGAGGAGGCCCAGCTTGATGCCCTGGGCCTGAGGAACCCACACGCATCGCCTGTGTCTGGAGGCCAGGCTAAGCTGCACTAAGCTCCCTCACTGTCCTGTGGGGCAGGGCTCACAGGCAGGACCTCCTCACCGCTGAGGCTTGGGATCTCAGATGTGCGGCTTTGGGGGCCAGCAGGCCTCATCTTTTCCCGAGACACCCCTTTCTGCAGATGGCCCAGCCCATGTGGCTATTTTTAAAGACATATCTATGGACCTGAGTTTACTTTATACTTTTGACAGGTAAATCCAAGCTCCCTGGAGCTCAGAGTGTATTCAAGCTCTTCTTGATTTTTTTCTTTTTTTTTAACAAAAAGTGTTATTTTCAGACTATATGCAACAGTGGATTGTATAAATCAGTGTTTCATGCCTTTCTTGATCCTGAGAGAGAGAGAGAGAGAGAGAGAGACGTAGTCTCAGTTTCATTTTTCTTCCTATTTCAAAAAGCAGTTATTGGTGTGTTTTGTTTTTGTTCTTAATGAAAGAGATAGACCCCATGTTGATCTTGACCAAATGCATTTTGCACACGTGTGAAGCCTCTGTTTCTCTACCAGGTCCTCTGGAAGGGGTGGCTGTTGCACTCCAGAAGTCAGCCGTCCTCCGCAGTGGCTCAGTCCAGCGTGGCGCTGCATCCACCTGTGCTGACTTTAAGTGTGCTCAGTGGGCTGGCCAGTGGTCTTTGCCTTGTTTGCCCTCCCAGCTGCCCCTCCAGTGGTCTTGCAGACTTCCCTGAGGCAGAAGATGGAGGTCCTGCCTCTGTTCTGCTAGTGGTAGAGCACAAGGGACTGCCAAGCAGTAGCATTAACCTTCTGGGCTCAGCCCTCGGAGGCTGGACCCTGGGCTCTTACCACAACTTCTGTTTTCGTTCCCTCCCTCTAGCTGGGAGTGGAGGCCAGTGTCTGGGGAAAGCTCAGGTGATGGGGCCTAGCCCTGCATCCCAGTTTTTTTCCCTTACCCTGGCTGTTGCTTTGGTCCAGCCACAGCTTCCAGTCAGTCCCCTCGTCCCCATGGAAGCCTGCCAGTCATGTCTTGTCCATGCCTTCCACTACTAGGAAACTTGCACCCATTTTAACCCTGGGGTAGGGGTAGATAGATGGGGTAGTGGTGGTCACGTGAAGGGGATACGAAGCTCTGTCCACCCCAGCATTCACAGAACAAAGCCACGGATTCCGTTACACTCCTCTAGTTTTGTTCCTTCTCCAGCCTCAGTTCTACCCAGGTGTTGGGACTGCACAGGACTCAGGAAGGAAGGGATCATCTGTGAGGCCGGTGTCCCAGATGGAGCCAGCACTCAGCATGTGAGCAAGGCCACGGAAATTCTGCCCCTACCGCATCTTACCTCACAGGGTGGTTTTCAGGGATTTTGGGGGGGCAGCGGATTAAAATTTTGCCACAGTCGAGAAATTGACAAAAAACTCCCATGCTGTACATGGTTCTCTTTCTCTCTCTTTTATTTTTTAAAAAAGAAAAACCCAGAAAGATGAGTCTGATTTGTGTACATGAGGGTATGCCAGAGGGTGGCCAGTTTTGCTTTATGAGCTTATGAAGGAAAATTTGTGACCCTATACACACACATACATATCCTGAACCAGCAACAGGACTTTGTTTATATTGCAAATAAATATTATTTTTTCTTTAAAATGAGTTATGGTGTTTGGTAAGAGCAGGGGGCCTGGGGTGTGATAGGCACAGCCGATAGGCGCTCAGGGCCTGCTTCTGCAAGGCATTGGCCTGGACCTCCCTCGAGTTTGCTAGGCACTTGCAACTGGGGGTACCCTCCTGGTGGGATAGGTAGCAGCAGGGCTTCTAGAAAAGGCCTGTTTTGGTCTATAGAATGGAACCAGCACACAGTGGCTGCTGTTCAGGTGTGGCCTGATGAGCTCATGTTCATGTCCTGGTTAGGGCCTAAGCTTCCAAGGAGGCATTGGCCATACTCAGGCCTCCATCATCAAGGTTCCCACAGGCAGAGTATAGGCAGAGACCCGGGTTGCAGTGGGAGCAGGGAAAAGCCTAGAGAAGGGTGGTGGCCGTGGCTGGGGGGAGGGAGTGGGGCCCCAGGGGTAGTGGGGTGGGGATGTGGGTTCAGGGTAGTTTGTCTCCCTCACTTGCTGGGGCAGGGACTTAGGCCTGGGTGCTGACTCAGTTTCCCCACGTCTCAACAGCTCTGTCCCTTCAGCAGGCTGTGTGATCAGCCCTGGATGGTACCAGGTGGAAGGTGGTGAGCAGGGTCAGCAGAGCAAGAGCTACACAGCCCCTCTGGGTCTTTTCCATTGGGTTACTTTGCTCTGCCTTCCCTGACCCTGTCCCATTGCTTCCACAAGTTGCATAGGGCCAGAACATAGTCACCATCTTCGTGGCTTGGCTTGTGACCAGGGGTAGAGGCCAGGTTCTGCCAACCATGGGACCTGGCTTCCAAATGCGGCTGTGTGACTGTTGGCCCTTGTGTCTCCCACTTAATTCTTCGGGCTTCTGAATGGAGAAACCCCTTTTGTTCAGCAGCAGCCCTGTAGGGTGGGGGTGAGGGGAAGTAGGGTTCCCACCTCGTCGGCAAATGGTGAGTGTTGGCCTTGCTCTTGAGCACCCTCAGGGCTCTGGTCCTTCTGTGCCAGGGGCAGGCAAGGGGGTGGGGACTTGTGCAGGCAGAGACTGCGCCTTTGTTCCTCCTGCTGCCCTCACCCAAGCAAAGGGAAGCCCGCGGGGGCTGGGCTGGGGCTGGGCCCTCGACGGGCTGAGTAAGTGCCTGGCAGTGCCAGTGTGCCCAAGTACAGGACGGAGTGGGGCAGCCATCACTCCCTGAGCTGACTCCTGAAACAGGCCTGGGGGCCAGGGAGTGCATGAGGGAGACCAACCCCACCGCTTCTCTCCCTGGCATTCTTAGGCCAGGTGGTCTCTGACCCTCAGTGCCATCTGTGGAATTCCTACCTCAGTACTGTGCCTGGCCAAGGCTCCTGCCGGGGAACAGGGGCCTAGACCGTGACTAAGTGGCAGTCCTTGTTCTGTGACATTACGGTAGGCAAGGCTGCCCTGCGCCACTTCCCACACCCCAGGTCCCAGGCTCCTGCCACATGAGCACCTGAACTCCTGTAGCTCCACCAGTTTCAGCCTGGTCCCGGCCACCCTTGCCAGGACCCTCGATGCCAGCATCCCTTGAGGTTTGAACACCTACTTCTCTGGGGCTGCTTTGTCTCTCTCCCCAAGCTGTGCTGTTCCTCCTGACCTGCTAATAGTCCCAAGTCTCTGTTTCTGTCTCCATGTCATCCCTGGCCCCAGGCACCCAGCTACTTAGCTGCTTCTCAGCCTTCTCCCGAAAGGCGGATCCAAGCCACTCTGCTCACTTCACACTCATCTGGCAGCCATTTCCTGAGCTGCTGGGCAGTCCTGGGAGTGGGAACGTGCCCTAGGGAAAGCTTAGTGATGTCATGTAGGGTGGCGGGATAATGCGGCCTTCAACCTGTCCTCTGATAAATGAATCAGAGGCAACAGCAAGAGTGACTGAGGCTGGACACCAGCAGCACTGTGAAGTAGTCACCTTGAAGAAGCCTGACCAGGAGATAGCAAAGAATGAGCATGTCCTAGGGTAGTCCTGCTCTGATCCTCAAGAGAGGGGCTTGTCTTGTTGCTGCTGCCCCCACGGGGCCTCCCCAGTGTGCAGACACTGTCATGCCTAGGGTATAAGCAGGGTGGGGGCAGGCAGCAAGCACTCAAGCATCAGGCTGCCTCTACATCTGGATGGGTGTGTCTGGAGCACCAGCACCTGCACCAAAACCTCAGCAGAAGCCCCAGGACCTGTGTGGGAGTCAGGCTCCTCTGGAGAGAGAACAGGGACACCCAGGTTCTGATCTTTGTTAGCTTTCCCCTGGTTGTTTTGGGCTCTGCAGGACATAATCTCCTCACCTCCTCCCAGAGGCCTCCTAGGATTGATCCCTCTGACATCAGTAACCCCGAGATGGCTCAGAATTGTCCTGTTCTAGAGTGTCACAGAGTGAGTCAATCAGGGGAGGAACCAGTCTCTTACATTCCTGCTTCCCTGAGTCTTTTCACCAGCCTGCCTCCTCCATCAGGCTGATGCCCCCTGACCCTGCGAGGGACAGACACTCACAACATGTAATGCACATGGCTTCTCATTTGCCAGACTAAGCAAGCCCAAGCAGGTCCCGTGGCAGCTGAGGTGCTGCCTGCCTCAACTCCAGCTCCTCTCTCTGGATGCGTCCGGGGTGAAGTCATCCCTTCCTAGGCACAGCCATTCAAGACCACCCATATTTAGCAACTCTGGGAAACAGCCCAGTGTCTCCAGATGGGCTAGCAGAGCCATACAGGTGACACGGGACTCCAGGCCCAGCAGGAATCCCCTGGGCCGTCCTATTGTACACATCTATACTGCAGCTTCTGCCTGTGACAGTCTCCACACCCCTTCGTGCTGCCTTTCTTTGGCCGCAGAGAGGCAGGCAGTGGAGAAAGAAATTGTGGTGCCCTTTCACATGGCAGGGCCTGACAAGGAGCCTCCTTAAAGGAGAAGAGTCCCCTGAAGTCTTCAAGCCCAAAGTGGCCTGGGGTGGCTACCACTACCAGAAGCCCTAGTTGCTGAGTGGAGGGTAGCCTGAAGGAGGAGCATGCGTGTGAGGGCACTGAGGAGGGCTAGGCCATGTGGCTGTGGAAGAGAGGGTGAGAAAAAGACCTATCTCACAACCATGGGCCCCATGGGAGGCTGACACTAGGATACCAGTCGAGGGTCCGAGCTTATCTGCCTGTGTCTGTGGCCTGAATGCCATTTGCAATGCCATGCAGGACCTGCTGGGTGTAGTAGCATGTGCCTGTAATCCCAGCACTCAGGAGGCCAGGGCAAGGAGGACTGTTATGAGTTTAAGGCCAGCCTGAACTACAAAGCAAGACTCTGCCTCAAAACAAAACAAAACAAATAAAAAAGGATGGATCTTAGCCAGGGCATGTGCCGGTGCTGGTCCCAGGCTCCCTCTGCTGGGGGAACCTGCACTACCCTTCACTGTGCACCCCCATGCCAAGCATCCAGAGAGAGGCAGTTTCACCAGTGTCTTCCTGCACACCTGGGTCTCTCCCAGGTCAGTGTGCCCTGCAGCCACTCTCAGAGCCCGGGAATGTGAGCTGCAGAATATTCACTGAGCTGTGACCACCCCACCCTTGTGGAGGGGCACCTGCCATGGCCAGCTCTGCCGAGTGCCTCTCCCCTCTGCAGTCCTCACACAGGCCACAGATGAGAACAGGGTCTCGAAGATGACCCAGCCTCCAACTCAGAACTCGAATCTTGGATCAGATGCTCAGATCTGTTCCAAAAGCTGCACAGCCTGGCCTCGGTACCCGAAAAGAGTCCAAGGAGCAGGTGACTGAAGGCCATGCAGAGGGCCTCTGGCTGGGATAAGAGGCTGCGCCAGGCCAGCAGACCATTTGGCTGTAGCCCCTTGAGTACACTTGCACCTTCCATCTCTCTGCTCCTCCTTCTGCCGGGGTGACCCTGCCCCCAGCCTGCCCCAGTTCTCTTGGTCCTGGGGTCTGGAGAAGTTTAGAGATTCAGCCCATTGCCAGGGGAGGGTGCTTCTCCTCACAGCTCCGCCAGTTCAGCCCCTCCATGTTTTAGTCTGGGGATAGTCTGTCTTCCAGGCACCAGCAGAATGCATCTTGATCCTAGCATGTTTCTTGCACTGCCCAGAGACCCTCCCAGCCCATTTCCCAAGCCTGCTCATCCTCATCCCTGCTTCTCTATAAGCCCCTGGCCCTTGCCCTCCAAAACCTGCACTCAGACCCTCAGTCGAGGAGCTGGGGACTGCAGGTAGTGCTGATGAGGACTACAGGAGCCAGGCCCAGCTTGAACCTGTCCTCAGTTCCCTGGAACCAGGCCCGCATAGCCCTCTCCCCAGCCCTCGAAGAGAAGGAGATGGCACCATGCCCCTCCCTCCCTAGTGGCTTGGCCCTCTGGTGGTCTCACTTCTTCCTGTCCCTTCAGCATTGGTGGGCAGGGAGTCTAGGTGTGGAATCTCCTGCATCTCAGACTTTTTCCCTGGGCTTCATGCCCAGAAGTGGCATTTCTGAGGCAAACATCTGGGCTCCATTTTTCTGAATTGGCTTCCAAGAGGAAAGCAGGACTGTTTGTCATTCACATGGGACTATTACTGTTACTGATTTAGAGAAGCTGTGTGTTCTCATGCAATGGGCTCAGCCAAGTGCTGGGGGTTGAGTCTGTCCTCAGCACGAGCCGCTGCCTGGACCAGCTGCCCCTCCTGGCTGGCACTGCCTGGAGGTTGTGCTGACATGCCTAGTCCTCTGCAGCTCTAAGTATAGCAGGAGTAATGACAATAATAACAGCTACAGCATGGCCCCTGCTTTGGGCTGGGGTGTCTTGCAGGCTTTACACGATAAACTCATTTAATCTACCAGGTGCTCTATCAGGGAGGTAGAGGAGGAAGCTGGGACACAGCAGCAAAGTCGTGTCAGGAAGGGGCCGCATGGGTCTGGACACAGGTCTGGCTGACTTAGAGCCCCTGCTCTCAGATACCCTCAGGCCTGAGATGCCAAGGGGCCTTAAGGCCTTTGTTCTCTTCCTAACCCTAACATGGGTTGTGAAACTCAACTGTACCAACCCGAGAGAGCAGTGCCTGGTGGCAAGGGCCCTGGAGCCACATCTCTGAAGGCAACATACATCTGTGGCCGCAGCATCCATGTAATGCAGTCTGGAGGATTCTCAGAAAAGATGACAAATTCCAGTGATGATGAACCATCTGCAGCGCCTACCTCCAGGCTCTGAGTGTTACTTCCTCCCCCTGGAATGTATGTCACTCACTACCCCCTTCAAGTGGCTACCTCTGTCTCCTCTTCCCTGAGCCTAGTTCCGTTGCCTCCTCCTCCAGGAAGCTGTCTCTAACCTTGTCCCCCATGTGAGATCTTGTGCCCTCCCCTGGCTGCCATAGCCCTCTGTATAGACCACCCTCGGAGGCCCAACTAGCCTAGCGCTAGATCCAGTTGGCCATTGTCAGCCCCTCTATCTGAATATCTGGGCACCTCTGGGAACATGCCCAGCTTGGGGTATCAGGTGCATGTAACCCACTGAGGTATGAGAGGGTCCCCAGAGCATTTATTTCACTCTGTCCCCTCATGTGTCCAAGCTTTATTGTTTCTGCCTGCCCAAGCCTTTGGTGGTGCTGAGGAGGTGGGACTGGGCACCTCTGTGCCTCTGACTCACTGACTCTGTGTTCACCCTAATTGCTGCCCACCCCCCTGCTAGGATCCAACCAGAGAAGGGGATGCCCACTCCCGTTTAGAAAGATCTGCCACTGCCACAGCTAAGTGGAGGGGTCTGGAGGCCACGCTAGTTGATTAATTAAACCCTCTCGGTTAATTAGCTTTGTCTCTCCAGGGAAAAAATTCTAGAGTGAAGCCAGAGCTTCCTCCTGGCTGGGGGAAGTTTTCACAAGCCTGGGTCAGACTGAGCTTGATGCCAGCTGCTTCTGGGAGCAGTGGAGAGCCCAGGAGGAGCATTCTGGGCTCTGGAGTCAGCCAGGCCACCTGGGATGGGGAGAAGGGGCCTCCAGCTAGCCACTCCTGAGCCCACCGGCCCTGAGCCCACCGGCCCGGAGCCCCAAGGCCAGTTTGGCCCAGTGAAAGCAAGCAGGGCCACAGGAGCAAAAGTGTGGAGGCTGGATCTTAAAGACAGGGCAGTCTTCTTGGGTCTGCATTCCTGCACAAGGCTCCAGGTGTTGGGGGGACAGGGAATCCAGACAGGACCCTCAGTCCACCTGCTGTGTTCAGGGGGTCCCTTGAAGACCGGCAGAAGAGCCTGAACTTTCTCTGGGCATGGCGGGCTGTGGCCAGTTTGAAGCGGGGACAGAATCTGGTCAGGTTCGGATTTTGGAAAGATCTCTGGGGCAGCTGCTCAGTGGAGAAGTCTAAAGAAGGTTGGCAATGGTAGGAGGGGCTTCAGGTGTCCAGAGAGATGGGTGTCCATCAGGTCTGGTGAATGACAGGGAGGGTAGTCTAGCCTGCCGTGTGTAAACTAGCTCCTGCTGTGTGGCCAAGGACTATCCAATCCCCTACTCTGGCCTCTTTTCCCTCATCTACAAGATGGGGGGTAGGGGAAAATAAGCCTGAATAACCTTGGGATGTGAATGTCACTCTCATGTTTTCTTGCCCCAGGACAGCACGTTCTTTGGCCTCCAAACTCTCTGTGTCACTTGTAGACGTCCTGCCTAACTGGGTTTACTGGGTGTAAAGGCAGACCAGCCCCAGCACTGGGTGAGTGGCTCATTCAGAAGCTACAGTATTGTGATCCAGACTGGAGAGCGCATGGGGGCACCGAAGGTGGGGGAGGGACACCTGTGCTCAGGCTGGCACTGGAGAGGAGGGCCAGGCCATGGGTTGGAGGCAGAGAGGCACAGAGCCCAGGACACCCCGAGCAGCCACAGGCAGCAGGCAGGGCTGCAGTCTTGGCATGAAGCCTGACCTGGGCTGGTTCTCCAGCTCCCTGAGTGGATGCCCAAGTGGGAACAATGACCCTTTCACGTCACACCTCCTCAGTCACAGCAACTTTGGCGCCGCAGGACAAAGGGGCCATTTCATCATTGTTGGATTGGATCAACAGCCCGCCTGCCTGAGCCATGCTACCCCCACACAGCCCAGGCCTGGAAGGGAGGCCAGCTGTCCAGCCTGGCTGGACCCAGGACCTTCTCTTCACCTGGTTCAGCTGCATCCATCCCAGAGAACCCCACGCTTTTCTTGCCATCCCTTTCTGGCTCACCTGGCCTGCTACAATGCTAGGCTCTGCTCCAGAGCTGTGGTCTCCACACAGGTGAGAAGGGCTGAGAGAGATGGGCTGTCAGGCTTCACCCAAGTCTGCTATCCTGAGGTCACAAACCTTCCACCTGTACTCTCTGCCCCCAGCCAGCCCTAGCCTCCAGGAGGAAGACTCTGTTCCAAGGGTAGGGAGAGCAGAAGAAGCCTGGCTTTCTACTCAGTGACCCTCCTTAATGTTCATCAGCCCAAGGCCAGCTCTGCTCACATTTGGGCTAGCCTCAGCCCTCTGTGGGTACCTCACTGTACCGAGGCCCAGAGAATCAGGACTCCACCCCACACTCCCAGTCCTACTTCCTGCCTCCTGACTCCTTTGGTTAGGGAGCAGGGGTTTGGGACTGTGAGCGCCATGCTTCCTTCCTCCTCCATTTGGTCAGGGTTTGTGAGAGGCTTGAAGAAGGATAGGAGGCCTCTTATTACTCTTAGTAAATAAGTCCCAACCTGGGTACCAACACAGAAGCTGTACTTACCACCCCCTGTGGTCAGAGCTTGGTCAGAGCCCAAGAATTCAGCCACTGGGGGCTCAAGCCACATCCTCAGGGCAGAGGCTGGGACAGGGTGATGGCTTCCTAGAGGACACCTGCAAACAGTAGTGGTCATAGCACAGACAGATGGATCTGGGGGCTTCCTGGGTACATCTTCATGGCATAAACCAATGCAGCAGGCTTCTCTGGAAAGAGCTATGCACCTCAGGGTCCCGATTGAGGGCATAGACTCTACCTTTCTCAAGCCCAAGGCCCCAAGGATGGACCAACTAAGAGAGTAGGCTCCTGATGTAAAAGAGAGAGGAACTAGGGGCACATGGGTTCCAAGGTCTCCCCAACTTTACAGACAACCCCAAGCTCAAACGTCAGGAGGCCATCTAAGCCATGTGGTGGGTAAAGAGGAGAGCAGAGA
Source organism: Fukomys damarensis (assembly GCF_012274545.1). Lineage (NCBI taxonomy): Eukaryota > Metazoa > Chordata > Mammalia > Rodentia > Bathyergidae > Fukomys > Fukomys damarensis. Next base: position 43,533,089 of record NW_022900949.1, on the reverse strand, counting down.
GAGCAACCAGGTCATGAAGGAGCTGCAGTCTGGGGCTGGTCACCATTCGTACCTGGCCTCAGGGTGGCCCCCCTGGGCACTAGGTAGTCGGCTGGGCGCGGTGGGCAGACATGGCGTGTGTGGGCATGGGAAACCTGCAGGGCAGGGTCTGCTCTGTAGCTCTTACAGCTCTCTGTCCCTGCACTGTGGCCTTTGCCAGGCCCGGCGGCACTACACACATTGCTCATTGGCCCTGCTTCACTTCCTCTGACTAAGACTAAAGAATCACCCCTTTGGGGGAGTGGAACCTGGCACCTGTTAGCAGGAAATGCCTGGCCCAGCCCTTCTAAAGCCTGTCTGCTCTGGCACCCCTCATCTGGGCTCTTGGCCAGGACTCCTCGGAGCACACGTGTCGGGGGCACTGCCCTGGTTGCAGGGTGTTGGGCTCATCCTGGGGGTGGAAGTAGGTGCCCTCCCACCCAAGTCTGGCCCAGGGTTCTCTGTCTCAGCTGTGAATCTTTCTGAACCCCTAGCTTCAGAGTCTTTGGTATGTATAGCCTCTCCCGGCCCAGTCAAGACCAGGACTTTGCGAGAGGTTGAGTACCCAGTCCCTAGCAGAACGGCAAGGTCTAGGCTCTGAGCACAGTTCCATCCACTTTCAATTGCAAGATGGTTTCTGAATGGTGTCTGTCCAGGGATCAGAGAGCTTGAGGCTGGGGCAAGGTGAGATATGGCACTGGGAGACTGCCCCCTCGGGGTTCCCCCAGTGGCCCACTAGCCAGTATGGAGTGAGGTGGGGGAAGAGTTGGAGCTTCAGGCAATTTCCTGCTCCAGGGCAGGGCCCCAGCTCCCACGACTTAATGCTGCCCCTTCTGGCTTTTCCCTAAGCAGAAGAGGCTACTGAGGCCTGAAGAAGAGACATTACTGGCCCAGAGTTCCTCAGCAGGCCACGAGGTAGAGGCTCTGAGTTCTGTCCCTAGCTTTGTTCCTCAAGGGACATGGGCCTGCAGCCAGGGCCCTGCCCTTTTTGAGCCTTAGTCTTCCCTGAAACTGCACACTGACTGGACCCAGGTTCAGACGCTCTAGGACAAACCCACCAGCAGCTATCAGCCAATAGGCTCCAGTCACCTCCTGTTGAAGTTCTCAGGAAAGAATTGCTCTCTGTCCTCAGACTTTGTCCTCTGTGAATGGCCACTCTACAGAGGACTCAGAGATGCTCAGATGGCAGGGCCAGGCAGTGTCATAGCTGGGCCAAGTGATAGGATGCTCTTAGAAGTAGGGAGACCTGGCATTGGAAGGCCAGCCTCGAAGGCCCCACATCAGCACACACTCGCATGGTGGTTTCTGTTAAGTTACCTGAAAACATTTTTGTCAGACCATAAAGCTCTGGGGACACTGAAGGTGCAGCCCAGAGTAGGGGACATGCTGGGGCAGGCAGAAAGCCGTAGCAGTCCAACCCCTGAAACTCCTGAGCACTCACCGGTCTCTGTGCATGTTCCCACTGCTGCCTGGGTCTGTGAGTGGCTCTAACCTGTGTGATCCAGGGCCATCCCTGCCCTCTCTGGGACTTAACCGGCAACGCTACACAGTAATTCCATGACCTCCTTCAAGGCTGTGGGCAGGTCAGAGATCGCTGGTGAACAAAAGCTCAGGGAAGAGCAGAGCTGAGTGGCGTCCTGTATGGCAGCATCGCAGTGGCCTGGCTGAGTCTGGTGCTGTTGTGAGACCAGACTGGTCTGCAGCCTCCCTTCATGAATGATCAGCAGCGCGGTCTGTGGCAAGTTATTCCATCTCTCTGAGCCGCGGTTGAATGAGACTAATAGATACCTGCATGCTCAGGTGTAGGTTAGCCTGGGGGAGCCACCAGGCCCCAGGGCCCTGTGTGCTGGGGGTGAGTGCTGCTGTGGCTGTCCCTGGTAGATTTAAGGTGTCACACTGCTGATGCACCATCAGGGCTATCCCAGTAGCCACGTGTGCCCCAGTTGGAGGACAGAGGGGATGGAAATGCTGCCTTCCAGGTAGGGATGACCTGAAGGGAGTAGGAAGAGCAGTGCGCCGGGCAGTTGTGCCCAGGAGCAGGGCCTCAGGGGACAGAGGACAAGGTGAGAGGGAGGGGTCAAGCTGAAGGGAGGTGGCCTCAGGATTCGAGCCCATCTGTGAGCTGGGGAATCCTTGAGCCTCAGCCAGTGACTAATGGCCTTAGCCAGAGCCCCCCATGGGTTCTTCCCTCCACCCCCGGCATCTGGGGCCAGCAGTGACCATTGCACCAGGCTGAGGACTTCATACCATCTCCCCAAGCTTCTCTAGGAAGTTTCCTTTTGACCGTGTGAGCGTGGACACTGGGGCCCAGAGTTCAGCAATTTGGAATGTGATGCAGTGGACCCCAAAGGCCCAGTCTTTACTTTGGTAGGAGGGATGGAATGGGAATGCCTTGTCCCGGGGTCCAGCTGTGCTCCAGAGATGCTTAGGACAAGATTACCCTGTAGCTCACCTGTTCTGAGTCTTTCTGTTCCCAGCTAGCAGACTCCTGCTCAAGCTGGCACGGGCTCTTATCCGCACAAAATGAGAGGAGTGTCCTGGCTGTGCTCTCCACTGTGTTCACAGGTGCTCTGAGGGCCTGTTTGTCTGCAGGACCCCTCTGAGACTCCATGAGGCAGGGCTGGCTCACCTACTCCCAGAACACTATGGAAAGAGGTGGTAGGGCCAGACAAGGGGCCAGACAGGCACGGGCCTGGGCATCAGTGCCCATATGGGGTTCCTCTTTGCGGATATCCTGGAAAGCTTTGGCTGAGCTTCCAGTGTAGAGTGGAGCTACCTTTTCTACCTGCCATATAATCCACCAATTGCATGGGAAGTGGAGGTCATTTGACAATTCCAGTCAAAGGCCTAAAAAATGCATAACCTTTAATCTAGTAGCCCTGTTCCTGGGAATCGGCTGAGAAAATCCTTCACCTGAAGGGAGAGGGTCTATGATCTTTGTATCAAATCAGCCCAGGCACCTGCTGTCTGGCTTTCCACACTAGGCTTGGCCCTTTCACAGGAACACGTCCACCATCCTCCCACTATACGCAGGCAGCTGCTTGGGCCTGTGTTCCATACCTATGCCCTTTCCTGTCCATCCTCCTTCTCCCTGGGACTTAGGCCTCCTCTCTCCCCAAACACAGGTCTCACAGGACCCCCTCCTCCAGAGAGTCTGCTCCGATTTCACCGTCTACCATCCCAGGTGGAGGCCTTTGGAAGCCACTGCTATCCCTGAGGTTCTCCCTTAGAGGTAGTAGGCTCTTTCTCCACAGAGCTGTTTAGCCCTGCTCACTTCTGAGTTTCTGGGAAGGTGTGAGGCTGTGGTTCTTCTGGGATGGTGGGAGCACCTTAGAACACGCCTCACAGAGACCCACCCACCAACATCTCCCCTACACCCACTCTCTTCGGCCATTCCTTGCTCCCACACAGCAGTAACGCAGGATGACTGGACACTGGGGAGGCTGCTCTCCTCCCCTCCCTACCTAGGCCCTAAGAAAGTGAAAACCTCCACCACTGGCCTCACAAGCTCAAGGACCTGTGTTCAAACCCTGATACCAAAAAAAAAAAGGCACAGACCTCAGGGTGTTGTTTGTCCCTTCCCCTGTCTCCAGGCTGCTTAGAAATTCTGTTTTTGAGCCAGGCATGGTGGCACATGCCTGTAATCCCAGTACTCGGGAGGCTGAGGCAGGAGGATCGCTGTGAGTTCGAGACCAGCCTGGGCTACATAGTGAGTTCCAGGCCAGTCTCAAATACACAGTGAGACCCTGTCTCAAAAAAACAAAAATAAATAAATGAATAAATAAATAAATAAATTCTGTTTTTATCCCTAGCAGGACATAAGTGGAACTTCTGACATGGGCTCTTCCTGTCACTTCATGGGACAGAGCCAGGCTGCTTGGCAAGGAGGGCAGCAGACGGACAAGGGACTTGATCTGTTCTGTGCCACGTGTCACTGTCAGAAGTCCCAGATGTGACACCTGCTCCCAGGAGCAGCTGAGCCACTGAAGAGGAGGCTGCATGACTTGGCCCTGCTGTGGGTTGTGCTCTGTGGCAGGCATGCATCACCAGGTCCCATCCTCTAGAGAAGGGATCATTCACTCCATCTTCTGGGCAACCAAACTGCCTTGTGTACAGGAGGCTGAGGTACCAGGTCAGAAAACTCAGCCATGATCCTGCAGGTGGACAGAGGAAGCCCGGGAGGAGGGAGAAGAGTATAGGTCTGGGGGTGACCCTAGTGCCTGTTCCTCCTGGAACTTCTTGGTGCCGCTGCAGGTGACAGGGCAGGTTGGAAGAAGTGTCTGCTTTGGCCTCTCCTGGCCATGCAGGCAGCAGGCAGGCCTTGGCTTCACCCCCACAGCCTCTGCTGCAGCTGAAAGATGTGCCTGGAATTCTAAGCTGAGCCACAGAGTCATCTGCCCAGAGCCTGCCAGCTGTAGGCAAGGATGCTTATTTTGGGAGGGCACGTGCTGCTGCAGGAGGGACCCCTACTTGGAGAAAAACAATTCAATTCAATTTGGCCCGGGCTTCTGCCCCCACCTTGCCTTGCCCCTAGACCTGGGTGAGTGGTACTGGGGGAAGTTGGGGCTCCTGCAGAGTCCTCAATGCCTCTCTGAAAGCAGGTGGCTATCCAGCCTCAGGGCTGAATGCAGAGGCAGGCAGTCTGCCCAAGCTCCTCCCCTGGCATCCTGTGATTTAAAACAGAGAATCCTGTGCACGACAGGCCTCAGATGCCCTCTGTAGGAGCCCTGCAGGTCACTGCAGGGGACTTGAGCCTGCAAGTAGAAGATGGCCAGGCTGGACCTCCAGTTCTGCAACCTACAGCTATGTGACCTTGGGCACATTACTGACTGTGCTCAGACCAATTCCTCACTGGGAAAATAGGGAGTGTCTGAACAGAGCCCCAGAGCCTTAGTGTAGACTTGGTGTGATCACAAGAGCACCCCACCCTTGGTGTGGCCTTGCTCTGCTCAGGCCCTGCAGGAAGCCTTTTGTATGCACAGCCTTATGCCTACTTTCCGCAGGCATGTGGCACGTTCCACACCTCAGATGAAGAGACTCACAAGGCCAAGACTCATCTTGTTGGGATGGGGTGACCAGGTGAGGGAGTGCTGCCTTGAGGGGCAAGAATGAGATGGGAGTGGGAATCAGGAGACCTATCCTGTGTATAGGGACAGGGAGGTGAGGCTGGCCCAGACAGCCCTCCAAACTGTTGGGAAGGGCAGTGGCCACTGGGGTCCCAGGTCTGATCTCAGCAGATACCGCTCTGAGCTCCAAGCCCTCTTCCTCACTGCTTAGCAGTGCAGTTTAGTCTGGCCAGGCACAAAGCAGGCATCATTATACCTCAGGAGGCAGCAGATGGCCCCTAGGACACCAGGGGTGAGGGCTCCTTCAGATACAGGCCTCCCCAGAACACTGCTACAGTTCCCAGTCACAGCCTAGCAGAAGGGCCAACACTTGCTCTCTAGCCTGCACATAGAGCTGGCCAAGCTCCCGGGAAGTCAGGAGCATGAATGAATGCCTCACCCTGCCCCCAGCAAGCGAGAAATAACCAACATTGGTCCACTTCCCAGCTGGCCTCTGTGATTAACCCCGGAGGTTTCTTCTTCTAGAGCAAGCACCAACTCTGGCCTGGAGACTCCAAGCCAAGTTCCAGCCTCAGCTGCTGCTCATCCCAAAACCTGTAAGCAAGTGTCCAGGGAAAGACTCAGAGGAATCCCGTAGTAGTCTCATTGTGGTGTGGCGTGCCTCCTGATCCTTTGGTAAGCATCAGACTGGAGACCAAACAGGCTTGGCACCGGGTTCCTTAGAGTCCCCTCGGTGAAGTTCTAGCCTAGACCTGCTAAAGACTAGAGGGGCAGGGAGAATATGCAGGATGGGGTCTGGAAGGAGGGAGGCAGGAAAGAGGCCAGTCTTGGAAGAGATGGGTGGACACACCTTGGGTTGCACCTCAGGCTTTGAGTTGCCACTGGACAAGCCAGTAGAGAGCCATGGAGGAACAACTCGTGTCCATTTCTCAGAGAGCTCTGCAGGAGGCTGGACATTGCCCTGAACCCCACCAAGCTGAAATGTGAAGAACTGAGCTAAACTTAATGGGCTGGGGCCATGAATGTGGTCAAATGGGGCCTCCTCTGGCCCCCGCAGGGTTCCAGCGGCCCCTATCGTGGGCCTGTTCCTGGTGACCCTGCTCTACTAACCCAACCAAATCCTGGCATTAGAGCTCTGAGCAGCCTTAGGCAAGTTGGCTTCCACATTTGTTGGGTGAAGAAAGCAGTGCACTTAAAGGAGGTTACAAAGAAGGGCCTGGCTGGGCTAAGCCATGGTTGTTGGCTGTCTTCTTGATCCAGCTGGCACTCCTGGACCTTCCTTGCACTGTGCCATCATCCTGCCCATTTAGCAGATGGAGAAGCTGAGCCTCGCACAATGCAGTGTCTGGCTCAGGGCCACAGGAAATCTGTGCCAGAAGCTGTCTGACTTCCCTCACTTTAGTGTCCTAGGCCTCAGAGGAGAGTCAGGCAGGTGCTGGCCAGGGGCAGAGATGGAGAAACACCAGGCCATGATGTGCCCTGGGAAAGCCATGCCTGTACAGGTCCAGCCCTGCCCCTGGATCCCCCCATCCTCCCTGTCACCCTTCTCTGTCCTCTGGTGCCACACCCACTCCGAGCACTGCCCTGAAAGCTTGCATCCCCCCGCCCCTGCAATCAGGCCCAGGTCTGATGTAGAGAGACCGGGATCTCAAGTCCTGTGGCTCATTGGTTCCATCCTGCTCAAGTTCAGCTCAAGCCAGGCTGGAGGCACAGTTCAAGTGAGTCTGCAGCCACCACAGCTCAGCCTGGCCCCAGATGGATGCAGGGAGGCCATGTGGATTCTGGGGCAGGGAGGGGGGCCCTCATGTGGCCGAAGCAGCAAGTTGGAGGTGACAGGGAGGTAAAAGCAAGCAGGGGAAAGGATAAAGAAAGGAAGGAAGAAGGGGCTGCTGAGGCTGCAAAGCCAAAGCCCCAGGCTGCTGTTTGGCCAGTGGTGGAGCTGCAGTCAGGACCAAGGCCCAGCTACCTCCCCTTGTCCCCACAGAAAGACTCTGAGAGGCCCCAGTGAGGGTCCGTGTGTCTGCAGGCATGCAGAGGTGCGCTGAAGGAAGTCCTTGGGCTCTGCCTGTGGGCCCCCAGGGTGTGCACAGCTAGGTGTCCCCTCTGCCTCCAGTGGCTCCCCAGGTTCTGTCTCCATGGCGTATGTGCTACACAGGTGGAGCTGATCCGTGGCTGTACTGATCAAGTGATGGGCTTGGGCTGCCTCTGCGCCGCCTTCCAGGTCCACCTGCTTGGGGTCTTGGGGAAAGGCCTGACTGGTGAACATAACAGACCTCCCAGGGGCCCCTGTTAGGACTTGCGTTTGGATTTTCCCCCAAAGCCTGTTGCTTTTTCAGAGGTGGTTGAATCTAGAGTGTGTGACTGATTCAAGGGGAGACTAGGCCAGAGGGCATTAGGATTAAGTGAGTGAGTGCTACCCTAAGTACAGTGCTACCCTAAGTAGGGCCCTAAGTACTCTGAATAAGATAAAAGAGGCAGAAAGGTGTGGTTAAGGTCCCTTGTTGCTGTTGCTACTTTGTGCTTGCCATGTTGTTTCTCCTCTGCAATGCTTCTCTGCCAAGAGTTTCCCTGCCTTGGAGCCAGCCAATTATGAACTGAAATCTCTACAAACTGTAAGCCAAATAAACATTTCTCCCTTTAACTTGGCTGTCAGGTATTTTGTCTCTGCAAACAGACAAATTGTGTCCTGCTGGCACAGAATCCTTTGCTTCTGAGCCGCAGGACAAACCCAGGGAATATCTCAGACCCTCTGTATGTGCTGGGCATTAGGAGTCTAGATGCTCTGTGACACTGGGCAAGGGGTTTAACCTCTCTGGATCTTAGCTTCTCAACTGTAAAACGAGGATTAAAAATTGTGCTATCCCCACAGTGTTGTGAGAGTTAATTAAAGGACAGCATGCTGGGAAGCTGAGCTCAGCCAGTGTCCGGGATAGCACCAGGTCAGAAGGGTTTCTTTTGTTGACAACTACTGTCGTCTGCCTGGTCTGTCCCTGGAGACTCTGGGCCTGCACAGTCCAGCAGTGCCTTCACCCACCTGTAAAACCATAAGCTCCTTTTCTAAGGGTGAGACTTTTCTAAGACAGGTGCCTGGGACTGCTGTGAGGTTTGAGAGGCAGCCAGATATACGTGCCCTCAGGTTTGGAAGGCTGCAATTCCCTTCTGCAAAGAAGAGTCCAGCTCTGCGTGGAGATGGAGCCCCTGGCCAGATTCGAGATAGGGCTCCTCTGGGTGTGGAGGTCTTCCGGGACACAGAGTGGTCGAGCTGGCACCCATCCAACAGCCCCTGTGAGTTCCTACTGACGGGCTCCCAGAGCCTTCCCTTCCAAATTCAGGCCCTGTCCCTTCCCAGACCGGCCCAGGCTAAGTGGACCCGGAAGCTGGGCATGGTGGCACACACCTACACCAGCCACCTGGGAAGTTGAGGTAGAAGAATCCAAAGTTTTAGCTCAGCCTGGGCAACTCTGTGAGACCCTGTCTCCAAATTTAAAATAAAAAAATGGCTGGGTTCTGCTGCCTGCCTCACAAGTGCAAGGTCCAGAGTTCAATCCCTGGTAACACAAATTAAAAAAAAAAAATCTGGGACCATAACTCATTTCAAGGGCCCTGGGCTCAAGCCTCCAGTACCAGCATTACCAAAAAGAGATGACAGAGACCCTGGAATGACCTCCAGGTCAGAGGCAGGACAACGCCATTGTAGCTTCATCCTATGGACAAACAGGGATGCTGGGGACCCTGGTGTGGTGAGGGCCCGGCCGCCACCTGTCTGGCTGCAGAGAGATGCAGCCAGGACTCCAACAGTGTTTTTAATGCAGTCAAATCCATGTGGTTTGTATATTTTTTTCCTTTAATCTTGGGCATTTTGTTTCTCTTTCTGAGAACATAATTTATGTTCTCAGCAAATAATCCTATAGAGTGTATCCAAGCATGCTGCACAGTTTTATATACCTTCACAATGTACTTTGCTGCCTTCTAGATGATTTATTTTGCAACACATTACTACTGCACGGTTGTAAATGACTTATGTACTGTAACATCACTTTCAGTTATGTGTAAAGAAATAAATAAATTAAGTAAAATGCTAGAAAAAGACAGAGAGATGACAAAGAAAGACAGAGACAATGAACCAGAACCCCCTGGACAGTGGTCATGCGCCAGCAGGCATGGTGGTACATGCTTGTAACTTGGGAGGCTGAGGCAGGAAGATTATTGCACATTCAAGGCTAGCCTGAACTACATAGAGAGACCTTGTCAAAGAAAGAAAGTAAAGAAAAGAGGTCATGGGTTAAAAAGGCTCCAGGCCCCTTAAAAGTGTCACAGGACTCTCATTGCCTGCCAGATGAATTCCAAGGCTCTCAGGGTAACAAATACTTCCCAGAAAAGTCTTCGGCTGGTTCTGGATCAGGTTCACTGTCTCGGATGTTGGGTAGACAGGAAAGCCAGGGTTCATGCCCAAGATGGCCCAGCGTCCCTTGGCCTTGGCTGCTCCAATGCCTGAACACATCAACCCTCAGGGACCCAATGTGAGAGCTGCTTGTGTCAGTGATGCACCCGGCTCCCAGCCCAGGTAAGGATCTCCCTATGCTTCCCCCTCAACTTCCTCCCCATCTCTTCCGTCCAAGGCCTGAACTCTACTTCTCTGGGAACACTGTCATTTTTCATGGGAGATCATGAAGATCCAGCAGATCCGGCAGTCCTGCCAGGGGTTTGCCAACACCAGCATGTGAAGTCCTGAGTGTGGGCATGACGGACTCCAAGGGCTTGCACTATGGGAAGTTACTGTGGTTTACCTTTCATGGGTTTGCTCACTATTTTGAGATATTCATTTGGCCACTTCTCAGGGACATGGCATTGGGCTGGTGACCTCACCTCTCTGGGCATTGTCTCCAACTGGAAAATGAGGACAAAGCCTGGTCCACGGGGCAGGAGACACAGCACAGAGGGCACTCGCAGCAGGCATGGGCGACACTCACGACAAGTGCCCAGTAATGTTGCACCATGGAGGTGCTCCCCAATTTCCAGTTTAGGAGAGTTGAGGGCAAGGGTCAGGGCCCTGTGCTTGCTCCCTCTACTGAGGGCAGCCCAAAGCCTGACCCCAAGCCTCACTCTCTCTGTCTGTAAGTAGGTGAAGCAGAGTTGCAGGTGCCCTGTCATGACACAGCATACTAAGAGGAAACATGCCCCATGCTCACTGCAGCTCTAGCAGCCTGTTCACTGCCGGCCTTGTGTGTCTGTGGCCTGCAGATGTGGGAGGTCTTGGTGGCCTCAAGGTGGAGATGTGACTCCTTCCTTCTGTGGCTTTTGGTGACTGCAGTTATCTTCTCCAGACAGGTCCTCCCCCAATTCTGCCCTCTGGCTATTGCTTATCTCCCTGAGAAATGGCCCGGTGTTGGAGGAAGAGCTGCCTGTGCCTTCCCTGCCTGGGCTGGGCTTATCAACCCAGTCACTGAGGAGCCTGGACCTTGGACTCCAGGGTTGGACAGGTAGGGAAAGGGCTCTGACCCCAGGGAGGCTGTCGGTCCTGCTTCCTGTCATCTTCCTGGTAAAGACCATGGGGAATCCTGCTCTGAAAGGGGAGGCAAAGTCCTATCTTGCAGACTCTGAGGGAAGTTGAGGCCGCTAGAAAGCCTGGACCCCTGCACACCCCTTTCCCCAACATACATATTACACAGTCTTCGGTCATCAGAACATGCTGAGTTGTGACCTGATGGCAAGGAGGGTCTGCTTTGAGCCATGCGCTGTATGCGACTTAGCAGCCACGGATTGGGGCCTGGATCTCATGGATGAGGCTGTGGAGCAGCATCTGCAGAAGAGGAAAGCAAGAGCCTGTCTCTGCAGGGCCCAACAGCTGCTTGAATGTCAGCTTCAGCGAGTGTGGGACACTGACTCAGGACCCCAGCAGAGGGATGGGAACTTCCAGGGTCCTACAGGACTGAGTCAGCCTGTGCCTCTCTGTGGATAGCAGTTTTCAGAGTGAACAGACCACAGAAGGATAAATCTTCCCTTCTGTTTGGTCAGAGTTCTGAGGGCCAGGCCTACTGAACCCACTTCTCTTCCTAACTACAGCCTGATACCCACACAGGCAAAGGCAGTGTCAGTCTGTATGTCCAGCCTCAGTGCTCAGCCAACCCCTGCCATATAGTTACAATGAAAAAATATCTGTTAGCCAGTCCTGATGGCACTTGTCTGTAGTCCTATCTCTCTGGGAGGCTGAGGCAGGAGACCTGCAGGTTTAAACCTAGCCTGGGCAACTTAGCAACTTAGAGAGACCCTGTTTCAAAATTTAAAAGGGAAGAGCTCTGGGGATATAGCTCAGTGCAAAGGCCTTGGATTCAATTCCTAGAAAGAGAGAGAGAGAGAGAGAGAGAGAGAGATTGAAAAATATCCATTGATGAATGAAGCTTGGCTCTACCTGCTTGGATACCTGAGTTCTTACATGCAAATGTTATTTCATTGAAAAAAAAATCTTCACTTATTTGGTGCTGAGGTAGCTGGCGACTCATGTCACTGCCGTCGCTGATCCCTTCATGGCTGCCTCTGAACCAACCACTGCCAGTGACACTGGGGCTGGCTGGGGGATGGTTACATTTCACACCCATCAACCATCTTTGCAACATTCTCAGCATGTGGCTATGTACAGCAGTCACTGTCACTGTGATCAGCCTGGTGTGCCAAAGCTTACACTCCTATTCATAGAAACAGAAGTTTGTTTTGTTTTGTTTTACATTCATTTACTCAGTGCTCAACATGTATTTACTAAGCACATGCTCAGGCATCATCCTATGAGTGAGGTGATGGAACGTAGCAGCAACCAAGAAGGAGTAGGCACCAGGGCACCTGTCAGAGCCAGGGGCTCTGGGGAAGTGGCCCTGGGAAGGTGCTGGGAAGCTGGCTCTGTAAATCCAGAGGTAGCAGAAACAATGGCAAGAGACCATATTCCAGGCAGCAAGAAAACCCTGGGCAAAGACCAGACGGCCAGAAGGACCATTAAAACCTCAGAGCATGCGGTGCAGTTGAAGTGGGGGAAGAGCAGAGTTCCAGGGAGGAAGCAGGAAGGAAGGTGGAAGCTGGCAGCGCACAAGGCTGCCTGGGTCTGGCAAGTGGAAGCCTCAGCAGGTCAAAAAAAAGGAGCAAGAAGCCAGAGGTGATTCTGAGCAGTCCCCCTCTGGCTGCGAGATAAAAGGTGGATTCTGAAGGATTTTGCTCCCAAAGTCTGGAGCTGATTTTGCTGGCATGTCCAGGGTTATGGGTTTTTCATTTTCCCTTTGTCTTCCCTATGCCTGTCCAGATCTCATGTTCCTAAGTGTCGCACGCACCTCGCCAGCAAGGAGCACGCAACACTCAGGATTCTTCTGAAGCACGCTTTATTGGAGGTTCTTCTGCATTCTTCAAGATGGCGGAAAGACCCCGAGCCGGATGCGAGCCTGCCTTTTATAGCCTCTCGGGTGACGTGGCCCATTTCTATTGGTCAATGCCGGCCTGCGTCATTCTGACGAGCCAAGCGCCTCCTCTGCGCAGGCGCGAACCGCCGTCACCTGCGGACTCACATCCGGGATTCATGCAGGGCATGAAGAGCCCGGAAACAATGGCGCGTGACACCTAAGGGCAGAGGTTGGGCCTGTACTGAGTTCACTTCTGAGGACACAGTATCCATCGTAGGATGAGACAGATGGCAGGGGCCAAGCAAATGCACGCCACCCTGGTGCACTACCTGTTTGCCCACGCCCGTGAAGCTGTCGGTCTGGACCTGCCTCTACCCAAGGGCTTGTGTCCTCAGCTAGGCCAGGCCCAACTGATCCCGGCCAGGAGGACGTGCAGGGTACAGGCCAGGCATGCAGGAAGTAGACTGTGCTGGCTGTCAGCTGGGGAAGCTCTGGCCCTAGAACCCCCACCCCACTCCTAGCTATCATGGACACAACTGCTGGCTCCATCCACCCAGGACAGAACAGACTGGCATCCACAGCTACACAGCCTGCAGAAACCCAGGGGCCCTGTCCATAATCAACCCAGCCTCAGCTTGGGCAAAGGAAGTGAAGGCAGAAAGTTGAGGGTTGGCACATGGGGACAGTTAGGATATAGAGACCTGTGGCTGGGAGCTGGAAGGTAGCAATCCTGACTCAGGAAGGCTGTCTCAAGCTCCCTCTGGACTCCCTCACCAAGCAGCCAGGTAAGTAGTGAGCTCTCCATCAGGCGAAGTGTTCAAGTGGTGTCAGAAGCTGGAGGAACTCCCAGCTCCTATCTTCCACCTTGCTGGAGGACTCCCCCAGCCAGTATCCTCTGCTCTGCAGCAGCCCTAACAGCGGTCCCCTCCTGGCCCTGGAGCTGGTCACTAGCTGTGCTCTCCTGGGAAGGTCCCTGCCCTCTCCATCCCTGCCCTGCCTCCTGTAACACAGGAGTGGAGTGATTCAGGGTAGTGTTTTCCTTGCCTTCTTCACACTTGGCATCACATAATAATTGTAGGTATTTGCAACATGTACAATAATTGTCTTCTAAAATAAAAGCACTTAAAATCTCTAATCAATTAGCAAAAACACAGGAAGACACTTTTATTTCAGGACACCTATTCCCATGCTTTCTTTGAAGTAAATTTAAGTATTTTAAGTATTTCTCCTGAGGCTTGAGGCCCGTGGCCAAGGTGGGAGATCCCACACCCTTCCCACTTACCAGGAACACTCAGGTGGGGTGACAGGCCCAGCCCTGCTTCTATACGCACGCGCACACACACGCACCCCTCAATCCTCTGATCCCTTCCTGAGGAAATCCAGCCCAATGCTCTCAGCACAGCTGGTGACCAAAGCTCCTGATCTGGATATACCAGTGCCTCTGGCCACTTGCCCACTTCTTGCTGCCTTGGGCCGATCTCACTCTCCACTCCTAGGATTTCTGCTCTATGCTTTTTCCTCCCATAATCATCTTCCCCTCTCTTTGACTAGTTAAGGAAACCTTCATCCTTTGGTCTCGGTTTCTTTGCCTCTTCCTCCAGTAAACCTTCCTTCACCTCACCAGGGGTTCTAACAGTCACTGTTCACCCGACAGAAGTTCTCATTCTATCCTGTCCCTGTCTATCTCCATGACTGTCACCTCCATTGCCATTCAGTGTCTTGGGACCCAGAACACTGTCTAACAGAGAGAATGGACCCAGAAAGTGCTTGTTGAATGAATGAATGACCCACAAACATGCCTTCAAACTCAGGCCTGGCCCTGGCTGGCCTTTTGGCTCTAGGCTCATTATCAGAAGGTCATGGGTTTGTCCAGAGCACTCAATCCTGGGGTGTGGGACCTGGGGATCTCTGTACTGAGGGAAGGGGGCAGGAGTATGTGTCCAGAATTCTTTCCTGATGTGATCCTGTTCCTGGGAAAGGGCCAGCTGAGGGCACTCTTCGAACAGGAAGCAGGAAGGAGAACTGGATCTCTGTTCTCCCACCCCATATCCAATTTGGAGGAAATGCAGCCTGTAATTTGGAAAGCTAATTTGGTTTGAGGTTAGAAGGGAGCACTCTGTATGTCCTACTCTCCCAGGGGAGGAAGCATCCCTCCCTGAGGACCTGGGCCTCTCAGTCACAGGCTACCCTGCTCCAGTCTGCCAATGCCCAGGCTGGGACCCTAAAGAGTCAGGCAGCTCTGTCAGGGAAGAGAGAAGGAGGGAAGAACCTGGGTCCAGCTTCCCTGGCCACTGACTGTCTTTGGTGCAGTAGACCCAGACATTAGAAGAGCCACAAAAAGGTTTCCAAGGTCTTGAGCCCCATGTTATCTTATCCCCAAGGTGCCCCCAGCCAGATCACACCCACTGCTCTGGAGAAGCACGGGTGAAATGGGCCTTATATCAACCCAGCCTAAGAAGCTTCTTCTCCAGCATACCCTGGCCCTGATTCCTGCCACTCCTGAGAGCTGCACTCCTCAGCCACACTGAGTCACTTCAAGTGTGCCTGGCAGGAAGGCCACTGTCTTGCACTTCTAGCCTTTGAAAACCTCCCATCTCCTCTCCTGTGAGGTCCTCTGATCCCCAGCCTGGTCCAGGAGCCACCTCCCAGTTCCCTGCCTTCCAGGTGCCTGGTTGTCTCCCTATCAGGGCACAGGCTTGGTGAGAGTGAAGCCTGGTCGTGGTGGTCTCGGTGGCTTGGGTCTTGCCTGGGTCTAGCTCGGCAGAGCTATGACACAAATGGACAGAGAGGCTGCTGCAGTTCCTCAGCCTCAGTGTGCTACCTGTGGGCTGAGCATGCAATGCTACTTCAGCGCATGGCAACTGTGAACCAGTGAGCCGGTCATAGGGCTAGAAGGTCTCCAGGTCCCTGCAGCTCCACCCTCCACCACCTTGCCCTTCTCACAAGCCTCTCTGCCCAGGTACATGTCAGCAAGGCCTGGCATTGGTCTTGGCATGACTGAGTTGGGCAGAAGCCCTGGGGAAGGTCAGAGCAGGCAGGTGCAGAAGAGGGGCTGGAAGCTGTGACTCTGAGGACAAGTTGGGTGACAGAGTCTTGGGGCAGGGGCCAAAGATTCTTTAGGATAACAGCTAAAAGTGTCCATTCTGTGCCTGGTGTTCAGGGATCCCAGCTAGCCTGGGGGCAGCCAACCATCCCCGAGCTGCACCTCCAACTCACACACAACCAGGCAGCTTCTGAAACTTCTGCTCAGCTCTAACCGTCTGTCGCTGAGCTGGTGATTCACACACTCCACTCTTCTTTCCTTTTCCCAACTAATTATAGCTCCTGCCTGTTTTTCCCTCTGGAAAAAAAAAATGTCTTCTTAAAAAATATATCTCCAAGCTAGTGGTAATTAATTGGTGAACATTACTGTGTAAATTCAGACTGATTCTGAGGACAGCCAGGTATGAGGGTGTCTCCTGATCAGAGAGGAAGGACGGATAGAGGATGAAGAGTGCACATGGGGACAAGCAGCAGAAGCTCAGCTCAGCTCCCATCCGCCATCCTGGCTCTGGGAGCCTTAAGGACAACAGTCACAGTAGCAGTAATGGGACCTACCAAGCATTACCATGTGCTGGGCACAGAGCCAAATGTCTGCCATGTGCATGACATTTAATCCTCTGAAAACTGCTGAAGGAGGCTTGGCTATAGGCCCCACTCTTTAGAAGAGGCTGAGGCTCAGAAAGTCATCCAGGGTCATACAGCCAGCAGCGACCTGAGCAGAGGGAAGCCCACGGCCATTAAGCCTTCCAAGGGACAAGCAAGCATGTGGCCTCTGTCCTATTTCTCCCCTGCCTTCTGAGAATCATAGCAACTTGCCAGATCTGAGACAAGCGCTGCCTGAGCTCTTCCTGGTGTCCAGTGAGCCATAGCTTGGAGTAGTTTGAGCAGGCGGACAGCAGGGAGAATCCCTGAGCAACAGGCAGGAGCAATCAGAGACGATCAGAGGAGCCAGACAGAACTAAAGAGGGTACAGGGACCCACAGGGCACCTGCAGAGACAGAAGGGCAGAGAGGTAGCCCAACCAAGAAACAGCCAAGTCTGATTCTGGGATGGGAAACAAAGATAAACCTAGAGAGACCAGAAAGATTCAAGAGAGGGGAACAAGCAGAGAGGGCAACTGGAGTCTTGGACTGAGTGGCAGGGAGAGCCGTGATGAGAGGGGAGGACCAGGCACTGGGGATTTAAGACAAATCCCAGGAAGAAAGGAGCACTGAGAGGAGAAGAGAACAAGAAAGAGGAAGGCCCTGCTGGTAGGGGCTCCATGAGACAGGGCAGTCCTGAGCATTCCAGGCTCGGCCCAGGCTTAGGGATATGGTGCCTCTCACATCTGGGAAGACTCCTAGGGAGTCCCTTCCAAATCCAGTCCCTACCAAACCCAAACTCTGAGGCTGGCCAGCTCCCCACCCCCGCCTTAGTGCACAGGTGAAGATGATGGAGATACTGAGGAAGATCCAGGCAGGTCTACGTTACCCTACTTCCTCAATGGGGAACTGCAGTATAGCTGAGACATCCCAACCCAACCCCTACTCCCCACCAGCCATTAGGAAATATGTCCTTTCTATCAGCTCCCACAGCCCAAGGCCTGTCCCCACCTCAGGCTGCTTATGCAAGCCAGGTCTCCTTTAGCCTGTACAACTATGCATCTTCCTCAGATACTCAGGACAAGGCCTGCAACTCCCTCACACTCTAAGAGCAGAGGCTGCAGTGCCTCAAACCTCCTTTAGGACAGGGCTCCCTACCACTTCAGACCTCTGAGAACAAGGCCTACTACCCTCTCAGAACATTTAGGACAGGGCCTGCTACCTTCTCAGACTTCCTTTTTTTTTTTTTTTTTTTTTTTTTTTTTTTTTTTTTGTGCAATGGACAGAACACACTTGCAAGGCAGGTGTGGTGCCACTGAGCTAAATCCCTGGCCCTCTTCTCAGACTTCTTACAACAAGGCCTTCACCAGGAGGCCTACTACCCCTCAGACGCCTCAGGACAAGGCCAGAGACTACTTTCTTTCCCATGAGATCTCCAGGCAAAGCCAGGGCTCCTCATCCAGCCCCCAGTCCTTCTCTGCCTTGGCGGCCCAGGAGGTGTTGACAGCCTGCTAACCACAGGCAGACTGCCCCTGGCTCCAGCCACACACCCCCAACTTCTCAGGACACCTGACACAGCCGTTATCTACCCTGGGTGAGGGCGCAGTGCCCGGGCTGTGTTAGCCAAGCAGCTGTTGGGATTTCCGGTGCAGGGGGCCTCTCAGCCACATTCTCGTCTGGAATCTCCTGGACAAGTGTGCACTCTTCTGGGGTCTGTGTCTGGACACTGGAGCATCTGTCATGAGAAAACAGGGAGCAGGTGGCCTTGGGTGGCCTTGAGCCCAGAAGATTACCACAGGCCAAGGAGGTGCCACGAGCCCCAGGAACAAGGAAAGAAGTAGCTGCTGACTCCTGGCAGGGCTTTGACCCATGAAGGAGACAGGTGTCACACAGCCTCCTCACTGGTGGTCCAGGAAGCCCACAGCCTGCAATGCTATGGTGGCCAGGGCATTTGGGTAGAAACACCTGTTTCATGGGTCCCGCAAACCAACCAGAAAACCTCCCTTTGCAATGATTTACAGCAGGAGGCAACACAGGGTGGGGTTTGGATTCATGTAGCTCAGGCTTTGCGGGAGATAACTGACCTCAGTTTCTTTATCTATAAAATGGAGCCACCAGCAATTCCTTCCCCAGAATTCTGTGAATAAACCAGGACATGGATGGCTATGCTTCTATCAGAGACTATAAACCTTACCTTGGAGCCCCCTTTCTCTCTCTCCCTCATCTTCCAGCCCTCACCCCACTGAAGCCTGGGCAGAGCCAAACCCAGATCTGAAGGGAAGCGAAGGCTCGGATGGTGGCAAGGTGTCAGGAGACCCCATAGGGTCCCCTCCTTGGAGGGAGCACAGCAAGCCTCTTTCACCTCAGGTCCCTGAGCAGTGAGGGCTGTGCTAGGGGAGTGCCTTCCTGCTATGATCCGGCCACTCCCAGGGCCCAGCCACCCTCTGCTCCTTCATTCTGGCCTGGGCCCCCTTCCAGTCCAGCCTGGCCTTTGGCCGCAGCTCCTCTGACAAGAAGAGAGCAGGGAGAAATGGCTACCCCCGTCTCAGACCGTTTTTAGCCCCTTGGGAACTCGGCGTCCTCCCAGCTAGGGTGCGTGGGTCGTGGCGGGTATTAATAGCTCAGCTGGAGGAGGTGACAGGGACTCTCACAGCCAAACTTAGGAGGCCTCACAGCCTGGGCAGACAGGGCAGCTCTCTGGTCCCCATCTTTCCTGCTATCTCAAAATTTCACCATTCCTGTCCCCCAGGGGCTCTCTCACCCTTCAGCCCCCACCCCCTCACACATGCCTGGCTGTTCCCTTGGCTGAACCCTCCTATGGTCCTCTGGGGAGAAGGAGACTTCTTGGGTCAAGGCCCTGGTGGGCTGGTGGCCTGAGGCTGGTCCGTGACCAGGCCCCGTGGGAGATGAGAACAGAGGAGCCTGTGATAAGACTTCACCCTTGTACCCTTCTCCTCAGCCTACTGGCCTCTCATTCCTGCTTGTCTGTTCCACCCATGGCTCCTCCACTGGTGCTGAGTGGGTTTATGCCCAAATGTCTGTCTGCACTGGGCTGAGAAAGGAAAGATGGAAAAACCCAAATGGGAGAATGGAGCGTGGAAAGGATGCCTGGAGAGAACCTAGAACCTTGGCCCAGAGCTATCCCCAAGGTTCATGCCATGGTGGCAGGGAAGGAACAGGAACCCACACCTGCCTTGAGCACCCATCCTCTCTCTTGGAGCTCATTGGTCCACCCTGTGGCAGCCATCTAAAGTGCAGAAATGAGCAACACCAGGACATAATCCATGCAGAGGTCTATGGTCACCCACAGTTCAGAGACCAGCAACCGAGGTCTGGGGGCAGTGCAACCTGAGAGCAGGCAGCCAGGACTTAGGCTCAGGGACTAGATACAGCCCCAGCCCATTTCATAGTCATATTCCACCTCCAGTAGCTCCCGTCTTGCCTGTTGCAGGCATCCCTCTGTTCCTAGTCCTACTCAGTCATTTCCAGAACATAGGAACACTTCTGGGTCTTTGGAGCTCCTTCAGGCTGAGCTTGGACTTGCATCCTCATCAGATGTTAAGAATGCCCTCTTCCCTTTGATTCTGACTCCACGCTGAGACTAGGCCTCCGACTAGGAGGTAGGACTGAAGCCCAAACCTCTGTCTCTGACCTCAGCTCTGGCTCTGGAATTTGGACCACTGACCTCTGATCACCTCTCCCCAGGCTGAGTTCCAAATCCAGTGCTGGGCCTAGGGAGCCTGGGTCCCACTTCCCTTCCTGTGCCACCTTCCTGGCATCACCAGGCTCCTCAGCTCTAAATTCCTCAACCCGGGGGCTCTGTGTGCTCCTCAAAGCGACCTCACTCGAGCATGTCCCACCGGGTGATTTGTGACTTGAACAGGCAGAGCTGGAAACACGCTATTTCTGGGCTGTGTCTTACTGGCTTGGAGTGAGAGCATAGCAGAGTTCACAGTAGAGTGAAACAGGCAGAGGGACCCCTAAACACACAGACATTGAGCAGAGGAATACAGGGGCCTCTGGGGCTGGGACTATGCTCGCAGGGGACAGAGAGACAGGTGTCCACACCCTGACCTGAGGAAACAAATTATGATAAACATCACACACACACACACACACACACACACACACACACACACACACACACACACACACACACACACAC